>NW_028227259.1:53712716-54355216 GCF_978045245.1 Mus caroli
ATATTACATGTCAGCCAGAATGTAAGCCTAATGCTTCTTTGATGGGGAAACCTGGCTGAGACACTTGAGTAGTTATCCCCAGGCTGCTTAGATGTCCTTATAGCAGAGTGACTGAGTTTCTAAAAGGAACACTATTTGGGTTCAGTAAAATTTGCAAGATTCTTTGCAACTGAATTTCATCAGAAATCAAAAAAGTTACCTGGACTTGACTCCTTGGTCAGACAAATCATTTAGTAAGCTGAGCTTTAAGAGAATGGAAGCTGCACCTTCATGGTGGATTATCAGGGACACAGCAAGTATCAGCAAGTATGTCTAATCTAGTCCATCAACGTTAAGCTTGTTAGATGTTCCACTATCCCCTCCACTTCACACATTATTCCAGACAGAACGGAGATGCTTCACAAATGTTTACTTCTTAGATTCATCTCATCTCCCTCCACTCCGCATACTTAATCACTCCTTTGAGGCACCTTGGAACAATGGTTTCAATCAAAGAATCAATCAATCAACTTCTACTTAGTTTTTTGTTGCCCATCCCTTTCCTTTCCCCTTCCCATACTGATTATAATACTCCATTGCTAGTCTGGATCTTGAAGAACAAATCTGGTCCCCTGCCCACCCCACCCCCAACCCCCTTCTTGGCCACAGTGCACTCTCTGAATTAGGGCAAGGCCTACAATAGAGAAAACAATTAAAATACACTTTCCAAGTAACAGAATGATCTTAACAATGATGATACTTTTGAGATATTTAAGTGTTTTTCATACAGCACTTTCTTTTTTATGCCCCAAGGAGTAGGGTACCTAAAGGAAGAAGAAGAAAAAAAGATCTTATCAGTAGACCCAAATTAACCAGTGGTGAAAGTCTCTTAAATTGAGCCCCTTAATTTGCATTCATTTGCATATGAATCCCCTACTAATTGTTTTGAAGTAACAATTAAGAAAACAATAGATCTTTTTTTTTTTAAAAAAGGGCTTGGGGCTGCAAAAGACACCTGGGAGAGTGCATTTAAAAGCCTTTTACATATTTGATTTTATTTTTTAAATAAAGAAAAAGGCACCAAATCCTATACACAAACTAGTGTCTGACAAATGAGGTTGGGAGCAGGCTCCAAACCTCCCAATGTTGTTTTCTCATAGACAGCCAGTTCTTCTTGAACTCATCTGGAATATTGAGGTCTTAAGGTTTGATTCGAATCCAGGGCCGCAGTGGAGATGGAGCCAAAGCCCTGAGCTGCAATTCAGCCCAAGTTCAAAAGTCCTGCCTTGTCTTCACACTGACAATTTTAAATAGTTGTTTGTATAAACATATTAATAGTCCTTTTCCTCCTCATTTTTTTTTCAGTCATGAGTGATTAAAATAAATTTGAAATAATGAAAAAAAATATAGTTGTTTGAAGTTCTTCTTCCTTTATGGGGTGTCTGTCTACTTTGAAAGGGATGCAATAACAATCTCCTTTGTGATTCGCAACAGTTCCAGTCTGGCCTCAAATTGTCAAAATATATTCAGGCAAAACATGCCCTGTGTTTAAGTCTTCCTACAGCTGAGCAAACATTGATACCTGTTAAACACACTCACTGGGGTTGATTCTTCCATTTGGATTTTTAACCTTTGATTAGATTTTTACCATTCTTCTGATAATACCATCTTTATTTTATTTTATTTTTGTATAAATCATCTTCTAAGTCTCCATCTTAAATATGTCCTCTAGGACACTGAGTGTGAGCTCTAAGAATGGGATTAAGAGAGGCAGTATCCATAAAGGTTTGGGAGTTTGAAACCATCCCTTACTATCAATATATCTCTTTCTGTTTTTCACTTTCATTTTTGTTTATTTGTGTGAGTTATCAGTGTTATATGTGTGTGAGTGTGTGGGGTTTTTGCATTTATGTCTGAGAGATGGGTAAAGAGAAGACAGAAGATCATGCCCACTCTCTTATTCTACTACCCTCTGTCTTGAAACAGTCTCCTACTGAAATTAAAGCAAGGATGCTGGCCCAAGAACCTCCCAAAGCCTCCCATTTGCTTCTCAATGCCATTCTTAGCACTGACATTTATAAACATTTACATGTCCGTGCCTGTTTTTTTACATGTGTGATAGAGATTTGAACTCATGTCTCCATATATTCATGACAAGTACTCCTTTTCAAACAGCCATTTTCCCAGCCAAACACATCAATTTACAAATATGAAACATATTATTAATGGTTTCCTCCAGTTATTTATTGTACAAGCCCTAAAAGAAATAGCTAAATCTGAAATTGTTCATTAAATTCATTCCACTGGCTTTTGTAATAAAATACAAAAGTCAATAAAGGCTTGCCATTACAAATTGTATATATATATATATATATATATATATATATATATATATATACTGTAGAATGGTTTGTCATTACTAGCTAAATTACCCAATGTACAGTTAAGTAATTTGTGTGATCAAACTTAAAATATGTATATAATTCATGTACTCACATAGTCTTGTTCTTCCTCTCTTTCTTCTTTTATTGGAAATCAACACTGGAGCTGACTTTGTATATGACAAACAAATGCTATACTATACACCCTCAAACATATGTTCTTTTATAGTACAGGAAAAGATTCCATAATCTAAAACTGATAAAGAGACACCTATTAATGACGATTTGCATATGTGTATTGGGTAAGTTATCTGGACTAATAATTATTTCCAAAACTTGGTGTTAGACTTTCTTGTTCATGCCACAGGTAGGCTTCTGCTTTAATTATAATTTAATTATTTTCTGTTTTCTCAACTAGATTTTGGGATAAGGGAACAACTCCTGTCTGGGATGTGTCACCCTCAGAACAGAGTCCCAGAAGCAAAAGTCTATTCTATACTGTAAGACACTTACTAAAGGTTCTGTGTCAACCTGAGACACAACATGTCCTGGAAGGTTTACACTCGATAAGTCTTCTAACAGGCAGAAAGGCATGTTCCATCTATACATCAGAACTGCAAGACACATGAATAAGGTGAGATCCAGGAACTGTTTACAAAGATAAGAGTGGATGACTTTGAAAAATATACCATTTCTCACAGTAAAGATGTCTTCTGTTGAACTACCTGCTGTAGAGGTTACCTGTGTGGTACCCAAGTAATAATAACCACCAATATCCAGTACCCAAGGTTTTTTAGGGGGAGAAGGAGCATTCTAGGACCTTTTTGTAGATGAAGATTATTCACCAGTGTTCTAGGTTTAGGTGTCATAGGTGTCATGGAGCTGTCAGAGATGGGTATCCTAATACATTATGGGGAAAAAACCTCCATCCTGATCTGTGCTTTACTACAAATGCTACTTTTCAAATAGGCATTCTGAAAATGGATGTGTGGGACTTAGATATGCTTAGAGAGTTCTCTGTCTCTATCAATACTCTCTTCAGACTGTACTGTTGTATAAAAATATAAATGCATTTTTCAAACGTTAATAATGTTAAAATGGAGTGGCTTTAATAGAATTCTTAGGTGACCAGTAGACTAGCAACAGTCACTGTGATAAGACACCTCACTGTTTAGTGTCATGATTTAGTAAAAAAATTATCCCACATTTCTATGAGTCATAAATTTAGAAGGAACTCAGTTCTATAGTTTTGATCCCAGGTCCTGTTGAGGAGTCGTCTAATAATGGCAACATCTTGCCTCATATGTATAGAGCTAAAGCTCGGAGCTTTAAACACACTGAATTTTATCCAAAAGCTTTAGTGATGTCATTTCATGATCTCTCCAATGAGAGACACAGAGCTAATTACATGAGAAACCCAAAGGCAGGTCAGAACGTGAAGAAAAACAGGGGAGCAAAGAAAAAAAATCTATATTCAACTTCATAATCTAGCCTCAGAATTCAGATAAGAATTTTGCCATACTGTGAGAGTTGAGACAGGGATGAGGCAAGGCTGAGGTTAGAGAGGACAGACAAGATGTCTCACCTTTCAGTGGATTATCCAAATCACTTTGTAAAATGGGCATGTGCTATGAGATTAATACTAGTGTGACCATCAATAGAAAATCCAATTTACCAAAGGTACCCTGGCCATACTTCCTGTTAATCTAGCTCTGATGAAACATACTGGATTTGAATAAAAAAAAAAGTGTTATAGCTAAGAGGAAGGACCATACAATAATCACAAGCAACTTTTTCCAATTACTGATTCAAAGAGTTTAAGTGATTGCCCAAGGTAAGTCTGATAATTAGATATAACTATACTAAAATTAAACCAAGAATCTCTACCATGGGCTCCTTTCAAAGAATTACAGCAAGAGGGTTCATTTTATTGAGCTCCATTTTACAGGTCTTAGCCATGATATAGTTCACATGATAACTTCTGATTCTCAGATTTTATTGAACTTCAAATCAATAGTTATTAAGACTTAGATGTTTGATTGATTTGATATGTTTAGCTGGTGTTGATTCGCACCTAGATCACTGCTTTAAAATGAAATGTCAGATAATTAAATAACAAGATCATACTTGATGGGGGTTTCCATTTATCCTCAGATCATTGAACTGTTTTGTATGAAATAAACTGAATATGGTAGTTACCTGTATGACACACTGTCCGAAGTATTTGGCTGAAACAATTTCAAAGAATAACACTTGATTTTGGTTAAGGGTTTAGAAAGTCTGAGCTCACTGTGACAAGAAAGAGGTGGTAAAACATCTAAGATTATTGTACCTAGAGAATATGGTAAAGGCTTTATAAACTCATAATAGACAAGGAAATAGAGAAAAGAGGATAAAGAAGTCCAATATAATACATCCCTAAAAGACTCACTTATCAGGGACATATTTCTTCTAGCTAGATATCCTAAAAGTCCCATAACCACAATAAATACTGCCATCAACTCATGACCAGGTATAAAATTTTAGAGCAAAACTCATAATATTCATCCCTCACTCATAACGCTCATTGAGCCACCTCATAATGCAAACCAAACAAACAAACAAAAAGAAGCATCTATTTAAATTTCAAGAGTCCCACGAGTTCTAAAATGGTTCTAAAGTCCAAAGTTCAAATTCTACTTTTAGAGTCAAGGAAATATCTAGCCTGCTAAGACCTTGTAAATTCTTTTAAAACGTTTGTATACTTCTAATATATAATGCCCTAGAGTGATCATTTTTGTTCCCAAGATGAACAGAAAGATAGAAAAGCATTAGGCCAAACATGACCAAATTCAAACAGGACAAAAATTCCTGTATCTCCAAGTGTTGTAATTTAGAGCTTGTTGTTAGTCCTGTGTTTGTAGCACACACAGCCTTTCTCCTGTCCTGGATCTACTTTGCGCCTACACTTTTGCTTCACAGATATCCTATGCTCCTAGCATTTTAAATATCCTGCCAACTTCATGGCATCTTAGGCTTCATCCTTACAGTTTCATCCATGGCTCTTATAACAGATACTTACACTAAATCTTAGCCTGCTATGCATTGCCTAGCCTCACTGACTTTTCTCATATACCTTAGTAAAAATTATTATGACACAATGACTCTTGCATCCCTCATGCCTGTAAGCCTAGCTCGATAATAATGATGTCATCTTCTCCACCCCTACCTTAAATCAAGATTTTAAAGATTCCTGAAGGCTTGAGCAAGCTATCCTTGACAATATTCCCCTAGAAGGTCTTGATTACAGACAGTGATCCAGAAAGCTCTTTCTTTTCAAATAAATTTTTAAATAAGCTTGTTGATTTATATCTGGGAACCTGAGATGTATAAGAGCCCACCAATTGTTGAAATACCCTTAAGTTATCTTTAGTATTTTCTCTGTATTAATTGCTAGGTTTCTTCTGTAAAGGACACAGTATCTTTAATTGTATATCTATATATACTTTGATTAGAGTGTATATTCTTCCTGTACTTTTCTGCTCTGCTTTTTCATCTTGATACTTATTATAAATTCAGACAACTGTAGCCATCATCAACTGTGCCACTCCTGAATGCTATGCATCTTGAAAGTCCCTCTCACTCAGATTTTGAAATCAGTCTCATTCAGATTTTCAGGGCTCAGAAAAACGTAAAGTTGCTCCCATCTGAAAAGCAATATGAAAGGCCTCCAGTTCAATTCACAACACAGCCTTGTTCTGATGCAGGAAATAGTCTTCACTGTATACATTATTGACATTCTTGTCTTCTGACAACTCACCAAAATCACTCATTGACTTCTCATTGGACATTTGGGGCTTCTCTAGTCCATATCTCCAAATGCATGTAAATCTCTTCTGAAAAACATCTCTAAGGGCTTAAGAACCACATGGTCAGATGTAGCCACAACAACATTTCCACCATATTGTTACCATTTTTTTTTGCAGCTGTTTCTTCAATATTATAGCCACAATAGATGAGAGAACTTACTTCAGAGAAGAAAGGATTATTTTGCTTCACAGTTTCCTAGGTTTTTAGTTCACCATGACAGAGAAAGCATGCCATTAGATGTTTACATCTGTAGGGATAATCTCTTATATTCTGTGTGGAAGCATCATTTTTTAAAAATCTGATGGCCAATAAGTTGAGGCAAAACTAGAAAGTAGGACATCCAGAAGACAAAGATGTGTGTTGGGAGCAACTCTGGAGATAGTCAGTCACATATGCCACCCAGACTCAGAGGCTAAGTCAGATGTATGAAACTGAGGAGATGTAACCAGCCGTGGGGCAGACATAGAATAATATAAAGCATCTTAGTATGAGGTATCAGCCAGTTGCAGAGCAAGTCTGGCTTATGGCCTAGGCATTAATTCATAAATAAGTCTCCATGTAATTATTCAAGAACTGGGGCATGGGTGAAAATGCCTGCTGTCACATACATCATGATGGTAAGAGTATATGGCAGATGCTATTCATTTCGTAGCAGAACATGAAGCAGAGAGAATGACTATAAGCCATAAACTGTGGGTAATATAGCCTGAATGGCATAGCAAGTCTAAGGGTGAACATATTCTCTGAGATTTTTCACATTGGAACATCTCAATTCCCTACTTTTCCCCAAATATCATTGTACCTACATATAAAGATGGAGTTTAATATTTTTCCTTAAGTAAAAATGTGTTGTCTCTTCATTTTGCCTTTATATTTTCTGATAGGAAACTATTATTTTAATTGCTTTTTTCTTAGAGCTAAAGTGTCATTTTTTTCTCAGAATACTATGAAGAATTTGTATTTGTTCTGTCTTCAAAACTTAATAATGATGTTGCTTTGCATTTATTTTGTTTTATTCTATTTGGGTATCATTCATCTTAATTATATAGGTTTATGACTTTTGAATATTTGAGCAACTTTCTTTTCTTCTTTTTTTTTTCACAAAGGCAGTTTTTATTTGAGGCAAGGAGAAGTCTGACCCATAGGATTACAGTTCTAAGCACTCAAATTTAAGTGTTAGTGGCACGACTTTGGCTCTAAATCTTGCTTCTCTTTTAGTTGGAAAGGGTACTCGTGTTAAAGTCCTCCAGGTGAGTAAGAAGAAAGACCAAGAAAGGCTGGAAAAAACCTCAGCTACTGGTACTGCCCTCCAAATTCTACATCAAACTAACTCTCACCATCTGGTTTGCAAGGTGCAACCCAATGCAGAGGGACACAGGACACTTGCCAGGGCAGATGAGGCAGAAAGAACATATGCAAGCCACTTGAGGGGGAGCGGGTATCTGCCTGGCTCAGCTTCAGACTTCTGCGTGGAAGGGATAATTCTTTTTTTTTTTTTAATTTATTTTTATTAGGTATTTTCCTCATTTACATTTTCAATGCTATCCCAAAAGTCCCCCATACCACCCCCCAATCCCCTACCCACCCACTCCCCCTTTTTGGCCCTGGGGTTCCCCTGTACTGGGGCATATAAAATTTGAAACTCCAATGGGCTACTAGGCCATCTTATTTTTTTTTTTAATTTTTTTATTACGTATTTGCCTCAATTACATTTCCAATGCTATCCCAAAAGTCCCCCATCCCCCCCCCCACTTCCCTACCCACCATTCCCATTCTTTTGGCCCTGGCATTCCCCTGTATTGGGGCATATAAAGTTTGCAAGTCCAATGGGCCTCTCTTTCCAGTGATGGCCGACTAGGCCATCTTTCAATACATATGCAGCTAGAGACAAGAGCTCCAGGGTACTGGTTAGTTCATCATGTTGTTCCAACTATAGGGTTGCAGATCCCTTTAGCTACTTGGGTACTTTCTCTAGCTTCTCCATTGGGAGCCCTGTGATCCATCCAATAGCTGACAGTGAGCATCCACTTCTGTGTTTGTTTGGCCCCAGCATAGTTTCACAAGAGAGAGCTATATCTGGGTCCTTTCAGCAAAATCTTGCTAGTGTATGCAATGGTGTCAGCGTTTGGAAGCTGATTATGGGATGGATCCCTGGATATGGCAGTCTCTAGATGGTCCATCCTTTCATCACAGCTCCAAACTTTGTCTCTGTAACTCCTTCCATGGGTGTTTTGTTCCCAATTCTAAGAAGGGGCACAGTGTCCACACTTTGGTCTTCATTCTTCTTGAGTTTCATGCATTTAGCAAATTGTATCTTATATCTTGGGTATCCTAAGTTTTGGGCTAATATCCACTTATCAGTGAATACATATTGTGTGAGTTCCTTTGTGATTGTGTTACCTCACTCAAGATGATGCCCTCCAGGTCCATCCATTTGGCTAGGAATTTCATAAATTCATTCTTTTTAATAGCTGAGTAGTACTCCATTGTGTAAATGTACCACATTTTCTGTATCCATTCCTCTGTTGAGGGGCATCTGGGTTCTTTCCAGCTTCTGGCTATTATAAATAAGGCTGCTATGAACATAGTGGAGCATGTGTCCTTCTTACCAGTTGGGACATCTTCTGGATATATGCCCAGGAGAGGTATTGCTGGATCCTCCAGTAGTACTATGTCCAATTTTCTGAGGAACTGCCAGACTGATTTCCAGAGTGGTTGTACAAGCTTACAATCCCACCAAAAATGGAGGAGTGTTCCTCTTTCTCTACATCCTCGCCAGCATCTGCTGTCACCTGAATTTTTGATCTTAGCCATTCTGACTGGAGTGAAGTGGAATCTCAGGGTTGTTTTGATTTGCATTTCTCTGATGATTAAGGATGTTGAACATTTTTTCAGGTGCTTCTCAGCCATTCGATATTCCTCAGGTGAGAATTCTTTGTTCAGCTCTGAGCCCCATTTTTTAATGTGGTTCTTTGATTTTCTGGAGTCCACCTTCTTGAGTTCTTTATATATATTGGATATTAGTCCCCTATCGGATTTGGGATAGGTAAAGATCCTTTCCCAATCTGTTGGTTGCCTTTTTGTCTTATTGACTGTGTCTTTTGCCTTGCAGAAGCTTTGCAATTTTATGAGGTCCCATTTATGGATTCTCAATCTTACAGCACAAGCCATTGCTGTTCTATTCAGAAATTTTTCCCCTGTACCCATATCTTCGAGGCTTTTCCCTACTTTCTCCTCTATAAGTTTAAGTGTCTCTGGTTTTAGGTGGAGTTCCTTAATCCACTTAGACTTGACCTTAGTACAAGGAGATAGAAATGGATCAATTCACATTTTTCTAAATGATAACCGCCAGTTGTGCCAGCACCATTTGTTGAAAATGCTGTCTTTTTTTCACTGGATGGTTTTAGCTCCCTTGTCAAAGATCAGGTGACCATAGGTGTGTGGGTTCATCTCTGGGTCTTCAATTTTGTTCCATTGGTCTACTTGTCTGTCACTATACCAATACCATGCAGTTTTTATCACAGTTGCTCTGTAGTACAGCTTTAGGTCCAGCATGGTGATTCCACCAGAGGTTCTTTTATTCTTGAGAAGAGTTTTTGCTATCCTAGGTTTTTTGTTATTCCAGATGAATCTGCTGATTGCCCTTTCTAATTCGTTGAAGAATTGAGTTGGGATTTTGATGGGGATTGCATTGAATCTGTAGATTGCTTTTGGCAAGATAGCCATTTTTACAATGTTGATCCTGCCAATCCATGAGCATGGGAGATCTTTCCATCTTCTGAGATCTTCTATAATTTCTTTCTTCAGAGACTTGAAGTTTTTTATCATACAGATCTTTCACATCCTTAGTTAGAGTCACGCCAAGGTATTTTATATTATTTGTGACTATTGAGAAGGGTGTTGTTTCCCTAATTTCTTTCTCAGCCTGTTTTCCTTTGTATAGAGAAAGGCCATAGACTTGTTTGAGTTAATTTTATATCCAGCTACTTCATTGAAGCTGTTTATCAGGCTTAGGAGTTCTCTGGTGGAATTTTTAGGGTCACTTATATATACTATCTTATCATCTGCAAAAAGTGATATTTTGACTTCTTCCTTTCCAATTTGTATCCCCTTGATCTCCTTTTGTTGTCTAATTGCTCTGGCTAGGACTTCAAGTACAATGTTGAATAGGTAGGGAGAGAGTGGACAGCCTTGTCTAGTCCCTGATTTTAGTGGGATTGCTTCCAGCTTCTCACCATTTACTTTGATGTTGGCTACTGGTTTGCTGTAGATTGCTTTTATCAGGTTTATGTATGGGCCTTGAAATCCTGCTCTTTCCAAGACTTTTTATCATGAATGGGTGTTGGATTTTGTCAAATGCTTTCTCAGCATCTAACGAGATGATCATGTGGTTTTTGTCTTTGAGTTTGTTTATATACTGGATTACTTTGATGGATTTCCGTATATTGAACCATCCTTGCATCCCTGGGATGAAACTTACTTGGTCAGGATGGATGATTGTTTTGATGTGTTCTTGGATTCGGTTAGCAAGAACTTTCTTGAGGATTTTTGCATCGATATTCATAAGGGAAATTGGTCTGAAGTTCTCTATCTTTGTTGGGTCTTTTTGTGGTTTAGGCATCAGAGTAATTGTGGCTTCATAGAATGAGTTGGGTAGAGTACCTTCTGTTTCTATTTTGTGGAATAGTTTGTGAAGAACTGGAATTAGGTCTTCTTTGAAGGTCTGATAGAACTCTGCACTAAACCCATCTGGTCCTGGGCTTTTTTTGGTTGGGAGACTATTAATGACTGCTTCTATTTCTTTGTGGGATATAGGGCTGTTTAGATCGTTACCCTGATCTTGATTCAACTTTGGTACCTGGTATCTGTCTAGAAACTTCTCCATTTCATCCAGGTTCTCCAGTTTTGTTGAGTATAGCCTTTTGTAGAAGGATCTGATGGTGTTTTGGATTTCTTCAGGATCTGTTGTTATCTTTCCCTTTTCATTTCTGATTTTGTTAATTAGGATGCTTTCCCTGTGCCCTCTAGTGAGTCTGGCTAAGGGTTTATCTATCTTGTTGATTTTCTCAAAGAACCAGCTCCTTGATTGGTTGATTCTTTGAATAGTTCTTCTTGTTTCCACTTGGTTGATTTCACCTCTGAGTTTGATTATTTCCTGCCTTCTACTCCTCTTGGGTGAATTTGCTTCCTTTTGTTCTAGAGCTTTTAGAGTTTTCCTCTTAGGAATGCTTTCATTGTGTCCCATAAGTCCCATATGTTGTGGCTTCATTTTCATTAAACTCCAAAAAGTCCATAATTTCTTTCTTTATTCCTTCCTTGACCAAGTTATTGAGAAGAGTGTTGTTCAGATTCCACGTGAATGTTGGCTTTCTAGTAGTTATTTTGTTATTGAAGATCAGCCTTAGTCCATGGTGATCTGATAGGATGCATGGGACAATTTCAACATTTTTGTATCTGTTGAGGCTTGTTTTGTGACCAATTATGTGGTTAATTTTGGAGAAGGTACCATGGGGTGCTGAGGACAAGGTATATTCTTTTGTTTAAGTATAAAATGTTCTGTAGATATCTGTTAAGTCCATTTGTTTCATCACTTCTGTTAGTTTCACTGTGTCCCTGTTTAGTTTCTGTTTCCATGATCTGTCCATTGGTGAAAGTGGTGTGTTGAAGTCTCCCACTATTATCATGAGAGGTGCAATGTGTGCTTTGAGCTTTACTAAAGTTTCTTTAATGAATGTGGCTGCCCTTGTATTTGGAGCATATATATTCAGAATTGAAAGTTCCTCTTGGAGGATTTTACCTTTGATGAGTATGAAGTGCCCCTCCTTGTCTTTTTTGATTATTTTGGGTTGGAAGTCGATTTTGTTAGATATTAAGATGGCTACTCCAGCTTGTTTCTTCATACCATTTGCTTGGAAAATTGTTTTCCAGCCTTTCATTCTGAGGTAGTGTCTATCTTTTTCTCTGAGATGAGTTTCCTGTAAGCAGCAAAATGTTGGGTCTTGTTTGTGTAGCCAGTTTGTTAGTCTATGTCTTTTTATTGGGGAGTTGAGTCCATTGATATTAAGAGATATTAAGGAAAAGTAATTAATGCTTCCTGTTATTTTTGTTGTTAAAGTTGGTATTCTGTTCTTGTGGCTGTCTTCTTTTAGGTTTGTTGAGGGATTACTTTCTTGTTTTTTCTAGGGCATGGTTCCCTTCCTTGTATTGGTTTTTTTCTGTTATTATCCTTTGAAGGGCTGGATTCGTGGAGAGATAATGGGTGAATTTGGTTTTGTTGTGGAATACTTTGGTTTCTCCATCTATGTTAATTGAGAGTTTGGCTGGGTATAGTAGCCTGGGCTGGAATTTGTGTTCTCTTAGTGTCTGTATAACATCTGTCCAGGATCTTCTGGCTTTCATAGTCTCTGGTGAAAAATCTGGTATAATTCTGATAGGCTTGCCTTTATATGTTACTTGACCCTTTTCCCTTACTACTTTCAGTATTCTATCTTTATTTAGTGCATTTGTTGTTCTGATTATTATGTGTCGGGAGGAATTTCTTTTCTGGTCCAGTCTATTTGGAGTTCTGTAGGCTTCTTGTATGTTCATGGGCATCTCTTTCTTTAGATTTGGGAAGTTTTCTTCAATAATTTTGTTGAAGATGTTTGCTGGTCCTTTGAGTTGAAAATCTTCATTCTCATCCACTCCTATTATCCATAGGTTTGGTCTTCTCATTGTGTCCTGGATTTCCTGGATGTTTTGAGTTAGGATCTTTTTGCATTTTGCATTTTATTTGATTGTTGTGCCGATGTTCTCTATGGAATCTTCTGCACCTGAGATTCTCTCTTCCATCTCTTGTATTCTGTTGCTGATGCTTGTATCTATGGTTCCAGATTTCTTTCCTAGGGTTTATATCCCCAGCGTTGCCTCACTTTGGGTTTTCTTTATTGTGTCTACTTCCCTTTTTAGGTCTTGGATGGTTTTATTCAATTCCATCACCTGTTTGGTTGTGTTTTCCTGAATTCTTTAAGGGATTTTTCTGTTTCCTCTTTAATGTCTTCTACCTGTTTGGTTATGTTTTCCTGCAATTCTTTAAGGGATTTTTGTGTTTCCTCTTTAATATCTTCTACTTATTTAGCAGTGTTCTCCTGTATTTCTTTAAGTGAGTTATTTAAGTCCTTCTTGATGTCCTCTTCTATCATCATGAGATATGCTTTTAAATCCAGGTCTAGCTTTTCAGGTGTGTTGGGGTGCCCTGGACTGGGCGAGGTGGGATTGCTGGGTTCTGATGATGGTGAGTGGTCCTGGTTTCTGTTACTAAGATTCTTACGTTTACCTTTCGCCATCTGGTAATCTCTGGAGTTAGTTATTATAGTTGTCTCTATTTAGAGATTGTTCCTCTGGTGATTTTGTTACCCTCTATGAGCAGACCTGGGAGACTAGCTCTCTCCTCTGAGTTTCAGTTGTCAGAGCAGTCTCTGCAGGCAAGGTCTCCTCTTTCAGGGAAGGTGCACAGTTATCTGGTGTTTGGACCTCCTCCTGGCCGAAGATGAAGGCCCAAAGCAGCATCTTTACCAGAAGCTGTGTTGCTTTGGCCTGTCACAGAAGCCGTTGTTTCAGTAGTCTACATTCTCACCTGTGTAGACTACTTTCCGAGGAGTCCCAGAACCAAGGTGGCTCCCGTGGAACCTGAGTTAGAAGCCTCTCAGGCCGGGCGGACACCTGTGCTCTGACCAGGAAGGTGGCCGGTTGTCTGGAGCCGAAAATGGCGCCGCCTCAGAGGCTCTGTGGCTCTCTCCTGTCCCAGAGACTGCTGGCCTCTGTATTCCACACTCTCACCTGTGCAGACTGCCCTCCACAGAGTCCGGAACCAAGCTGGCTCCCGTGGAACCTGAGGCAGAAGCCTCTCAGGCCCGGCAGACACCTGTGCTCTGACCAGGAAGGTGGCCGGTTGTATGGAGCCAAAAATGGTGCTGCCTCAGAGGCTGGAAGGGATAATTCTTGTGTTTGGCACAGCTCATCAAGGCGCACACCCTCCAGTTCCTGCTGTAGCTGAGTAAAATGGTCATGTCCTCGATGCTCAGCTCAAAGTCAAAGACCTTAAAGTTCTCAGCAATGCATGCAGGTGTCACAGACTTGGGGATCACTACCAAGTTTCTCTGAATGGGGAACCAGATCAGCATCTGGGCTGTTGGTACTTGGCTGCAACTGCTTTGATCCTGGGGAGTGGCCCTCCAGGAGAAGCTCAAGGAGCAGGTGGTGAAGCGCCAGGATCTCTTCATCATCAGCAAGCTGCGGTACACATTCCACGACAAGAGCATGGTGAAAGGAGCCTGCCAGAAGATACTGAGTGAACTGCAGCTGGACTACCTGGATCTCTGCCTTACTCACTGGCCCACGGGCTTCAAGCCTGAGCCTGATTACTTCCCACAGGATGCCTCAAGAAACATGATTCCCAGTGACAAGG
This sequence comes from Mus caroli, assembly GCF_978045245.1. Lineage (NCBI taxonomy): Eukaryota > Metazoa > Chordata > Mammalia > Rodentia > Muridae > Mus > Mus caroli. The sequence continues at coordinate 53,727,372 of NW_028227259.1, forward strand.
ATTTTGTGGACACTTGGATGACTATGGAACAACTAGTGGATGAAGGTTTGGTAAAAGCAATTGGTGTCTCCAACTTCAACCCTCTTCAGATTGAGAGGATCTTGAAGAAACCTGGCTTAAAATATAAGCCTACGGTGAGCCAGATCGAGTGTCACCCATACCTAACTCAGGAGTGCCATTGCAAAGGCATCGTGACGACTGCGTCAGTCCCCTTGGTTCTCCTGACAGGTCCTGGGCCAAGCCTGTACCCATCTCTCCTTGAGCATCTTTCTATAGTCATATTTTTATGCTGTTTTGTTTTGTTTTGTTTTTAAAGTCCTGTCCCCTCTGTTTTGTGGGACTTCAAGACATGAAGAGTAGATCATTTGTTATAGTCGTTGAAAGCTCTAAAACTCAAATCATTCAATTAATTTTTAAATCCAGCTTTCTCCTTGGTCTTTTCTAGTATGTAACTTCCATTTTTCTACCTTCTAGTTCACTGAATATTCCATCTGTGCCATCCATTCTGTTCTTGAGTCTATCCATTGGGCTGTTTGTTTCAGTAATTGTTCTTTCAGTCATGAAATTTCTACATGCTTGTTCATATGTCCTCTAATGGTTTATGGGGACTTCCTATCCTTTGTTCTGTCAACAGCACATTTATAGTGCTCATTAAACCTTTTTTTTGTCATAGCTGCTTTTTGAACATCTTATACAGTTTTGACAGTTTTATGGTATTAGTGATGGTACCACTTGATCCCCACCCCCACCCCCGCTCCTCTTCTAATTCTGTTTGAGTTCTTGCAGTGTTCAATACGATATATAGTTTTCAGTTGAAATCTGGACATCTTTGTGTTACATGATTCTCAGTCTGAAGTCTTCTTTATTTCACTTTTTAGCTGGTGTATTATTCTCTCTCTCTCTCTCTCTCTCTCTCTCTCTCTCTCTCTCTCTCTCTCTCTCTCTCTTTCTCTAATAGCTACTAATAGGGGAAGAGTAGGGTACTTCTTTTGGAAGAGAAAGATATGTAGTTAATATCTGTTAATATCTATTAACTCACAAGGCAGCACAAGCCCCTCCTAACTGCTATATAGAGCAGAGAATCTCTCCTGTAAGCCCCCACCCCCACAACAGTTGTAAGGCCTGCATTTCACCACTCATTGTTTCTCCTAAAACAATCCTAAATGGTTTTAAAATTCCTCATCACAGTCTAATGCTGGTAGCCTCAACATTTGCAGGTACAATGCACTAATGTTTTACATAAAGCAGAAACTATTGTCTGGATGTTTCTCCCTCGCTATAGCCCATTCTTAGTGTTTAGACTAGAGCTTGTCAGGAGTGCTTTTACTATCTGTGTTACTTGGCTTTAAGATGCTAATCTTTATTTGCTATGAGTCAGGCTGTATGAGGTAAAATGAAAACTCAGAAAACCAAGTGCTCTAACTGGTCCTCCCTCATCTTATATCTTAAAAATATTTCATGTCGGATTTATATATAAGACCTATGGTTGATTTGGTTTGTTTGGTTTCTTTTGTTGGTGTTGCTGGTTTTTTATTTTTATTATTTATTTATTGTTTGTTTCTTCTCTCATAATTAATTCCACTCAAGAAAATTGCTATGTATGCTGTATGTGGTGCAAGACTGTTTCATCAACTGAATGACAACTCCAGCCCCTGTATTCTTAATTATGCTTACTGGTTGATGAAAAGAGTGTTCACTCCATCCTCCTGTACCAGACACCTAGTTAACAGTGTTTTAAAAATAACATCATCTATAATGACTTTTTACAGGTTGTTTATTTTGTGAAAAATCCATAGATCTGTTGACGTAATGGCTATGGGCAACCTGTTTAAATGTATGGATTCAAAATGTACTTTTGTGTTGATTCATAGCATTAGAATCTCTTCAATCTCCTAAGGAGCAGGGAAAGCTATAATCTATAATTAATGTTCACTTAACATACAGGCAGAGTACTTGACCCAGACGCACACATTATAACCATGCATCAGAAATAAGAGTAAAAAATAAATGCTTAGAATCCAGACACTGGCAGATTCTAGTTCTTGTGAGACTGAGGCAGAAAGATTTTGAGTTAAGAAAAGTTACAAAGGGAGACATTGTTTCTGAAAGGAAGATGACTTTATAAATAGAAACAAATACGATACATGTTATTTGCAACCTTTGGGGAACAAGTTGACAAAAATCTTTCAATCTCAAGCTCTCATGTTTCCTTACTATAACTTTCATTTTATTACAAACACATGTAAATACAAGCTAGGGTTTTATAAATTTTGCAGTAAATTAATAGATGATTCACTGTTCATCTAACTCTAGTGTCTAGATTTTTGATTATTAGAGACCTGCAATACTTGGATAAAATGAGTGTGCATTTACTAGTTCAGATTAGAGAGCATAGAAATAATATCCAAAGTCACAATAATCTCTAAATTTAGCTCCAGTGATCGAGCCACTTGCAGATGGGAATTTGCAACACAGATAAGCTCAGTAGATAGAATGTCAGAACAAAGTCTCTGTAATTTACTTAAGAGAAGTCCACAGGTGCATGAAAAAAGAAAGAACAAAGGGGTTAAAGAGAGGGTGGAAGGAAAGAAAAAAGGAAGGAAGGAAAAAGAGAAAAGTGAAAAAGAGAAGGAAAGAAGGAAGGAAGGATAAAAGAAGGAAGGAGCAAAGAAGGAGGAAGGAAAAAAGAAGGAAGAAAGGGAAGAAGATGAACGAAACAAATGAAGGAAGGAAGAGAGAGAAAGAGAGAGGGAAAGAAGAGAGAAAACAGTGATGAGGAGGAAAGCATGAGTTCACTAAGTAAGATCATGGCAAAGATTGACCCATTTGAATGGACTTGATGGAGGTTAAGTAGTGGATGTGGAATTGACAGGGAGCAGAGCACATTGCCCAGGTGCTCAGACATTGGCACATAATTATAAACCGTGTTATAAATCATAGCGAGAGCTGATCCAAAGGATCGCATATATGTAAATAAATAGAGATACACCTTTGGTCAGGCTTGTAATAAGTGCCATGCATTTCCTCTATTACAGTGGGCACTAACAGGATGCACAAAGGATTTCGACCTTCATAACTAAAGGCTTCAGCATCCTCCTGAAGAAGGATGTCTTCTTCAAGAAGTTATTGGATAACAGAATATGAATTCTGGATTTAGAGTTCATAGTGATAAACATTGTACCATGATATCTTAGGGCAGTGGTCCTCAACCTTCCTAATGCTACAACCTCTTCAGGCACTTTCTCATATTGTGCTGATCCCCAACCATAAAATTATTTTCATTGATACCTCATAACCATAACTTATATGTAACTGTAATAAATTGTAATGCAAATATCTATGTTTTGGAATGATCCTAGGCAACACCTATGAAGGGTCAGTCAAACCCAAAGGAGCCACGACCTACAGGTTGAAAACCATTGTCTGACAAGACTAAACATTTCCTTATGTCCAGTTAAGACTGGTCTATTATACAGAAAATGCTTTAACAGAATAACAGTTTATAAACGTTAGAAAAAACTTACTCCAGAGTTTCTTCCATTCACTAGAGATACACATAATCATCCAATGCAGAGGTAGAAATCAATAAAAGGTTCTTTATAATGCTACACCAAGAAACACTGTCTCAAAAAAGCAAAGTAAAAGAGTCAGCTAAGTAAGCCAATAAGCAGCACTCCGCCATGGTCTCTACATCATGCCTTTGCCTCCAAGCTTCTGCCCTATTTGAGTTCCTGTTCAGACTTCCTCCAGTGATGGACTATTGTGTAGAAGTATATGACAAATAAGTTGTTTTGGTTTTGGTCATGGTGTTTCACAGTGGGCAACAGAAACTATAAGCCTGAAATTGGAAGCAAGATAGTAGGGCACTGCTGTGACCAACCTAACTAGTGTTTTGGAGAGGACTGTGGAAGGATATTGAAAGTTTGGATGAGAACAATCATTGAGTGATTTTTCAAAGTTTGTCGAGCTGCTCTGTGGGAGCCTGGAGGTTAGAATGTTGAGAGCTGTACAGATGATGGAGGCCTGGGCTTGTGATGTTTCAAAAGGAATGAAAAACCCTATTGGGCCATTTATATGAAGAATCTGTAGTGCCTGGACAGCTAGAGCTAAACAATTGGCTCTGTTTAACAAGAAGCTAGAACCACTAAAGTAAGACCTCTGCTTTTCTGGGACAATGAATGTGAGTCTGTAGGGACTGAAGAATCAGCTGTGATTAAGAAGGGACCAGTATCATTGAGATAAAGTCTTCTGAAAAGTGATTCCTGTGACATATATCATTCTCAAGATAGCTACAGTTGTACCTTGTGCAGCAGTCAAACTTGGCACTGTCTGTATAAGAGTTAAAGGTAGTACTGATTTTGAAGGCATGAAGGAGATATGGAGAACAGCTAAGGCTTGGCACTGTGAGAGGCCAGAAGAGGCCTCAGGTGAAGGTATAGACTCAGTAACAGTTGAACCTCCAAGATTGAAGGGGTCATAAAGAGAAGTTTGACGCTTGCTACCACAAACACAGCCCGCTAGACCTTATTAGTGAAAGTGCAAATCAGTTTCAGCAAGAGACTCCAGTACTTTAGAGATGCCAGTACCATGGGATGACCACTAAGAATAGCAGCAACAGTGAAGTAGAGCCAGCTGAAGCTTGGAAGACAGGTTATGTGTTCTGCACAGGGCAGAGTCAGAGCCTAGAAGAAAGTGGATCTCAGACATTGGTTATTGAGTTATTTATTGTTGAAGTTTGATTCTGCTTTGTTCAGATTATGAATGTGCCCTGGTTCTTCCCTCTTGAAATAAGAAATTATTTAACTTTTTTTTTTTATAGGAGCCCACAGTAATTTTAAGGAACTGGATTTTAAAAGAGACTTGGTATTGTAATGAAACTAAAAAAACAAGTAATGTGTTTGAATTTGTAAAGACTGTGGAACTTTTAAATTTGTGAAATGACTTATATTGCAATGTCCATATCAGTCTTGGAGATGAAAAAGAAAGGGATGGTTATGCCTCAACAGTGAAGCATTTGTGTGTCAAATTGACAAGGGGTCAGATATGCTGGCTAATTTTATGTCAACTTGACAAAAATAGAGTCAACTAAATAAAGGGAGCCTCATATGGAAAACATACCTTCATAAGGTAAGTCTGTAGGCAAGTCATTGAGCATTTCCTTAATTAGCAACTGATGTGGGAGGAACCAATCCACTGTCAGCGGGGTCACTGCTGGGCTTGTGGGTTCTCTAAAAAGCAGACTGAGCAAGCTAGTAAGCAGCATCCCTTCAGGGTCTCTGCTTCATCTCCTGCCCTGCTTTCTCCATGATTGACTACAATGTACAAGTGTAAACAAAACAAATCATTTTTGTTTTGGTCATGATGTTTCATCACAGCAAAAGAAACCACACCTAAGACAAAAGCTATTCTTAACATCTGTGTACCTCTCAACCAGTTATTCACTTATTCAGTAACTAATTACTGAATATCTGATCCATGCTGGGTTACAGAAAAGTACGTTATAGAGCTTATTGCCAAACAAAGAGACTACATAATAAAACAGATCTATCAGCTAATCAGAGAAATAAGATAAAGGAGTGAATTAGCTGCTGCAAAATAAAGGTCTTCCTTGCTACGAAGAGCTTTGTGACACTGTGCAGCAAAGAGCTATAGCCTAGCCCAAGAGAGCAGAAAGCTTTCCCAGAGGAAGTGACATTTAAACAGATGCCTTGATTCTGAGTGGGCTGAGCAAGGCCAATGTTCAGACAATTCCAGTCAGACAGAACAGCCTATGCAAAAGCTCTAGGAGGTCTTGGAGTTAAACCCACACCCACTGAAGAAGCCACAGATAGGTGGCCCTTCACCCTTGCAACCACAGAAGTGTGGAAGAGAGCATCTCAAAGGTCAAGGATAAGGCACAGACTGGCGAGCATGCTTAGAGTGTTTGTAAGTGACTGACTTAGTTTCGTTACTTTAGGGATGACAGGAGTCTCTGTCTAACTCTGTCACCTTCCTGTCTTTGTACTGAGTAAAAAGGGTGAGCATGTGAAGGTGCCCTTCTTACATCTTGAAAACCTCATCTTCTGCACAACAGGGGTCCTCAAGGCAGCCCCCCACTGCCTTACTGGTATTTGAAGAGCAGTACAGACTGTCTTGTGAAGAAGATCTCTGAGCAGAGAACGTTATTTCCGTGTCAGCACCTCAGGTCACAGGCAGCTGGACTTCCAGGATCCTCATGACCTACATGCTATCATGTAGCTGATGAAAGGTAGTTAAACTCACCCAGCTATAGTTCCATGGATGAACTAGATCCTATTCTTTAAGCTACTGTGAAACCTAAGGATGTTTTTATCTCTCTTAAAACTCATTACAACACGGAGCCTACTGTTGATAATCCCACTGAGTTTGATATCTTAGAAGAGCAGAGAGGTGTAATTTCCTGCCCCATTCAGTCATCCTGTTTCCCTGAGACCCATTCCATTATAAAACGGTAGGATTGGATAGACCATGTATTCTTTCCCCACCTATACACAGAAATCTTTTTTGCAGCATGTTTGTTTGTATACAGACTGGGTGGTGTCCTTTTGATAGAGTAATTAGCAACCATATGTTTTAAAAATATTGCTAACATAGCTAATTTCATCAATTTAATAAACAGTCTCTGATTCAACTTATCCCTAGGGAACACTCCTAGGTGCTAGAGATGCAACGGAAAAGAGGCATTCCAAATTCCTAATTATGAAGCTCAAACAGGAAACTTGAGGTAAGGAAGGGGATCCGTGAGATAGCCCAGTGAAAGAGGGTCCTGTCGCCAAGCTTGATGCCATTTCAGTCTTTAGGACAAACAAGGTGGAAGGAGGGAGCTGACTCCTGAATGTTTCCTCCACGTGTGTTATGGCATGTGCATGCTCGCACATGTGTACCCCGAATAAGTAAATAAATTAAATGTGAAATCAAAGGGGATGAAAATAAGACCAGAGAAGAGATGAAGCATGGGAAGAGGAACAATGGTAATCAGAGAGGAGAAGGAAGATGAGGGGAGAGGGAAGAGATTGCAGGCAACTTAAGGAGTAAAGAAATTCAGTGAGCTCTGCCAATGACACTAGACAGCGATTACCATGTGGCACTCTAAAACTCTGTGACTCACAACAACATAGTATTTAGAAAATAAAATATAAAAGGATTTTTAGAAGGAGTCAGCTGAGTCTTTGGTCCACGTAGCCAGAGCCTTGGGAGTAAGCACCACTCCTCTAGCCATTCAGAGCTAAAGTTCAGAGTGGAGCTTGTCAGATTTCTCTCTCTCTCTCTCTCTCTCTCTCTCTCTCTCTCTCTCTCTCTCTCTCTCTCTCTCTCTCTCTCTTTCTCCTTCTCTCAATCTCTGCCTCCCAACTCTGCCTATCTCTGTGTCTGTCTTTCCTCTCTCTTATGTGTACCCCTGCCTCTTTCTCTGTCCCTATGGCACTTCACCCGGAAGCAGTTCTCCATGTAACTTGAGCTCCTTAAAGCACAGTCAGTTGCAGTAACTACCAGGTAGCTTGCTTCAAACAAAGAAAAAAATTTCAGTCACTTCATGTCAGAGCTAGACAGAGGATCCCTCTTGGCTCTTCTCTTGATACAACAGATGCTCTCCAAGATTCAAGGAGACAGTATGAAAACTCACCTTAAAGGAAAAGAGCATAAAGGCATAAGTGGTCATATGCAGTCAACTGCAGGGCCTGGGACACAGAGTGGAGTGATAGAGTGTCACTAGATGACATGATAACAGTGCTAAATGACAAAAGAAAACTGTAGTGCAGATACCATCTGAGAGCAGACCATGCTAGACCAAGGGACTAAAATGTGCCCTAATTAGTCACTAAAATGTGACTAATGAGTGATTGTTGTATTTAAGGAAAGGGTGACTACATGGATGGCCAGAACTTAAGGACCCAGAAACAGACTTTAAAAGTTAGATAGGAAAGTAGAATTAATAAACCTGAGACATGAATTTCAATGTTATCCATAGTATGAACAAAGGCACTGGAAATTGTTGGAAATACAATGAATTGTTCAACATCTGAAGGAACACTGAAACCTACAAACAGTACTTGGTCTAGACATGGCAGGTAAGACATACTCATGAAATCATGACAGCTTAGTTGCCTCAATTAGACCTGCAGAATTGAAACACCAGTTGATATGTCAATGCTCTTGAGGGAAATTTCACAAGGTCTTACTCCTAGATGAAAAGCTACAGGCAATCAATGGCTACAAAGAGAGAAGGAAAATCAGTTTTCTCTTGGGATGAGTTCCCTGATAGATTATCTGGTTAACCCTAAATACATGTACACATGACTAACACTAAATAGAGTCAGTAGGATTTATGCATGTTTGTATGTATATGTATGATAATTATTATTATTTACATGTTGTTATATATAATCATATAGAGTTACATATCTATGTAGATAAATGTAAAAATAATAAGGAAGAGATAATAAATTTGAGAGGAGTGGAGGGGCATGGGAACAGTTGGAGGGGAAGGTGTGGAAATAGTGTAAATACGGTATTCAAGTATGAAATTCTTAAAATAAACATAATTGAAAAAGAACAGCAGATAAAAGAGCAGTAAGAGGACTGCAGTGGAAGTAGGTGGTGATGAAAACTTGTACTAGGTTCATTGCATGAAGAGTAGACTTGGAATTAACACAAGGGTACATAAACACACTTGGACATGTAGAAATTAAGTATGGAGTCCTGAAAGTATATACAGGTGTTTAGGCATAGATACAAGTATACATATGGATTTATAAATAGGTCCAAGCCGAGAAGTGGTGGTGCAAGCCTTTAATCCCAGCACTGGAGAGGCAGAGGCAGGCAGATTTCTTAATTCAAGGCCAGCCTGGTCTACAGAGTGAGTTCCAGGACAGCCAGAGCTACACAGAGAAACCCTGTCTCCAAAAAAAAAAAGGAAAAAAGAAAAAAAGAAAAAGAAGAGAGAGAGAGAGAGAGAGAGAGAGAGAGAGAGAGAGAGAGAGAGAGAGAGAGAGAGAGAGGGAGGGAGGGAGGGAGGGAGGGAGGGAGGGAGGGAGGGAGGGAGGGAGGGAGGGAGGGAGAGAGAGAGGGAGGGAGGAAGGAAGGAAGGAAGGAAGGAAGGAAGGAAGGAAGGAAGGAAGGAAGGAAGGAAGGAAGGAATAGGTCTATACAGGCATAGGATTAAAGATGCTATAGTGATTATGACATAGATATACAGATAAGCTATATATAAAAATAGACTAGAAATATTTCTAAAATATACATAGAAAATAGTATATGAATACACACACACACACATATATATGGATAGATAGAGATAGAGATAGAGATATATGACAAATAGCTAAAAGATCAAGATGATGATGGTAAGGTAGAAATGTAGATTTGAACAGAAGTAGATACTCAGACAAAGATACAGGTACATTTGAAATGGAAGCACAACAACCTGCTAATGCATTTGGTGAGAGCCTAAGGATGATATCAGCCACTGGATGTTAGCAGAGTTGGGCTTATGGGAATTCTGAGCGTTGTTCAGTTAAAGGAGAAGGTGGGCTCAGAATCAGCCATGAACTCTGAACTACATGTAAGTGAATGACTCATCTCTATGGACACCTGCTAATACTTCTTCATATCACCCCTCACATGAACATCCCCCATTGTTCCTCCCTTTTATCTTGGCATTCCTTACTTCTTCACTATCCTATTGGGAAGACATTCATAATCATTGGAACAAGAAAGGCCTGTAATTCACCCAGGTGGCTGCCAAGTACAAGATGTATGCTGCAGGCAAATTATCTCACTTCTTGAATCTTCTGTTATTCACCTTCAAGTAAACAGCATAGCATATCTTCAAGGGCTGCTATGAAAATTAAACGCATAAAATGTACAAGATATAATTAACACTATATCCAGAATCCACTAGGGCTCACATGACTCTAAGTCCCTTGTCATTATCTTCTCAGGTCTCTCAAAACTGGCTTGTTCTTCGAGATCCACTCTTTGATGATGCATGAAACTTTTTTTCAATCATCTCCAAAATTGATTACATCAATGCAGAAAAATCGTCTTTGAGTACTGCAATCTGACAGTTAAAATATGGCATATTTGTATTTTAATGTATTTGTTACAAATAATTTGTTTTATTAAAATGATGATACATAAACTATAACTTTAATGGATGCAATGATTCACTGTTCCATTTATCTTCCATTTTTCTTTAATGTCTGCCCAGAATGGAGTGCTCTGTAAGTACAATGAAAATCCAAACAGGTTAATGCCCATTATTCTTCCTTTTGTATATTTTGGTGTATAATTCTGCTCCAATATTGAAAGTCCTGTGAAAAACAGACTCTCATAAATGATTGAAATAAATAAAAAGTTATGAAGAAGGATTATGAAGTAGAAAGGGAGATGGGTTGGAGGAAATCTTGGAGGAATAGAATGGGGAGAGCAAACTGTGGGTGTGATCAACACTTATTCTTTATATGCCTGACATTTAAAAAAATAAATAAAACTTAAAATTGAAAAACTAATATAATAAGTCCCATTGAGTACTTTAAACTAAATAAGATGTTGATTGTGAAAGACGTTTTATTCTTATTATTTCCATGTAGGTTAAATTCAATAGCATTTTCAATATGAAAATTCAGGTTTCTCTGATGGACACATAATTTTGTTATGAAGTCATCTGAAAGATCCTCAACATCTACAAAATCATATTGATGTCTTAGATTCCTAAGTGAATTGTAGTATATCAAAACATGTAAAATCACTGAAAGAATTGCTCAGTCCTCCTGATAGAAAATTTACTTCTGTTAATGTAACTTCTTGAGACAGACATACACATTGGCTTCTAAATGTATTTGTTACAAGTAATTTGTTTTATTCAAAATATGATTATCAAGTAAAGTCGCACACTAAAAGTCTTGTGGCATATGGCTCTGGTGATATAGCACTTACCTATGAGGACTTGAGTTCAAATCTGCAGAAACCGTGCAAAAAGCCATACGCAGATGCACTTCTATGTAACTTGTTAGGGTGGAAGGGAGGAACAGAGACAGTAATGTCCTTAATGTTCATTGGCCAGGTTACCTAACTGAACTAATGAACCCCAAGTTCAGTGAGAGAGAAACCATATCAAAAAATAAGGTGGAAGGAATCTTGAAAGTTGCCCAAAGTTAGCTTTTTATTTACACACATGTAGTCACATATCTGCACATGCCCGTACACACGCACCCGCGCGCACACACACACACACACACAGCCTTGATCTTCTCTAGTTTACTTTTGACAATAAACACATTCTGATATTTTTATATTTTATAAAGACCTGATACCCAAAGCTACAGCTCTTCAACTCACTAAAAACTTCTGTCCCTCAGGCTTAGACTTTCAAATTCTCATCAGATGTAGCCCCATGGTACAAAGAGAAAGCTTCTTCTGAATCTTAACACTGTTTACAAAGTTCATTCTGTACCCGAATACACTTAATTTTCCAATGTTTTTATTTCATATCACTATTTCCATTAACTCAATAATCAGGATAAGAATCGCTTCATTTTAATAATTTTGTGTAATAATCTTTTTTTTTTTTTTTTTCTGAAACAGGGTCTCACAAAGATTCCCGAACTGGTCTAGAATTCACTCTTCTGCTGCTTTAGTCTTTAGACTTCTGGGACTCCATGCATGTGCCAGTTACTGAAATATGGAAATAGGTCACTGCATCTCCCACAGTATTCCTAGAGTAATGGTTCTCCAATGTTCTTTGCGGTGCTCTCCTTCTTCCTTGTAGCACTCTGACTAATGAGCAATAGAACATGATGTCCAGGAACAGATAATCCTGGGATCAAGTAGTACCTTGACAAATTTATTCATCAGTTTATCAAGTTAAATTTCATAGATCCATGCATCTCAATTTGTAGGTCATAGCCCTTTTGGAAGTTGAATGACCCTTTACAGAGGTCACCTAAGACCATTGGAAAACACAGATATTTACATTACAATTCATAAAAGCAGCAAAATGACAGTTATCATATAGCAATAAAAATAATTTCATGGTTGGATGTCACCACAACATAAGGAACTGAATCAATGAGTCACAGCATTCAGAAGGTTGAGAACTACTGCCATAGTTAATGTTAGATTTTGGAAATAATAAAATAGTGGTAGTGGTATCATATAAACTTAAAATGAAACAGCTACCAAGTTATGAAGGGACTCACATATCACTATTTTCCAAGTATATTTGTTAAATAGAATTAAAGATACTTGTCAAAATGTATATATCTGAAGAAACCTTGTCTAAGACTCATTTGGATAAAATTTCTTGGTGTGAAGCTTAGGAGCCCTGATTCAACAGGAAGAGATTTGCCTTTCTCTAATGCTCAGCAAATTTAAGAAAATGGAATCTAGTGATCATTAAAGAAATAATACTGAAGATTTCAAGAAAGTAGTTAAGGAATGTTATTACTGAGACAACATTCCAGAAGAAGTTGAGGAGACCAAGCGATGGCTTCTGAGATAGTCAAAATAGACAGAAGTAGGCATTGTACAGTGCTGAGATGTACAGGCCATGATTTACCCTGTCAGAATATCTAGGCAGGGAGTAGCACCTTTACTGAAACAAGGACTAGAAGAGAGGGATAGGATGAAGAATAGGGATTTGTATCATTGGTAAAGATTGTCAGTAAAGGTTTGGTCTATGGAAAGTTGATGAGGTAAAATAGGATGGGCTAGTTGGTATATCACATTCTAGTACACAATAGCACCAATATCAACAAACCTGATAAAACAAAAACACAGGTCAAAATTTTGAGAGGAATTAGGTTAACAATTCTGATATGGAGTAGGGCAGATATATTGCAGGATGTGGTATTGCAGAGAGACTAGTGGTGAATTATGTCACAGAAAATGTTAGAGAGGATCACAGTGTCACATATATTCAAAATCAAATAAAATTGGAGCTAAATAATCCTCATGGTATTTATAAAGTACTTCTGAGTGTGCTATTTCATGCCTATAAGCCCAGCACTTGGCACATCTCTTTGAGCTCATCATAGCCTGTACCACATACAGAGTTTCAACCCTGCCAGGATTCTACAGTGAGAGTCTGTCTCAAAATAAATAAATAGATGTGTGTGTGTGTGTGTGTGTGTGTGTGTGTGTGTGTGTGTGAAAGAGAGAGAGAGAGAGAGAGAGAGAGAGAGAGAGAGAGAGAAAGAGATAGATAGAAGTTGAGAGGAGAACACTGAGCAGTTGTAGGAAATAGGTAGATCATAATAGGAATCTTAATGTGATGATACATAGCATGCATCTAGTTTGTAAACAGACTATGGCAAAATACCCATGAAAATAAGGGCAGACTGTACAATATCTTCTTGAGTAAATTATGTCAGAGTTAAATGATGTAGACTTCTAACACAGAATATACCTCCTGATATATACTCAAAATATTTTGAAAGTAGTATTATTGATTGATTGCATGTCCCTATATGTTATAGAACATGTGAGAGCAACTTGTGGGAATATATTTTCTTCTCCCACCATATGGATTTGGGATATTAAACTCATTAGGCTGGCAGCAAATGCCTTTACAATCTGATCTGTCTGGATATCCATGTGAGTTTTTTTTTCTTAGTTTTACATTAAATCAGAACTAATTCACTTCAATTTATATGGTCTAGAGCAAAGAATAAATTTTGTGAAGATTGTGACTCTTTTTCTTAGTTGGTTACTTTTGACAAGGTAATGCTTTGATGCACATTGAATTTGTAAAATATTTCTTGAGAAAATGTAGAATGACTTAAATGCATTAGCCCAGAGGCACACTTAATCCCCCATTAAAACAGTTTGGGAGAAGTGTCTTCTAATGAGAGCTACAATACTGAGCTTCAGGGAGGCCATTATAATTAGTTTATAGGACAGAAGTCCATATTTATCTATCATCAACTTCTATAAGTTTGAAAGCTGAAGTGTTTATTCACATATAGAAATATTATATTTTAGACATACAGAGTTGGCAGTATTCTATGTGGGCATTAAACAAAGCATAGAATCTCAAATGAATCTTATTTTTATGGTTTTTGGAGTTGAAGGGGTTTGCAATCCCTGAGGAAGAACAAGAATATCAACCAACCAGACCCCTCCAGAGCTCCCAGGAACTAAACCATCAACCAAGGAGTACACATGGAGGGACCCATGGTTCCAGCTGCATATGAAGCAGAGGATGGCCTTGTCAAGAACCAATAGGAGGAGAGGTCCTTGGTCTTATGAAGGCTCAATAGATGCCCCAGTGTAGGGGAATCGAGGGCGGGGAGGTAGGCGTGGGTGGGTCAGTGGAAGAACACCCTCATAGAAGCAGGAGGAGGGAGGCTGGAATAGGGGGATTCCAGTAGGTGGGGGATCTGGGAAAGGGGATAACATTTGTAACACAAATAAAGAAAATATCCAAGAAAAAAGAAAAAAAGTATTATTCTTTTAAAAATTGATATAAATAATGAACCACTGATACCTAAACACTGAGCAGTCTCTGAAGAAAAGAAAGCAAATGTAGCACTTGGTTATACTGATGTGAGCATGGCAAGAGTTGTCTTCCATTAGTGAGATGAATGGAATTTAAAATATGTTGACTAAGAGGGTACTGTTACTGTTAAGCCTGTTAACTGGTTAAGCTATAACCCACATTCATGTGACTCATCTCCTCAGGAATTCATACTCCCAGGGTGACTAGCTAGACTTTTAATTAGAAAACTCTTGTTTCTCTAAATAAATTCTTGAAACTTACTGCCTGCCACCGTGCCCATAATTAATAATATTGTATTGTATAATTAAAATCTGCTTTTAATAAATGGCAGTAGTAAAGGGGTGGAGGAAAACATTGGAGGAGATGTATATGTTTGTGGTCTTGAGGGTGGGGAAGATTTCTTGAGTATCTACACTATCATAGGGATACAGAAACATACATTAAATAGGTATGGCTCTTTTATAACTTTAAAAATAATTACTCAATTATTATTTCTCTGAGGTGTGGAGTAAATTTGTGTCTAGGTACACGTGAAAGTTGTGAGAATGACATTAGGATTCAGCTCTTTTCCTAGGCTTTACTGAAGCAGGATCTCTCTGGTTTCTGCTGTAGAGCATGTTTCAGGTACTGCCCTCAAGCTTTTGGGTGATTCTTGCATCCCCATCTACCATTTCCTCTGGGGAGCGCTAAGATGTATCCTGCTGCCTCTGGCTTTTTCAAGGGGGTTCTAAGGACCAACTCAGGTTGTCAGAACTGCGAATCAAGCACGTTCAACCTCCGAGCCATTTCACAGGCCCTAATTATGTACAGCTTTTAATAGGTTAATCATATTTCATCAAAGTAATATTAAAAGAATGTAGCTTAGAATAAACATTCATTTTAGCAGATTTAAACTTTAAAGAAAATTCAGAAAAGAAAACTGTTTAGAAGTGACACCTACTTGTCTTCCAGATATGCAAATTATAATAATACTCCTTTGCTGTGGGGTGGTAGGGGTGGTGGTAGAGCTTGTATTTAATCCAAGCACACAGGAGGCAGAGGCAGGTGGACCTCTGAGTTTGAGACCAATCTAGTTTACTGAGCAAGTTCTAGGACAACTAGGGCTACACAGAGACAACATGTCTTGAAACACTTACCCCAAAATAACGATATATCTTTGCCACTTAGAATATTGGTTACCAGAATATAATCCTGTGATCAATAGAATTCTTTCAAATACTCTTTTTACTTAGATTTTTTTTCTGCTAAAAAATCATTGAAAACATGTACAGTAACAGAAATGTTTTAAAGAAATCTTCAGTGAAGCCTCTCTAGCCTGGATGTTAGGGAAACTTTCTGAGCCACAGCATCGGTTAGGAATCCTCCATTGCTGATGTAAATGGCACAGGAGTCTGATCCCTCCCTGGCCCTGCCATTGAATCTGCATTTGAAAATGTATGATGATGATCCATGAACCTAAGAGGAGAGATTTACAGAAGCGACCACAGGAACTCTTAAAACTCTGTTTCTAAATAAATGTGAAAAAATTAGTACTTTATTTGAAATATATGTGACTGAAAGGTTTTTTTTTTTAATTAACTAATTTATTTACTTTTACACTCCACATTTTATTCCCCCACCCCATCCCCCCTCCCACTCTTCCACATCCCATACCTCTTCCTAACCCCCTGTCTCCATGTGGATGTCCCCACCCGTACTCCACCTGACCTCTAAACTCCCTGGGGCCTCCAGTCTCTTGAGGGTTAGGTGCATCATCTCTGAAAGAACACAGACCTGAAGTCCTCTACTGTATGTGTGTTAGGGGCCTCATATCAGCTGGTGTATGCTGCCTTTTGGTAGTCCAGTGTTTGAAAGATCTCAGGGGTCCAGATTAATTGAGACTGCTGGTCCTCTTACAAGTTCACCCTTCTCCTCATCTTCTTTCAGCCTTTTCTAATTCAACAACAGGGGTCTGTCCATTGGTTGGGTGTAAAAATCTACATCTGGCTCTTTTGGCTGCTTGTTGGGTCTTCAGGAATGCAGTCATGCTAGATCTTTTTGTGAGAATTCCATAGCCTCAGTAATATTGTCAGGCCTTGGAACTTCCCTTTGAGCTGAATCCCACTTTGGGTCTATCACTGAACCTTCTTTTCCTCAGGCTCCTCTCCATGTCCATCCCTGGAATTCTTTCAGACAGGAACAATTATGGGTCAGAGTTGTGACTGTGTGATGGCAACCCCATCCCTCACTTGATGCCCTGTCTTCCTGCTGGAAGTGGGCTCTGTAAGTTCCTTCTACTTACTTTTGGGCATTTCATCTAAGGTCCCTCCCTTTCAGCAACCTACAGATTGGGAAAAAAATCTTCACTAACCCCACATCTGATAGAAGGCTAATATCCAAAATATATAAAGAAATCACCAAAAAAAAAAAAAAAAAACCCAACAACAACAACAAGCCAATCAAAAAAATGAACTATAGAACTAAACTGAGGTTTCACAACTGAGGAGTCTGGAATGGCTGAGAAGCACCTAAAGAAATGTTCAAAGTCCTTAGAAATCAGAGAAATGCAAATCAAAATAACCCTGAGCTTCCACCTTACACCAATCATAATGGCTAAGATCAAAACCACAGGTGATAAGACATGTTGGAGAGAATGTGGAGAAAGAAGAACACACCTCCATTATGGGTGGGAATGCAAACTGGTACAACCACTCTGGAAATCAATCTGGAGGTTCCTCAGAAAATTGGAAATAGAGCTACTTGAAGACACCGCTATATCACTCTTGGGCATATACCCAAAAGATGGCCCACCGTGCCACAGGGGCATGTGCTCCACTATGTTCCTAGTGGCCTTATTTGTGATAACCAGAAGCTGGAAACAACCCAGATGTCCCACGACAGAAGAATGGATGCAGAAAATGTGGTCCATTTACATCATGGAATACTACTCAGCTACTAAGAATAAGGACATCCTGAGTTTTGCAGGCAAATGGATGGAACTAGAAAATATCTCCCTGAGTGAGGTATCTCAGACCCAAAAGGACATGCATGGTACGTACTCACTAATAAATAGATGTTAACCAATAATAATATAATAATAGTAATAATAATAACAATAGTACAGAATACCCAAGATACAATCCAGAGAACTCAAAAAGGTCAATAAGATGAAGTGCTCAAGTGAAGACTGAAAGTTTTTATTCTACTTAGTGAAAGAATTAAATGTCTAGATAACTTTATAAGTTAGCCAGCCCTGGCCCTCATCAAGCTTCTGCTCAGCATATTTTCTATCATTATGAATAATCTGGATGGGCTTAAAGCTCATATATAATGTGAACACAGGTAGAACAACACACAATGGGAAAAGGTAATTTTGAATATTCAGAAACAAACTTGGTTCGTGTGACAAACACCACCATTCAGGAATGAAGAAAGTAGAGATGCCAAGACTTGTCTCCCATGGGCCCATTCACTTCTGTTTCACCTAGGAGGTTCCTTTAAAACTTACAGTTACCTTGTGTGTATAGCACATGTCCTCAGAGGAGTCAATAGCCACTGTGCAATATTCTGGACACAGAATCACTCATTAGAACATCTTGTGAAACTATTAATCACTCAAGTTCTTCACAAAAGCATTTTACATTCAAATGTACAGAGTGAAGAATGGCTATCTCTAAAAAAATATCTGTTGCCAAATGTCTAGTTTATTGCATATTTTTCTACTGCCTGATTCTATATTTGATTCCATTATATATAGACTATCATAGAAAACATGGTACTTCATGGTACACTTAACATTACATTTATGGGCAGGTTTGGGAATTCACAAGTTGCTTGCTCCCACCACCCCCAGCCACAATACACGCTTTAGGGCAGCAGATTATAGTAGAAATATGTGTACCAATCTGTGTAATATTTATATTTGTATCTTCATCCCATGTTTTAGTAGCAGTGATTAGCTTAGAGACACGTAGCAATGGTACAGTCCTTCTCACAGAGTGTGGGTAGAGGAAACTCAGTGTGGCATGATTCTGGATCTACTCTAAATGGATTTGACTGGAGCACCAATTAACCGTCTGTCTTTAACTTTGCAAGTAGAGAGCAGGTTTGGGACCAAGGCAACTTCAGGTTTCACTGCTGTACTAGAAAATCAACATTAGGGACTAAATGGAACACGTCCACCTGTCTACTTGATGTTGAAACATGGTGGAAAAGACCAGAGAGTTAACAGCAAAATAAGTATAATTCTGCTAAGTTCCTGAGACTTTTGCTTTTTGTTTTTGTGTTTCTCCTTGCCAACATTTTATGACACCTAAACACAAAGCACTGTAAGACCTTTCATATTATCATAGGTCCAGGATGCTCCAAGTTCATACAGCTCAGATTTGTGTCTTTTATCTTTACGTGCCCATTTTCTGACTCATTCTCATGGATACCAGCTAAAGAGTATTTTTAAGAGAGGCTGTGTCTTTTTATATAAAATCATATAATTTAATAGGGTAGAAGAGGAAAACTAATTTTTTTTCCACAAGACACTATTACAAATGCCCCTGTAAAGCTCTTCTTCCTCATTGTAGATGATCTATGACAGAGCCTGGAGTTAGCCAGAGGCATAGTGCACACGTTTAGGAAAAGGGTTTGCATTATCGAATGCATATCTACATCAATACTTCTTGTCACTTTTAAACTGCAAGGTGAAATTCTCCTTTTGATGCATTGAAAGTCTTTGGTATGGTAGTAGTCAGAAGGCTGAACACAGGTCCAGACACAGAGAATGGCTAAGAAGACCCAACTTCAAGGAACACTTAAATACTTAGGTTTTCTGTGAATTCTTACATGCTCTGCACAGATCCAAAGACATTTGCAGGCTGAAGCAGAATGACAGACCTTGGCTGGGATTTGCAAGACACATGTATCAGTTTAGCTTTAGCTTTAGATTCGGTATATTCAGTGTATTCCTTGTATTTTCTTTCCTCTGTGAGGTTTAGAGAAGTTGTTAGCAGTCTAGTCCTTCCTAAAAAAAAATAATAATAACAAATGCCATCTTCCTGGATAATCTTTTCAATAGGTTTCTCAAGACAGGATTATCAGAATCCCTTCGCTTGCTACAGACTTCTGAATCAGCAAAATTTCAGCTTTATTGCATGATAAGAATGGATTGGTTCAGATCTAGGATGGGATGGCCACCCTCTGACACTGTTTTGAGTTTGGGCTTTCAATCTGGGGAGCCTTCAGAACATGACTTGCACTCAGTAGAATCTCTCCTCCCGAAACACCTCAGTGCCCACTGCTCTTCTCTAGCCGTTGTCTCCGAGCTTGCAGAGGACATGACTAATGATTTTGAATTACAGCAGTGTCCTGGTGACTTGTCAATGACAGATAGAAACGAGGGACTCCTAAACTGGTCACGTCTTTACCAGCTCGTGATTGGTTTCTTCTTAGCCATTCATAATCAAGATTCAACACTGTTTTAGCTACTTTTAAATCTCTAGATAACCTCCTTAAGACAGACAGCTGTTGGAAATTGAAAGAGGAGCCTGCAATATGGAGGAAAGTACAATTTGCTTTGATAAATGAAGCTGGGCTTCAAGGCACCCAGGGAAAACAGTTCAAAGGCAAAAGGAAAACACAAAAGAAGCAACCCACAAGGGCCCTGATTTGTTTCATTTATGAAAACCTCTTCCTTCCAGGAGTGGGATTTCTCTCCTCTGTAGGAATGTTCTCTCTGAAAACTCTGGTTGCTTTCTGGACTCTGTTTCTCTCTCTCTCTCTCTCTCTCTCTCTCTCTCTCTCTCTCTCTCTCTCTCTCTCTCTCTCTCTCTCTCTCTGTGTGTGTGTGTGTGTTTCTATCTGTCTTTCTCCCTCCCTCCCTCCTGCCTTCCCTCCCTCTTTTCCTCATTCCTTCCTTTAACCCCTCCCCTCTGTGGTGTGTGTGTGTGTGTGTGTGTGTGTGTTTTCGTTTGAGAGATGGGGGAGAGAGGGAGATAGAGGGAGAGGGAGGCAGAGAGGAAGAGGGACAGGCCATATTTTACCTCTTCCTCACTCACAGAGAATCAAGTTGGGCCACATTCACAGCTGTTTTCCCTACTCCCTTTGGACATGTAAAAACTGCTAAAGAAGGTACACTAATACCATGTGTATTTGCTGTTCTGGCTGCTGGTCATCTCTGGGTGCTTTCCAGAAGTCCCTGTGTTTCTTTTCATTGATTAGAGTGGGGACAGCACTGTAATTCACTCATCCCCCACACAACAAATAAAGGCTGCTGAAATCCTTAGAAACAGTGCAGGCTGTTTTGGCCAAGTCTTTTCTCTGCAGCTCATTGTGAAGGACAGTGAGAGAGCATTTGACTTAATCAGATTCTTTGTCTTGGAACTTTGAATCTCAGCAAGAGAGATTTAAAATCCAAAAGCACAGACAATGTTCATTTATCCCAACCATACTGTCTTGCTCTCCTGGCTGAATAGTTGTGCTGTCCTGATTGCCCATGTTCTGTTTGGAACTTTGTATGTGTGATCTTGTTTTCTGGTGTGTACATTTATTTCAGGAGATACCCAATATCTTTCCAGTAAATTTACTTTTGCTTACATTGTTCACAATAGGCTTTTATTGTTGCAGCCCCAAACCAAACCAAACAAAACAAAAAGACCAAGGGATATATCCATTGTGAACCACTTCAGAGATGAGGTTAATTAAGTATGAACACGAATCTTGTCATGATGCATTTCCTCAGGGGCTAGAGCTGGTTTTAACCCTGAATATCCATTGTGAGGCAACTTTAATGAAACTTCTAAATATTGATCGCACCTTTTGTCAACAAAATGTAGTGGATACTCACTATACAGGTCCTTCCAGATGGAAATAGAGTGAAAGATGAAGCAAACAAAAAACGCCTTTGTGAAAGGCTCCTAACTAGCATAAGAAGCTGAGATGCTCAGGGCTGGGGATATGGCTCAGAGGCAGAGCAGTTGCCTTTCACACACAAAAAAGCTAAGGTTTCATCCCTAATACCAGATTCAAATAATAACTCTAACAGATGTTTTCAAAATAACACTTTGGCACAGATGTAGGATATTCCAGTATGGCACAGTAGTTCAATCCTATATCTGTGTTGACTTAGTGTATCTCACAATGCGCTCAACTGCTTGTCACCAGCATCAGTTTTTGTAGAGGTGGCTTGGGAGAAGAATGAAAAATTTTATATTGCAGATTCTGATTTTTAAAAAATATTTTCTAAGGTCATGTTTCTTGCTGCTCCAGTTGGTCTAAAAGTCTCTGTACAGTTTTGTTTAATTAATTTTTTTATATTTTTTATTACATATTTTCCTCAATTACATTTCCAATGCTATCCGTAATCATCAGAGAAATGCAAATCAAAACAACCCTGACATTCCATCTCATACCAGTCAGAATGACTAAGATCAAAAATTCAGGTGACAGCAGATGCTGGTGAGGATGTGGAGAAAGAGGAACACTCCTCCATTGTTGGTGGGATTGCAAGCTTGTACAACCACTCTGGAAATCAGTCTGGCAGTTCCTCAGAAAATTGGACATAGTACTACCGGAGGATCCCGCAATACCTCTCCTGGGCATATATCCAGATATCCCAACCGGTAAGAAGGACACATGCTCCACTATGTTCATAGCAGCCTTATTTATAATAGCCAGAAGCTGGAAAGAACCCAGATGCCCCTCAACAGAGGAATGGATACAGAAAATGTGGTACATTTACACAATGGAGTACTACTCAGCTATTAAAAAGAATGAATTTATGAAATTCCTAGGCAAATGGATGGACCTGGAGGGCATCATCCTGAGTGAGGTAACACAATCACAAAGGAACTCAAATGATATGTACTCACTGATAAGTGGATATTAGCCCAGAAACTTAGTATAGCGAGATATAAGATACAATTTGCAAAACACATGAAACTGAAGAAGAACGAAGACCAAAGTGTGGACACTTTGCCCCTTCTTAGAATTGGAAACAATTACCCATGGAAGGATTACAGAGACAAAGTTTGGAGCTAAGACAAAAGGATGGACCATCTAGAGACTGCCATATCCAGGGATCCATCCCATAATTAGCCTCCAAACAATGACAGCATTGTACAGTGTTTTAAAAGCCTTGAATTTCTCATCTTCCTGGGTCTATCTCTCAAGTTCTAGAATTCCAGATGACTTTCTTATCTGTTCTAGCCAAGAAAGTCTTTCTTTACACCTTTCTTTGCCTTACTCAAACCATATTTATTTTTCAAAGTAAACACTGCTCCAATTTTTCCTTTACTCATATCAGTCTTCTCAATAAACCAGGCCCCTCTGGTCAAAGGAACATTCTTTATTCTTAGAACAAGAGAAAGAAATATAGAGATATTTTTGGCAAAACAGATATAGAGCATGTACCAAAAATCTGCCATTTAATGTGGTTTTCCACAAAACTTATAAATGTTATTCTTTTATTTTATACAACACAACACAGACTTTAATAGACATTAGTAGTCCTTATTTCTTTCAGATGTCTACTTGAAGATAATCTGCTTGCTTTTCAAACTCCTCCATATCAGACTATTGTGATCACAGCATTTTGCCACGCAAGCCTGAAGACCTGAGTTCAATCTCTGGATTGCATAGTAAAAAGATAACTGCCTTTTGAAATCTTCCATCTGACCTCCACAAATATTCTGTAGTATATGTATTCCCTAATAAATATATGAAATACATAAATACCAAATTGTAAATAGTCTGTGTTAAAAAATGTAAGAAAATAAAAATACCATACAGGAAATAGTGTGAAAAATAGAACGTTTAAGTTGGTTTTTCCCCAAGATGCAATCTATTTCATAAATTAGTATATATAAGAAACTCATTTAGATAGGTAAATAAGAGGAATATATGACAAAAATATCAATGGAGTTCTCTTTGCTTTGTGAAATTAGATACTTTATAGAAAGTATATTTTCATCCAAAAGTGTCTACTTGATTACACTAGAATGCATTGAATATTTCTACCCCAGTGTACATTTCTTAGCTACTTAGGGGAACATCTTCTAGTGGGATGAGTTCTTAGATAATGAGGCCAACTGTTGGGACACTCCGACTTGTGCCTAATAAGAAGCATTCTTACGAACCAGAGCCCCATCCAGATACTCTCTGACTTTCACAAATGTTATTTCTTCAAGAATTAGTTACCCTATGTAAGACTTACTCTCCAATGACTTCTTCAAAAACCAATCACAGAAACTCAAGAACTGACCACTTCAGATGAAGATGCAATAGGCAAGGAGTACTGAGCTGTCTCTGGTGACAGAGATCATCCGCTTCACTCAGAATCCTAAAACCATCCCCTGGATTTGATAACAGAAGATAGGGAGCATCACAGCTCAGAGACTCATGGGATTTGGTTCACAGCGTATTACATTGTCTTGCTATGTGGTGTGTAAATGAGGGACCATTTCTAAATAATTGATTCCATTAGAAGTGGGGTTCATGAAATTTAATATATGCTATTGTATTGAAACTATAGGCAATAGGATTTTGTATTATCACTAACTTAATACCATGAATATAGCACTTACAAATCTTGAAGACAGAAATTCTACAGGAACTGGTTGCTTTGTAAGAAACAATGATTCAGATAATTTCTGGCCCAAATATAAAGAATAAACCAAGAAAGTATAGCAATAGCAATACTTAATCCTATATACAGCTTCCAAGCAGGCACAGCTAACTAGGTCAGGATATTTTTGTTTGTTTGCTTAACCCTTTTCCAACCTCATAGGTCTCAGCCATGATCTATATAACAGTTCTATGTAAAGCACAAGACATCTCTGCCTTTAGTGTACTTGAATTTGGCAGCTGCGCAGCCACCTGTCATCCTTTCAAATAAGAATTTAAGTGCAGAATGTCAGAGAGTCCCCTGAGTATAGGTCTGGAAGCTTTTGCCCCATTCTATGACCTACCATCCCCGGGGCCACCAAATCCTCACAGTGCTGTCATTGCTAACTGAAAGGAATCATAAGACAAAATGTGGGTCCCAGATGTAGAAGCTTCTTATGCAACCCCAGACTCCCCATCAGTGACAGTAGATGACAGTATATACACAAGCCCTATGACGACATTTAGGGAAGAACTTGTTTAAAGACATAAATGATATAAAAATCATGGCTTTTATTTCAAAGGAATGAAATAGTTTATTTTTGGAGTCAAATTTGAGTGACCATATCATGGAAACTCTAATTCAGATTTCCCTGAATTCCATATTGCAATGTGGTAACAGATTCATAAAGTTTTTGTAGTTACACACACAAAAAAAGAAAGTCATGAGCCAAACTATTTTAAAACTTGCACTGGAGGAAATACTAGGTAGACAGGATACAGCAAACTGGAGAAAGCTCTGCTATAAGCCTCAAATGCTATGGGGTGACCACTTGGCTTTGGAGTTACTGGAAGCTAGTGGTTTGCTAAGTTAATACAACCCTAAATACAATAGCTACAAAGATGATGACTCAGACACCGCGGTAGGTAGGCAGTGAATGGCTATGAAGGTAGCAAAAGATAGCCAGAGATAATTTGAGCCTAAATATGTGAGGTGGTTTGAATAATAATGGCTTGCATAGGCTCATATATTTGAATATGTAGTCATCAGGCAGTAGCATTACTTGAGAAGAGTTAGGAGGTATGTCCTTATGGGTTGTAGTGTTTTAAGATTTCAAAAAGCAAATCCAGGCCCAGTGGTTTGCTCTCTCTGCTGTTCATAGATCTGGATATCACATTCTCAGCTATGTATGTTGTCACTAGGCTCCCCACCATGCTGATAATGGGCTAACCCTCTGAAACTGTAAGCCAGCCCCAATTAAATTATTTCTTTTAAAAGAGTTGCCATGATTGTGGTGAATCTTCACAGCAATAGAAGTATAACCAAGACAATCTCTAACATTTCCACCTTTATCTCAACACTGAATTCTAACAAGTCAATCAGCCTTTTGGGGAACTTCAGTGTAGGTGAAACTTTCCAGCAACTGAAGATCGCATATGAAGCCATATCATAAGCAACTTAAAGTTAGATGACATGACAGTCATTTCTCTTCTTTTCTAGCCCACATTGAATTCAAGATTGTAAACACACATATTTAAGGTAACACAATTGAAATGCCCAGTGTAGTTAAATATTATGTTTCTTTTAAACCTTCATTATTTATTCTATTTTTTTAAAAATTAAGTTATTAAACCCAGGTTTGCAAGTAGCAAATAGACTGAAGGCAGACAGTAAAGGTAATTGTTGCTTTGTATTAGTGTAATTAGGGCTCTGGCCTCTACTTGGTTCTAGTCTTCATGATCCATGAGAGAGGGACTCAGAGGAAACACACAGAGGTAAGTGTAGGATAAGCTAGTAAAAGGATGCATTGCAAGTAGAAAAATGGAGCACAGCCTTGGGGTGAGCATGGATCAAAGCCCAAAAGACCATTGTGTTAACCATCATTTTAGGCAACTGAACTCAACTGACTGCCAGGATCTGCTGACTTTTCTGAATTACTCTGAAAAGTATAGCTTTTTTCATTCCTGCCATTTGTTGTTCATTCTTTCCTATATTGGGCATCCTTGGGGCATGCTTTCTAGATACTATGTGCTTTCTCTTTCTTCCTTTGAAGTCTCTTCCAGCCCACAACTTCTGCCATGTAACAGACTGACCTCCACTGCTAACCTCCTGACCTAACATGGTCTTTCCTTTCTCTGTCCTCTTCTTCAGGGTATTGTTGAGATTTTTTTCCAAGACAGGGTTTCTCTGTGTAGCCCTGGTTGTCCTGGAACTCACTCTGTGGACTAGGCTGGCATCGAACTAAGAAATCCGCCTGCCTCTGCCTCTGCCTCCGAAGTGCTGGGATTAAAGGTGTGTGCCACCACCACCCGGCCTTGTTGAGATTTATATAGTTCCTGCTTTGGATTTTTTTCCTGTGAAAATGTTATAGAGTTACCCTTCAGCCTCTTCCTTATTGAGTTTTTACATTAGTTTACTAATAAGAAATAGAACCCTGAAAATTGATACCAATTTTGCTGGTAATCTATTGCAGCCCAGATGAGACGTCCTAAAATTTCCAGTTTAATAAAAAAAAAATGCTCTTCAGTTTCTTGGTGTGGCAGAACACAGTTTTAACCCCAGCATCTTGAAAGCAGATGCAGGCAGATTTCTCAGTACAAGGCCAGCCTGGTCCACAAATCAAGGTCAATCAGCCAGGAGTACACAGAGAATCCATGCCTTGAAAACACAAGCAGACTAACAAAGAAAACAAGACAGCTCTTCAGTCCATTTCTGTCTAACTAATGGTTTTGCATCCCGAAGCACACACTGTGGTGCTGCAGAACACAGGCTTTCAATGAAAGACTAAATGAATACAGTGTAGACCACAAGGCACATGACCCATAGATGACTAGAGAGACAACACATTTCAGATGCTTCCTGAACAAACCCTGAAGTAGAAAATGGAGCTTCAGATTAAAATGGGAGACTTCTTCTTCCCTGTTTTCTGGCAGCCAGACATTTTGGGAAGCACAGAGTCAGACTTAACAGAAGATCATCATGACCGAATTGTGCCAAAAATTAGATAGCAAAGGGGTTCCATTCAAAGGATGGTTTTGGCACTCATAGATCATGCTGTTTATTTTTGGAATCAAAATATTGGAATCAAGTTTATTGCAACACAGCTTCATAACTATTCCATAGATATGAATTCCATATATATGAATTTTTCTGGAATCCCCATCTTTTCTTCTGGTTTGGAATAAGGAGGCTATAATTTGGATTTTTCTAGGTTACCAAACCATGGCTTCCTATGCTCAGGCATTCTGATGTCTCCAACTCCAAATAAAGGAGATTGGAATGCAGTTGCTATGGAATGTACTAATTAATTACATTTACTTTACATAATTGGCATTAGGGCTTTTTGAACAAAAATGCAAATTTATGGAAATTGGTTGAAATCTTTATGCAAAAGAATATAAAAGTGGACTCCTAAATTATTGGGAAAAATAAGGTAGTTTTAATTGAACAGCTAAAAGATTTGTACTTCGTTATATGATTACATCTAGTAAACTCAATTTCAAGAGTAAGTTCATTTGCTTTTATCTAACCCTTCCATCTCTTGCTCAGTATTGTTGCTATAATTATCACCAATAAGGGACCAATCTTATTTTCTATCTTACTTTGCATCACGCATTAGTTCTGTAAACAGAAATGGAATATGTTATTCTTTTGAACAGAGCCTTGTGCATTACAAATTAGGTTGAGTTGGGCCAAAGGATTGCAAAGCAGCCAGTTATTGCTTATGGAGAACACAATGCTGCACCCTGCTCAATTGCTGTTTTGCAGAGGGAATGACTTTGCCATAGAACCAGGCTTTCTACAAAGGATCCTTGCAGCACAGTTGTAAAGTAGATGGCCTTGCAATCAATAGAGAGTACTTGACAACTATGGCAAGGAACTGTGATGCTGACAAATAGGTAGTCAGTAGTACAATAAAAAGAACAGTGAGATGTCCATGACATGGCAATGAATACTGATAAGTGATGCTTTGTTTTTAAGGGCCCAGAAATGTGAATATTCATGGGTAAACACTAAATGACAGAAGTGAGAAATTAAACATTGTCAGGTTAAGTGGCATAGACATTTAACACACAATTAACAAGCTGGTAATTATTGCTGGACAACTCCCCAAGTTCATAAAGATTCAATTTAATATATATTCAGTTAATCAAGAAATTGGACTGACCTCCGGATTCCTAGGGGATATGATGGCATCATAAGATTCAAATAATTACATTAATCTTTCAACTTTCATATTCAATATTGTTCTTGGATGTAGTGGGTTGTGAGTATTGGGAACAGAATGGGGATTGAAGGTGCTAGCACTATTTTAGCCCCTCCATTTGCCTAGTTATTTCTTAAAACAAGGTTGGGATTCAATTCCAGTTATTTTTTTTTCCCCTTAGATCTTTACCACTAAGTAAAATGTAATGTGAGGTTGTCAGGGAGTATTTAAAGCTTGTCACTTTGCTCATCAGGGATGGTGAGTGAATTGATCTTGACAAAGAAGGGGCTGTACTCATACTTCTGCTCCCGTGGAATGAAAAGTAATTAAAGGACCAAGATCTGCTTGCAGTTTGAAGCAGAGAAATGAAAATTGTAAGTCTTAGAAATGATTGCCTCAGATAGTCAGAGTTTTCAAGGCCCAAAGACTATGATCTTATTACATAGTACCCAGGTTCATAAACTTGCTGCTGTAGTTTTCCTGTATCCAAAATAAAGAGGACTAGGTAAACGGAAAGGAATTTATTTATACTTTGGTTTGATAGAGGGCAAGGATGAAATAGTAGGTGATCTCAAGGTTCTAGGTTCTCGTGGCCCTGAACAAGGAACTGAGAAGAATGAAGAACTTGATCCAGAAGCAGAGATGGTTTAGCAAATGGTAATATATTCACAAGTGGGAACTTGAAGACAGGAACAGAGAGATCAGGAGCTCCCTGGATGCCTGTACAAAGTGCTACATTTTAATGTTACCTTTATGAACCTGAGGGCCTATTTGCATAATTTGTGATGTTTGCCTTATTTGGATATCATGGGTTTGTCTGTACATACTCTGCCTGTTACATATGATTCCATGTTCAGCTTCCTGACTCCCATGTTCGTTGCCATCTTTAAGCTCTACCCAAAATATAGCTATCTTTGTAATAGAATATCATGTCCTGTATCATCTACTTTTCTCTTTGATAAAATGGCATGACTGATAGGAACTTGGGGAAGAAAGGATTAGTTTTGGCTTTTGATCTTGAGGAATGAATAAAGTCTGTTGTGTGGGAAGTCATGGAATATAGAAAACCAACCGATCCATAGACAAAGCTCTAAAGCAAACCGTCACCTAGAAGTTCTATTACATTCACAAACAGAACCAAATGGGTGCCAAGTGTCCAGATACATGACCCTATGGGACTGGCTCCTTTAAAACATTATGGAGCACTTCTGTGGACCTGTGCCATTAGCCAATTTTAGGCTGCCTGACCCTGAAATTTTCCACCTTTCTACTTTACCAACTCTGTGTGTGTGTGTGTGTGTTTCCATATATCTTCTGTAAGATGTTGTGGAAGACTATGGAAGGTGGCAACCACCACACTAGGTATGAAGAATACAAAAGTTATTCAAGCCTGAGCTGTATTTGTATGATTGTGCAATAAGACAGTACTGTGTCTATTTGTTAGCTTCTAGGGAGGATCCCATTTTTACAATATTATGTCTATGCATAGTGAGGAGTGCACATTACTGGAATCAGTGCATTGTGAGAAAGGACACACAGAACAGGAATAGTCATGTAACCCATTCAAACAATCAAAATAGAGAACCTCCCAAACTATGCCCCTTAGTAGTTAATCCCCCCTTCCTCTCAAGCCCAGAAATCTCAGACTGTAGCCTGGAGCCCATGGGGATGCTTACTTCTGTGGCCTGCTGTCAGTACTGACAATATCTTCCTCTATAATCTGCACTACCACTTTGTTCAAAATGAAGTTATCTTGCTTCTTTCACAAATCTGTGTGAGCCCCTATTTCCAATGCTTTGGATATAAGACCAAGAACCTGAAAATGCCTGACCCAGACTCCAATCTCACTAGCAACAAGGCTTGCCTAGATTTAAATGTCCATTACAAAGTCATGTTGACTTCCAGTTGTTGTTGTAATGGTATTGAGAACAGGGAACTTTAAAGAATGATTATACCACAAGGTTGGACACTCGAGATGGCACAAGTGTCCATTTCAATCCTGCTTTACAGTGGATAAATTATACATGAGTAGCTGTGCTGTAAAAAGGGAGCCTTCTTTGAATCAGCATTCCCTGGCTCCCACTTCCTCTTTCTCCACACCATGCATTCTGCCATGGTAAGATCCAGTAAGAAGGCACTTGACAGATGCAGTTCTTTGATCATAAACTTCCCACACTCTGCAACTTCAATGAATAAATGTCTTTTCTTTACAAATTACCCAGTGTGTGGTGGTCTGGGATAGTAGCAGAAAATAAGCTCAGACAGGGCTATATTAAAAGGTGTAAAGAATGAAGTTTAGAGATAATTAACGTCCTTGTTCCTAGATGATACGTATAACAAATCTGACTTAGAAGTTCGCTTCTCCTTGGTTGGTGATTGGCATCGCATATTTCAAGTTAGCATTGTTGTTAGCAGCAGCAGGGTGATTATGTCTGTTTCTTCTTCCCTTCTTGTCTTTCTTCATTCATTATTCATCTTTAAGTTAAAGCTCTTTGGTTGGCCTGTGCAAAACTTCCAGGAGAAGTGTCGTTTGCCAAAACTATGAGAGCTGCACAGTCAGAAGGGCATGTGAAAAAAAGTCTTGAGATATTGACTTCAAATGGGTGAGCACTATGGTATATAAATTAGATGCCAATAAAGTTGCTACAAAACAAACAAAAATTGTGGAGTTAACTAGGAAATTGATACCAGTAAGATCATCAGAATAATTACACTTTGCTTACCAGTTCATTCAGAAATTCACTCCGCGTATTGTTAATTAAATATTTTATGCAACATTGAAATTATATTCTTGCATATAAATCGGTCTCCACCCTGCTACCAACATCAGAAGAAAAAAAGCAGATGTGTAACATACCATTGAGCATTCACAGAAGGGTACTGAGTCAATAGAACAGTTTTGGAATTGAGATAGGGGAGTAGGGAGGTGGTTTCTGTATAGAGGATGGACATGCCAAGAACATCAGCAATCATAAGAAAGGATCATTGGATATGGTAAGTTCAGATCTTGCGTTCTACTGAGACATAGACATTTTTGAGATAAAAGCCATGTTAGGTTTTGGAAAGGCATGAATGAGGATGTCATCAGGACAGGGCAGAGAATATGAATTGTTCTTTTAGCAAAATGCATTACAGCTCTATGGCAGGAATCTGAAGAAAAAAAAACAGTCTAGTTAAAGATATTAGTGACTTCTCTTATTGTAACCAAGTACCGAAATAAAACAACTTATATAAATAAAGGTTTACTTTTGCTTACATTTTGAGAGAAATCCATCATGGTAGGCAAGATTTGATGCAAGGAATAAGGTTGCTGGTCACATTGTATCCACAGTCAGGAAGCTGAGAATGATGAATGGCATTTTTCAGCCTGACTTTCCTTTTTAATCAGTCCGGATCCATAGCCCATGGAATGGTTTGCTGCTCGTTATCACACTTTCCCATTTCAATCTATTCTAGACAATCTCTTAGAGTCATACCCAAAGGACTGTGTTCCAGGTGAGTATAGATCCCTTGGTATTGGCAAGCAATAGTAATTATCACATACAGTACTGTTGAAGGTATTAAAAAATGGAAATTTGGATATGTATTTATAGAAATTCAAGAATATACAGGACATCATAAAGTTCAGAATCTTCCAGCTGTTTTATCACATTTATATTATATAAATATAAATACATTTAATAACTATAAATGTGTGTGAGTCCATGTGCATGTGTGTGTTGTATGTGTGAAAATGTGAGTCAAAATGCTCATCTTTAGTATTCTGCATTAGTAACCTAATTAATATGGACAGAGAAGGGAGGAGAGAATAAACAGAAGGCCAAAAATCCGGATGTTGTCCCTTAATGATTTTCTTTAGATCTCTGTCATATAGCTGTCATTATTAATATATTTTGCTTAAAGAACAGTCCATATTCCATGCCCCCTCCTGATAACTCCCTCTCCCGTGCCTTTCCAAAACCTTTTCTTCCAAAATGTCTATTTCTTCCTGAAACCCAAGCTCTGAACTCATCATAACCAAAACATTACACATTTTGGAATAAAAGGAATGTTTGTTTTTTGAAAGACTTCAAACCCCAATGCCTTGTAATTTCTCATCCCACAATCTGTGTTACCAAAGTATTATGTGTAAATATATTTGTACTTAATTCTCACAATACTGAACTCAATTTTACACACTAGGAAATTATAAGTAGTAGGTATTTCCTATTAACTACTGTTTGAATCTAAAACGGATGTATTCAATCCTTTTGTTTCCGCCATTGAAATCGATGGGATATGTTGAGGTTTAAGTTTCCTTTCAACCACATCTCTAGATAGGCAGAAGGGCTGATGACTTGCAAACTAATATTACACAGAAAGTTGACATTTATGGAAATAATAAATTCATAAGTTAGGAAAATTATCATTTAAATCCAGGGCATAAAATAAAAGACTTCTCCTACTCCAGTGACATTCTGATCCCTACTTTAAAGCAATTGCTACAAATATCTCAGTTTTAGTGAGGAACACTGTGTAAAAAATATTTATGAATGAACTTTGAACATTGACCTCTGACCATTCATTTGAATTATAAGATGCCTTTCAGTTATATCATTCTTACTTCTTCTCCTTTCAATCATGTCTCCAGGAACATTCTAACTTTCATATTGTCAAGGTTTATGAGACTGCATTAATTTCTACAAATATAATTATGCATCTGACTTTGTCTAAAGTTGCCCCAAAGCTGGAATTCATTGGGTTTACCTTTAAACTAGCTAATCTACATGTATCTATAATAAATAGCATTCTCTCCCTCTTAACGGAGATATGTTTCCTAGTCTGCATCACTTTTATTCAACGGCTCATGGTCAGCCCATGGTTTTTATAGCATAGGTACAAATGTGTTTTGATACATTCATGTTTAACCATTTCATAATGTACTAAATCAGTGCTAAATGATGAAGTTATTGGTACAACACTCTTCTTGGGGTGACAGAGAGGTAGAGCTTTAGAAGTGTCCTTCCTCCACTAATATTTTATGTTCTTAATGTCTACATAATGATTGAGCTTAGTCTGATTCTGGATGTAAAGTTATTAGTTGTCTTAGCTCCTTTTCTTTTGTGACAAATTAGCAGGACCAGAGAGACTTATAAAAGAATACGTTTATGAAGGCTTACCAGTTTCTGACAGTGAGTTCATGACAAAGAGCCTGGGGACAGCAGACAAGCAGATTAGGTCCCGGTGCATTATATGAGATATTACATCCTTATCCGTAAGTAGGAGGAAGGGAGGAAGGGAGAGAGGGAAGGAGGCCTAGTCCTTTCCAAATTGATGAACCAAATGAGGACCAAGAATTGAAACACATGAGCCTTTGGTGGTCATTATCTTTCAAACCACCACAGTGATCATAGATACAATGTTTTCTGGCCTAAAACATTTTCTGTTGATTTCCTTTTTGCAGAGGCTTTACATCCTTTGTTTTATATTGAATTATTCACTTTAAACCCTTGAGACACAAAGGGAATCCATGCCTTTTATCACTACCTATTGGATTGTTTTTTTCTAAGAATGCCTTCTCCTCTTGCATACTGGAGCTTCACTGCACTGGACATCCTGTTCAACTCTGATCCCAAGATTTAACTTCTCAGTTACTTCTCTGGTAGGAAATGTTGCCACATATTGTAGTCTTTCCTCTATCTGCACTTGAGTCCATGCTGAAGCAACTTCCTAAGTTGGAAGAAGATACACCATTATAACGTGGGATAATTCCAACAAGGGGAGAATACAGTAAAAGTTTTACATTTTTGTGTCAAGACTGTCTACTTTATGATCATATAGTAGACAGATAATTTGCATAGCTAAATACTTCTTTAAGAAAGAAAATTTCCTTTTTATATATTAATGTGGTGCTTTATATTTTCTAGAACATGGGTTTGCTAGAAATAAATCACCTCTAAATTCTGTCTTCCAGGCACCTGACCTTTCTCAAAAACTTTATTATCTTCCTTTTATCTCTATGTTCTAAATTACCTTGTAATTCCTTGAATTTTCTTCTCTCTCTCTCTCCCTCTCTGTCTCTCTCTGTCTCTCTGTGTGTGTGTGTGTCTCTCTCTCTCTGATATAATTCTAAGCATATGAAGAAACTGACTTCTTGCAAATTGTATCTTATATCTTGGGTATTCTACATTTCTGGACTAATATCCACTTATCAGTGAGTACATATTGTGTGAGTTCCTTTGTGATTAGGTTAACTCACTCAGGACGATGCCCTCCAGGTCCATCCATTTGCCTAGGAATTTCATAAATTCATTTTTTTAATAGCTGAGTAGTACTCCATTGTGTAAATGTACCACATTTTCTGTATCCATTCCTCTGTTGAGGGGCATCTGGGTTCTTTCCAGGTTCTGACTATTGCAAATAAGGCTGCTATGAACATAGTGGAGCATGTGTCCTTCTTACCGGTTGGAACATCTTCTGGATATATGCCCAGGAGAGGTATTGTGGGATCCTCCGGTAGTACTATGTCCAATTTTCTGAGGAACCGCCAGACTGATTTCCAGAGTGGTTGTACAAGCTTGCAATCCCACCAACAATGGAGGAGTGTTCCTCTTTCTCCACATCCTCGCCAGCATCTGCTGTCACCTGAATTTTTGATCTTAGCCATTCTGACTGGTGTGAGATGGAATGTCAGGGTTGTTTTGATTTGCATTTCCCTGATGATTGCAAAACACCGGAAACTCAAGTAGAATGAAGACCAAAGTGTGGACACTTTGTCCCTTCTTAGAATTGGGAAAAAACACCCATAGAAAGAGTTACAGAGGCAAAGTTTGGAGCTGAGACGAAAGGATGGACCATCTAGAAACTGCCATATCCAGGGATCCATCCCATAATCAGCTTCCAAACGCTGACACCACTGCATATACTAGCAAGATTTTGCTGAAAGGACCCAGATATAGCTATCTCTTGTGAGACTACCCTGGGGCCTAGCAAACACAGTAGTGGATGCTCACAGTCAGCTACTGGATGGATCACAGGACCCCCAATGGAGGAGCTAGAGAAAGTACCCAAGGAGCTAAAGGGATCTGCAACCCTATAGGTGGAACAACAATATGAACTAACCAGTACAGCCCCCCCCCCCCCAGAGCTCCTGTCTCTAGCTACATATGTATCAGAAGATGGCCTAGTCAGTCATCAGTGGAAAGAGAGGCCCATTAGTCATGCAAACTTTATATGCCTCAGTACAGGGGAACTCCAGGGCCAAGAAGTGGGAGTGGGTAGGGAGGGAGTGAGGGGGGAGCGTGGGGTGGACTTTGGGATAGCATTGGAAATATAAATGAAATAAATACCTAATTAAAAAAAGAAAGAAAAAAAGGAAAAGAAACTGACTTCTTAGTATTGCTGGTGTAGTATAAGATGCTTGGTAGTAGAGGACTTGCCAGGTTTGTGTGTGTATGTGTGTGTGTGTGTGTGTGTATTATTTTTGTTATTTTATTTTCTATTTGAGAAAAGATCTCACAAAGCCCAGGCGATCTTAAATTCACTATGAAGGCAAAGATGACCTTAAATGCTTGCTCCCCCTGCTCCCCAGTGCTAACACTATGCCACTACGCTTGGCTTTGTTTTGTTTTATTTGAAATAATTTTGCTTTATTTAAGAAAAGGCCTCATTTTGCACAGGCATCAGTTTATTCTGAAGTTGAGTGTGACCTTGAACTTCCCATCTTCCTGCTTCTACCTTCTCACTAGTACCTATCACCATACTCAGGTTCCTTGCCTACTATTGAAAAATAAAACTAATATACAAACAAATATATCAGTCTGAAGTTGTGAAGTGAAGAAACTATAAAATAATAAATATACTACCAAAATTGTCAAAATCAAAAATTTCAGAACTGTTATTGTAGCAATTATAAGGTATTAATAACTATGAATGCATGTTTTTTATTTATTAGATATTTTCTTTATTTACATTTCAAACGCTATCCTGAAAGTTTCCTATACCCTCTCTGTACTGGCTATTTTTGTGTCAACTTGACACAGCTGGAGTTATCACAGAGAAAGGAGCTTCAGTTGGGGAAATGCCTCCATGAGATCCAACTGTAAGGCATTTTCTCAATTAGTGATCAAGGGGGAAAGGCCCCTTGTGGGTGGGACCATCCCTGGGCTGGTAGTCTTGGGTTCTATAAGAGAGTAGGCTGAGCAAGCCAGGGGAAGCAAGCCAGTAAAGAACATCCCTCCATGGCCTCTGCACCAGCTCCTGCTTTTTGACTTGCTTGAGTTCCAGTCCTGACTTCCTTTGGTGATGAACAGCAGTATGGAAGTGTAAGCCGAATAAACCCTTTCCTCTCCAACTTGCTTCTTGGTCATGATGTTTGTGCAGGAATAGAAACCCTGACTAAGACACTCCCCTATACCCTGCCCTGCTCCCCTACCTACTCACTCCCACTTCTTGGACCTAGCATTCCCCTGTACTGGGGAATATAAAGTTTGCAAGACCAAGGGGCCTCTCTTCCCAATGATGGCCGACTAGGCCATCTTCTGCTACATATGCAGCTAGAGAAATGAGCTCTAGGGGTACTGGTTAGTTCATATTATTGTTCCACCTATAGGACTGTAGACCCCTTCAGCTCCTTGGGTACTTAATACATGTTGGCAGGAAGAATAAAGTTTAAAATTGTTTAGTTGTTCTACTTCTATGGATCCAAAGTAGCCATACCAGAGGGGCCTGGTGGCTTAGCTAAGTACACACTTAGTTAGCATATACAAGTCTTTGTTCAGTCTCTAGCACTGAAAGGAAAACAGACCAACAGTAGGCTTGAAAATCTATTCTAATGTCCCAAGGTGGTATGAAAAGCAGCAGCCAACCAATGACTAGTAGATACTAAATAGACAAGCAACACCAGTCCCCAGCCCCAGAGCTTTACCCAAGAATTCCATAGTTTAACCTGTCAGGCTATTTTAGAAATCAAAAACAACAAAAAACCCTGCATTCAAGTGACTTGTTTTAATGTAGCCTAACTCAAAGTTTATTCAATATGTATTCTTCTTTACTCAACCTTGTCATGCACATAACTGTTCATTCCTTGATGTTGCTGATTTCAGAGGTAGATACCAACTAGGGCAGACAAAATGATGATCAGATATAAGAATAAGGTACCCTTTGGTGCCTGTGGGTGTAGAGCCACATTCCTGGACATCTAGAAGCCCCGTTAGGGTTTTATACCTAAGAAGGACTCCATCTCCCAATTTTAGTTGACTATGGACTTTATGCTTGGCACAAGTAAAATCTAGAGTAGAATTATAAAGTAAAAAATATTGAACATGTGACTCAAACACCAAGACTTACATAGAGTCTAAGAGACTTATTACAGGAAATACTCTGTCCATTCCAGCCGGGGAAGCAGTCAGATGTCTCTCAATAGAAGACTAAATAAAAAAAATGTGATACACTTACCCATGGGAGTATTAATCAGCATTTACAAAAAATCATAAAATTTGAAGATAAATTAATGAGACTAGGAAAAATCATCCTGAGTGAGATAATGCAGACCCAAAAAATAATACACTCAGTGCCTTGTTTGGCCATCATCAGAGAAGCTTCCTCCTGCAACAGATGGGAACAAATACAGAGACTCACAGTCAGATATTATGGAGAGTAAGAGTCCCTGGAACACTCAATCTTAATGGGATGTCTCCATGAAACCCCTCAGGGCTCAGAAAACTGCAGAAGAGGATGATGAAAGAGTGTATGAGCCAGAGAAAATGGAGGATGACAAATCAGCAAGATGCTCTAAATGAACATGACTGACACATATATGGATACACAGAGACTATGGCAGAATGCACAGGACCTACATATGGCTGCACCAAATGTGACTCTAATAAAAGGAGAAGTAGAACATGGCCCCATCCCTAACCCAGAAGCTATAACAAATTGGTAACAAATTTTATATATAAATTGATTTCCCTGCAAGAGAGTCTCACTTGGGAAACAACCTACTCTTAAGGGTGAAGTGCATGCCCAGCAGTACACAGACAATAAAATTAACAGAATGGGATCTTTGGGGATTCCTTGCCTCTCAGTGGCATTTTGTGGCTTTTTATTTTTTATTTTAATTTTATTATATTAGTTTGTACTTATATTTTATTTTATATATATGCTTTTTCTTTGTCTTTGACATTGTTTTGTTGAAGAAGAGTGGAAGAGTTTGGAACATGGGGTGAGAAAACACCAGTGAATGCATTAGAGAATGCTGGTCACTCTGATGAGAACTTTGGAGACACTAATGCTCATAGATGCAAACAATGCAAAGAGTGAGGCCCAGCTCAGAAAAGTATGGAAGGGAGCAAGTATCTACTGGTAATGAATTTGGGGTCAGATTGTATCACATTTTGGGGAAGAATCTGTCTTCTTCCTGCCAGTGTACTGTGAATTTTAGTGATGCTGAATTTTTTTTTTATTTTTAATATTTTTTTATTACGTATTTTCCTCAATTACATTTCCAATGCTATCCCAAAAGTCCTCCATACAGCCCCCCCACTTCCCTACCCGCCCATTCCCATTCTTTTGGCCCTGGCATTCCCCTGTATTGGGGCATATAAAGTTTGCAAGTCCAATGGGCCTCTCTTTCCAGTGATGGCTGACTAGGCCATCTTTCGATACATATGCAGCTAGAGACAAGAGCTCCGGGGTACTGGTTAGTTCATCATGTTGTTCCCCCTATAGGGTTGCATATCCCTTTAACTCCTTGGGTACTTTCTCTAGCTTCTCCATTGGGAGCCCTGTGATCCATCCAATAGCTGACTGTGAGCATCCACTTCTGTGTTTGCTAGGCCCTGGCATAGTCTCACAAGAGACAGCTATATCTGGGTCCTTTCAGCAAAATCTTGCTAGTGTATGCAATGGTGTCAGCGGAAAAATTCTTGAATAGAACAGCAATGGCTTGTGCTGTAAGATCGAGAATTGACAAGTGGGACCTCATGAAACTGCAAAGCTTCTGCAAGGCAAAAGACACCATCAATAAGACAAAAAAACCACCA
This sequence comes from Mus caroli, assembly GCF_978045245.1. Lineage (NCBI taxonomy): Eukaryota > Metazoa > Chordata > Mammalia > Rodentia > Muridae > Mus > Mus caroli. Next base: position 53,766,686 of record NW_028227259.1, read on the forward strand.
ACAGATTGGGAAAGGATCTTTACCTATCCTAAATCAGATGAAGGACTAATATCCAATATATATAAAGAACTCAAGAAGGTGGACTCCAGAAAGTCAAATAACCCCATTAAAACATGGGGCTCAGAACTGAACAAAGAATTCTCACCTGAGGTATACCAAATGGCAGAGAAGCACCTGAAAAAATGTTCAACATCCTTAATCATCAGGGAAATGCAAATCAAAACAACCCTGAGATTCCACCTCACACCAGTCAGAATGACTAAGATCAAAAATTCAGGTGACAGCAGATGCTGGGGAGGATGTGGGGAAAAAGGAACACTCCTCCATTGTTGGTGGGATTGCAAGCTTGTACAACCACTCTGGAAATCAGTCTGGCGGTTCCTCAGAAAATTGGACATAGTACTACGGGAGGATCCCGCAATACCTCTCCTGGGCATATATCCAGAAGATGTCCCAACTGGTAAGAAGGACACATGCTCCACTATGTTTATAGCAGCCTTATTTATAATAGCCAGAAGCTGGAAAGAACACAGATGCCCCTCAACAGAGGAATGGATACAGAAATTATGGTACATTTACACAATGGAGTACTACTCAGCTATTAAAAAGAATGAATTTATGAAATTCCTAGCCAAATGGATGGACCTGGAGGGCATCATCTTGAGTGAGGTAACACAATCACAAAGGAACTCACACAATATATATTCACTGATAAGTGGATATTAGCCCAAAACTTTGGATACCCAAGATACAAGATACAATTTGCTAAACGCATGAAACTCAAGAAGAATGAAGACCAAAGTGTGGACACTATGCCCCTTCTTAGAATTGGGAACAAAACACCCATGGAAGGAGTTACACAGACAAAGTTTGGAGCTGTGATGAAAGGATGGACCATCTAGAGACTGCCATATCCAGGGATCCATCCCATAATCAGCTTCCAAACGCTGACACCATTGCATACACTAGCAAGATTTTGCTGAAAGTGATGCTGAATTTAAAGATAAGGGAGGAATTTGTTTGATAGACAAAAGGTGTGTGGACAGGCTTAAAGTTTCAGACTAGGAACATGTTGACAAAATATTCATTACTATTAAAAATCTTAGTGCTCAGAAGGAGAAACCTAGTATTGTTCACTGGGATAATTATCACCTTTATCTCCTTAATATCAGGACACAGAAACTAATACAACTCTGGTCCAAGGGTTCCAGGTTCCATCTTCATGTGATGGTATGGAGTAGAACCAGACTAATCTTAAGGCAAATTGTGTGTGCTACAGGTGGGGAGTCCTGGGGAACTGGGGCACCTCAAGTGTTCTAGAGCCTAGAATTACATTACAAGTCCCAGATGCTTGAAACAGAACTAAAAGATATGATATTTTAGCTGCTAGATTTTCCTTTTGGGATGGATGGTTAATCCTTGCTCTGTCCCAATTTTTCCATTTTGAAATGGGAATGTTTACTCTGTGTCACGATATATTAGAAACATATAACTTATTTTGAATTTATAAGACCTCACACTTAAGAAACATTGAACTTTGATGTTATTTTTTAAATTTATTTTATTTTGTATTTATGTTTATTTATGTCTAAATGGGTGTGTGTGTATGGGAGTGTGTGTGTGTGTGTGTGTGTGTGTGTGTGTGTGTGTGTGTATGTGTGTGTGTGTGTGTTTGCATGAGTGATGCATATGAGTGCTCATGGAGGCCAAAAGAGAAATGTAATCTCCTGAAATTGAAAGCACAGCCAAATTTAAGCTACTAGATATGAATGCTGGACTCTAACTATAACCCTCCAGAAGAATAGCAAGCACTCAACTGCTCATTATCTTGCCAGCCCAAATATGGGGACATTTAAAGTTGTGCTACATTTTACTGTATGAGAGAAACATTAAATTTGTGGAGAAGTGATGAAAGATTATAGCTAAATGTAATGTGTTTGTATGTCAAGAAATATGTCAAGATATCAAGAGATGATATTGGGATAATTTTAATTGACAACATTTCCCACTACAGAATGACTGTAGAGAATAATCACTAAGAATTTCTGGGAAGGATTAGCTTGATTACCTTAACTGGTTTGGGAAGACTGGCCTACTATGGGCTGAACCATCTCTGAGGTGTCACAGAGTTCTTAAGAGTAAAGGAAGTGAGCTGAGCACAGGCATGTATCTAGTAGATCATTGCTCTTCTCTTTGATTGTGGATGTAATGTGGTCAATTGCTTCAAGTTCCTGTTACATTGACTTAATGAGGTCAGCTAAGAGCCATTAGAAAATTCCACTGGACCCCTCCCCTTCTGGAAGAGACAAGTCAGAGAGCACATAGGACAGAAGGGAGAGACTGAGTAAGCTCCTACTACTTCATTCCCTAAAGACCAACCAGTTTAAAGGGTGCACTGTTCTACCAATCATATTGTGGCTAGTTGCTGATGCTCTATTCTGCCCCTAGAAACCATATAAAAACTTGTGACTGTATGGACCAGAAGTCACTGCCTCTCCTTTGGGTCTGGGATGACCCCAGTACACTGGAACAATAAATTCCTCTTGCTTTTTGCATTGATTCCTGGCTCCACAAGTAAGGCTCACCAGAGTCTAACAGACCCCCTTACAATAATGGACTGTAACCCTGAATTGTGAGCCAAATAAACCCTTGCTCCTATATGTTGCTTTTATCAGTGTATTTTATTGCAACAACAGAAAACGGAGCTCAGACACATATATAACATCAAGAGAAGTTCTATATCAACCATACAGTTTGAGAAATAATTATTTGTACAGAATGCTTACCACTTGTAAAAATGTAACAGCATGGTTGGAAATAACAATAGTGAAGGAAGATAGATCATGCATGTTTGAGGAATGGCAAAAGAAATCTACTTTTTCCATATTTTTACTATGAATCTAATACCTTCCTACAAAATGAATTCTATTTTTAAAATTTTTATAGTATATCATCAAGCATTCCAACAAATCCATGATGCGTGATACAAAATTATAAGAGCAGAGAATGGGAACAGAAGAGAAATTCTGGTGGCAAATGGTTCTTTTACATCCTAATTTACCAGTTATTACATTCAATATAAAAGGGATAAATTCCCCAATCAGAATCCAGTGATTGATGGGAAAATGGGTTAAAATTACATCTAATTATATGTTGTCCATAAGACAAACCTTAAATTCACACACAAATTAAAAGTAAATAATTGGCACAGATACATCAGGCAATAAATTAGTTAAAGAGAGCAGATGATGGCTCTACTAATATATGGTAAAATAATACACTTAAGGAAAAATATTCCTTGAAACAAATAACAAGATTTTAATCACAGCTTGAAACACACTATTGTGTAGTAGTAGTTACTTTTCCAAGAGTAATGCACAATTCCTTCTAGACCATCATTCCAGCCATTAGACATACTAACATAATCAGGGAATTATAGAAATATTCTGTAGTGTTTGTATGATATCTAGTGCATATTTCTTACACAATTCCCAAAATGTACAAAAGTTTAGGTTCTAGTATAGAATAAGTGTAACTCTTTAAAACTTATTTTAAAGGGTTGTGTCCTAATGAGGTAGATTTTAAAAAGAAATTTAATTTTTCAATAGACTTTAATTTATTTTTTTAACTTTAAATTTTCTAATATTCTTCCTTTGTACATAAGTATTATGGCCATCAATATTACATAGTTGTGTATCTTTGATTTGTTTAACTAAAGTAAACAAAATGTATTTATAAAACTCCTCAGATTAATTCAATATTTAAAGTCCTTCTGCATCTCTTTTAATGAAGATTTAATGAAATTTAATCATTGCCCTTAGTTTCTTATTACATTTGGATATTATTTTACTGTGCACTGGTAATTGTCTTTGAGAAAATATCTAGGGCTGGAATTCCCTATAAAGTAGGAATAAATTATTTTCTAACCAGTTCTATTCATTTATGCTAACCCCAAATCTAAGCTTTAGTTTCCCTGGAATCTCTACACTATGTGAATCAGGTCAACAAACCTGAGTGATTAAAATGCTAGGACCATAATTCCACAGTAAACAATTGGTGATATTTATTTATTCATTTACATTCTTTTCTTCCACTTATAACTTCAGCCCCAATACAGTTTACCTCAGATCCCAAAGGACAGTGTGACACCTCACGTACCAGCTGTCTTCCCTAGGCCATGTGGAATGTCTCCTGTTCCATGGGAGATGGAATCTGATTGCTAATCACCCAAGCTTCTGGTTTGCCAGCAGTAACTAATCTTCTCACAATGACTAGTTCTCTCACAATTTCAGGGCCCCTCTTAGCTCTGCCCCCTACATTTCCATACACTTTTCTCTTTATAGCTCTTCAATGCCTTTCCACATATTTAAGATATGGAATTAAATGTTACTACGTTTTACAGAATTTTTTGGTAGCTTTCAGAAATCATTATTGAAAAACAAAACAAAACAAAACACTGAACCTCTAAAAATGGAAACAGGGTCCATGATTTTACTTTTTATGTTGGCATTTTCCTTCCCTTAAAATTCAGTTACTTCACCAGCATGATTTGATGTGAATTGGGGGCAGGAGTTTTATTATTTTATCTTATTTGCAAATGAAGCCTTTCTCTACATTTCAAGATAGCGTTCAAGATTGTCTATTTTAATTTTTAAAAATACCTCCATATGTTGGATTCTCATCTGCAGAATGGGGAACTGCTTTTTTATTATCACACTCGTTCTGTTTCTTTTCTCTGTCTTCCACACTGCGAAGACGTTCTATAACCAACTTTAAATGTAACGTTGGTCTGTTCTGCTCTATGCAGTTTCCTCAAATCCACTTGCCATGATCCTGACAGACTTTCAGTTTTAGGTTGTGCATTATTCATGTTCCTTAAAGAAATTTTCTTCTTATTGTCTCATTGCTCTCTTCCATATCCCTTTTGAATTTGTCCTGTTTCGTTTTCCCTATGATAATTATTTTATAATTTCCTCTTTAAGGTAAATGTGTTTTGTTTGGTAACCTGTTTGCTCGTTGTTTTTGTTTTTTTTTGTTGTTGTTGTTTGTTTGTTTTGGTTAATTAATCACGTAAGTCCTCTTGCCATTTGAATCCATTGCTAACTAGCTATCTAAGTCCTCTTGCCATTTGAATCCATTGCTAACTAGCTATCTAAGTCCTCTTGCCATTTGAATCCATTGCTAACTAGCTATCTAAACCCATCTAGTGTTTCTTTAGTTCCTTTAGTGCATGAAACCTATTTCTAATTAATTTTTTTATCAAAATAATGAATACAGGTTGTAGACAGCAACCTAATGGATGAACATATTTCTAAAAAGACCTGTGTTTTCCGGTAAACTCATACCTCCCAACTAAAGTTCTGAGGGATGTAAAACCAGAGTTTGCCACCTGAGCTAATATGTTTAAATTGAAGGACAAAGTAAAAGTATTTTTCTTCTCTCCATGTAATTACATGATGTACTCTGCCACGTCATATTTTTAAGGTTATCTGTTCAGTATCCTGATGTACACCAGACATACTAAGAGGCATAGACTACAATATCATGTGAAAAAGGCATTTTAAGAAAAGCATCTCATACATGTGTAAAGGTATTTTGAAAGTATAATGCCGTAATTATTCTTGAGGCTCCAAATGATAGAAATGAGACAGTCTTTTAAAATCCTCTATAATGAATCAATTTGAACATGTTTTTGTTCTACTTCCCATGATGGCTAAATGAGTATAGGATTTTACTGATTTCAAAGCAACTTGTGGAAAGAGAAAATAGATACCAATAAACCTACATTTTAGAACAAAATTGAAAATTGGTAGAGGTGTATGTGTGTGTGAGAGAGGAGGGGAAGGGGAGGGGCATGGGGGAGGGGGAGCGAGGGGAGCGAGAGAGAGAGAGAGAGAGAGAGAGAGAGAGAGAGAGAGAGAGAGAGAGAGAGAGAGAGAGAGAGAGAATATGAGAGGATGGCAATTATAAATTGACCAGAAGGGAGGTAGCAGAGATTAAGTCAGGTGGTGGGGAAAAGGAAAGAGAAACATTGGAGCTTTTAGGAGTGTTACACTTTGAATGATATATAGGAGAGTCCTGGGAGACTTCAGAAGAGCCGTGTTATAATCTAACCTGTGTTACAACAGCATCTGACCAACTGGTATTTAAAATAAAACTGGAGAAGGGTAGATGTTGGGCAAGGCATTGCAAGGCTGGTGAAGTGGTCCATGTGAAACAGTAACTCCTCATAGAGGAGCATTTGAGAAGGGGTATAAAAAGTAGCCACATTCTAGCTAACATTTTCAGACATTATCAAGAGAAGGTTTTGATATGTAGTATATGAGCATTGGGTGAAAATTACTGAAACGAACAATTTCAACTTTCTAAATTTGAGCAAGAAAGGTTTTCTTGTTATTTGAGAAAACTGGCAATGCCATTGGTTGTATATCTGTTTGGGGGCATGGGATCTGGTGTTTGGACCTGTGATTTGAGTTGACTCGGGTACATGTTACCCAAAATGGAACTTTTATATCTACTGTACTTGGTTCAATAGTGTGCTTCTAAATGTATCCACTTTGAACCTTTGAATATGACCCTCTTTGAAATAAAAAATTTTGAAGAACTAATCATTTAAGATGAAATCATATTGAATTAAGTTGGAAATTATGTATGTGTATATATATATATATATATATATATATATATATATATATATATTGGTAAATCTCCTCCCAAATATGCCCCAGCAATGACAACACAACACAGTTAATATGATTACATGCTGTGTGCCTAGATTGGGCTAATCTACCACTACACTGCCATCTTTCACAGCTTATGAGACCCCTTAGAATTTGCAGTTTCTCCATGCCATGTGTTTCTGCTCTGCTTTTCTCATTTTTCCTCCTCATCTATTTCCTCTCCCTTTTCCATTTTCTCCTTCTTCTCTCCCTCACCCTCTGATCCACCTTCCCTTTTATGTGCCCAATCATCAGCTCTCCTTTATTTTATAAATTAAGGTGGGATGCAGGTTTACAGGAAATCACCTGAGTGCTGACCCATTCCTTGATAGCAGCCACTCACAGGATAATGGAATTATCAAATATTATTAGCCCCAGGGCTATCCACAACATATGTGTGTGTGTGTGTGTGTGTGTGTGTGTGTGTGTGTACGCACGTGCATATATATGTGTATATATATATATATATGTGTGTGTGTATGTATGTATATATATGCATACACACACATATACACATATACACAGATATACATATACACAAATATACGAGTTACAAGTTTGGCTAATGGCTAAAGTCCCTCAGAGGACCATGGTTAGTTTGACAGACAGTACCTCATAAGAAAGATTATGATTTTCAACCTTATTTCATAGCCTCTTAGTAGGAGAGTAAGATTAAAGCTTAAGTTGTTCTCAAATGGCCAATCAATGATGCCTTATGCAATGAGGTCTCCATAAAACCCCAGAAGGACAGGGTTCAAAATCTTTTTATTGAGAGGGACCTGGAAGGTGTGTCCAGAGAAGGCGAGAAGGTCTCTTTCCTAACAGAACACCTGACCATTTCTTCATCTGTGTCCTTTTTAATATCTAATAATGGTAAACATATACACTACACTGGATTCTGTGAGCCACTTAAGCACATTGACCAAACTCAGAAACATAGTTAAAATAACCCTTGGCTTGCAACCCTCACAGTAAAGGCAATAAATGTTTGGATGATTAAAAATTCAGTCTGTGAACTTTTAGATATGAGTTCATTCCCGAGATTAATTGAATTAGAGGATATCCAGTTGGTGTCTACTATAGAACTGATAGCTTGCTTGATATATGGGAGAAACATCCACACCATTTGAGGTCACTGATTTGTGTTGGTTGTTTGAGAAAGTAGGTGAAAATTAGTAATATTCCCTACACAAGTGGACCCTAACATTAATATGTATGCTGATGAGAGGAGTTGGGGCACAGATAAACAGGCTGACAATAGAGAAGAACATGAAAAAGTCAGATTTAGATGTCTCCACAAACAAGGAGTGCCAGATACTGTTGCAAGGAAGGATCCCTCCTCTACAAGGAGCTAAAGACAGATCTCTGGCCCTCCTGACCTCTTATGTCAGATTTCCAGCCTTGCATGAAAGAATAACTGTCTGTTATAAGACACCCAGCTTGTAGAAGTTTGGTATACCAGTTTAAGCAGCATGTTTTGTGTTTTATGCTTAGCCCTCAGTACACATTCATTGTTTTTCTTTTTCTTTCTGCTACATACTGTATTCTCCTGGGTTCAGATGATTCACAGATCTAGCTCCCATTTTTTTTTCTTAAATAGACTTTAATTTGGTTTGCTATCCTTGTAGTTAGTTAGTTTAGTCTTTATTATTTATGTAGGTAATTTTTCTTAACATAATATATATTTCAAACAAAATATGTTTTAGATTTAATTTTTATGTCTATGAGACCAATGTAATACCCACATATCATGGGATTGAAATTATAGTTTTTAAAAATATAGAGCTTACATAACTGCTGTCTGTATGACATGAAAAGATTCTACAAAGTTTTCATAGAGGCTGAGAAGAGATATTAAAGCTGGCCAGTTAATTAAAATAAAAATCAAAATAAGGTTGCCTCATGTTCATGAACTGTAGGTCATGGGAATGTGAACATTTAATTCATAAAACAATCCAATAAAGCTCTTTGGAATATGACAACAGTCATTTTCACCTCCTGTGATTTCAAGAAGGTCTAAGTTCTCATACTATAAATGACAGCATCTTATTCAAAAGACCTTTCTTGTCCCTTGTATTGAAATTCTGTTATCTGAATTTGCTTATGTCTGGTAAAAGAGAGAGAGAGAGAGAGAGAGAGAGAGAGAGAAAGAATAAAGTCCATTTATCTTTTATACTACATCCTTGTCATTTCATTCTTTGTCATTATCCTCATCATTTTGAGTTATCTGCAGCTGTGGACAGGATGAAGCCAGGATAGTACCCCAGAAATTGCAGAAGCTCTCCAAGGGTCAGAATGACAATAGGCTTTTTAGGATAGTAATAGGGGATTCTCACGTGGTGAGGATACAATGATAGGCTGTGTTGAAAGCTAAGCATCTGGCTTATGAAAATTTTTGCTGTCACTGCTGGAGCCAGTCAGCATTATGTAGTCCCTTGATCACTAGGGACTTTACGATCTGTCTTAAGCTATTTGCACACTAAAAATAACTCACAGTCCTTCTTCCATGATTTCTACTATTTGTAGAAAAAAATCTATGTAAATGGTGCCTGAAAATTATGAGCATGAAGAGAAGTTAAAATAAGCTTGTGTGTTAAAACAACAAACAAACAAGCAAACAAAATGAAAGGCAACTCCATGCCAAGCAAGAAATCAAGTGCCTTCAGCATGCAAGGGAAAAAAATAGTCAACACAAACTGAGCTGAAAGATGCCAATAACTAAGTGAATTTCTCATTCAGGATCCATTTGGAGCCTGTGTTTCTTGGCAGAGTTACTGCTTACTGTTTTCATGCTTCGAGTTAGCCATCTCCTTTTGTCAGTCTATTGAAAGCTTGTTAAAATCTCATTTGCTCTTCTTGTTCTTTTGTTGTTGTTGTTAAATCAGGGTTGGTTTGCCTTAAATTTAGTATTAAATCATAGAGAAGGAAAGTGTAGTGAGAAAAAGGAAAGGGACCCATATCATCCCTTCAGTAGCTGTGCTTGTAGATATTTTATACACTGACTGGCTTAGGCCTTATTCACATTTGATGAGATAAAATTGGGAAATAAAAAGAGATGTCTCCCTTACATACTAACTTGCAACACTGATATAAAATAAGCATTCCTTTGAAAGAGCTGATAAAGTTTGAAACAGAGACTGCAATGGAAAGGAAGTAACCTGTCTATCTGTGGTGATACCAAAACAACAACACAAAACAAAACCCCAAAGGCTTGCACCCTAATCCCCTTCTGATACAAATTATTTCATATGTATTTCTGTACATGTAAAATTTTCCTTTCATTGAAGAACACCTGGCATTTGGCACACATCTCATCAAAAATGGCAATGGCAAACAAGCATGCCAAAAAATAAACTGATGATATCAGTAGATCAGCCAACCTGGTAAAATGCCATGCTACTAGATCATGGAGGTTCTTATAGTTCAGAGTCAAAGGCACACTCTGCGCAGGGTCACTGCCCAGCCTTCCAAAGTCATGGTTTTTGTTTGTTTGTTTTATCAGATAAACAGCATAGCCTCTGTGAGCTCCCCTTGCTTTACCAAGTTCAATATAACCTGAAGGTGCAGTTTTGAGTAAGTAAGTAATAATATTCATGACTCATTGTTACAGACTTGTACTACTCAGGCTTAGTACTTTCTTTCTTTTTGTTTTTGTTTTTGTTTTTGTTTTTGTTTTTCTGTTTCTCTTCCTCTGTCTCTCTCTCTCTGTCTCTTCTTCTTCTTCTTCTTCTTCTTCTTCTTCTTCTTCTTCTTCTTCTTCTTCTTCTTCTTCTTCTTCTTCTTCTTCTTCTTCTTCCTTTTGATTATCAACTACTCCCCTAAAACTTCCTTGATTCCCAGCATCCTCCCGAGAATTTGAAAAATTATCTCCATTCTTGACTGCCTTTGATTACATGAGTCCATCATGGAGGACCTTAATTTACTTTATGTGTGTTCATTCTCTTCTGATTTCAACCTCAGTGAACTCCATACTGCACTGGGACCAGGAGTTGCTGCAGTGAAACCTCCCTGTCCATTTCAATCACACATGCAGGATACGATTCAAATATTAATGCCTTGCATGTGCTGTGCCTGTGCCCAATATGTATTATGAATCCTGCTTTTACTATTTTTACTTGTGTTTACCTTCCAGGAAGTAAAATCAAATTCACACAGTTTGTTGTTTAGTTTTTGTTGTTGTGTTGTTGTTGTTGTAGGTTTCTTGCCCCATTCTCCTCCAACTCTTTTGCAGACCAAATGATAGATCCATTGATCCATGGTGCTGAGGTTTAAAAATCAGGAATCCCAACCTCCTTTCAAAAGTACACCTAGATAATATCTTACAGTGAAGTATTTGTCAGTGACATTAACTATTTATTTTCCTAGGAATATGATGTGATTCCTTTCTAGAAATGAATAGTAAATAATATTCCTTCCTGAAACTCAATGAAATTAAGAGCAGTCTGCCCAAAGTAATAGGAGGAAATGAATCTATAGACTTAAGATCTCTTCTGCTTCACTTTTTTCCTGGCACCACCTCGACTCCCTGCAGCCTGCTGCCGTGGTGCTAAATATCATCTCTTACCAGTGTGTGTGCTGCATATCTGAAGTCATGCAGTGGTGATCCTTTAGGGTACCCTCCTCCCTTTTTTATTAATGAAAAGGTTTTGATTTGTGCCCTCGGTTATTCCCAGAAGTACAACCCAAAACAAAATAGGAAACCATGATTTATCTTCTATTTGATAAAACCATCTGCAGAATAAAATGAGCCTCTTGATGCCGGAATTGTCATCAATGATGACTTTGACAAAATGAGCAATACATAATTTGCTAGCTCCCTTGTGAAGCTGAAACAGATTGTCAAATAAAACACGAGAGGGGATGCATATGGGCTGAGTAGAGCATCTTTGAATAGGAACACACGCAGGTGGTAGTTTAGTAGTGGCTTGAAGAAGGAGGACTGCCCTAATTTGGAGGGTCATTTGCATTTGAAAATGCTCATTGCTAAATAGTGAGTATTCCCTATAGCAAAAGAGAATGGATCCTGCCAAGACCGCAGCTATTTTTGTTCCTGGATAACTTGAATAAACCAGAAAGCCCAAGGCAAAAGAGAAAGTGGGTAACACTCAAACCAGCCTTTAATGGTGGCCTGATAGAATACAGATCAGTAACATATGAAAGAGACACTATTGAAATCAATTGCTTTATGGCTAAAGATGGATTTTCTGTTGACACAAACATGAGAAGTATACTAATGGGTATGCTCTATGCACATCTTATGAAAGAGCAAGCAAATACTTTAAGAGTTCTTCTATCTCAAAAGTAGGCCAAACTAGGTAGATTGTTTCCCATGGAATTTTATGTGACATACTTGTTCAGATAGGCTAAAGGTTTCATATGCCGTGAAGATTTGGGTCCTCTGAGAGATCTTACCTCTGGGAATTCCTTGTTGACAGAAGTTTCTTCAATTGGAGTTTGAAATTTTCTGTGAGACTAGGACTAAAGGTTATTAAGAGGAAGACCACGAAACAGAAGGGTAATTTTCATCAAACCCACCAGCAGTTTATGCGACTAACAGACAAGGCTTATGCTGAATTGTATTTAGGTTCTATGGGTTCATCAGGGTCCTCTACTGCAGAGTTACTATCGCTTCACTCCTCATTCACTGCTATGGAGAAACATGTCCCTAGTACTGTCTATGTGCAGAATGAGCAGTTAAATCTGACCAAGAGAAAAATATTCACATCAATTATTTAAAGTTCTCTACTATGAGGAGTTTACATCTCCCATCCCTCTTATTTAATTATTAAATAATTCACTTATTTATTTAATTAACACTTTAATTACACTTAATAGGTTCTATTCTGATACCTTTATTATGCACATGATATATTTTGAATATTTTCAACCCTGTTACCTTCTCTTCTCTGCCTCCTATTCCCACTCACTCTAATCTTTCATTTTCCAAGTTCACAGCCCCTCTTCACATCCTCATCTGTAATTTGTGTGTGAGCCAGTGAGTTCCATTAGGTTTGTTTAGAGAAGCATGGGCACCTTGAGGGTGGCAACACCAGTGAAGAAAATGTCTTTCTCACCTCTATTAAGCATTAACCTTATAGAAATCCTCAGGAAGGGACTGGGTCTCATCAGCCCCTCACCTATTAATCTTGTGCAGGTGACCACAGCTACTGTGAGTTCAAGAGTACAACAGTCAAGTAATGCTCCCAAGTAGGTGTTTAGCACAGCTTCCCTTACCCCTTTCTCTAGTTCTTACATTCTTTCTACACCATGTTTTTGTTTGTTTTCTGAGATTTTTTTCCCGTTTGTTTTCTGAGATGTCACATCATTTATAGACATTTGTTACCAGTTCTTTGATCATTTCTGAGTCTCTGCAACCATCACTGACACTTCCAAAATAAGCTTTTTCTGACCAAACTTGACAGCATCACGAATGTATGAGCATCATGATATCTATTTAGAAAGCAATTTGACAGGTATATCCTGTCCATTTAACAAAAGAATAGCAGTAGCTCCTCCACTACATCGATGACCTCCCCAGCAGTACCAGGTTCAAATTCCTTCCTCTAGAGTAGGCATCAAATCCCAAGAGAAAGCAGCTCATTGCCCCATAACAGATTTACCTCTATTGCATTGGGAAGCTCAGGTCGTTTGCCTGTGATGGTTTATGCCAGCATCATGACGAGCAGAGAGGTAAGCAGGAAGTCTGATTCAACATGACTCAATAGTCAGTGTTGGTTTCAAGGTCAAGAGTCTGACCCTGGGCAGTTTATTTTAAGAATTTGAATACAAAACAGTTTTAGAAAAAAATTCTTATGATAATTAACTCAACCAGTGGATAAAAGAAAGCTTAAGACATGATTAGATTGAAACTTGCCTACTTGGGACCTCTTCCAGTTCTATTAACTGTGAAATAATGTTCAAGATATGGGTCTAGGAGGATGACTGAGATAAATGTAAGAGACTCGGGAGCCAGGTATAGCCTGGTCCTATAGTTAGCCCAGAGATTACAAGACTATTAACCACATCCATTCCTAACCTCGGAACAGAAAGCAGGTTATATCTATTCCTTTGAAGAGTCAACACTGTGTGTTTAACATTTCTGGTTTCCCTACTGCTATCTATGAGCACAAAGACCTCTGTGTCCCCAACACTAGGCCAATTAGTATTGTTATACATGGAGTTCACAACAGAGTAAAATTGGTGATGTCAGTTCTTACCTCATTACCCATGTAGAAACTGCTAGAATTATGTTAGCCAGCAGTGAGACAGCTTCCAATCAACTTCTAGCTTGATTTATTTATGGCCTATGACCAAGGGATGCTGTGTCCTCAGTAGTAGGCTCTTACCACATGGATCTAGTGGGCAGCCTACAGCAGGAAGCAATGTCTATATTATGTGGGGATACAAAGGCCTTCCTGTTCAAGGACTCATATGGAGATAGTCCATTTCTGGCACTGGAGTTTTCATTTAATAACATGAGTGTGTTGGGTTTTTTTTTTTATCCTGGCACACATGGTATCTCTATTCAAACATAGTTTAAAATGGGTTTTTTCAAAATTAATTTACCATGTATGAGATTTCCAGGTAGATTTTTGTATACTGTTAGTTTGAATGACCTTCACCCCAAATCTACTCTTCTCCATTTTCTCTGCCCCTCAAACCTTATAACCCTGAGTATTTCCCCTTCCTCTCTTGTATCATATATTTCACTATACTTGCTACTTCTTCAAAGCCTTAAAGAATCGGTTTTTCCTTTTTCTGGGCCCTCTGTAACACTCACTCACACATGAATTCACATATATAAAAGAAGCTCATATCTGCATATAAAAATATACAATATTTGACTTTCTAATACAGTTATGCCATTTAATATAATATTTTGTTGTTCCATCTATTCTCCAGAATACCTCATAGTTTTATTTTTTTCATGGTTCAATAAAATTCCACTGTGAACCATAATTTCACTATCAGTTCTTCAGTTAGTGGGCATTTAGGTCCCATACCTTTGCAGAAATGAACTCTGATATATAAGACATAAAGAGCATTGTGTATCTTCCCGCGAGTATAGTGTGGTCATATGGAAGTTTCGTGTTTTAAGAAGGTTATATACTGCTTTTCATGGCTTTGGTAGCTGTTTATATTCCCACCAAGGGAATCAGTGTTCCCTTCCTACTCTCCAAATCCACAGCAAGCATTATTAATTATCATTTGCCCTCTTGATGAGAGCCATTCTAGTGCATGAGATAGAATTGCAAGACAGTTTGAATTTGCTGTTCCCTGATGGCTAAGTGTGTTGAACACTTTAAAAAAAAAATAGTCTTCTTGTTATCCTAAACCCCAAAAGTCTTGGGAGGTGGGCCTTTGGGAAAGAACTGAGTCATGAATGTTTACTTCTTGTGTGGAATTAGAGTGGTTGTTCCACCAACTACATACACACATTGTAAGAATGACAAAGAGAGTTTGGTTGGTCTCTGGCCAGAACCAAATCTGCTTATGCTTTCATCTTTGACTTGCTAGCTATCAGTATTATAACTAATAAATTCCCTTTGTTTATAAGCACTCAGTTTAGGATTTTATCATAGCATGCTGAATGGACTAAGTCAAGCCAAAATTGTTCCAGTCAGTTTGGTACTTTAGGCGTCTGCTCCAAGGGAGCAGGTCCAGGCTGTGTCTTGACAGATTTATCATCCTCTGGAAAGGACAGAATGGAATGTTGCTCAGTTGCCCCCCAAATGCCTCTCACAAGGATTGTGAACAACAACATTCAATCACTTTATGAATTACATCAGTGCTGAAGCTGGCAATCTGTATCTTTAAGACTATGTAAACTTTACTGATATTTTGTGTAGCTCACACTGTGCTTCCAACCTTGATTTTTGAAGGACCATGTCAGCCAACATTGCCTTTCACCTTCCTCTTCAGATTCACTCTGAGTGCTTATCTGAAGCATCCCGTCTCTGTCACCCTGTCTTTAGGGACTTCTGGTTCTTTCTTTCATTCTCTTCCTCTGCCACATGAGTCATGCCAGTTCTCTGCTGACAACCAACGATTAAAAATATTGACTCTAAGTGAAAATTGAAATATAGATCAGTAGGAAAACATTTGACACAAAAGCAGGAGAACTTGAATTTGATCCTCAGCCATGGGAAAAAAATGTGTAGAATTTCCAAGTGTACTTGTAAGCTCTATGGTAGAGAGGAAGCAGGAGGAAGATTACTGGCGCTTGGTGCTCAGTCTGTCTGGTAAGCTCCAGGCCAGTGAGATACTTTTTCTTAGAAAGAGAATCATGGGTTATGCCTCAAGAATAAGAACCCCAAAAGATACACATGACAAGGATGAGGTGTTGGTTTTCAGGCATTATTCAGCCTCAATAGGAAGGGATGTGCCTAGTCTTACTGTAACTTGATATTGCAACTGGTTAGTTGATATCCCTGGAAGGCCTGCCCTTTTCTGAAGGGAAACAGGAGGAGTGGATCTGGGAAAGAAGAGAGCTGGGAGGAGGGACTGGAAGGAGAAGAAGGAGGGTGAACAATGGTTCAGATGTAATATATGAGAGAAGAATGGAAAAAAAAAAAAAAAGAATGACAGCCAAAATTGACCTCAGGCCTTCACGGACATCCACATAAAACACAAATACATACATTAAAACATAGAAATTCTGACTTTCTTATAACATCAACTGGTGAATAATCAAACAGAGTAACTAAGGACTAACAAAGCTCCTGCTATCACTCACCAAGAGAACATACTCCTTATAGCAGGAAAACTATAATGATAAGCAAGTACTCTTTCCAAAGGCAGTTCCTACATCCTGGTTATTGCTTCTGCTGCTGTTGCTGCTGTTTCTCCTCCTCCTCCTCCTCCTCTTCCTCCTCCTCCTCTTCCTCTTCCTCCCCCTCCTCTCCCTCCTCCCCTTCTCTTCCCCTTCCTCTCCACACTCCACCTCCACTATTTTCAATTATTCTATTGTCAGTTGGGTGTCACACTGCTTTCTTTCACTTCTTTCCTTTTTGTTGTTTTGTCTGTGAGGTTTTATGGATTCTAACATTGAAAACTGATCCCAGGCTAACGAGCGTGTCAAAGCACGGGACAAAGTGCAACCTGGCGCTTCTTGACAATAAATGTTTAATCCTCATTCCTTGGAGACTTCAGAAAACTCTAGTAATTGAGGAAACAAAAGTATCAAACCCTGGAGTCCAACTCTGTATGAACACTGTGTTCTGTATGGCACACAAGGGCTCATTTAAAAGCAGACATCCATTCAGTAAGATTGCCCTTTGACAAGTGATTGTTTTACTGTATGCAATCCTCCCTGCAAAAATTTTACTACTATTACACAAAAGGGTAATAAAGTGAAATGCACCTTCCCCTCTCTATTTGTTTGTCTTTCTCAACTCTGTAACCAAATATAATGTTTACCTGAGAGGAAAGTAATAATTCCTGCGAAGTCCTGTGTGGCATGTTTGAACTGATCACCGAGCAAGCTGAAAGAGCAGTCACTGGCTTGATACTGAAGGTTCAGTGCTTTGTCAGTGTCTGTCCCACCTACCCCACCCAGGATCCCTCTGTCAAACATCAAGGGGCAGGGATCTTGTTGAAAGAATTATCACTCAAGCTTAATAAGAAAATCTCTCTATGAAGATCAAGGGGCATTTCCGCTCAATTATGATTTGACTGCACATCCTATTAGAAAATGGATTCAGTAGTAATGCAAAAATTTAGCAATGCCCCTCCTCTGCCTTTCTCACTCCCACACTGTGTGCCCAAAACAAAATTCTTCCTGAGATGATATCAGATGGAAACAACAATACACCCCATTAATTACTCTCTCTAAGGAAGAGGCATGTGACACATCTTACAGAATCAGCTCAAAAGACAGAAAATCCGGAGCCCTCATTATACATTTTCTCCTGACGCAGCACATTAAAATTTGAAGAAAGGGGACCATCTCATAAAGTCAGCAAAAAGGAAAACAAAACAAAGCTCCTCGTCGCACACCTCTGGCCCCTGGAAGATTATGCATTATGCTACAAATATTGTTTTCCAAAGAGCCTACAGTGTGGTGGAGGGAACACTGAATTGCTAAATAAACACCAATCAAGTCTCTGGGACTTCCTGGATCCATTTGAGCTTCATCCTGGTGCTTGAACCTCTCTCTGTTTTTGTTTTTTTTTTCTTCATACTTAAAGTACCACCTCCCATCAAAGGGTACAGGAAAAGTACTAAGAAAAACCTTTCTTAGGAGATGAAGAAAACCCTCTTTGCAATGACATAGAATCACCCCTCTGCCTTCACGACTGGTCTAGCACCGCCCACTGAAGCAAATGCAACTTTCAAAGCCCAGCCTGTCTCAAGGTGCAGAGCACACCCTGGTGACCTGTTATATTTAAGAAAAACTCACTTTAAGTAACTCCTCTTTAAAAAAATATTCACTTTATATCTCAGAATTAGCCACCCTGATCTACTCTGAGTACCACCTCATTCAGATTTCCCCACATTCCTCCCTCCTCTTCTCCTCTGAGAGTATCACCCCCTATTTTCCCATAAGTGAGTATCCACCTTATAAGTGAGTACATAGCATACATGTCCTTTTGGGTGTGAGCTAACCCCCTCAGGATGATATTTTCTAGTTCCTCTTATGGTCTTGATTTAGCTCCCTTTCGTAGCAGCCCACAGCTGTAACCACCATGATTGTAACCCCTTCACCGTATGTTTTGAGGTTGTTTTGATTACTCCAGTTAAGATCTGATAGTTTAAATATATCTGTGCCTCTATCTTTTCATCTTTTTCTAGTTTTCAAGGTGACAGCAGACCAGCTACCAAAACAGTCTTAGAAGAGATGATCAAAGTCCTTTCGGGATGGTATCCATGTGATCCTAGTGATCTGTATTCACATGCCCATAAGTTATTTAAAGGACTGACAGACAAGTGCTGCACTGCTCCTGGAAGCTTGTCTCATTTAGGAAAACTGATCATGTTTGTTTGCATTAGTTGTGAAGCACTTCAAACCACACACAAAACATCACATGTGAAATGCCAAAGTTCAGGAAAAGTCACAGTCTCTTTACATTTTAATTAAGCAGATTTTTTTTCCTCTTTAGGTAGTTGTACTCTTACATGTCCAGGATTCTTAACTGAAATCAAGTGAACCTAGAAAAGAAATGCTTTTGACACTCCCTCCAGGAAAGAGAGATCAGAAACCAAATGTGGTTGGTGGTTTAGTCCCTTGGTCTTGCAACAATTTTATGCCCCAGTATAGAGGAATGCCAGGGCCAGGAAGAGGGAGTGGGTGGGTTGGGGAGCAGAGTGTGTGGGGTGGGATAGGGGATTTTCAGAGAGGAAACTAGGAAAGGGATAGCATTTGAAATGTAAATAAAGAAAATATCTAATTAAAAAAAAAAAAGAAAAGAAACCAAAGGTGGAAGTGCCACAGACAAGCAGTGCTTTGAAAAGAAGTGAGACATTGTTCTAAGATGAACTGAAGAGGTGGCTTGGGTTCATGTTTTCCTTCATGGCCTTTACTAATTCTCCTCTAGAGCCAAGCTTCCTAAACTGTAGAGTGCATTCCCATCTGGAGTAGAGAAACAGAATGCAGGATTCACAAAATAATTTGTCAACAGTAAATGACTTCTGACTCCCAATGAACAGAACTCAATCGGAAATCAAATAGATAATGAACCAAAGACGCTTCTGAAAGTGTTTGCCCTGTGCCACTTCACAGAAGTTGGTTCTCAACATAACACATGTGCACTTTGCAATACACGTGCCTCCCACCAGACTCCCGAAATACCTTGGCCCCCATTAGGAATGACTGTATTTTAGAAACTGCAGTGTCTTTGCATACACACAAAGGTTCTACATAATTACAGAAAAACAAGGTTCAGGTATAATTACAGAAAGCTAAGATCTCTAATCTTTCCCAAATATCATTTCTCAGCATGCAAGAATTTAACTCCTGTATTTCAAGTTAGGATGTTAGTTTTAAATTTTTCTGTTTGAGTTACTGACTTGATTTCCATTCAAAATCATTAAATGAATTTTTGGCTTGGGATTGGGACCAAATTTCCAACAATTTCTCAAATGGCACTACCCACACTTCTGCCGTTTTTCAATGTGTATTTATGTGAAGCTGTGTTCTCAGTACTGACAAATATAAAATCAAAATATTAGTCAATTCTAAAAATCACTGAATATTCTCTATATTCTGCAATATGAATTACTCAGCCAACATGTAATTCTTTATGGAAAAAGAAGCTGATGATTTTTATCTCATTAGTATGCAAATTTGCTTCATATTTAATAAATGGGAGATTATATGCACACCAAAGAATTAAGAAATTGATTTGTGATTTAGTATGAGTAAACAAATTATTTATTTGTATACCTAGTTAATATACCTATATGCCTCAGATTGCACAAAAATTCCTCAGAAAGTTCTGAGCTCTTCACAAAGTAGTTAGCAACTTGGGGCTTGCTCTTAGATTGCAAAATGCTCAAAATACCTCCCACCCCATCCATGCTCAGTACTTCCAAGAGAAGATTTAGGATCAACCTCCGCATAATGCTCACCCAGCCACTCAACTGAAGGGACCGTGGGAGCAGACTGGCTTTGGAGGCAGGGAAGAAAACTCATGTTACAAGGCACTAAATCCTTGCTCTGACCTTCTGCACAAATCTGTGTCCCTAAGCCTCACTTCAGCTACATAAGAACTGCAGCTAGCGTCAACTTCGCCAGCTTGTTTATGAAATGTGTGATCTGTATGTTTACAGTGTAACTTGTGACTTAGAGTATGGACTCAGTAAAAGCACTTGTTACTCAACAAGCAACGTTAAGCAATTTTTACATTTGCCTCTACTGAGTGCTCTCCTAAGTGCCAGGCATGAGGGCAAGCTCTTTCTGTATAAAGACCTTATCTTCTGTAGAAAAATAAACAGTTAACATGTAAACTAAGGAATAAGTGAATTCTTACAGATTCTACAAAAGCCCGTGAAGGAGTACAATAAGACTAGAATATTGGAAAGGGAAAGAGATGATTTACTTTTACACTGAAAAATGACAATGATTGGGATATACATAGTCATATAACTCAGGCAGGGTAGAAACACATTTACTAAAGCCCTGGGTCAGGTAGAGCTTGGAAATTAAAACACTCCAAGACAACTAACATGGCTCAAATTAAATTAACAAGCATAGTTGGGGGATAAGATTAAAGATGAACATAGAACCTGGGAAGCTTTAGTAAGGGCCTGAATTTGGTACTAACTGCAATAGAGAAGAGAGTTTTAAATGATAAAAACGAAAGTATAATTTGTTTTCAGTGATCTGGTGTGTGTTGAATGAATATCATTGAGTGAAAGTAGAAGCAGGCTCAACCAGTTGAAAGTTATCAATGTATAGCAATGTATGTGATCCCAAAAGATGGTGACTTCCGTTAACGCAATTGTCATGAAAGGAGTCTCTTTAGACAAATATGCACTATGTGTTACCTTATGCCATCATTACAGTGTCTGTCAGTCGCATCACACTGTGTTCATAGCTCCTGGCATCCTCAACTCATAACTGCTCCTTTCACCACTTTTATTCACCTGCCTTTTGCCTCTTCTTAGATCCAAAGCTCTTAGGAAAACCAGGGCACACATTACCTGTCTCATGTGTCAATTTTTTCATCTCTTCTATTCTAGTAACAAATGTATTACATTTGTGTCACATCAGTGACAACAACTCATATAAATAAATGGCAAGCCTCCAACAGTGCAATCTGCAAGGGCAATAGTCCTCTGGGGTCTCTTCCTCTCTAGAGAAGTGTTTATCTAAGTCTTCTGAAATTTAGGTGTCCTTGGCATTCTTCAGAATTCTGCCCATGCAGTGTGTGGAAAGTTCTGCCTGGTTATCCTATTCATTGAGAGTTGCTTTACATACCCATCATGGTCAGAAAGTAATCTTCTGGCTTGGGAACCACAGCTGGTCATAATTAGCTCTAGTTAAACTGCCTCCGTTCATCCTGGCAGGCAGATCACCTACATCAATACTGTAGCCAGCTTAAGCTTGCTCTGGGGAGCCATTGTGTGGGACAGGATTTATCTTCAGGGCACGCTGCCATTGGATCCAGTTGCAGAATCCATGGCTCTGTCCAGTTCAGCTGGAACTGTATATGATGGATGAGCTTTATGGGTGAATGTCACAATAATAAGGACACTAATCATTTGCAGTCACATGGTACCGTTCACCCTGGGATCTCACAGAACTTCACTGGAGTTTATTAGTTCTGACAGTGCCCCTGTTAGTGAGATGCTATTATTCCCACTTTACAGATGAGGACAGTGAGCAGTGGAGAAATTATGCAGGCTCCCCAAGGTCACTCCACAGGGAAAGAAAAGCTTGTAGATCACTTCTAAGCCCCACCAGCTACTGCAGCCTCTTGATCATTGTTTTGTTGTTGTTGTTTGTTTCCTTTCCTTTTCTTTTGCTTTTACACATTTTAACTTTTTCTTCTGGCTCCAGGCAATGCAATATAAACTGAAAACAAGTATTTTCTATATATTCTTCCTTTTAATACTATGAGAAGTTCCCGAAGAGTGTCTATATGCCATGATTGTTACAAAATCAACAATCTTGAATTAATCAATCAAGGAATACTCAAGAACACCGAAGCAGGACTGACACAGTCCACTTACTTTCTATCTTAAATACTATAAAGATGTACTACTATAGTCTGCACCTTTACTTATATCTTGAAGTTAACTAAAGTTACTAAAATCAGGGAAACTATCTAAATAGTCCTATAATCCCTAAAGATGTACAAGCAGTCATTAATTGTCTGCAAAAAGAAAAAACCCCAGGGCAGATGATTTTAGTGCATAATATTACCAGATATTCCAAGAAGAGCTAATACCAAAACTCCTCAAGCTATTCGGATAGCTGAACAACACTAAGACTCAACAGAGAGAAAGTTTCAGACCCATTTTGCCTATGAACATCAACACAAAAATACCCAGTAAAAATCTTGCAAACCAAATACAGGAACACATGAAAAACATCATGCACCATGCTTAAATAGGCTTCATCTCAGAGATGCAGGGATGGTACAATAATGTGAAAAATCTATTAAAATAATCCACTATATAAACAAACTGAAAGAAAAAAATCACATAATCATTGCTTTATTTTAATGTATAATTTTTGGTAGAAGTCACATATCACCAAAAATATGGCCACCATGCAATTAAGTAGAGTAAATGCAGTTTACAGCAAAGGTAAGAGCTACTGACAAAGGAAAATCAGGATGTTTTCCATTGCATCACACTCTCCCAAACTAGATGGCTTTGTTCTTAAAAAATACTTTTTTTAAAATCTCTTACACACACACACACAAACACACACACACCACACTCACAAACGAGAGAGAGAGAGAGAGAGAGAGCAAGAAGAGAGAGGGGGGGGGGAAGAGAGAGAGAGCAAGAAGAGAGAGAGAGAGATGCCTGAGGAATCTGAAAGAGGTTGTCAGACTCCTTGGACCTTGAGTTACAGATGCCTAATATAGATGCTGAGAACCAAACTCCAGTCATCAAAAAAAAAAAAAAAAAAAAAAAGCATTAATTTCTCTTAGCCCGTGATCCTTTGTTCTAGCATTTAGATGGCTTCTTGTTTGAGAAAATTCTCATCTGGGACTTTTGATGAGATATATTCATCTCCAAGTAGTTGCTGGTAATTCTTGGCATAGGCAATAAATATGTAATGTGAACATTATTCAATATGAGAGATAACTGACTTATTAAGACAAAACAAAATGAAATGGTAACTCTTATATATCAAAATTAGGACAGTAACTGTTTTGCTTTGTTTAAATATGAAATTGTCTATCTTCATTCCTAATGAATCTGAGTAAGGAAATTAGAAATTTTAAAAATGGGAAAAATACCCAGCTAGGAAGTTTTAAAGCCCTTCCTTTGGACTGCATGTGATTCCATTTCTGTTCTTTGTAGGATTACAGAGTTAATGGAAAGGTGAAGGGCAGAGAGAGCAAGCCTGAGACAGATGTAAAGAAAGGGAAATTTGTTTTCAAGGCCCTGCTGTGACCTTTTCTCCATTTGCTTCCGTGTACTCTGGTAGCATGTGGATCCAAAAAAGTCTGGAGCTTAGGAGTCAGAAAATATTTTGCCATTTTAAAAGATATATATATATATATATATATATATATATATCCTTTTTTTTATCTTTTTAAATGACCTGATCTGTGACTGCAAGGTGTTTACCATATTGTCTGGTTATAGAAGAAACGTATGTGAAAATGTGTGTGATTTGCTGGCATAACCTCTGACATATCCTCAAGGACAAGCAGATATGTTGTCTGGGTTGATTGGGAGCATTACTCAGTGCCCTAATTTGCCTTGATACCTTTGACATCCTTGTATACTCTCTTTGGTATGCTCTCTATTGGTCCAAAGAAAACTGATACACTAATAGTGCACTTCCTATTTTCCTTCACCACTCCTCTCATCCTCCAGTCCAGTCTTCTAACTCATCCCTGAATTTTCCATTGACAAGTCAGAGCCCCAGAGTTTTCCTCAGTTCTATCAGAATGGCAGCTCCCCTTCTGCCTCCCTTATTTCCTAAAATTATAAAACAGAACAAATAAAGGGGAAACCCAGATTGTGTTGTAAATTGTAGCATGCAATAAATTTTAAGTTTCTCAACATTACTATTATTATTTCTTAAAGCTTCACTGAAGGAAGATGACGTACTTTAATTACTCACAGTAAGATATTAGCGACAAAGAGTAAATGCTTTACCCCTGCTAGGTAACATTGGTTCCTTTTAATGAAAGCCTTTAATGCCTTAATCCAAAATTGGAAATGCTTGTGAAAATTCAAGGCACAGGGAGGAACATGGAGGGGAATTCATTTGAATGAGGAAACTTTTAAATTAGCTTCTGTGAGCTTAATTTTCAAACAAGGATCATCTCATTCCATTTTTGAATATTGCAGAGAATTCAAAGGTGAACTTGATGGAGTGAGCATAAAAGAAAGCTTGATCCCTTGGCCACTAAACACCCTGGCCTGTCTGTGCGTACAATACTGAGAAGCATCATTCTCCCAAACAACAACCTTCATGTAAGCCTGTCACTGTCCCATCTCTATAGCTAAGACAAGCTTTATGCTGTAAGTATCAGCTGTCTAGAAAAGGATGCTCCTTGAGTCATTTGCAGCATGTTAGCTATGCTGAGCAGTGCAAAATATGCAAAGAGCCATCCTTCTCCACCAACAGGAAATGCTACCAAGCAAAGGTTGTCTTTCATATAGAAAAGTCTTCTAGGTGTTTCAGAGGAAGCCTGATACAAATTTCAAATCCAAGTGCCAAAAAGCTGATAAAGGGATATGGTATTGGTACTGATTTTCAGTGCCGTCAATCATATGCTCAGCTATGCCAAGTCATACTGAGGAAGAAGATTAGGTTTTCCCTTTAAATGGCACCAAAGGATTGACTAAGGCAATAGAGATTAATTAATTCTATTAATGGTAGGAATAATATATTAATATCATCAATCAGCAAACTGATATACTATTGATCTGTGTTCAAAGCTACCATGAGAGTATGTTCTTCCTAAGCATTTTATTCTGCAATAAAAATCACAAAGTGATTAACATAAAGATGTGTCATGCTGCTCTAATTTTGTTCATTTCTGTTCTTTGCAGAAGGAGGGTCATGTACAATAACTGGAAAACGCTGGTGTCAACTCATAAGACGAATGAATGGGTTGAAAACAAATGGATAGTATCTAAGAAGACTAACTCAAGCACTGACTACTATAGAGCTTCTTTGCTTTTGCTGTGATAAAGCATTTTGACCAAAGCAACTTAGAAAAGAAAGGGTGTGTTTGTGGCTATGGTCAGAGGAAAAGAGAGATGACGGAGGGAAGTAGCCAGTGGCAGAAGACTGAAGCAGCAGCCTAGAGCCACAAAAAGGAAGCAAGAGGAATACCTGGGAATGGTAGGAGGCTTTTGAGACCTCAAACCTGCCTCCAGTGACATACTTCCTCCAGCAGGGCCATACCTCTTAAGCCTCCTAAAAATAGCCACCAACTGGTGACCAAATATTCAAATGCCTAAGAATTTTTGGATACAACCCATTCAAACCTTTCTAATAACCAAAAAGGTACCTTGCATTTATCCATCCATCAATCCAACCACCCATCCAACCAATCTCCCATCTTGACTATTTTGTTTCTCTGTTTTATTTATGTTTTTTGAAACAGAGTTTACTATGTAATCCTGTTTAGTCTAGAACTAACATAGATCTGCCTGCTTCGGGCTTCGAAATGCAGGGATTAAAAGCATGCATGACCAATAGTGTACTCATATACATAAGATAACCTTAAAAAATAAGCATGCCTGAACATACCCAAGCTAATCCATCTTTTTTCTTTTTTTTTTAATTTATTTTATTTGTAGTTCATTTTTTACACTCCATATTCCATTCCCTGCCTCTCCCCTCCCACCCTCCAACTGCTCCACATCCCACACCTCCTCTCCACCACACCCCATCTCCACATGGATGCCCCCACCTTCCACCCCATCTGTCCTCTAAACTCCCTGGGGCCTCCAGTCTGTTGAGGGTTAGGTGCTTCATCTCTGAATGAACACAGACCTGGAAGTCCTCTACTGTATGTGTTTGGGACCTAATATCAGCTGGTATATGCTATCTGTTTGGTGGTCCAGTGTTTGAAAGATCTAGGGGGTCCAGATTAATTAAGACTGCTGGTCCACCTACAGGATCGCCCTTCTCCTCATCTTCTTTCAGTCTTCCCTAATTCAACAACATGGGTCAGCTGTTTCTGTCCATTGGTTGGGTACGAATATCTGCACCTGACTCTTTCAGCTGCTTGTTGGGTCTTTCAGAGGTCAGTCATGCTAGGTCTCTTTTTGTGAGCACGCCATAGCCTTAGTAATAGTGTCAGGCCTTGGGACCTCCCCTTGAGCTGGATTCAGCTTTGGGCCTGTCACTGAACCTTCTTTTCCTCAGGCTTCTCTCCATTTCCATCCCCGTAATTCTATCAGAGGGAAATAAATATGGGTTAGAGGTGTGACTGTGGGATGGCAACTCCATCCCTCACTTGATGTCCTGTCTTCCTGCTGGAGGTGGAATCTATAAGTTGCCTCTCCCTACTGTCTGGCATTATACCAAAGGTCCCTCCCTGTGAGTCCTGCAGTCTCTCACCTCACAGGTCTCTGGTGAACTCTGAGGGGGGGTGTCATTTCCGGAGGTTGCCTGTTTACATTCTTTCTGCAGGCCCTAAGGACTTCAGTCAGTCTCCCTCACCCAATACCAGATCAGGTTCCACGCCCAAACCACTTATCCTCCCAAGTCCCTCCCTCCCTCCCTTCGCACTTATGATTGTTTTCTTCTCTCTGCTATGTGGGACTGAGGTGTCCTCACTTGAGCACTTCAGCTTGTTGAGCCTTTTTAATTCTGTTGAATCTATCTTGTATATCCTGTATGGTTTTTTTTTCCTTTTGGCTAATATCCACTTATTAGTGAGTGCATACCATGCATGTCCTTTTGGGTCTGAGTTACCTCACTCAGGATGATATTTTCTAGTTCCATACATTTGCCTGTAAAACTCAGGATATCCTCCTTCTTAATAGCTGAGTAGCATTCCATTGTGTAAATGGACCACATTTTTTTTTATCCATTCTTCTGTCATGAGACATCTAGGTTGTTTCCAGCTTCTGGCTATCACAAATAAGGTCACTATGAACATAGTGGAACATGTGCCCCTGTGGCATGGTGGGGCAACTTTTGGGTATATTCTCAAGAGTGGTATAGCTGGGTCTTTAGGTAGATCTATTTCCAATATTCTGAGGAACCTCCAGATTGATTTCCAGAGTGGTTGTACCAGCTTGCACTCTCACCAACAATGGAGGAGTTTTCCTCTTTCTCTGCATCCTCTCCAACATGTGTTGTCACTTGAGGTTTTGAGCTTAGCTGTTCTGACTGGTATACGGTGGAATCTCAGGGTTGTTTTGATTTGCATTTCTCTGATTACTAAGGACTTTGAGCATTTCTTTAGTTGCTTCTCAGCAATTTGAGATTCCTCAGTTGTGAATTCTCTGTTTAGTTCTATACTCCAGTTTTTGATTGGGTTGTTTGGTTTTTTAGTGATTAACTTCTTGAGTTCTTTATATATTTTTTGATATTACCCCTCTATCGGACGTGAGATTAGTGAAGATTTTTTCCCAATGTATAGGTTGCTGATTTGTCTTATTGACTATGGTCTTTGCCTTACAGAAACTTACCAGATTTATGAGGTCCCATTTTTCAATTCTTGATCTTAGAGCATGAGCCATTGGAGTTTAGGAAATTTCCCCCATGCCAATGAGTTCAAGGTTCTTTCCCACTTTCTCTTCTCTTAGATTCAGGATATCTGGTTTTATCTTGAGGTCCTTGATCCAGTTGGACTTGAGCTTTGTAAATGGTGAAAAATATGTGTCTATTTTCATTCTTCTACATACAAACAG
The DNA here is from genome assembly GCF_978045245.1 of Mus caroli. NCBI lineage: Eukaryota > Metazoa > Chordata > Mammalia > Rodentia > Muridae > Mus > Mus caroli. The sequence continues at coordinate 53,794,921 of NW_028227259.1, forward strand.
CCAGTTAGACCAGCACCATTTATTGAAGATGCTTTCCCCTCCATTGTATATTTTTGGTGCCTTTGTCAAAAATCAAGTGACAGTAACTGTGTGGTTTTATTTCTGGGCCTTCAATTCTATTCCATTGATCAACATGTCTGTCTCTGTACCAATACCATGCAGTTTGTATTACTATTGCTCTGTAGTAAAGCTTGAGGTCAGGGATGGTGATTCTCCCAGCTGTTCTCTTATTGTTAAAAATTATTTTTGCTATTCTGGGTTTTTTGCCTTTCCAGACGAATTTGAGAATTTCTCTTTCCATGACTTTGAAGAATTGTGTTGGGATTTTGATGGGGATTGCACTGAATCTATATATTGCTTTTGGTAGGATAGCCATTTTTGCTATGTTAATTCTTCCAATCCATAAGCATGGAGGATCTCCCCATTTTCTGATATCTTCTTCAATTCTTTCTTGAGAGACTTGAAGTTATTGTCATACAGGTATTTCATTTGTTTGGTTAGAGCTACCCCAAGATATTTTATGCTGTTTGTGGCTATTGTGAAGGGAATTGTTTCCCTAGTTTCTTTCTCAACCAGCTTATCCTTTGTATAAAGGAAGGCTACTGATTTATTTGAGTTAGTTTTATATCCAACCACTTTGCTGAAGTTGTTTATCAGTTGTAGATGTTCTCTGGTAGAATTTTTGGGGTCACTTATGTATACTATCATATCATCTGCAAATAGTGATACCTTTATTTCTTCTTTACCAATTTGTATCCCCGTGGTCTCTTTTTGTTTTCTTATTGTTCTCGCTAACACTACAAATATATATGAGAAGAGTGGGCATCCTTGTCTTGTCCCCAATTTCTGTGAAATTGCTTCAAGTATGTCTTCATTTAATTTGATATTGGCTGTTGGTTTGCAGTAAATTGTTTTTATTATGTTTAGGTATGGGCCTTGAATTCCTGATCTCTCCAATACTTTCAACATGAAGGGGTTTGTATTTTGTCAAATGCTTTTCAGCATCTAAGGAGATGGTCATGTGATTTTTTTCTTTGAGTTTGTTGATATAGTGGATTATGTTAATGGATTTTCATATATTAAACCAACCTCGTATCCCTGGAATGAAGCCTACTTGAACATGGCAAATGATGGCTTTGATGTGTTCTTGGATTCCCTTTGCAAGAATTTTATTAAGTATTTTTGCATTGATATTCATAAGCAAGATTGGTCTGAAGTTCTCCTTTTTGGTTGGGTCCTTGTGTGGTTTAGGTATCAGAGTAATTGTGGCTTCATAGAATGAGTTAAGTAGTATTCCTTATGTTTCTAATAGTTTGAGGAAAATTGCTATCAGGTCTTCTTTGAAGGTCTGGTAAAGTTCTGCACTAAATTCATCTGGCCCTGGGCTTTTTTTGGTTGGGAGGTTTGTAATGACTTCTTCTATTTCCTTGTGTGATATGGGACTATTTAGATAGTTTACCTGCTTTTGATTTAACTTTGGTATGTGCCATCTGTATAAAAAAACCATCAACTTCATCTAGATTTTCCAATTTTGTTGAGTATAGGATTTTATAGTAGGATCTGATAATTTTTTTAATTTTCCCCATTTCTGTTGTTATGTATCCCTTTTCATTTCTGATTTTATTAATTTGGATACTAACTCTTGACCCTTTAGTTAGTTTGGCTAGTGGTTTATCTATCTTGTTGATTCTTTCAAAGAACTAGCCTTTGGTTTTGCTGATTCTTTGTATTGCTTTCTTTGTTTCTATTTGATTAATTTAGTCCCTGAGTTTGACTATTTCCTGCCTTCTACTCCTCTTGGGTGAGTTTGCTTCTTTTTGTTCTAGGGCTTTCATGTGTACTATTAAGTTCTTAGTGTAAGATCTCTCCAGTTTCTTTACCAGGGTACTTGGTGCCATGAACTTTCCTCTTAGCACTGCTTTCCTTGTGTCCCATAGTTTGGGTACAATGTGTCAATATTTTCATTAAATTCCAGGAAGTCTTTAATTTCTTTCTTTATTTCTTCCTTGACCAAGTTATCACTGAGTAAAGAGTTGTTCAGTTTCCACATGTATGTGGGCTTTCTGTAGTTTTTGCTGTTATTGAAGAACAGCCTTAGGCCATAGTGATCTGATAGTATGCATGGTATTATTTCAATCTTCTTGTATCTGTTGAGGGTTGTTTTGTGACCAATTATATGGTTAATATTGGAGAAGGTGCCATGAGGTGCTGAGAAGAAGGTGTATTCTCTTTTTGGGGGGGATGAAATGTTCTGTAGATATCTGTTAAATCCATTTGGTTCATAACCTCTCTTAGTTTCACTGTGTCTCTGTTTGGTTCCTTTTTCAATGACCTGTCTATTGGTGAGAGTGGGGTGTGGACATTTCCCATTGTTGAGTGGGGTTCAATGTGTGTTTTGAGTTTTAGTAAAGTTTCTTTTATGAATTTGGGTGCTCTTGCATTTGGGACATAGATGTTGCCCCAGAATTGGGAGTTTTTCTTGGTGGAGTTTCCCCTTGATAAATACAAAGTGTTCTTCTTCATCATGATTGATAACTTTCAGTTGAAAGTCTATTTTATTGGATATTAGGATGGTGACTTCTGCTTGTTTCCTTGGACCATTTGCTTGGAAGACTTTTTTCCATTCTTTTACTCTGAGATAGTGCACGTCTTTGTTGTTGAAGTGTATTTAATGTATGCAGCAAAATGCTGGATCTTGTTTGCATATCTAGTCTGTTAGTTTATGTCTTTTTATAGGTGAGTTGAGTCCATTAATATTGAGAGATATGAAAGAGTGGTGACTGTTGGTCCCTAACATGTTTGTTTTTGTAGGTGGTTTTATGTGCTTGTGGCTCTCTGCTTTTGACTTTGTTGTGAGATGCTTAATATTTTGTCCTTTCTCTGGTGCAGGTATCTTCCTTGTGTTGGATTTTTCCTTCTAGGATCCTCTGTAAGTCTAGGTTTGTAGATAGATACTCTTTGTATTTGGTTTTGTCCTGGAATATTTTGTTTTCTCCATCTATGTTTATTGAGAGTTTTGCTGGGTATAGTAGCCTGGGCTGGCATTTTTGTTCTCTTAAAGTCTGCATGACAGCTGACCAGGCTCTTCTGGCCTTCATAGTCTCTGTTGAGAGTCTGGTGTAATTCTGATAGGTCTACCTAGGTATGTTATTTGGCCTTTTTTCCCTTGTAGCTTTTAACATTCTTTCTTTGCTCTGTGCATTTAGTGCTTTGATAATTATGAAGATAATTATCAAATTATGATAATTTGATAATTAAAGAAGATTTTCTTTTCTGGTCCCATTTATTTGTTGTTCTATAGGCTTCTTGTACCTTTATGTCCATCTCTTTCTTTAGGTTGGGGAAGCTTTATTCTATGATTTTGTTGAAGACATTTTCAGGTCCTTTGAGCTGGGAATCTTTGTTCTCCTCTATTCCGATTATTCTTAGATTTGTTCTTTTCATTGTGTCCTGAATTTTCTGGATGCTTTTGGTTAGGAGTTTTTTATGTTTTGAATTTTCTTTGACAGTTGTGTCAATCTCTTCTACTGTATCTTCCACACCTGAGATTCTCTCTTCTATCTCTTGTATTGTGTTGGTAATATCTGTAATTCCTGACCCCTTTCCTAGGTTTTCCATTTCCAGGTTTGCCTCAATTTGCATTTTCTTTCTTGTTTCTACTTCCACATTTGTGTCTTGGATTGCATTCCTTCACCTTTTTGCCTATGTTTTCCTGTATTTCTTTCAGTTAGTTATTGATATCCACCTTAAAGGACTCTAATATCTTCATGAGATAGGATTTTAGAGCAGATTCCTGATTTTCAGGTGTTTGGTGTATTCGGAGCTTGCTGTGGTGGGAGAACTGGGTTATGATGATGCCCACACATTTTGGCATCTGTTGCTTATGGTCTTGTGCTTGCCTTTCACCATCTGGATATACCTGATGTTTGTTGATCTGTACAGACTCTGTCTCTTTTGTCCCTGGGTTGCTTTTGGTCTCCTGTTAGGCTTTCTGCCCTGGATCTATCAGACCACCTGTGAGACTTTCCAACTGGGGGCCCTTCACAGGTGCAGAGGAGCTGCTAATCTGTTGCACTGGCTGCAGTAGATCTCATGGGAGGCCTTTAGACTATTGGGTCTTCTGTGGAAAAGTCAAGCTGTTTTAACTGCTCTAAGTACAGCAGGTCCTCTAGGATGGATTGGGATGTGGAGTCTTCATGGGAGCAGACCAACTATGGGTCTACTCCAGTAGCAAGGACCAGGCAGAAGGGGTGGAAGGGATGGAAAGAAGGGGAGTGGTATTCGAGAGGGCAGAGTTTCGGTGAGTGATGAGTCCTGAGTCCACCAGGTTTCCAGCAGCAGCTCTAGGACTCAGGGTGGGCATGGGGGGTTCTTACCAACTGCTCTGAGTGAAGCCGGTCCTATAGGATGGATTGGGATGTGGAGTCTTCATGGGAGCAGACCAACTATGGGTCTGCCCCAGCAGCAAGGACCAGGCAGAGAGCCAATCCATCTTTCTTAACATGTTTTTGTGCTCTTTTATTACAAGCATATATATTGAGGACAACTCTTGATACTACATCCAATATTCTCCAGAGTTGATGGGGATAGCAAAGATAATTTGGACCCAATAACTATCCTATATTCTCATATATTTCTCATGCAACAATAAAGTTTGTTTTTATCATTAAATTGTGACAAAATGTTGTCTTTTACTTCAAGGTCAAGGCATATAGGAGACAACATCAATCTAATGTTACCCTTCTGTTACTATAATGAACTGGCCAAATAAAGTACTAATAAGAAGGAAAGCTTTATTTCAGGTTCACAATGTTGAAGTTTCCAGTCCATTATGTATTAGCTCTATTGTTTGTCTGTGCCAAGACAATAGATTTTGGTAAGAACATATCCTGAAAGAAAATCAATTGTCTCATTGCCAGGGAGCAAAGACAGCAAGCAGATGGCTGAGGGTCACAATTCCCTTCCAAAGTATGACTCTAAAGACCTGAGAACTCTCACAACATCCCAGATCTCTAAAGTCCCCCTCTCTGCCAATATTAATGCCATGGGGTCCAAGCCTTTTAGTATAGGAGCCTAAAGGGCCCATTGCATATCCCAACTGAGGCTGTCTCATAGCTCTTCAACTGCTAGATGATCTCAGATCTTTTATTTTCCTTATAATATGCTTCCAATATGATGTGGAAGACAAGACTACACAGTGTTCTCATGAAAGAGGAAGGACACACTGTCCTAGATGGAGCCACCAATATTCTGATCCTCTAACAATTACTGTCAAGTTTTCAAGCCAACATATATTCTCAACAGTAGCTTCATTCTGACCTTTTGGAGTCTGTTTCCTTACATATAAAACAGGTCGTCTACGCTCTGGCATTCTTCATTCAGTCTAAGATCTTTGACCATATAGGAATAAAAAACTAATTACTAAGCATAAACTATATTTCTTTCACCTGTACACAAGCTGTATTTCCCATCATTGATATTTTTAGACTTTTGATGGATGCATCTTCTATAGGCTTACCCCCCATTTTATTGGAAATACATGTTTATGCATCTTTCTCATTTTGCATAGCATTGTGATCTCCTTTGGGAGTGGGAACCATTTTTTGATCACTTTATCATCGGAACCAGGGACGAGGTTTAGCAATCAATATTTTCGTTGTTGTGTAAGTGTAGTTTTGAGTTTTGAAAATAAACTTTACAATAGCTCATCTGTCTCTGTCCTGTCACCAAGAGAAAATATTGCCATATAGGATGTATAGGGAGTGTTAGAGAGTGGACATACATACAGAAGAGAGCAGGGACTGAGGCAGAAGGAATAAAAATACAATTGAGAATACTGATAGTGAGATTGAAGATAACTTATTGATGTTAGAGAAAGCACAGGAAAGGCTTGAGAAAGTTATATCACATAACATGGTCCAAAAGTTCAGTTCAGAGCACAGGGGTCATCCCATAGTAGAACACATAATCACTTTTTTGAGCAGAAAATGAAAAGTGTCTATGAATTGAAGGTTCACAGATTGCATGGTCTTGTCTCCAATATTGTGAGGTTTTTCTTTTCCTTTTAACCAGGACCATGCATTGTGGGGACTTAGGGAGAATGAAATTTGAGGTTTGACGGCAGGGCCTCAACTCTCCAGATGTCTGGGACAAGGAAGACATGGCAGGGTGAATTGGTCAGGATGCTGGTGACAGTTTCAAACTTGTTTGACAAGTAGAACTAGACAGAATGATAGGCCTAGGTGCCAAGTGGAGAATTGAGCCTCTGGTATTGTCTCAACTAATATAATCAGGGAAAGACCACATACTATTCACGCCATCACTGCAAATATCTAACCAAGGTTAAGAATCCCAGTGAAAGAGCCTCCTCTTTTCTATGTGTTCCTATGAAGGCCATTTGTTATATTACTGCTTAGCAAATGGGCTTTACTGGATGCTTCCCCGCAGTGGAAAGCAAAGCCTTAACAGTCTCTACCTGCTGATCCTGTTGACTCTCCCCTTGATTAGGCCTAAGTCAAGCCAGACCAAGAAACATAGATCTCTGTCCAGACAGAGTATTAAGTTTTAAGGTTACAAAACAAACCCAATGAACAAATTAAAAATAAACAAATCAAATCTCTGTTACAAATCAAAATCTCTGTTAGAGAACACACTGTTTAGGAATATCTGAGACATAACTCTACACTCTGAAGCCAGGGGCAAACAAAACAAATGAAGTTCAAAGCCAGGAAACAGCGGCACTAGAACAGAAGAGAGGGAATCAGGGTTAGGATAAGCTCGTCTAACTCAATTTTTCCCTTGGTATTTTCAACAGAGATGGGAGTTATTAATGTTCTGCCTCACTGGGCGTACTTGTGGATCTTTGCAATTGCAGGAATTATGAGACTGAAGCAGGAGAGGAAGTTTGAAGCTAGCATGGGCTTCCAAATGAGACCCCAAATTAAGAAAGAAGACTTTGCTTCTATATATTACTTGAAATACATCATGTCCTTTCATAGCACCTTAGTTCCAAAATCAATTCTGTTTGGAAAATTTATTTTTGGTTGGTAATTGTCAATTTCTATTTTTTGTAATCTTTATTTTTGAGATTTTTTTTAATTTTTATTTTATTTTTTCCTCTTTATTTTTTAAAAAGCAATTCATAGTACAGACAGATATTCTCTCATTTTGAGTAGAAATCAAGAGATTAGATTGACAAAGAATCCAGATACTGAGTCCTGGAACTTCCATAGGGAGGAGGTTACATATATGCAATGAAATTCATCCCACTTTCTCATCCATTTTCCTTTATATACCCCAATGAGTCTACCTCCCAATTTCATGCCATCTTTGTGTGTATGTGTGTGTGTGTGTGTGTGTTTGAGAATCTCATCCATGACTACTGAAGACATATCATTTCTACATATCCTCCTCTACCTTCCAAGTCTTTCTATGCCCACCTCACTTCTTCAAGTCCATAACTACATCTTCATAAATTATTATTGATATACATACACACATATTTACATGAATACAAATGGCTGAGTCCCTTTGATATTGCACACACATAACATGTGCATTTTATATATGCTTCACTATGGCCTTTTCAAGCATGGTTAATACTGTTTATTCTTTGTTATCTTCCCTTGCCCCCTTATTTATGATCCTCTCTCACCTCACCTAGTTTAAGTTTCTCCTTTTACCTTCTTTCCTCTTAATAGCACCTGTGTCCTACCACCCACTCTTCTAGACGCCTCTCCCTATTTGTATATTTTGGCTTGGGTAAACTGAGCTATATAATCACATCTGAAATGTACAACCATACTAGCATGAACAGAACTAATCTCACAATCTCATTTGCCTTTGAATTTTAGAAATCAGATGGTTTCTTTGTGAGTCATCTGGCAGGGACTATCTAGGTATGACCAGAGTCTCTCTTTCATATAATATGAGCAGAAGCTTTCAGGACATCTTAGCCATCTTCATTTTCTCAACTATTCTAGTCCAGAATTCCTCACTTTAATACCACTGGCTCAGTGGGTCATCTGATCCCAAAAAACTAATTTGTGGTGGCTCATGTTGCTTTTTACTTGGACTAAATGGAGAGATTCCAAGGATATTAGTAGAGCACACCTCTGGATGTGTTTACTGGAGTGTTTCCAAAGATACTGATGTAAGTAGGGAAGTCTCACCCTAACTCTGGCAGAACAAGGGTAAAAGAAAAAGGAGAAAGCCTGATATGACAGGCACATCTTTCATTTCTGTCTTCCAAGTGGTGGACAACTTCCCATACCACCCACTTTGTCACTATAGTATATATTCCCCATCAAAGATTGTGACTTTTGACACCTGTGAGTCAAAATAAGGCCATCCTTGACATGTTTTCCCCTATATGTGTGTTACCTTGACACAAAATCCCAAACATGTGAACTTTCAATTTTTTTTCCTTTTTTGCTGATTCCCAACTTGTAATTTAGAGTGTTGGTGTCATTTAAAATTACTAATTTCTTAGTTTTTAAGCCTATTCTTAATCTAATTTTCCTGATTTCTTCATCATTTAAAGGGATTTTTTCCCATTTGTTTAGCTATGTTTACTAACATAATCACCTTTTCAGGTTTAATTTGGAAAGGAAAATATCCAGCCAAAAGCATCTTGACTCTTCCTGCTGTTTAACTGTCCATAGAGTGTTGGCCAGGGAATAGGATGTAATGATTGGCTTGTACATCCATGATCCCTTCCGGGATAGACATAACTCCCAAACAACAATGTAGAATCTGATAGTGAGAGCAAAACCTTCACTGTAGAAGAAAGAGTGGGTGACACTAGGTAATTGTTTATTTAAACACTATCGAATAACTCAAATAAGAAAATTATACATATTATAACTGTGATTTCATTACACTTCCAACAAAGTTTATGTTAATATTCTAGGAACACCAAAGGAAAACTCATTTGGCCTTTTGAAAGTTTATTACAGATTCAGAGCTATAATTCGTACATCTGCCCTTGTTCCATAGAGCAAGAAAAATAACTCCACAGTATAGTATAATTCTGAAAGGACTGGATATGAGCAAAATGGAAGGTGGAAGACTCAAATTCAAACCTAGATCATCATATAGCTTTGATAGAACTTAGGGGCTAGTGGGTCATATTGTTTGGGATGATGTGTCCCTCAAATTTCCATCTTTGCCTCCCTATGTTGGTAGAAGAGTCACAGTGTTTCCGTAGTATATGGTTGCTCAGCTGAAGATTGCAGGCCCTGGTTTCCATTGTAACTTGGTATCTGAGGTATGGATTCAGTGTTCAATGAGAATCTTTTTAGCCAGAACATGAGCTCTACTGCCTTTTGTCCTCTGTCCTATTTTATCAAATGTTAGAGTAATCTTACTGCTCCATTTTTAGCCTTGTCATCCAGGGAAGAAGTGGTGTCTGCTACAGTTTGGTGAACTGCTTTCCTGTGCTGCTTTCTGCAGTGGTTCCTCTCAGGTTGCTACTAATGCTAGTCTTCCTGTAGAGCAGAGGGTGAGAGCATTCAGGAACTGTACAAGTAGACAGACAATCTCATATGTGGCAGCTTAAAAAATTTAGCCCATTTCCTAGGCCTGTTGTAGGAACTGCAGCCTTGTCATTAGAGTCCTCAAAGGGTCCTCTTCTTCCTTGAAAGGTACCCATTTTCTGCATTTGGTTTCTGTTTCTGTTAGTTTCAGCTGTCAAGGTTTACACTACTATAGCATTTCTGTGAACCTAGACCTTGGTATAAAGGATGGTGCGGTCCTTAATTACACTATTTTTATTAATGGTTGCTTAGCCACATACTTGGATCACTCTCCAGACATGCCTGTTTCATCATTGTGCACTTTGAATTGCCTGAAAGATGTCCAAGTCTGTAACATTTTTCTTAATAGCACATTCAAAGCACTTCTCCTTTCTTTCTACAGTAAGTGGTCAAGAAAAGGCAAGCCCCCCTTTTAACATATTAATTAGTAATCTTCTCAAAAATTATTCAAGTTTACTCTTTATGTTCTGTCCATTCCACAACCAACCAGAATAGGAGTGCAATTGATTTAAATTCTTCCTTGTTTTATAGGAAGGCTGGTCTTTTCTGTATAATCTAATAAAAATGTTCATGATTTCTGTCTGAATCTTGTCAGAATCATTCTTAATGTCCACATTTCTACTGATACGCTTCACAAAATTATGTATGTCATAAGAAAATAGAGGTTTTGTGGTGGGTGTTCTACCCTTCTCTGAATCCTCTCTTAGTGCAGAACCACCTTTCAAGTCTGTCACAGAAGTATCAAGTTCTATTATGACCTTCAACAATTATTTAGCCACTGAGCAGTTACTACGTTTTCCACACATTATCATTGGTTAAGGAATTACTCAAGTGTGAGTACTAGGATGCTGCCAAACAAAAGACCCTATATTTAGTAGGAAATGAATATAGTAACTTAGAGGAGACCAAGATGAGTAGGGGCTGGATAAGAAGAAAGAAGAGGAGGGGGGAGAAGTGAAGAGGTGAAGAGAGGAGGGGAGAAAAGGGGAGGGAAGTGGACAGGAAGGTTGGGGAGGGGAGGGGAGAAATGAGAGGAGAGAGAAGATGAAGAAAGAGGAGAGGAGATCAGACAAGAGAGGGGAGGGGAGAATGAAGGGGAAGGGAGAAGTAAGGACAGAGATGGGGAGATAAGAAAAGAGGAAAAGAGAGCAGGGGAGAGGAGAGGAGAGGAGAGGAGAGGAGAGGAGAGGAGAGGAGAGGAGAGGAGAGGAGAGGAGAGGAGAGGAGAGGAGAGGGGAGGAGAGGAGAGGAGAGGGGAGGGGAGGGGAGGGGAGGGGAGGGGAGGGGAGGGGAGGGGAGGGGAGGGGAGGGGAGGGGAGGGGAGGGGAGGGGAGGGGAGGGGAGGGGAGGGGAGGGGAGGGGAGGCAAAGCAAGGTGAAGTGAAGTGAAGAGAAGCAAAACGAAGCTAAGAAAATAGAGGAGAGGGGAGCGTTGTCTCATCATAATAGAAGCCAAACTCCACAGTCTATTAATAGACTGTCTATTAACCTGAAAAAGCCTGTGGTGTTCATGAACATTATGGTGTGCATGAAAGTCAACAAGCCAATGATATGCATGCCAGTGTGATAATGAAGGTGAGAAGAGAAAAGGCAAAAAGGGAGATAAAAATTCCAGATCAAGCCCTAATATTGAGAGAGTATAAATCCAAACTTTCCTACTTTGTGTATGTGTGCCTGTGTGCATGCATGCATGGACACAATTTGGCTGGTCCATGAATTGGATGAAGTCTACCCATACTGCACAGGGATATCTGATATACTCACTTTACCAATTTAGCCAATGATATTTTCTAGAAATACCCTCATAAACATACCTACAGGCAACAGTTAGCTAGATTCTGAACATCACATGGTCCAAGCAAGTTGGCTTATACACTTAAGCATCACTCCCTATAATATACAAATCTATATCCATTCTATCTCTCTTGTTAACTCTTTTATTCTTTTCTCATAAATTACATCCTGACCACAGTTTCCCCTCCCTCCTCTCCCCACAGTTTTTCCTCTCTCCTCTCTTCTTCACCAGATCCAACCCTCCCCTGCTTTTGTCTACCCTCAGAAAATAGCAGGCCACCCAGACACACCAAACAAGCACAGCTTAACAAATTACAATAGAATCAGGAACATACCATCACATCAAGGCTGGACAAGGCAATCCAAAAGGAGAAAAATGGTTCCACAAACAGACAAAGGGTCAGGGACAGTCCCTGCTGCCACTGTTAAGATTTTGCAGAAGAACACCAAGCCACTCAGGTATAGAATATATGTAAAGGATCCCTAAAGCTCTAAGTTCTCATGAATTCTTGTCAACTGATTTTGTGTTCTCATGGTGTCCCTGACCCCTCTGGTTCCTCTCATACTTCTGCTTCCTCCTCCACAGGACTCCCCAAGCTCCACCTAATGTTCAGCTGTGGAAGTCTGCATCTGTTTCCATCTGTTGTTGGATGAAATCTCTCTACTCTCTTTGATGACAATTTTGCTAGGCTCTGGTTCCAAAACACTTTACATGCAGGACAAACTGTAGGTTGAAGGTTTCATGGCTGGATTGGTGTCCCAGTCCTTCCACTTGAGGCTTTGCCTGGTTAAAGAAAAATGGTCTGTCCCACATTATTAGGGGTCTTTGCTAGGGTTATCCTTCTAGGTTCTATGGAGTTTCCATTGTACTAGGTGTCCATCTCACCTTAAAAAAATCCTACAATTCCAGTTGTTCTCACAGTATTTTCTTTCTCCCTCCCTCCAAAACCAATCTCTCCTGTTCCCAGCCCACCTACCCCCAGCTCACCTGCAAAATGCTTTCTATTTCCACATCTTAGGAAGATCCTTGCATACCCTCGGAAGCACTTCTTGTTACTTAGCAACTTTATGTCTATGGCCCCATGATTCTCTTTTACCCTACAGCCAATATCTACTTATAATAAGTACATGTGATATTTGTCTACGCAAGTTAGTAAAAGACTGATATGAAAAAGCTGCAATGAGGGAAACTGAAGAACATCAGAAGATGGAAAGATTTCTCATACTCATGGATTGTAAATATGTAAAAATGGCCATCGTACCAAAAGCTACCTACAGATCCAATGCAATCTATATCAAAATATTATTTCTTTACAATTCTTTACAGACCATGAAAGAATGATACTCAATTTCATATCGGAAAAACAAAAAATTCAGGACACCTAAAACAATCCTGTATAAGAACTTCTAGACTTATCACCATCCTTGATTTCAAGTCATACTGTAGAATGGTAGTAGTAAACACTGCATGGTATTTGTATTAAAACAGACAGATTGATTAATGGAATTGAAGCAGAGGCCCAGTCATAAATCCACATACCTGTGGTCACCCAGTTTTTTTATAAAGAGGCCAGAATATGCTTCCTTTCCTTTAACTTCATAGCATTTTCCCATCAGAGTAAGTGGGTAGAGCAAACTTCTCAAGGAATTCACTCCATTTCTTTTTCATATTATGCTAACATTACTCTTGTTGATTTAATATTAGATACAATATGTTCAGACTCATCGGCAGTTGGTGTGCACACATGTTCATGTGTGTGTATATAGCTGCGTACATGTAAGTATTTGGAAATGATGAGTGGAACAGAAAAGCAGGAAGCTTAAGAAAGTATTTGAAGATCATTTACCATTTTAGCCCTTGTGATTTTCATGATACAATATCTATGAAAACACAGAAAGAGTCAATAGTGCATAATAAACCAAGAAAGTAAGATTGACAACTAATCTACTGCCAAAATCTTAGAGGAATTTCCTGTAATTACAATATTCATGAAGTGGAAAAAAGAAACACAATTGTCAGCTGACATTAGCACATAACTTGTCACTTGCAGGAGACCAAAACTGCCAATGTGAAGGACAGAGCAGAAGCAGACCTTCACATTTCCTTTGCTTTGGATGGGAAATGCAGAATCCACGACAGGTAGCAGGCAGAGAATGGCTGTCAAGCCATAGCTGTAATAGATACCATGTGAACACTGATTCCAAAGCAGCTGTATGTATTTTATATGCATATGTGTATCTATGTATCTTTGCATATAAGCATACATATGTATTCATGTATACGAATATGTACATTTTAGCCTAGGTTTCCCAATTGGATTGCTCTTTAAAAATACACTCAGAGATAATTTTCAGGAATGCTTTTAACCTGAGGGCAACAGAGTTTTATGGTGATATATTTATCTTTTGGAGAAAACCTTAAGAATAATTGGCACTATTGATTCAGAAAATAAAAACAACTCACTACTTTAGATAACCCACAAAAAATTTTTTGAGGTCATAATTATAGCAAATATTTACTAAAAACATCGAAAATTGAGACCTTGCTGGCTGCCATGCTGCCTGAGTTTTACCCTACTTTATACAAGCTAGCAAGCCTGCATGAGAGTTTGAGACTACCTAGGCTTTGCTCAGAGAAGAGTTTCATTTTTTATTTATATTTATTTATTTACTAATTAGATGTTTTCTTTAATTACATTTCAAATGTTACCCCCTTTCCTAGTTTTCCCTCCAAAAACCCCCTGTCCCTTCCCCCCTTCCCCCTGCTCACCATCCCACCCTTTCCCTCTTCCTGGCCCTGCAATTCCCCTATGCTGGGGCATAGAGCCTTCACAGGACCAAGCGCTTCTCCTCCCATTGATGACCGACAAGATCATCCTCTACTACATATACAGCTGGAGCAATGAGTCCCAATATATGTACTCTTTAGTTGGTGGTTTAGACTCTGGGAGCTCTGGGGATACTGGTTAGTTCATATCCTTTTTCCTCCTATGGGGATGCAAACCTATTCAGCTCTTTGGGTCCTTTCTCTACTTCTTCCATTGGGCACCCTGTGTTCAGTCCAATGTTTGGCTGAAAGCATCCAACTCTGTATTTGTTAGGCATTGGTAGAGCCCCTTAGGAGACAGCTATATCAGGCTCCTGTCAGGAAGCACTTGTTGGCATCCACAATAGTGTCTGGATTTAGTGATGGATACCCAGGTGGGCCAGTTTCTGGAGGGCCTTTCCTTCAGTCTCTGTTCCGAACTTTGTCTCTGTAATTCCTTCCATGAGTATTTTGTTCCCCCTTCTAAGAAGGACCGAAGTATCCACACTTTGGTATTTCTTCTTCTTGAATTTTATGTGTTTTGCAATTTATATCTTGGGTATTCTGAGTTTCTGGGCTAATATGCACTTATCAGTGAGTGCATATCATGTGTGTTCTTTTGTGATTGGGTTACCTCACTCAGGATGATATCCTCCAGATCCATCCAGTTGTCTAAGAATTTCATAAATTCATTGTTCTTAATAGCTGCATAGTACTCCATTGTGTAAATGTACCACATTTTCTGTATCCATTCCTCTGTTGAAGGATATCTGGGCTCTTTTCTGCTTCTGGCTATTATAAATAAGGCTGCTATGAACATAGTGGAGCATGTGTCCTTATTACATTTTGAAGCATCTTCTGGGTATAAGGCCAGGAGTGCTATTGCTGGGTCCTCAGGTAGTGTTATGTTCAATTTTCTGAGGAACTGCCAAACTGATTTCCAGAGTGGTTGTACCAACTTGCAATCCCACCAGCAATGGAGAAGTGTTCCTCTTTCTCCACATCCTCACCAGCACCTGACTTTTTGATCTTAGCCATTCTAACTGGTATGAGGTAGAATCTCAGGGTTGTTTTGATTTGCATTTCCCTGATGAATAAGGATGTTGAACATTTCTTCAGGTGTTTTTCTTCCATTCAGTATTCTTCAGTTGATAATTCTCAGAGATAGTTTTAGAACTAGGGAAATTCTCATGTTGATGGGCTTAAAGCACTTCAGTCTGTCATATTTTTTATATTAATACCAAATCTGCACATTTGATGAAGAATTAAAAAGTAATTAAGATTTAGGAAGCAAACACTTATAAAGTTTCAAAGGGAAACAGAAATTGGAAATGTTTTCTGCTCCATAATCTCAATAAAATAGAAAAAGTACAGTCTCTGAATAAAGAAGATGAAAGATGAGATTATATGAAAATAAGTTGAGATAAGAAAGGATGGGCTTAAGAATCAGGAAGAAGCACAACAGGTTGGAATAATAAAGATTAGAAAGAGATTAAAGTTGGAATAAAATAATAGAAATCTGCATTAAAAACAGTAAAGGGCAACACTAAGTCTGTAGAAGCAATGATGATGCCTTTAAACTCTAGAATCTGCAAAAGAAATGCACAGTGAAAAAGAAAACTGAACAGACACACATATCGGTGATAGAATGAAGGGCTGCAAGAAAGACAGGTCAGATATGAGTATGCTCGACTCTTAGAAAGGCAAACAGTTATAGTTACAAGAAAATATAGGCTTTGTGAACATATGCTTGCTAATGCATATTATATGTATGCAATGAGACAGTGTTTGCAATAAAAGGGATTATTAATGTGGGATATGTATGTGACTGGTTTTTGAATTTGCAATGTGCTTGTGATCAGTGCTCCTTGTCACTGCATGAATATTATGTGCACTTTAAGAAAAATATGAAAATTTCAGAGAAAAGATACTTTTAAAATTTTTACATTTTATTGCAGAGAAACATTTCTAACTATACTATTAATACTTAGATACTGTGCATTAGAGACTGAACATGAGCATTTTTAAAGAGATCATGCAAACATAGAAAATATTAATGGAATTTAATAATGAATGTCTCGTCCATAATTTTATTTATATATTTACTGCTCAAAAGCAGGGTTTGGGGTTGGCAATATGCCTTAGTAGTAGCATGCTCCCTTACCATGTGCAAGATGCTAGGTTAACTACACCACAAAAAAGAAAAAATCAGAAACACAGGTGTTTTCATTTGGAGTTTAAGACCAGAGCAAACTGACCACTTGAAAAATTCACATAATTGCAGAAACTTGTGAAAACTGAAGATTTTCTATTATCCCCATTCTCATTAACTCACAAACAAACCCTGCTCCCATTTTGAAGAATATTCTTGAAGACATCTTTCTATGCAAATGGAAGTCAATACAAACAGGAAGATAGAGAATTGACCAAAGGTAAATATAGAAATAAATTGATATTGACATACATTTAGCGAATCTCTTCATATAAAACGATTATATTAAAGTTCTCTTTATATAATCAATGCTACATGAATACCTTTTAAAATTTAAAGTATTTCATATATTTTCATGCCAAATAATACAGATTTAGATTTGTTTTATCACATTTACATTAAATTATCATGTAGGTCTTACATTCACTTAATTCAGAGCTTAATAGTGGAAAAACACTTACTTCTTTGATCGAGCTTCCAAACTCAGTTTTCTCAAGTTTGTTTTGTAGATAAATAATACTGTACTTGGGTTAAATGGATGCATTAAATGATAAGCTGAGGACACAGGTCCTAATCAGGAAAAGTGTTGACAACATTGTGAGAACTATGTAAGGGCATGCAATTTTGCTTGCATTTATATTATACTTCATATTTTCAACAAAAATATGACTATCAAGAAGACAAAGGGCGTTTATTTTATAAATTAGGCCTTTTGTTTGTTTGTTTCTCAACAGTCTGAGTATGAAGGAATGGAAATGTCATCCTTAAGAACTAAAATTTGAATTAGGCAATATAATGTCTAAGACTTGGAAAGAAGATCGCAGAAATGAGAAAAAAAGGAAGCAGTGTTAGTGTCATGTATATTTAATATATAACTTAGCACCATCACAGGAGCATGTTACACTGGTGGTAAATACTGGATGTGTAGTCCCAGAGGGTTTGGAAAGGAGAGAAAGAACATCTAACATATGACAACTGGAAACCAAATGCTAAAATGTGTACTGATATAAGCTCCTCTCTGAAATATGCAAAGGTTCTCATGGTGCATAGTCTACAACTTTTACTTACCACACTGGAATTATCTTTGTCTCCTCCCATACCTTTAAAACTTGAAAATAGGCTTTTTTTAATCATACAGTATATTCTGCCAGTGGCTTTCCCTCTCCAAGTTCCACCCAGATTGTCCCTACCTCCCCACTTACCCACATCCCCACCTTTTCTTGTTCCCTCTTATATGAACTAACCAGTACCAGCTGGAGCTTGTGTCTCTAGCTGCATATGTATCAGAAGATGGCCTAGTCGGCCATCTTTGGAAAGAGAGGCCCATTGGTCTTAAAAACTTTATATGCCTCATTACAGGGGAGCGCCAGGGCCAAGAAGTGAGAGTGGGGGGGGGGAGTGGAGGGAGAGGGTATTGGGGACTTTTAGGATAGCATTGGAAATATAAATAAAGGAAATACCTAATAAAAAATAGAAATAAAAAAAAGAAAAAAAGAAAATAAGCAGTCAACTCAAGAAAAGCAAACAAAGCAGAGTGGAACAAAACAAGCAAACAAAAAACAGGAAAAAGGACAAGAAGCATACAGCTACAGCACACACACAGACATACACACACACACACACACACACACACACACTCACACGCTCACGCACACGCACACGTACACAGAGAAATCCCACAAAAACACAAAATTAAAAACCATAATATATAAGTAAAAGACCAGTAAGGTTACCAAAAAAAAAAAAAAAAAAAAAAACAACAACAAAACAAACCTGCCCAAGCAAAGCATTATGAGACAAAATCCTCCCCAAACTACCATTGACTTTGTTTTTTGTTGACCATCTATTGCTGGGCATAGGGCCTAATAATAAGTGTGATTTGGATACCCACCTACACTCCTTTGGAGAAAACTAGCTTTTCCTTTATAAGTGGTTCTTGATTGGACAGAACTACCCAGTTAGGAATAGGATCTTATGTTTCTTTCCTTCTCAGCTCTGGGGCCTCATCTGGCTGAGAGCTGTGCAGGCCCTGTTCCTTCTGTCACAGTCCTTTTGAGTTCATTTGCATACTCTGCAGTTTTGCATGTCTATATTTGTTCCTATCTACTGTTCCAGGAAGTTTCTCTCATGATGGCTAAGCTGGACGCTCATCTATGAGCTCATCTATGTCACTAGGAGTAATTTTATTGCTATGTTAGTATGACATTAGTATGACAGTAGAATTTGGCTTTCTAATATGTCCCTGGCCTATCTAGTCTCCTGTTCATTGGACACTGGAGCAGTTATGAGAAGGAATTCCATCTTATGGAATGGTCCTTAAATCCAATCCAATTGTGGTTGGTTATTCCCATAGCTTTTGTGCCACTGTTACAGCAGTGTATCTTGCAGGCTGCACACAACTGAAGATCAAAGGGTTGGTGGCTAGGCTAGTGTTCACCCTTCTCCTCTGGAAATGTGCAGAATGCCTTCCAGTACTAGTCAGTGGGAGTGAAGGCTCTAGGAACCAGCTTGACCTCTCCACATTCAATGAATTACATAGGTGTTCTCTTCAGCAAAAGGACCTTGTCCTCAGTTTATGAAGAACAATCAATAAACTTGGTAATAGCCTGGGCTTTAGGGGGTTTCTAAGAGGCCTGTTTGTCCAACAATTTAATCAGATGCAACCTATTCTTGCCACTGGAGGCTTCCTTTGGTGAAGAGATATCTATTTAGGGCTTTGATTCCCCTGTTATCTGGTAACTCCATTGAAAAACTGTCTTTATTTCTTCTTCACAGTTTTCATTTGATTTTTTTTATGTTTGCTTTACTAAGCATGATCCTTTTTGTTTTAAAAATGTCTTTCTCACATATTCACATATGTAAGTCAGAATAAAGCAAAAACAAATTGCCCCACATCATCTTACTAGTCAGACATATGCACAGATTCTCTGTGGGAAAAGACAAGTTATTACAGCTACAGTGGTAAACAAATAGATCTGCCATAGAACACAGCTATCTCAGTTTCAGGTGCACATTTTTATGAAAATAAAAATGAAATCAACATAGCAAAGAGATACCTGCTGCCTAAATTTATTCCTGCACTATTCACAGTAGCTGAGCTATAGATTCAAGCAAAGTGACAATCAGCAGATGAATGGATAAAGTAGATCTAATTCACAATGAAATATTAATCTACCATAAAAAACAATTAAATTCTGTCATTTCCAGCAAATGAATAGAACCTGCTGCTGCTGTGTTAAGTGAACTAAGCCAGACATAGACAGATAAGATCTCCATGCTTCATGATTAGGAGCTTCATGTTTGCCCTGCATGACTATGAAAGGTTGCATGGATAAAGGGATACTGGTTTGATTAGAACATACTTCAGGCTACTATGTAAAATAATCCTAAACCCTAATAACATCTATAATTTGTATATATTTGTCATATCTAAATTAAATGTTTAAAACCTGAAATTTATTTTATCTATTTAAATAAATAATGAAACTTAAATTGGAGGTCCCTTCTGGTCTGTGCCAGCTCCAAGCCACCTTGGTCACAAACTCAGTGGACAGTCCCACATCCACAGTAACTCTCCATGCTGCATGCAACCTAGCATGCCCAGGATCTTAGGATCACCAGTGAGTGGAACACAACATCGTTTCCAGACCAATTGTGACAGGCCTGTGACAGCAGGAGCAAGGACACAGGAGCCCTGCCTGACCAGCAGCTCGGGTTCCTTCTGATCAGTGCTGGTATACCTTGGTTTTGAACATGCCAGACAGCCCAATGGTCCCCAGAGGAGACAGCACTTCTAGGAGCATAACAGGCCCACGATCTTAGTATTTCAGGATCCCAGGATACCATGAGCTTGGGCACGCCAGGATCTCAGAGTCTCAGAGGAAGCTTGACTGCCAAGAACTCTGACACACCCTGAATCTCAGGTTCACAGGATCCTAGAATCACAGGATCACAGAGAAAGCTGGACTCTGAGGAATCCTAAATCAGCCAGGATTATAGGAAGGACAGGCTCCAATCAGATATAATGAGGGCACCAAGCACTTAAGATAATCAGATGGCAGGAGGCAAGTATAAGAACAGAAGCAACAGAAACCAAGGTTACATGGCATCATCAGAACCAAACTTTCCCACCATAGTAAGTCCTAGAGACACCATCACATCAGAAAAGCAAGATATGGATATAAAGTCACTTCTCATGATGATGATGGAGGACTTTAAGAAGGAAATAAATAAGTCCCTTGAGAGATACAAAAGAACACAGGTAAGCCAGAAGCCCTTAAAGAGGAAACACAAAAAAAATCTTTAAAGAGTTAGAGGAAAACACTACAAAACAGGTGAAAGAAATGAACAAAACCACCCAGGATCTAAAAATGGAAGTAGAAACAATAAATAAGTCACAAAGGGAAACAACTCTGGAGATAGAAATCCTGGGGGGAGGGGGGGACAGGAACCATAGATGTGAGCATCAGTAACAGAATACAAGACATGGAAGAGAGAATCTCAGGTGCAGAAGATTCCATAGAAAACATGGACACAACAATCAAAGAAAATTCAAAATGCAAAAAGACCCTAACTCAAAACATCCAGGAAATCCGGGACACAATGAGAAGATCAAACCTAAGGATAATAGGAATAGATGAGAATGAAGATTTTCGACTTAAAGGGCCAGTAAATATCTTCAACTAAATTATAGAAGAAAACTTCCCTAACCTAAAGATAGAGATGCCCATGAACATAAAAGAAGCATATAGAAATTCAAATAGACTGGACCAGAAAAGAAATTCCTCCTGACACATAATAATCAGAACAATAAATGCACTAAATAAAGATAGAATATTAAAAGCATTAAGGGAAAAAGATCAAGTAACATATAAAGGCAGACCTATTAGAATTACACCAGACTTCTCACCAGAGACTATGAAAGCCAGAAGATCCTGGACAGAGGTTATGCAGACCCTAAAAGAACACAAATGCCATCCCAGGTTACTATACCTATCAAAACTCTCAATTACCATAGATGGAGAAACCGAAGTATTCAATGACAAAACCAAATTCATAAAATATCTTTCCACAAATCCACCTCTTCAAAGGATAGTAAAGGAAAAACTCCAACACAAGGAGGAAAATGACACCCTGAAAAAAGCAAGAAAATAATTTTTCAGCAAATCTAAAAGAAGACAGCCACAAGAACAGAATCCCAACTCTAACAACAAAAATAAAAGGAAGCAATAACTACTTTTCCTTAATATCTCTTAATATCAATGGACTCAACTCCCCAATAAAAAGACATAGAATAACAGACTGGCTACATAAACAGGACCCAACATTTTGCTGCATACAAGAAACCCACCTCAGGGACAAAGACAGACACTACCTCAGAGTAAAAGGCTGGAAAACAATTTTCCAAGCAAATGGTCTGAAGAAACAAGCTGGAGTAGCCATTCTAATATCAAATAAAATTGACTTCCAACCCAAAGTTATAAAAACAGACAAGAAGGGGCACTTCATACTCATCAAAGGTAAAATCTTCCAAGATGTACTCTCAATTCCGAATCACTATGCTCCAAATGCAAGGGCAGCCACATTCATTAAAGAAACTTTAGTAAAGTTCAAAGCACACATTGCATGGCACACAATAATAGTGGGAGACTTTAATACCCCACTCTCATCAATGGACAGATCCTGGAAACAGAAACTAAATAGAGACAATATGAAACTAACAGAAGTTATGAAACAAATGGATTTAACAGATATCTACAGAACATTTTATCCTAAAACAAAAGGATATACCTTCTTCTCATCACCTCATGGTAACTTCTCTAAAATTGACCATATAATTGGTCATAAAACAGGCCTCAACAGATACAAATATATTGAAATTATCCCATGCATCCTATCAGATCACCAAGGACTAAGGCTGATCTTCAATAACATCATGAATAATAGAAAGCCAACATTGATGTGGAAGCTGAACAACACTCTACTCAATGATAATTTGGTCAAGGAAGAAATAAAGAAAGAAATTAAAGACTTTTTAGAGTTTACTGAAAATGAAGCCACAACATACCCAAACTTATGGGACACAATGAAAGTAGTCCTAAGAGGAAAACTCATAGCTCTGAGTGTCGCCAGCCAAAAAGAAACTATAGAAAGCACACACTAGCAGCTTGACAGAACACCTAAAAGCTCTAGATCAAAAGGAAGCGAATTCATGCAAGAGGAGTAGACAGCAGGAAATAATCAAACTCAGGACTGAAATAACCAAGGAGAAAGAGAAAGAACTATACAAAGAATCAACCAAACCAGAAACTGTTTGTTTGTTTGTTTGTTTGTTTGAGAAAAACAACAAGATAGATAAACCCTTAGCCAGACTAACTAGCAGACACAGGGACAGTATCCTAATTAACAAAATCAAAAATGAAAGGGGGAGACATAACAACCGAACCTGAGGGAATCCAAAGCATCATCAGATCCTACTACTACTCAAAAAAGTGGAAAACCTAGATGAAAGGGACAATTTTCTAGACACATGTCAGGTACCAAAGTTAAATCAGGATCAGATTAATGATCTAAACAGCCACATATCCCCTAAGGAAATGAAAGTAGTCATTAATAGTCTCCCAACCAAAAACAGTCCATGACCAGATGGGTTTAGTGCAGAGTTCTATCAGACCTTCAAAGAAGATCTAATTCCAACTCTCCTCAAACTATTTCAAAAAAATAGAAACAGAAGGAGCTCTACCCAATTCTTTCTATGAAGCCACAATTATTCTGATACCTAAACCACATAAAGACCCAACAAAGAAAGAGAACTTCTGACCAATTTCCCCTATGAATATCGATGCAAAAATACTCAATAAAATTCTCCCAAACTGAATCCAAGAACACATCAAAATGATCATCCATCATTATCAAGTAGGCTTCATTCCTGGGATTCAGGGATGGTTTAATATATGGAAATCCATCAATGTAATCCACTATATAGACAAACTCAAAGACAAAAACCACATGATCAACTCATTAGATGCTGAGAAAGCATTTGACAAAATCCAATACCCATTCATAATAAAAGCCTTAGAAAGATCAGGAATTCAAGGCCCATAAATAAAAATAATAAAAGCAAGATAAAGCAAACCAGTAGTCAACATCAAACTAAATGAAGAGAAACTTGAAGCAATCCCACTAAAATCAGGGACTAGCCAAGGCTGCCCACTTTTTCCCTATTCAATATAGTACTTGAAGTCCTAGCCAGAGCAATTCCGCAACAAAAGGAGGTCAACGGGATACAAATTGGAAAGGAAGAAGTCAAAATATCATTTTTTTCAGAAGATATGGTATATATATGACCCGAAAAATTCCACCAGAGAACTCCTAAACCTGATAAACAGCTTCAGTGCAGTAGCTGGATATAAAATTAACTCAAATAAATCAGTGGTCTTTCTCTACACTAAGGATAAACAGGCTGAGAAACAAATTTGGGAAATAACACCCTTCACAATAGTCACAAATAATATAAAATACCTTGGTGTTACTCTAACTAAGGAAGTGAAAGATCTGTATGATAAGAACTTCAAATCTCTGATGAAAGAAATCAAAGGATATCTCAGAAGATGGAAAGATCCCCCATGCTCATAGATTGGCAGGGTTAATACAGTAAAAATGGCTATCTTGTTGAAAGCAATCTATAGATTCAATGCAATCCCCATCAAAATTCCAACTTAAATCTTCACAGAGTTAGTAAGAGCAATTTGCAAATTCATCTGGAATAACAAAAAACCTAGTATAGCAAAAACTATTCTCAACAATAAAAGAACTTCTTATTGAATCACCATGCCTGACCTCAAGCTGTACTACAGAGCAATTGTGATAAAAACTGCATGGTACTGGGACAGTGACAGACAGGTAGATCAATGGAATAGAATTGAAGACCCAGAAATGAACCCCCATTCCTATTGTCACTTGATCTTTGACAAGGGAGCTAAATTCATCCAGTGGAAAAAAGACAGCATTTTCAACAAATGGTACTGGCACAACTGGTAGTTATCATATAGAAGAATGCATGTTGATCTATTCTTATCTCCTTGTACAAAGATCAAATCTAAGTGGATCAAGGAAGTCCACATAAAACCAGAGACACTGAAACTTATAGAGGAGAAAGTGGGGAAAAGCCTCGAAGATATGGGCACAGGGGAAAAATTGCTCAACAGAACAGCAATGGCTTGTCCTGTAAAATTGAGAATTGATAAATGCAACCTCATAAAATTGCAAAGCTTCTGCAAGGTAAAAGACACCATCAATAAGACAAAAAGGCCACCAGCAGATTGGAAAAATTTATAATAGCCAGAAACTGGAAAGAACGCAGATGTCCCTCAACAGAAGAATGGATACAGAAAATGTGGTACATTTACACAATGGAATACTACTCAGCTATTTTAAACAATAAATTTATGAAATTCTCGGACAAATGGATGGATCTGGATGATATCATCCTGAGTGAGGTAACTCAGTCAGTCACAAAAGAACATACATTTTATGCACTCACTGATAAGTGTATATTAGCACAGAAACTTAGAATATCCAATATACAATTTGCAAAACACATAAAACTCAAGAAAAAGGAAGACCAAAGTGTGGATACTTCATTCCTTCTTAGAATGGGGAGCAAAATACCCATGTAAGGAGTTAAAGAGACAAAGTTTGGATCAGAGTCTAAAGTAACAACCATCCAGAGACTGCCCCCCTCGGGGATCTATCCCATAAACAACCACCAATCCCAGACACTAGGCATGTTCCAACAAGAGTCTGCTGACAGGAGCCTGATATATCTGTCTCCTGTGAGTCTCTACCAGTGCCTGGCAAATACAGCAGTGGATGCTCACAGTCATCCATTGGACGTTGCACAAGGTCTCCAGTGAAGGAGCCAGAGAAAGTACCCAGGGAGCTGAATAGGTCTGAAGCCCTATAGGAGGAACATCAATATGAACTAACCAGTACCCCCAGAGCGCCTTGGAACTATATCACCAATCAAAGAAAACACATGGTGGAACTTGTGGCTCTAGATATATATGTAACAGAGAATGGCCTAGTCGGTCATCAATGGGAGGAGAGGCCCTTGGTCTTGTGAAGGCTCTATGCCCCAATATAAGGGAATGCCAGGACCAGGAATGGGAGTTGGTGAGTTGGGGATCAGGAGGAGGGGGCAGGGGATAGGGGATTTTTGTAGAGGAAATTAGGAGAGGGGATAATATTTGAAATGTAAATAAAAATATCTAAAAAATAAAAATAAAAAAAATTGTTTAAAAGTTTAAATATCCCAATACTTGCATGTTCATGGTAAATTGTGAAAGGTTTGTTTTAACTATATATCAATTTACAGAGGATGAGCAGGGGTGAAGAAGTGGAATGGGTGATAGTGTGAGTGAATATGAACAAAGTACCAAGAAATATATATATATATATATATGATACAACCTATAGACCATAAGAAGTACAAGAAAGAAAGCCCAAGTTAGGCAGCTTCAATCCCACTTAGAAGGGGGTACAGAATAATCATAGGAGGCAGAGGGAGGGAGGGACATGGGTGGGAGAGGGGATGGGGAAGGGAAAAGGGGGCAGGTATGGGAGAAGACAGGAGAGAAACACAGGGGGCTAGAAGAATGATACAGCTGTGGGGGTTGGGGTGCAGGGGGAACCTTAGACAAAATGCCTAAGATGGAACCTGAAGAGACTACCCCCAGTACAGATACAGGACCCCCAGTGGAAGGATGGGATCATTAACATACCTTCAAAATTTTTACCTGGAATTGCTTCTGTCTAAAAGAAATACAGGAACAAAACTAGATCAGAGGTGCAGGAAAGGCCATCCAGTGACTGGCATAAATTGGGATCCATTCCATGTGTGGAAACCAAACCCTGACAATATTACTGATGCCATATTGTGCTTGCAGACAGGAGCCTAGCATGGCTGCCCTCTGAGAGAGTCTACCAGCAGCTGACTGAGACAGATGCACATACAGGCAACCATTGGACTGAGTTCAGGGACCCCTATGGAAGAGTTAGGGGAAGGATTGAAGAAGCTGAAAGGAATGTCAACCCCATAGGAAAACCAACAGTATCAACTAACCCGGACACCTCAGGGCTCCCAGAAACTAAGCCACCAATTAAAGAGCATACACGGGCTGGTTTGTGGCCTCTGGCACAAATGTAGCAGAGGGCTGTCTTGTCTGACCTCTGTGGGAGAGGATTGTTTAATCCTGTAGAGACCCATCTAATCCTGTAGATGCCCCAGGGATGGTGGGGGAGGGGGAGGTATTAGATTGGAGCAGGTTAGAGGGTGGGTGGGTGGGTAGGGAGGCTACACTCTCAGAAGCAAAGAAGGGGTTGGTATGAAGAATTTTTGTTGCAGAGAGGGATGAGGGACAACATTAGGAATGTAAACAAACAATTTAAAAGAAGAAAACAAACAACAACGATAATAAACAAGATACCAACAATCTTCATGAGGTGAGGTTGTGTCACATCTGAGGACACAGCTGATATAGAAAACTTTGGCAGTTGGTTGCTGTGGAATATAAAAAAACTTGGTACAGATTCCCTATGATTCATCCCTTCTTTAATTTCTGTTTTTAGGTGTATCATTTGTTTCAAACTTAGTACCACTTACACTGTGTTCTGTAATTGCTCATAGCAATCAACCATCTTTATACATTTAATTATCTCAGGTGTGTCCCCACCCCCCTCTTTCTTGAACACTCCTATTTATCTAACTATTACATCTGGGACCATGAATCATGAGAGATGAATGCAGGAAGGTTTTTTTGGGTATGTATCCAGGACCCCAACCCATAGAATGGTGCTATCCATATCATGTGTTAGTTACTTTGCTCTGCTTTCATTAAAGCACCAGAAGAACAGCTTAAAGAGGAACAATATATTTTGGCCCATAGTCTCAGAGGGATCAGTCCAGTGTTTCATTTTCCTGGACCCACTATAAAGTGACAGAATAGGACTGCTTAGTTCATAGTACATAGGAAGACAAAGAAAGACAAAAGGGAGGCAGGACAGTATGTCCAAAGGCTCACCTGCATTGGCCAATTTACTTCACTCAGGCCCTAATCCTACATTTTCAGAGCCTCCTAAAATCACCACTAGCTAGGGACCAAAATGTTGACACTGTGAGTACTGCTTCATGTATAAACCACAATTCAGGTTAAACAAATTGTATTCATTTTCCTTTTCCTTCCTCTGCTCCTCCATCCCCTGAATATCTTATAATGAAATACCTGGCAATCTAAAGGAAATGTATTGACCATCTCTGTTTCTCTATAGTTTAGGTAAAAGTTAATAGTGAAAAGATGCATATTCAGATATTCATCTTCCATGTGAGGTCTGTGTGATACCTGAAAGCCCTGTATCCTAAACCTGAGCATTAAAAATGAACACCTCTTGATTCTTTTCTGCTTCTGGCTATTATAAATAAGGTTGCTATGAACATCGTGGAGCATGTGTCCTTATTACATGTTGGAGCATTTTCTGGGTATATGCCAAGGAGTGGTATTGCTGGATCCTCAGGTAGTACTATGTCCAATTTTCTGAGGAACCGCCAGACTGATTTCCAGAGTGGTTGTACCAGCTTGTAATCCTACCAGCAACAGAGTAGTGTTCCTTTTCCTCCAGATACAGAAAATGTGGTACATTTACACAATGGAGTACTACTCAGCTACTAAAAACAATGAATTTATGAAGTTCTTAAACAAATTGATGGATCTGTAGGATATCATCCTGAGTGAGGTAACCCAATCACAAAAAAACACACATTATATGCACTCACTGATAAGTGGATATTAGCCCAGAAGCTTGGAATACCCAAGATGCAATTCACAAAACATATGAAACTCAGGAAGAAGAAAGACCAAAGTTTGGATACTTCCATCTTCTTAGAAGGGGAACAAAATACCCATGGACAGAGTACACAGACAAAGTTTGGAGCAGAGCCTGAAGGAATGGTTATCCAGAGACTGCCCCACCTGGGGATCCATCCCATAAACAACTACCAAAACCAGACACTGTTGTGTATGCCAATAAGAGCTTGGAGACAGGAGCCTGATATAGCTGTCCCTTGAGGAGCTCTACCAGTGCCTGACAAATACAAAGATGGATGCTCACAGTCATTCACTGGATGGATCACAGTGTCCCCAGTGAAGGAGCTAGAGAGAGTACCCAAGGAGCTGAAGGGGTTTGCAGCCGCATAGGAGGAACAACAATATGAACTAACCAGTATCTCCAGAGCTCTCTGGGACTAAACCACCAACCAAAGAAAACACATGGTGGAACTCATGGCTCTAGTTGCATATTTAGCAAAGGATGGCCTAGTTGGAGGAGAGGCCCTTGATCCTGTAATAGTGCTATGCCCCAGTATAGGGGACTGCCAGGGTCAGGAAGAAGAAGTGGGTGGTTTGGTGAGCAGAGGGAGGGGGAAGGGATTGGGGGTTTGGGGAGGAAAAAGTAGGAAAGGGGTGACATTTGAAATATAAATAAAGAAAATATCTAATTAAAAAAGGCAAAGAACACCTCATACTGCAGGTTGTAGCATCTATAAATTTTTCATTCTAAACAAGGTTG
This sequence comes from Mus caroli, assembly GCF_978045245.1. Taxonomy (NCBI): domain Eukaryota; kingdom Metazoa; phylum Chordata; class Mammalia; order Rodentia; family Muridae; genus Mus; species Mus caroli. The sequence goes on from NW_028227259.1 coordinate 53,823,889, forward strand.
TCATTGATATATCCAAAATAAATTATAGAATACCTTGCTTACTTAAGCTTGCTTAGTTTTGTGTATGACATTGGTCTAGAACTTAGAAACACAATATTAAAGAGGCTAACCAAGATACTGATCTTCTGTGAACTTACAAGTCACTAAAGAAAAAGCACCTACACCAAGGCAAGGATGCACAGCACACAAACTGTGATTTAAAAATATTCCAATAAATATTTGCATCTCTGATTCAAAAACCAGGACCCAATTTAACAGTAATACACAACTTTTATCTAGCAAATCGTGGTTGAGAATAATAAACAAGTGATTTTTTTTTTCATATAAGCAAAGAAACAGAAATATCCTAAATATCTGAGAGAGAGAGAGAGAGAGAGAGAGAGAGAGAGAGAGAGAGAGAGAGAGAGAGAGAGAGAGAGATTCAGATGAGTGATGGTACCCTCACAAAATGAAGGATTATGCAGTCTTTGCCTCTCATGGAACATGAGATTAAGTAGTCACAGGATTCTACCCTCTAGGCATATCAATAGTAGCTTTATGAATTGGCTATCATTTCAGCACATTTAAGGCTGAAACAAGAAATAGATCTTCTCAAACACTCTGAATCACCTGATCCTATTTGTGAGGCTCTTGAACATTAAATGGGTCTTTGAAAATAGTCCTTTTATACCTTAAGTACAGCTCAAATCAGAAACATATATATTTTGCAGCTATTTGAATCACAAGATGATTGAGTTTTTGTCAGTTTAAGAGGGATTATCAACCCTGCATATCATCGTTGAAATGCTGGTAGGCTTTCGTCTTTTACAGGATTTTGACTGGAGACTGTGTTGTCTGACACAACTCAGTTTTGACCATGCATTACCTTGTATATTTCTACATTCTCTTTCCATATTTTAGTTACCCATGAATAAGGATTATATAAAGTAGTTGTAATGTATTGAATGTGCTCAGAATCCTAAAATACATGAATTTGTTTATCTCACATGTTAGTGATTTGTAAAAAATGAGTTCCAATTTCTAATTCTCTTCACTTCTTTTGCCTTATATTTTTTATATACTTGAAGGCTTAGGTGGGAAGGTAAATGTTGAAGAATCAAGAGAGCATGGTGGAATAGGGGCATAGCTCTTTAAGCTTGGCAGAGAATGGAAGACCTAATTCCAGTTCTCTAACCACAAAGGCTACATGTTACCCAAGATAAAGTTAAAGCTAGTTCACAGAATCATCCCGGAATAAAGAAGTTCCTAGCAATAACAAGATTGCTAGGCAAGTACAAAGAGGCAGAGACAAATTTCGTCTCAGACCATCTGGGTGACCTATGATCATAATAAAGATAGTCAGGACATAAAAACCCCAATCTGCCATTCAAATAGTCTGAAATTCATCTACGAATGCCAAACCTGTTCAAGTAATGTAGAGAGTAAAGCCACTTACTGGTTAAAAATAGAATAAAATCAATACTTGATAAAAATTTAATTAATCTTTAATAATTATATCCTTTGGTGACAGAAATGATGTGTGAAATAAAGAATAGAGTAAGTTGAAATGAGTGTGTATTAAATATTTAATTTATTTTTAAAAATTATGTGTGTATGTGCTTTTCTATTGAGGGGTATACATGAGTACACATGCGTATTCATAGCATCCAAAAGAAGGAGGTGGATCTCCTGGATCTAGTGTTCCAGGGGTTGAGAGCTTCACAATGAGGATATGGGAGCTAGGTCCAACTCAGGTTCTCTGCAACAGTGTGTACTCTTAACTGCAAAGTCATGCAAAACACTGAAAGGCAGCCTGTTTTCTGGTAGAACTAGGTTTAAACACTGGAGACCCAGCAGATTTACCTTCAAGGGATAGAAGAAAGTTTGCCACATGTACCTAGACACTAGGCTCCTGACAGGAGGCCCCAGCTCCATAATTCTGTGGCCATCAGTCATGTAGGCAACACCCCCAAGGTCCTGGTATTCTGTCTGGACTCCATTCCCACAGTTACCTGGCAACAGCCAGGTATGCTCCTCCCCACAGTCACCTGGCAACCGCCAGGTAGGCCAGTCCATTATAAAAGGGGCTTTTTGCTCCCTCCTCCCTCTCTTATTCTCTTGCTCCTGCCTCTCTTACTCTTGTCTTCTTGCTTCCCCCCCCCTCCCCACCCCCTTACCCCCTGTCCACGTGGCCATGGCCAGTCTTCACTTCCCTACTCTCTCCCTCTCTCTGCCTTTCTACAATAAATGCCTTAAAACCATGGACTGTCTTCTCACTGGGACCCTCAATGCTGGGGCAATGGAGCAGGTCTTCCACTAATGTGCCCTGAATCTAATCTCCCATAGGAAACCTCTCAGTGTTCCCAGATAGGCTCCACCTCCACTGAGCCAAGCCACCCACTCGAGCAAGCTGGACACTCTAGTCCCCTCGGGAACCCAGCCAGAGTGCTCTGTCCTCCTGCCCTTTTCCCTCCATGGCATACAGTGGCTTCTGTGGTGTCAGATAGCCTAAGAACCTGTTGTCCTCAGCCTTGGCCTCCGTGTAGGCCTGAGGACCCAGAGCCAATTCTTTCACGTCCACAGGGACCCCAGACTAAGCCTTCCCCACCACCAGAGCTGGATCCTGCAGCTTCTCACAGGCTGACTCCTGCCCTGCAGCCTTGTGGTGTATCCCACCTTGCCCAGTGGCTCTTGCCCTGGGCCAGATGCAGGATCCCCATTTTTAACCCATAAAGTCATCCATTTAGCTCCATGTATTTTTAAGACTACATCAGTTACCTTATCTCATCGAGACAGTAATAATAAAACATAATGAACTAAACAGCACAAGGAAAATAATTTTTTCCAGCATTTCTGAAGCTGTAAAGTCTGGATTATGGCACTAGGAAATATGAGTCCTTTCCCTAGGACATAGGTACAATCTTCTTACTAGGTCCCTACCTGGTAGAAGGGCAAGGCAGTCCCCTAGGACTCTCGTGAAGGCAGAATCCTCACAAAGGAAGTCCTCGCACTCACAATCCGTGACCGCCCAAAGCCCCACTTCCATCCGAGTGTTGTTTATTCTTAAAGATATAAAATGGGGTGCAGCACAAATGCTCAGCCCATGACACAGAATTTTAGAAGCAAAACACAAGTAAACAATAGTAAAGTGGGGTTCAGGGTCAAGAAGAGTCTGTAAGGAATGGTGATGCAGGTCAATAATACCAGAACTTTGGGGAGAGGGTAGATATGGCATAAGTATCAATAGTTTTGGAGTAATGGGGGTTATGTAGCTAAACCTTGTCCAAAAAAAAAAAACAATAAAAGCAACCAGTACCACAACAGAAACAGAACAACAGAAAACAAACCAATAGAACAGTGGTTTAGAAGAGTCATGTGGTGGACTCTTTCGCAGCATCGTTTATTTAGCACTGAGAGGCATTTATGACTCTGAAAAGTGCTTGAGTGTTTCTGACCTAGCACTCAACACTGTGCCATGTACGCAATTTATGGCTGATGAATGTTGCTTCCTTCCTTTGTCTTTTGACACTTGCCCTGCTCTGTGGCATTTAAAAGGCCATGAACTAGTGATTAGAGCCTCTCATCATGTTTGTAAAATGTCCTGACTACAGTGGCCAGCTCCTATGCCTTCCCCTGGTCCTGTCTGCTGGAGACTTGACAATGCAGTGGAATGTCAAGTTTGGCTAGACACTTTCCAAAATGACAAAGTTCTCCAAACTTTCTGCTGGATAAACAATTCTTCACCTTAATCTCGGGCAATTTCCTCTGAAACATATGGAAGAAAATTTAAGGCTACTAGCTATTTCAGTGTAAACAACATAAAAGTACATTTTATTTGTAAGTAACAATATTAAGTCCCAATTGGTTCAGTGATTATTACCAAGAGAGATGATGCTCCCAGTGGGAACTCTAATTGGGGAAAGCAGGGACAGAGAGGAGGGACTTTCTGCTGGAATCTAGAAAGCAGGTGCTCCAGATGTAATGGAACACAGATGCCCAGGATGCAAGAAAACAGCATGCGGAATGTCAGAGATGGGGCACTTTAACATGTCATGACCTTCAGTCAATTGAAGTGCAGAATGGCTTGCATGTGTGGAATGTGCCACCCAAAACATGCCAGTCAGAAAATGAAATGAAGTCTATTAAAACTTTAAGAATGCACTGTGTATGAAGCAAAGTAAATATGTTGTGGAGTGCAACACAGCAACAGCAAATGTCACTGGAATAAAAATTAATGGAAGAGGAATCATCATTCATTAAATTACTATTATATGTCAATTTTATGCAAATTATGTCATTCATTTATTCATTCAACAACTATTTATCAATACCTGACACATTGTTAGGTTGTACCAGAGGATACCAAGGTTAAAAAAGATAGTGTTGGTGGCTTTACACAGTTTACAGTATTTGAGATGGTAAGTTAAATAACTTGCTATGAAAATAATAAAGCAAGAATAAAATCTGAGAAGAGTGAGAAACACTTTTACAACTCTACATCATCTTTCAGGAAAAAAAAATGATTAAGTCAATGCAAAATCAATATAAATGTACCAAAGCCCATGTCAAGGTGAAGACATGATTACGATAACATTTGCATTCAAGTGACTTTAAAACATGGACTCTTGATCATACATCCTCTGTATTAGTAATAGTTAAAAGGCAATAATACTGAAACACATATAATAATCTTCCTGGAGCAAAAGGGAGGTTATTTTTAAAAATTATTTTGTGTAAGCTATAGTAATGGAGGTTAACTAATCTCGTGGATGTAATCTTACAAAAAGTCAAGCTTTTGACAATAAATTAAAAAAAATACCAAGAATTTACCTATAGAAATATTTCAGAACCTTTGTAATATAAATCTGAGTTGGAGAAATTATATGTAATTATATTTGCTTATACAAAATATGTGTTTCATAGCCTGAAAGCAACATGTTTTACTACCCTCAGCTTGGATCCCTGTGTGATTCATCAGTGGATCAGGACCCTTTTGCAAATAAGGGTGGAGCTTTTTTGTGCCAAACAATAAGACTAGCAACAACTAATGTGCCCCATCAAAATGTCCTACATTGTACAAAGCATTTTGATTTAATTTCAAAACAAAATGTTTATTATCCCCCAAGCTCCCACCTGGCATTAATTCCTCTGTCATTGATCTAATACATTTAGCTAAGAACTCTGATAATGTAGAAAAATATATATTATATATACACTATGTTCCATATATATTCATATGTACACTCATACATGCATATACAGATATAATATTTCAGGCTGAATTTCTAGAATATATTAACTCCTTAAAATCTACCAGACAGCACATACAGTAGAGGTATGTTTGTATAAGATTTTATTTCACTGCTAAATCACAAATGATAATACACAAAAGTAACGTCAAAATACACATCTTCTCACAATGACTTCACATAAGTGAACTGTAAAAACTTAGGAAATCAAAGTCTTCTAGACTGGGATGTAGAATGTGACATAACACAATCGCCAGTAGCATTCTAAGCAAACATCACTAAGGGGGTAGAAGTGGGAGGGAGGATGCTAATCTAAGTAACTGGAAATGAGCACAGACTGTAAGACTAAAGGCAAAAGAAACTAGACATAAGTACTGTACTCTAGTTGATAAAGCTGTGTCTCCTGGGCTTCGAGGTTAATAACTTGGATACGTCTGTATGTGTACACAGTAATTGAAAAGTTAAATGTTGGCAGATGGTAGGAGCCAGGTTTCTCACTGTTGGAGTAGAGGATATAGACAAGTGGAAAAGTCTTGAATGATCTAAATTGCAAGATTAGATTCACAGACATCAGTATGAATTTATATATAACGGAATATAGATACTGATTGTTGCACATAGAAATATTTATAGATACTTATGCATGCACATGTTACTATATATGATTACATATTCCCTAGGTATGTCAGCTGAGCATACCTAAAGACAAAACACCCCAACATCAAGGAGTTCATCTAGAGACAAGACCTTGATTGCTAACAGCATTCTCCAATGGGACAAGGATTCCTTGGGGAAATGTCTGATTTGAAAGCAGGGGTCTAAAGTGTGCCAATGCTTTGGTGAGTACAATAGTGCCTAAAGTTAAACAGACACACAGGATGACAAATGATGAGGATTTAGGGCTAAGACTGAAGGTCAATGATGCAGCTAGCATGTTGTGAGACCTCGACTTCTACCTAATACTGAAAAATAAGTGAATAAAGTAATACACACAAGTGAAAAGAGGGATGGATAGGTATCACAGAACAAACTGTAAGAAGTTAGTAGGAAAAATTGAAAAATGTAAATTAGAATAAGATAGTAAAGCATAAAGAATATACATAAGACCACATTAATCTAAAGGAATGTTAAGTTCAGGAGGGCAAGAGACAAATCTTTGGCAGAAAATGTCCAAGCAGCTTCCTTATTCTATACTCCACCAGCTACATTATACTTCCTAATCCTTCGGTATGGGCTGGACAGTGCTTGCTTTGTTCTGTTCTGTTTGGTTTGGTTTGGTAGAAAGCAGACAGTTTAAGTAGAGAAATGAAGACTAAGTCTCCAGAGTGGAGAAATCACTGGCAAACACACCCTTCGCTTGATGGCCAAGGTCAACAGCAGCACTGACAGTCCTGTTCACTTCTGCATTTTGATTCGATGCAACAAGAATAGTTCTGCTCCTGTGGACTTAATGTAAAACCCACCAATCCAGTATAGTCAAAAGACAAACACAAGACTAAAATGAGAGACACTCTTCAAAATACCTGGACTGGGCCATTGAAACCAAGAGCAATCAAGGAAGTGGAATAATAATAAGGCTTCAGATGCGTGACCACTTCATGTAACAAAGTGTCTTGAATGAGATTCAGGAACCCAAAGAATCTGAGTCAAAAGTTGAGCAGATCCTATTGGAATGTTATCTTTGGTTAATAATAATGTTTCAACATTTTTATTAGTTATAGTAAATGCATTGTATTATTCTGAGACACTAATAACTCATGGATTAATTTTGCTATCATCTCAAATATCTGTTATCATTTCAAATGGAAAACTAATTTCAAAAACTATAGTTGTCTATGTGCATATTATTTAGAAACACGTAAAATTTAGATCTATATCCAGATAACCTTCCATTCTTATCTTAAATGAAAGAAGATAGCAATGATGCCCACAGAGAGCAACTACCATGGGGAAGATCATAGTGCGTGTTCAATACCATGACTATTTCACATTGTCATGAATGATGACAAAGACTGGTTTAAGCTCAGTAAGACATTCATATATCACGTTTTCTTTTCTTTCTTTTTTAAAAAAAAAAACAATGTTTGATTCTATCTTGGACTATAATTTTACTTTAAAAAGTGATTAAAATTTATCAAATGTGACTGCTAACATGTCATCATACAAAGGAAGTCTATCAAGATGACATTTTACCCAGAGACTTACTAACAATATTCTTAAAAGATATGGGAAGATGAAAGTCAGAAGAACCCACTCACCTCCGATCCCCTGAGGTTGCCTGTATCCAATCTTTCTGCTGGCCCTCGGACTTTAGTCCTTTTCCCTCACCCAGTACCAGATCAGGTTCCCATCTCACCCACAATCCTACCCCACATTCTCGCCCCGCCTGTTCACTTTCCCTCCAAGACCCCTACCTCCCTCCCCACTTGTGATTGCTTTCTTCCCTCTCCCAAGTGGGACTGAGGCTTCCTCACTTGGGCATTTCAGCTTACTGACCTTTTTGAATTCTTTGAACTGTATCTTGGGTATTCTGTACTTTTTTAAAGTTAACATCCACTTATTAGTGACTACATACCATGCATGTTCTTTTGAGTCCGAGTTACCTCACTCAGGATGATATTTTCTAGTTCCATCCATTTGCCTGCAAAACTCGGGATGTCCTCATTCTTAATAGCTGAGTAGTATTCCATTGTGAAAATGAACCATATTTTCTATATATTAATGATTTTGTCCTGGGACATCTAGGTTGTTTCCAGCTTCCAGCTATCACAAATAAGGTCACTATGAACATAGTGGAACATGTGCCTCTGTGACAAGGTGGGCCATCTTTTGGGTATACTCCCAAGAATGATAATATACTCAAAATATATATCTGGGTCTTCAGATAAATCAATTTCAAATTTTCTGAGGAAACTCCAGATTGACTTCCAGAATGGTTGAACCAGTTTGCAATCCTACCAATAACAGAGGAGTGTTCCTCTTTCTCCACATCCTCTCCAACATATATTGTCATCTGAGGTTTTGATCTTAGCCATTCTGATTGGTGTAAGGTGCAATCTCAGGGTCATTTTGATTTGCATTTCTCTGATCACTAAGGCCTTGGAACCTTTTTTTAGGTGCTTCTCAGCCATTCCAGACTCCTCAGTTGTGAAATCTCGGTTTAGTTCTATACCCCATTTTTTGATTGGGTTGTTTGGTTTCTTGGTGTTTAGCTTCTTGAGTTCCTTATATATTTTGAATATTAGCCCTCTATCAGTTGTGGGGTTAGTGAAAAGTTTTTCCCAATCTGTAGGTTGCCAATATGTCTTATTGACATATCCTTTGCCTTACAGAAGCATTTCAGTTTCATGATGTCCCCTCCAGAATACACCAGAGACCTGGGAAATGAGAGAATCTCAGGACTCAAAGAGAGTGACCTTTTATGAAATGCCAGACATTAGGAAGAGGGAACTTATAGAGCCCACCTCCAGAAGGAAGACAGGGCATCAAACGAGGGAAAGGGGAGCCATCACACAGTCACAACTCTGATCATAATTGTTTCTGTTTGAAAGAATTACAGGGATAGAAATGGAGAGGAACCTGAAGAAAAGAAGGTCCAGCGACAAGCCCAACATGGGATCCAGCTCAAAGGGAGGTCCCAAGGCCTGACACTATTACTTAGGCTATTGCTCACATAAAGGGACCTAGCATGACTGTACTCCAGAAGATCCAACAAGCAGCTGAAAGAATCAGATGCAGATATTTACACCCATCCAATGCACAGAAGCAGCTGACCCCTGTTGTTGAATTAGGGAAGGCTGAAATAAGCTGAGGAGAAGGGCGACCCTGTAGGTGGACCAGCAGTCTCAATTAATCTGGATCCCCAAGATCACTGAAACACTGGACCACCAAACAGGCAGCATACACCAGCTGATATGAGGCCCCTAATACACATATACTAGGGGACTGTTTGGGCTTTGTTCATTTAGAGTTGATACACCTAACTCTCAAGAGTCCGGAGGCCCCAGGGAGTTTAGATGTCAGATGGGGTGGGGAGTGGGGACATCCACATAGTGACTGGGGCATGGGGAGGATGTATGGGATGTGGAACAGTCGGAAGGTGAATGAGGCGGGGGGGGGGGGAATAAAATATGGAGTGTAAAAAATAAATACATAAATTAATTTCTAAAAAACGAAAAAGAACCCACTCACATGACTTGACTCTTCAGATTAATTTCAAAATTTTATATAGTTTCTACAGTTTTTATCTGGCCTAGGGTCTAAAGTCAAAAAGTTTTCATGCCTCAGAACTAAATAGACATTGAGAAACTAATTCTATTATTCAATTTTAGAAGAGACTAGAGTTAATGTGAGAAGCTACTCTACTGACTAATATGCAAGGAAAGATATAATTATCGTATAAACCTAAATTCTGTTGGCAACAAAAGGAGGTTGGTCTTTTTGTGTAGTCAGATCGACATGAAAAGCCATATTACAACTGATGGTGTTTCTGCATGCTGTAAAAATGAGCATCAAATGCAGGCTGCGCTATTCAAACTGTTTATGGAAGTCCAGTGTGTCTCCCAGTTAAGCCCACTGCTCCCCACAGGCAGGAAGCCAGTAGTACTTCTTCCTCCCATACTCATGTTGCTGCATCATTAGGATCACCTCAAGAACTTCAGAGAAATATTGATGCTCGAGCCCCGCCTCAAAACAGCTGATCCTCGGGATGTCTGTGAGGCACTTCTCCAGCCATGCCACATACTTACTTCTATTTAGTACCACCATTCATGGAACATGAAGCTACAGATGAAAACTCGCCAATGTTCTTTGACAGCCTGCTTTGCTTTGAGACTTTTCTTTTAAGGAACCTACCATGGAGATTTACAATAAAAACTTCATACTTTGACAGGCAGATGCCACTGGTAGAGCACTGTCCACAGTGTAAGCTGATGAATTTTCATGTTCAATTCAAAGAAACATATCTTTATTTATACATATTTCCAAATCACCTTATGGAAGAAAAGGAATCATGTTTCTATCAGAAATCGGAAGTCAGAGCACAGCTGCGCCCAGCCTTCCCTAAGTGTGCTGCGAGATTCGCCATCACTGGGGAATACAGAGAGGCTGCAGGAGTCTGGCCTTGATTAGTCTGTGATTATTTCTAGTTTCCAAGTGTTTTATCCCTTTGGGTTTAAATGGTCAGTTCTTCATGCAATCCCTTTCCTCTAATGACCAGATCAGAAATGGAGTTTTTGAGGTGGCAGTTGACATTGCACATGACTTATTCATAGGCTTGTCCATGAATATGAACTCCCTCTCTCCATCCTTGCCTTACTTGACATATAAAAATATTACCAGCTCCTCACTTTGGCAAAGTGAGCAAGCATGAGAACATGGTCCAGATGAGGGTCACTTTGTTATTTTTGCTCATGTCTTTAATATTTTCTGGTTCAGTCTGAGAATAGATATCAGTTTGAAAATAATTTAACAGACAGCTACAAAATGGCAGTTTAAAAAAACAAAATAAGTTTCTCAAAAATGCAAATGTATACAATATCTATTAATATAAAGGCACTGAAGAATGATCCACTTTTTAAATAAATGCATTAGCAGCCTGGTAGTTGGATCCTATGGATCTGGCAATAGTTCAGTGTTGTTAAGCCCAAGCACCCCTTTGTCTCCTTAAGTGGTCTGGTGTGTTTTACTTGCTGTGTATGCAGGAGTGGTTTGGCACTCAAAAAACAGCTGTATTTTCTCCATCTAAATACTGGTGACACCTCAGCCACCATCCATATTTACAAGTATGTCTCATCCACCTATCACATCTTGCTTTCATGTCTTCTGCTAGGGAGGCATACACAGCTCACTGCATTCATACCGTCGGCTTCATCAGATGCATCTGCCAGCCTCTAGTACAGATGTTGACCATAAACACATCTTGCTGAATCAAGTATATGTGTCCTTTCCCCACAATCTTTTAAAGCCTAAATTTTGTTCTACCTTATTGCTTTCTGTACAGTTCTACAGTCTCATTTTTATCCTATGAAAGGGGTCTAGAAGGGGAAGTGTTCTCTTTTCAAAAACTTATTGGTTGTGACTTTCATTCCCAAGTTTAGGACTTCTCTGAGTTTGAGTGATAGTGTTATTTCAAGACTGGAAGAAAAACAAACAACAGAAAGTAGAGAAAATCAGCACATAAAGATGTTTTTTTCCTAGTCTCATAGTCTCCAATAATCTGGGAAAGTATTCAAGATACCATCTATTATCTGCAAATACATGCTACATTGAAGATAAAGTAAAAAAGGAAATTTTAGGCCTTGGCTTGCTTCCAGTTACAACCCTTAAGAGACCTTTTCTTGGGCTAGAGAGAAGGCTCAGTTGTTATGAGGGTATACTGTTTTTCTAGAGAATCTGGGTTGAGTTCCAGCACTCACAGTGTACTTTCCAACTTCCTGTAAGTACTGTTCCAGGGGACCTGAGTTACCAGACACAAACATGTAGGCAAAATACTTGTATACACAAAAATAAATACATCAGAAAAAAAGAGAGGGAGAGAGAGAGGAGACACAGATAGAGAGTGAGACAGAGACACAGAGAGAGATAGAAAGAGAAGCCAGGCAGAGGCAGAGACTTGCCTGGCACACTTCATATTTCTTACCTATTTCATTTCAGCACACAGTTCACAAGAACCACAGCACTTGTATTTATTGTCAGTCAGCTCATCAATTGTTCAGTTTCCTTGTACAATTCCTGTGCACCAAAAGCACTTCAAGGTACTGGAAGTATGAAATCAAAGACACACCCTAGGATACAAAGAAAAGAGTCACAGATTCTACCCTCAAGGTGATGATTGTTTCATGGAAGAGGGCAGCAATATAAATGTAAAAGAAAAATCAATATTATATGAACTAGTGAGAGATTTCTTCATGGAATGTTTTGGCAACCCAAGTGGAGCTTGTGGCTATGTCCAGTGATACTGAAAGGGAGAGAGAGTGACACACACACAAGATGTGGACCTAGAGAATAAACACTGGAAGGGTTGCAGCAGCAAGAAAACAAAGTAAGTAAACATTTATGGATGGTAAGTGTGGGTAGTGTTATTGTGCACTCCCCCTTGCCCCAATTTGGAGATGAGGAGGACAGGTTTTAAAGCTGTAGAAGGGTTTAAAGATAGTCCAATGGGACCAAAGAATTCAGAATCATTCTTCAGACAATAAGGAGCCACTGAAAGGGTTTAAAGCTTAAGATGATGTCCCAGATTTCTCATAGAAGTATAGGAAAAAAAGCAAGTGGCTATTATTAGGTAATAAAGTGCAAGAAGTGGAAGACAGGAGATGGAATGGGTGGGGCTGGTATCAGCATGTTAGTCATGGCAGTCTTAGAAAAACCCAACAGGATTTTCTCAGCAGGATGTCCACTCTCATAGTTTTAAGGTATGAGTGAAGTTTTAAAGAGATAGTCCTATGACTCCTTAACATAGAGATGCTTTTAAAACTATGATGGTATAGCACACTGACCAGTGTCATCCTGAGACAGGAAGCAGGGTAAAATGGATTAGAACATTGAAGGACCTTATTTATCCACTGAAGAAAGCAAAGCATCCTAGAGGGGAAGAAACTGGGTGTCAACTTCCTATGGAGGAATCTCACACAGTCACTTCTGAAGTCTGTCACGGTAGTCACACGTTAAGGTCTCCCCTCTATCCTCTGATATCTGAATCAACCCCTTCCTGAAAGAGCCTGGCCATGTGCAATTTGGAAAAGGTCCACATTGATTCAGATTCCTGCTTCCAGATGAACTATGAAGTAGAAATTGAGAATTTGAAATGATGTAGGACCAGATATCATTGAATTGCCTATGAACTAAAGACCAGAAGCTCATTGTATTGACTATTTGAACACCTTGATATTTCTCTAGAATGACTTGGTGGAAGGAAAAGAACTGAAGGGGATTTGCAGCTGTCCTAATGAATACATTTATATTTTCTTATATTCTGTGGGATATGGGAACAGCTTAGTTGGTTTCTCTTCCTCCTGAACATCTCGCAATGCCACAATAAAGGTGTAAATAGAATTTATTCATGTCTCTGGAATGAGAAGCCTAAGATTTAAGCTCATTCAGGTTCTTAAAAGAGGCTTTCTAGAAGTCCCAGCTCATTGTTGGTTCCTAGATGGAAACAACCTATAACTTCCCTGGTCCCTTATTATCATGAATGTTTCTCCAATATAAGCAGTTAATTCATCTAGCCAATAAGATTATCAGGAATAAATTCACTAGAAAGACAGAATAGTACATATTTCACTGTAATGGCAAAAAGTGATGCTTTCTTATACTTAATATATTGTACTTAGCAGAAGCAAGGCACAGATCCCACCCACATGCAAGCAGGGAGTGTTGTTTGAGGAGAAGGAGCAAGAGATAGAGATCGTGGAGGGAATCTTACAGTATGGTTCTATGAAATCACACATTAGCACTTATATATTAAGGTTGATATATAAAGACAAAGAGGAGAGAAACAGAAAAGTAGACCAAGAAAACTGTGAGTGTGCCTTTAAGAAGCCAATGTGACTCTGCCTTCTGCTGCTATAACAGAATAACAGGGACTCATTTTAAGGAAATAGTTGGTTTTCCCACAGTTCTGGAATCTGAGAAGGGCCCTCATTTTGTATCATACTATGTGTAGAAAACAAAGGGTCAATGACACATTGAGAACATAGGGTCAGACTCTTGCGACAACTGTCCTACTTCTGTATATTCATTTGCTCATAGGGGCAGAGCCTCATGACCTAATCGCCTCTTTCTGTATTCACAATGGTAATTACATTTCAACATAAGTTTTACAGATGATTTGTGAGCTCCTGCAAAGTGCCTAAGGTGCTGGCATGGCATCTCTCTCTTCCTTGAGTCCCTGTGATTCTAGGATTAAATGAGTCTACAGAGGTAAACACTGGCAGTCTGTAAAGCAGTAAGAAGAGAGAAACCATAGTGCATGACAGAAATGAGCTATATACTTCTTTTTCATAGAACTTTCTGGTTTTTCATTGCCAGAAGATTTTTGCTATTGTTCTGGTTGTTTTTTTACCTATTTTCCTTCCTTAATGGAATTGGATAAATCCAGCAAGTTATTTCAAGTCTCCTGAAGTAATGGGATTTTTTTCTAGGCTTTCTATTCTTTCTTCATTCTTGCTTCTTACAATTTTGTCTGCTCACCCCCTACACCTTCTGTCACATGCACACATATCCCACAACTTCTCATATTCCTTCTCTTCTAAAACCATGTAGTATCCTCGGGAATCAATAGATAGCATTTGTCTGTCTGCCCAGCCATGGAGTAACTAGGTTTTCATTTCAAGTTTTAGGAGTAGAAATATAGCTAGCACTTACCTGAGAGAGTTGTTTTGAAAATGCAATGATGTTATCTGAGTCCTGCTTCTAAGCTCAGCACAGTGTCTGGCAGAAGAATCATGTTGTAACTGATACCTATAATTATGATAAATGGTGAGGGAAAAATGGTGATATATAGACACAAAAAATGTATTTGTGACTTCAGAGCATAGCCACTGTGTTAGCTAGTTCAACAAGAAAGAAAGCACATCAAATATCTGGCACATGGTGTCCTAACCTTTACTTTCACCCAAATAAAGGGAAATTTTAGGGCAAATGACGACTGACAAAATCAATAGCTCACGGTGTGAGGTACTTAGCTGTTGCCCAATGGAAGGAGTAAATAAGGTTGGGAGTAGCTTCAGCCAATTCATGTTAACTTTTGATTCTTGTTTATGTTTTAAGGGAACATCAATCAATAGATTAGCCAAGTACACTTACTGATCATTTATGGAAGGCCTTTCTAACTACATTGGCCTGCATCTGGCATGTGTATCTCAGCATCTGGGGCACCTACTCATTCCACATTCACACAAATGATGCAGAATGTTCACAGGACCTGTACCACCTCTTCCAAAAGAGCATTAAGAAGGCAATTCTGGTTTGGAGGCATGAAGAAGACAGATTATTGGGTGACCATAGGAGTGAGAAAAACTGGAAGGGACTCATGTAGAAAAACCAAATGAGCCATGAAAAGGTTTTTGAAAGCTTTAATGGAGTGAAACAAAGTCTATGGTACAATTATAAGTTTAAAAAAGCGCAAAATTGAAAACTGTGTATGCAGCAAATATTCTGAGACATTTATAGTCTAGCTCATCTTTAGATTACTGTCAGGCCATCCATCCCAATGCACACCCATCATTAGTAAAAAAAAAAAAAAAGTAACATGATTATAATGGTTTATGATATTTGGATGGTAGGGCCACAAATAATTACTTTATTTGTTATTCTCATTTGCTACTATCCCAACATTTCACAATACAGATGAATCAGTCCGACAAATGACAAAAATGGAAAGAATAAAGCTTGTTTTCTTGGTTTATTATACCAACTGACTCGCCTAACTGACCTCCACTTGCTCATTTTATTCTGCTTTATCCAGGAAGGCATTCCAATCCATAAATGGAAGCTCAGAGCCCTTTCTGTTATTCCCACAACTCTCATGTTTACTTCTGCTGCTCATCCTATGCAGTGTAATTCATTCTGTTACCATATCAAACTATGACCTCTGAAGACAGAGACCATGCTGTGGACTTTCTCAAATGTTTATATTACCTGGCACGAAGTAAGGACAGACCGAAACAGAATTTATAACAAAATTATGCATAAAACAGGGGATGAAAGGTTGGCTTCACTCCAATGCTGAGGAAAGGTTGGGGTGCCATGTTGCTAAGAGAAGGGATTGAAAGCCTGCCTGAGGAAGGACATGGGGAGACCAGGGAGGGCCAGAGTGCTCTGCTTCGGAAAGTCACAGCCTGCTGAGGGAAGAACACATTGAGGATAGACAAGCTGCAGCCACCCTGAGACCTCTGAAGTTCAGTACTATGTAGTCCCCAAACACAGGGTAAAAGAGACACTTGCCAGAAGAACAGAAAGAGAATTAGCCTGGGAAAAAGAAACCAGAATGGGGGGTTTTCTATCTGCTACTAGGGAATGATTTTGAAGTGATAATTCACACTTACATCTCTACGGCAGGAGAAAGCACTTTCATTCGTGGTTTCACTGGAGTCCTGAAAGTGGTGCCTAAGTCTGGAAGCCTGGGAAGGGCTTCTCTCTCCTCTTTCCAGGTCAGCTAGGATGGGAGTACCATGAGGGAGTCTGTGCTAAGGGACAGTCCAGGGCTAAGCAAACATAGTCCTCCCATCCAGCCACCAACATCTACCCCTACCTTCTCACATGACCATATCTGAAGACACTCCTACAGAAGGGTGGTGGGTCTGTTTGCATTCTCTTTACAAAATATGTTTACAAGTCCCATATATTATTTTGGTTAACTTTCTAGTAGGTAAATAGGACCAGAAAGACCAATGTCTCTTCAAAGGACAGAATTCAAAGTTTCTTCTTTGAAAGAATTCTAATGCAGTGTTCTCCTCAGTGAGTTAAAGGTCCTTGAATGATCTGAATGTCTGTCATGGGGAAAGACATTATGTAAAAGACTGTAGGAAACAGGCTGACATTTGGTATCTTTGGTCTGCCTCTGCTGTCCTGAGAATTATTATAAATCCAATGTAACTCTTTAGAAAGTCTTGAATTACAAAGGCTTTGGAGAGTCAAACTCTCATCTCTACAATTTTAGTGGTGTTTTCCAACTGGACAAAAGATATACTCTTCTCATCAAACAGTCTTAAACAGTCAGGGTAACAGCAGGATAAAGAAACAAAGAAAGAAAGAAAGTCTGGGTATCTAAGAAGCTAGGTAATATGGGAACATCAGATAATTAAAGATTCTACAACACACTGCAGTCTTCAGCTTCAATTTGGAAAATGACATTTAATCCCCAGAGTCTACTGTCTGTGGTGATATAAGAATATTAATTCTTAATTCAGATTAGAGCCTAAAATATGTTTATGATACTAAAAACACAATTTAAGGCTTAGAATTGATACATTAAGGCTAGAATTGAACCAATTCTACCATTCTTGTATTTAAAGTTTTTGTAGGGAAGATGACATTATAGACATTATTTCGCCTTTTGTTGTTTTGTTGGGTGTTTTTTTGTTTTTGTTTTGTTTCACCTAGCTGTTGAAATTGTTTCCTCACATTGAGTCAAAAGAAAATATTTTCAGAGACTACAAGGCAGGATGATTGTCCATTTAGGTTCCATCAACATTTTGTAGAAAGGCAATGGACTTACCCTAGATGATATTAGTGGGACATAATCCATGGAAAAGTAAGAAGAAACTCACAAAGCTAGTGGAAGCTAGTGTTAGGTTTACACATGACTCGGTGTCAGAAGAACCTCACAGTGGTAGGTAAGCTGAGCCACTATAATCATTGCCTAACACTGCCCTGAGCAAAGTTTCTTAGAGTTAAGCTGTTCTCTGCAGGACAGTAGAGAGTGTTTCCTAAGACTCGGGAAGTAATAATTTCATAAGTGTCAGGAAGTTTCTGAAGCTAAAAAGATTTAGTAGGACCCTCTTCAAAGCTATATAACCAGTAAATAACTTCTAGGAAATAGCAGGTTTTCCAGTCAGGTGAGATGCTTGGAGAAGAATCCTGGACCTGTCAATCTGCTTATGAGTCATATAGAGAACTATAAGAGTCTATATATTCACTGAGTTCCTATTCATTCTAGTTGGGCATTACAGTCTTACAGCTATCTTTGAATTCTCCATGTTTATGTAAGTAAATCATGCATATATTGTGGGTAACCCCAGTGAACTCATTGGTTTGGCAAAGGGACTTTTGTAGAATCATGACCTTGCTGTGTTGTGGATTTGTATCTAGGGTAAGAAGATATTTGTTCAAGGATTTCCAGGGAATGTCTTATAGAACAGGCTGGAAATACATAGCAAACTAGAGAGGATGTTATTTCTAATATAATCTATCACCACTTATTAAAGATTAGAGACTTCTGTATTTTTAAACTATGAATATAAAATGGATATCTTTTCATTTGTTTATGCATTCAAACATGTTTTTATTGATATTGTGTAATTTTTATATATTAATTCATTTATTTTCTTTCAGATTCATTTTCTTTTTACTTATGTGCATGTATGTGTGTTTTTGTGAATGTATGAATACCCATGAAGGCCAGAAGAGGAGACCAGATGCCTTTAAACTGGAGTTACATACAGTTGTGAACCACCTGAAATGGATACTAGGATGTAAGCTACCTGAGTCCTCTGGAAGAACAACAACAAGCACTCTTAACCACTGAACCATCTCTTTATCCCTGACAAATCTTGACCTCTTGAGTTAAGAAACCTGGACATTTTGTTTTTCTGAGTAGTTTAGTAAATGGGATAGCTTTCTGAGTTTTCAGGTGTTTAATTGTTAGTGTGCAGAAGTGCAATTGATTTTTGTATGTTGTATATGTATTCTCAAGTTTACTAACACTGTTTTGGTGAAACTTTTCAGTTTCCTGATTATATATAAATAAAATCATGTCATTTGCTAAAAGTGATAGATAATTTTGCTGCACTTTTCTTTTTAGTGTGGATGACTTTATCTTCTTTTCCTCCCTAATTTCTCTGGAATAGAAGTGACAATAACTAACACTCAAAATAACCCATGCTGAGTGATAAACCCAAACTCCTACAGGAGGCACTCAGGATCAGAGAGCTCCATACTCTGCTTCTTTGTGCTAGTCTAAGGACTACAGTGTTACTAACACATAGAAAATACTATACCTTGTAGAGTCAGTTAGGCTGGATTCAAATAAAAGTGTCTCTTTACATGAACTTTAGGGCCTCAGGAAATGTGTAACATACACATTTTGTGTTTGTTTATGCTTCTTTTGTGTGTATGAATATACCTGTGTGTCTGAAGACAAATGCATGTGTATTCCAGCAAGTGTCTGAGTGTGTGTGTGTGTGTGTGTGTGTCTACAAGCCACTTGAAGGCCACTACATGACTTTAGGTATTATTGCTTAGATAATATATCCACTTTGTTTTTTGAGTCAGAATAGCTCACTTGAACTTGATGAGTAGGTTATGATGGCTTGCCATCAAACCCCAGGGATTCTCCAACTCTCTGCATCTCTGTAGTGCTAGGAGTACAAGTGTGGATACCATACCTGTTTTTTGTTTGTTTGTTTATTGCTTAGTGTATTGTTTTCATTATACATGTTAATGTATCTCCTCACTATCCACTTAAATATTTCTTTAATTCATAAATTAACAACTCAAATTCTACTTCTGAGCAAAATCTCAAGACCACAGTACAGCTATGATAGCCAAGGCTTACATGATCTCAGTCATTGCTGGAATCCATGAGTTCATTTTATGGAAGTTAAGAGTAAGATGGTTATGGCAGTCTGGGGAACAGTAGGAGGAAGAAAAAAATCAAGGACAAGTTGCTCAGCAGATAACAGGTTTCAGGTAGCCAGAAGCAAGAAGTTCTGGTGTGCTATTACACAACAGATTGACGACTAGTAACAATGTACCATAATAACCAACTAACCAACATCTTAGGAAGTAGTAAGATGGGCTGGTTATGTCTGTCCTGTTTCTGGTTCTGTCTTCTATGTCAGGAAACATGTTCTCTTTTATATTCTAACTCCCTTAGAGAAACTATTTTCTCTGGTCAAACTTTTATAAGTTTTACATTCTTGTAGAGTTTCTCATTCAGAGAGCCCCAAAAGCCAAAGTGCCTCTCTTGGTGACATTTGTATGTAAGTTATCATGTAATAATCTGTAAGTTATCACTGTTCAGGTGATCAAAATAAGTTCATTGTGTTTTACTTTTTCAATGTGCTAGGGGATGGGGCAATGACACTTTCAACTAACTAAATAAAGAGGGGCAAATTTTTTCTACCTACTTAAGTTGGGGTTCAGTATGAATAAGTCTAAGCCAGACTAGACAGAAATGGCAACATCATTAGCTGACATTGATGTTACAATCTGAAGAGATTCTCAAAAGCTCTTCTGCAAAACACAGGCAGAGCAAGCCTCAGTTTTTGATATTTCTTATCCCAACACTTAAGTCCAGTGACACATGCTACTTGTTCATATCAGAAATGTGCTATACTCCTTCTTTCTATTCTATGAATATGCAATGTGGTCTGAATGTTGGGGTGTGTTTCCTGTTCATGTACATACTACAAATTATTTCAGGCATAATTCACACAAGAATAGTTTCAGAGATCCTATACTGGTCCTCTGCCCAAAAATGATTGATAGCAATAAATAGGATAATATCTTTACTCTCTGGCACTAATGGTATAGTTACTATGTATCCTTTGCAATTGTAAATAAGGAAAAATGATCAGAGAATAAAATAGCTGGGAAAAGCTATAAACTCATAAACCAATCAATTATAACCTGAATCTGGAGATAGTGTTGTAAGACAAACTTGGATTATATTTATCTCTAAGAGCAATCCCGGTGTGTGAGCGCATGTGAATAAAACAGAGAAGTCCTAAAAAAGAAATGATTGGTAGAGAATTTCAGATAGTAAAACTAGGTCCAGAACAGATAGCATAAGACAAAGAAAGTGAATTAGTGATGTTCAATGTGCTCAAAGTGGTAAGTTTTAGTCTTGGTGTGTAATGGCCTATAAGCTTGTTTTTTCTTTTTTTTCTCAAACTAGGTTTCTAACTCAATCTCAGTGTGGGGCCATTCATCATGCTTCTGTGCTTAGTGACATGACATTAGAAATCCCAATAACCTTTTCTCCCTAATCTTTTTTTTTTTTTGATAATTTGTACATAGACCCAATGTTGTCTCCCTCAAGAAAGTCAATTGGAGCAATTCTATCGTTTGATCTGGAATGTACCCTATAGGTCAATAGGCTACAATTAAGGTTTCAAACTTGTAAACCTAGTGGGAGATGATGGAGATATTAAGAAGAGTCTTGGTCTTCAGGTTATTGGTATACCCTCTTGATAGGACTATTGCACCATAATCTTCTATCTCAATTATTGGTCACAAAGTCATGTGCCCTTGTCATGTTGTGCTCCTTTGCACAAACCAATGTGTCCTTCCAAATCATAGAAGAAATCATTTAAAATTATGACCCGATTAAACACATTCTCAAAAGCTGAGTATCTTAGACATTTGTTTTGGTGAGAGAAATACCACTAATACAGACCATTTTAAGAATTTTCTTTCATAGATTGTGACTACTATATTCATACCCACAAGTGATTATTTTTCTCCTATGTGGGTTTATCAACATGTTTCAAGCTCTTGAAATTCACTGTCTGCATCTCAGCACTAAATACAATGCTCAGCATGCTTGATATGCAATATATGCCTGTAGAATGGATAAATGAATAAATATCATGTATTGTTACTAGACGTATCCTGAATACATCATGCTATCTCACAAGTCAGAGGTGCTGTACCCCACAAACCATATCCAGATTTTATGCCTGCAAAGCATTGGCTCATGTGTTGTGACTACACACTGTTTCTTTTCCTGTCATGCTTTGCAAAACTTCCCATTCCTCCTCAGAAAAACAGCCTTCTGGGGTGAAAGCCTGATTGTGCTGAAGTTATTTCATAAGAGCAAGCCATTGCACATCATTGAAATCATACTGCCGTTACCTTACTCGTTGTTCTTAGTTCTTGGTAGACATGTGGTATGGAATCTGCAACTGCTAGCAGAGGGTGTCTAACAGAGTAGGCATTTATTAAATATTTCTGAAATTTTGATTTTGAAGTGAGAAATAAATGTTTCATTGCTAAATTGGGATCTGTAAATGCTCTATTTTGTAAATGAGAAAATGGGAGCGTGAATTATTGGTATCTAACTTCCCAAACACCAGAAAGTGAACTGTAGATCTGTCTTGTCCACAATTAGAACCTCATGCTTTATGTTTGGCACAGTGTATCTGTCATATGAATAATGTTTAAATGTTATTGTTTAAAAATGTCTAATTGATTACAGAGCAACTTATCGAACATTCCATATTCTCGAATATATATGCATCTTCTGGATCCACAGTTGTCCACCATGGAAGGAAGTTAATGTCATTTGTTTGTTTGCATTCCTAACTTCATGAAATCTCATGTTGACTGTTTCCCTCTGCTGCATCTTTTTTTCTCGATTCTAAATTCAACTCCCTCCCTTGCAAGACTTGCAATAAGCCAGGCTCTCCAAAGACTCACTTCAAATCCACATCAAATAGTCAGTCATGAGCAAAGAGTAGCCACAGCTGTGGTTCTTGGGAAAGCACCCAGTTCAGTGCATATTGACACAGAGCGGGTCTAGGAGCCCTTGTATTCCCTCGTCCATTTGTAAAAAATGCCCTCACATCTTTCCTAATCCATCTCTAGCATTGTGGGCATCTTGCTGCTCAAATAAATTGCAGCAGTTCAACACACTAAGATAGTTTTCAGCCATTAGAAATGTTTCTAAGCATTTTCAATGAATGGGTAAAACAGTATATACTATTACACGATGATTTTAGAGAGAAAATTGTATCTAGCATAAGATTTTGATGTTGAGATAAGTGGGTAAGTAAAAGAAGTGTTAAAAAGAAAAAGCTACATCAAAATATTGAGTGATTTTCAAGAGTAGCAATTCTCTGATGACTTACAGTGTCTTCTATTTTTCTCTAGTCTCCAAAATCTTCCAGCATTTGAAACTCCTATAAGTATACAAAGGTAGTAAGACAATATTTGGTGCCAACACAGTGACATGAAATTAGTCACACATCAGCATAGCTTTGTTTCATTACTTTGCCCCCTCTAGGGGCAATTTCCCTCAAGCCCTTTCTCATTGTGAAATAAAAGCCTTTGTCTTCAGTTGAACATGTTCAAAAGTAAGACAGGGAGTGGTGCAGAAGTAAAAATTGCTCTGGGGAAAAAAGAGAGTGAGGCTTCTACAATGAGAACTCTAGGAGAAGATGCCAAGCCAAGCTTACCTCTCATCACAAAGATGATCTTCACCTTGTCAGCTGAAGACTGAGTTCATGTGCAAACTGATGTGAAAGTACACTGGACACAACAAACACACATAGTTTTGATGGTAAAGATAGGACAGACTGGGTTAATTGGTTAACATATGACAGCATAGAGGTAATGAGCCCAGACTTCAGGTGAATTCATAACTTTCAAAGCTTGTTCAGGAGTCTATTCTGCCCAGCAGTAAGCTTAGCTTTGAACATGCACTTTCCTCAAGTAAGATTCAAGCTATGGGCTTTATAAGTGGGGTAGTAAAGGTGTTGACTGTGGGCAAGGAATTCAAAACTGAAATGCTCATGTATAGATGGTGTGAAAAGAGGCTTAGAGATGGATACCAGCCCTCTGTATTGTGATATCTGTGAGCATTATAACGCACTATATCTAGGACCTCTCTGGACTCAGTGAAGGTGAAGAGGTGAGATTTAAATATTTATCCTTTAAAAAAATTGTCAAGTGTTTCTAATATACTGTGAATACTATTGAATTAGATTTGTCTTGAATTAGACATGTGATTCCTGTTCATCTCCTGGATGACTTCAGGAAGCTCACATTGTCCTAGGGTGCAGTGCAGGTAAATCGTCAGGGGCAAAGAAAGAACACTATAAAATGGACAGTATTTGCCCATCTTTAGGGGCATCTACCTTATTGAGTTCGTGCCAACTGCGGCTAGATGAATGAATGCAGGCCCAGTGTTAGAGATCTTCATTATTATAAAAATGTATTTCTAATTTATGTGTATGTTGGCACATATGTTTCAAATGTTTGCCTATGCCAGTAAAAGCTTGAAGAGAGTAACAGATGCCCTGGAATGTTACAGGTGGTTGACTAGATGCTTGGGAGCTGCCTTGTGTGTGCTAGGACCTAAAATCAGGTCCTCTGCACAAACAGCAAGTACTCTTGGTCACTGAACCTCCTCTCTACCCACCCTCTTTTTAAATCTTTAGAAACAGAACTCAGTATTTTTACCTAGATATGATGCCTTTTAAGACTGTAGTCTCGGCTCCTAGGAAGTTGAGGCAAGAGGATTGTTATGATTTCAAGTCCTGCTGAGGTTATGTAGTAAATTCCATTTTCACCCAACTGAGCTGTGGTGTGAGCCCTTGTAATATCATAAAGAAAAAAAGTAAAAATGTTTAAAAGATTTTGTATAATTTTTTTTGAATTTTTAATATTGGCTCAGTATTTTTATAAGATTCCCTGCCAAATAAGCCATATGTGTGGCTTAGTCCAACCTTCCAGTCCGTACTTTGGGACTTTGGCTCTAAAATGTATTTTTAGGCATCTATCATAGAACTCTGTGTGGGGCTGACAGAATGGTCTATTTGGTTGACATACACCAGTTATGAAACAGAGACTGGCTTTCGGCTGCTGAAGAGATAGTACTGTTCTTTCTCTGCACAAGGGAAGAAGCACCTGCACTGATGTTGGCAGAGTTCAGGTTTTAAATAATCCTGCTCACCTGGTTTGGGTTCTTGCCCAGAGACTTCAGCCAATGCCTGCAGAGGCTCCAGTGATAATTCCTATCCCACTAGCGCTAACACATGTAAAGTGCACATCATAGCACCTGGACATGGAGGGTGTGTAATAAATGCTTGTGTTCTTGTCACCTCCTACTTCTTCATTGCTTTGCTCTCTCTCTCCTTTTCCTCCTGCCTTTAAACTGATTCTGACATGCTACCTCCTCTTCCAGGAGAGCATCAATCAAGGCAATTAATGGATTGCTATCATCTTCAGTTTTAAATGTGTGATCTGAACACTCACTGAGAATCTTCTAGAATCCTCCACCCCACAATCAGAGTGAATTTGACCAAAGTAGAGTTAAAACAAAGTGAAAATTGCATATAAAAGAAACACAATAGGCTAATATCTGCTCAAATATAAAATACATAAACCCTGACACAGGGACTAATTTAAATATTATATTATTAATATAATATTTAAACCTCAGTTGCTCAAATACATGGATATAAAAATGCTTGCTGTGAACTGCTTTGTGATTTTTTTTTTTGACTTTCACTTTAGTACTTTCTTTTTATTTTATCACTAGAATATTTGAAGTTTTATTTCTTTCTTCTTTTTTTATTTTTTTTAATTTATTTTTTTATTAGGTATTTTCCTCGTTTACATTTTCAATGCTATCCCAAAAGTCCCCCATACCCATCCCCCCAATCCCCTACCCACCCACTCCCCCTTTTTGGCCCTGGGGTTCCCCTGTACTAGGGCATATAAAGTTTGCAAGTCCAATGGGCCTCTCTTTCCAGTGATGGCCGACTAGGCCATCTTTTGATACATATGCAGCTAGAGACAAGAGCTCCGGGGTACTGGTTAGTTCATATTGTTGTTCCACCTATAGGGTTGCAGTTCCCTTTAGCTCCTTGGGTACTTTCTCTAGCTCCTCCACTGGGAGCCGTGTGATCCATCCAATAGCTGACTGTGATCATCCACTTCTGTGTTTGCTAGGCCCCGGCACAGTCTCACAAGAGACAGCTATATCTGGGTCCTAAAATTAGTTACAACTTAAGTATGAATTAAAGTGGAATACAGGATTTTATAATAAAATCCCTCTAGAATAGTGTTTTTCAACAAGGAAGTATTCTGTACCCCCAAGTGACATTTGATAATATCTGGAAGTGTTTTGGTTGTCACAAAGATGCTTAAGGCATGTCATGAGTAGCAAAAGTACTACTAAACAATTTAGAGTAATAGGGTACTCTAAGTTGTTTATTTGGGAAGAGTACACTCCCAAACAACAATCTGACCAAATGTTCATGTTGGCAAGTAGGAGCCAGCCCTGAAAGGAAAGAAGGAAGGTCTGCATGTGCATGTGTGCAGCGAGGGAGTGGTTTTGATGTTCACTGACAAAAGAAGTAAGACACTAACTACTCCAGGCAGTATACCAGAGAACAATGCAAATACACATTCATAGTATTCACATGGTATATAAATATTAGCTATTTTTTATTAAAATATTTGATAAAAGCAACTTAATAACAAGAGTTTATTTGGTCTCATGGTTGGGTGTATAGTCCACCACGGTGAGGAGGTCATAATGGCAGGGATTTGAAGTGGTTGATGACATTAACTCTGCACTGAGGAAGTATAGAGTGATGAAAGCCTGTGTTGTGCTCAGCACCTCCTTCTCCTTCAACCCAGAACTCCAGCACATAAATTGGTGCCACCAGATTTAGGCCAGGTCTTCCCACTGCAACTAGCTCAGCCTAGACACTGCCTTTCAGGCCTGTTCCGAGATCTTGTTCTCAGTGATTTTTGATGCAGCCAGACTGCTAATCAGCTTTGGCTACCATTGTACCCTTGCTGCTCTACTAGGGACAAGTGTCAATACATACTCCAAGAGCATTCCTAGAAAAGTTTCAAAACGTCCTTAACAATGGTCTCTAGAGAGGGATCTGAATCAGACTTGTAGGGAAACTAATTGAATTTTATTTTACTTCATATACTTTTCTGCAGTTTTAAGATTCTATCAAATCGAACTGTTTTATTTGTAGTTAACAGTCACAGTTTCTAGGCTGCTTTTAAGTAATATGAGAAGAGGTAGAAAGGAAGAAGGGGGTCAACATGGCTCTTTTTCTCCATCCTTCACATCTCAATATGGCATCACCAAATTGCAACAGAGCTTTCCTCTTGATGTGGAGTCTCCCAGGCAAAGCTCAGCTACTAGCAATTTTTGCTTTAATAAAAATTTAATTAAAATGTAAACTCTCTCAGGAAGATTTATGTTTTAAACCTTGTTTTCCAAATTCTGTTATGTAATAAAAGAACATGTAGTAGTGGGATTTTAAGTATAGTGTATTCTGGAAGGCAATTTTGGAACTTCTGAAATGAGGCCCCATATGGAAGTAAGAATCTCCCCTGTTTGGGTTTTATAAATGAGTTGTGTTGTGTGCTTTCTGGATATATGTGGTATATGTGTGTGTTCTTTTGTGTGTGCATGTGCAGGTGTGCCTGTATGGGTGTGCAATTGTGTGGAGACCAGAGATGAATGTCAAGTGTGACCTTCAATCACTCTCAACCTTGAGTTTCAGGACAGTGTTTCTCAGTCAACCTGAAACTCATCCTTTCAGCTTTCTGTATGATGAGTGAGCATCAGGAATCTGCCTGGTTCCATATCTTCTGTACTGAAATTAGAGACACTCAGCACTTTACCTGCATTTTACATGACTGCTAGAGCCCAAACTTAAATCTTCAGCCTATAGGGCAAGCACATTACTGAGTCCTCTTCCCAACCATTTTAGGTAATATTTAAGGTATACAATGTAATGCTACTGAATGCATGTGTATTGGAAAATCATGTGGAATTGAATAAAAAAATGAAATGAAAAAAAGTGGAAAGGGGAGGGGAGGGCAGGGGAGGGGAGGGCAGGGGAGGGGAGGGCAGGGGAGAGGAGAGGAGAGGAGAGGAGAGGAGAGGAGAGGAGAGGAGAGGAGAGGAGAGGAGAGGAGAGGAGAGGAGAGGAGAGGAGAGGAGAGGAGAGGAGAGGAGAGGAGAGGAGAGGAGAGGAGAGGAGAGGAGAGGAGAGGAGAGGAGAGGAGAGGAGAGGAGAGGAGAGGAGAGGAGAGGAGAGGAGAGGAAAGGAAAGGAAAGGAAAGGAAAGGAAAGGAAAGGAAAGGAAAGGAAAGGAAAGGAAAGGAAAGGAAAGGAAAGGAAAGGAAAGGAAAGGAAAGGAAAGGAAAGGAAAGGAGTGCTCCTAGGTATGGTGGAAGAAAAGGCTTATTACAGACATGTAAGAGAACATAATCAATGTCAGAGACATCTGGGAGAGTCTAGAGTGGCCATGGCCCTGAGCCATATGGTGAAAGGAGAATGGCAAAAGAGAGGGAAGAAGGCAGACCCAAGTATAGCAGCCAGGAGGCCAAGGGTTCATAAAAGAATGGGTAACTAAAATGTCTGAATTGTATAATGAAGAGCTTATAGGGAAAGGCAGTGAGGTCCGTGGGGCTGGAGTATTCAGGGTAGCAGGCAGGGTATGGGTAGGGACTGAGGGATGCTGGGAGATCCTGGAGGCCAGGTCCACTTCTGTATATTAAATAGACACATCAGCTCCCTGTGCAGGGTTTGAAATTTAGTAGTAGTGAACCAAATATACACACCATCTCATAACAAGTTGCTTTTATTTGGTCTTTTAGCTGAAATCCACTCAACAAGTACATTACTAACAAGTACATTATTAACCAACACTACATGCTGACCATTACATCTCTCCTAAAATCTTCTCCTCCAAACCCACTCTGAGAACCCTGTTTTCTCTTTTGTTTCTATATACAACTTATTTTAGATAAGTATTCCATGTATAAGATTGTACAATACTGTTCTTTCTCTGTCTTGCTTATTTGTTTTAGCATGATGTTCTGCAGAAATTGCCCATCTTGTCATAAATGTCAAGATCATATCCATTCAAGATCTTACTATTATTTTTAGAGACAAGATCTCACCTATATAGTCCTAGATGTCCCAGAACTCAATGTGTTGATCATACTGGCCTCAAAACTTAACAGCAATCTGCTTACCTCTGCCTCCCATGCCAAAAGTCATTCTATTGTTTACAAGGACCATAGTATCCTTGTCCATTATCTCAATATTCATTCAGGCTTTTGGAGTACAGGTGAGTATTCCAAAAGGGTAATTAATTTCCTCTGTTTTTGTTTCTAATTTCTTTAGGAACCTCTGTGGTGCTTTCTATTGCAGCTGTGACAATGTTTGCATTAGCAATGCAGAGTGTCAGCCTCTGTGATATTTTGATGGTAGTCACTGGTACAGGTATGATGGAACCTCTCATTGCTGGCGACATGCATTTTCCTTACCCCTGCTTTGGGATTAAATCTGTGAGGAGTGTCTTGTAGGAGCTGGACTGCCTTACTTACAAACCCAGAGAAGGTAGAAAACTCCCCCAAGGGATGAGTTTAGGAAGATGTCCTCCAGAGTCACAGGATGCACTGAGATGTTGGCCTTGATTTTCTGAATAACTTTTTGTTCCCCATCAATCCTTAAGTTAATGACTCTGACCCCAATTCCAAGAACCAATCATGATAGTTTTCTGATGGTTATTCTTCATGTGAAGAAACACAAAAGAGATGCTCCATCCTGGTTGAAAACGAAAAATCCCATAAAAGTAAATGGGAGATTTGGGTTCTTACCTCCAAAGGAGAAAACTCTCTGGGATGGGTGCAGTTATGTAATTTAAACTATAAAAGGCCAAATTATGAGTATGAAGGAATGGGGTTTGGTGTCTGAGATCCTAAATAACATTGACATATAAAATGGCTGCATGATTCCATCAGCATTTACTTTTTGCATATTTAAAACCTTTCAAGGCAGTAAATACTTTTTTAATATGCTTCTTTTTTACTATGTAAAAGAGCCTTTTATACATTGGCCTCTTGGTTAATATCAGCCCTTCCAATGAAGCATCCAATTGTAATCCTGGCTCCCTCCCTTGAATCGTTCTTCCTAGTTGTATATTAAATATACAGCCAATACCATATAGTTATGATCTCCATCTGCAGACTCTGATATTTTCAACAGCCTTAGCAAGATTTCCTTTGGGTACTTTGAACAGAGACAAAATAGGCAATCGGCTGTCCTGAAGCAATTATAAAGCTGGGCTGTTCAATTTTGTATGGTGAGAATTCATTTGCCTTACTCCTAACCTAACGTCACTGCATATAAATGTAATAAAAGCTATAGGCTCAAACTCAATCCTGGCATCATGTATCAGAACATCATATCTTATCAAAAACATTTTCTCAGGTGAAATAAGCTGCCTATAGTTATGGAAATGCTTCAGCTGTAATGTGATTGCCATTAAAAAAAAAAACACATTAGCAAAAGGTCTACCATTTACTGAGTCAAAAAAGCCATCCAGAATGCTCTCCAAAAAAGACTCCACAGTTTTGCCTGGTACCTCAAAATTAAAATAATTTTCAGTGCTACAAACATAGTGGTAACAGAACTGTAATGAGTTAAGTCATGTGATCACTAATTAGTCCCCATTAAGAAAGAATAGCAAACCTTTGAAAACTAACATAGACTCTGCTGCAGGAGTCATGTTCTTAGACAGTCTTACTTGGTTGTGCTCTGATCCAAAACCATTGCTCTTTCCTAAGATTCTCCAGTGAAAGTCTTTTGCATTCTTCCTCAAATAGCAAGGCAACATGTACCCTGGTTTTACCTCAGCCACTTTTTTCTAACTACCATTTTCTCATACTTGAGCAATGCCTTCATCTATACATTCCCTGGGTAGTACTTCTATTAGAGGTGTAAAGGTATAGCGATGTAAGAGAAATTTTTTCAAATGCCAAATTTAAAAGAATGTACCCCAGAGAAAATTACTAAAGCTAATGATTTAATACAGTATCTTAAAAATCAAAACTAAAGCAAAAATCTACAGTGACTCATCATCTAAGGTACCTATAATATTGTTAATATTAAAATATTTACCCACTGATAATTAATTCCCTCTGTTTTACATGTCTGTCTTTTGTTAACTTTGTCCATCTTTTCCATCCCTTCAAGAAACAACTCTTCTAAGAAAAGCCATAGGTGATTTTATCTAGAAAAATAGCTGAAGACAAACCATTACTGTCTATGTTACCTCATTCATGCTTTCATTTGCATTCCTACCACTGTTTATTTAATTTGGGGGTTAAATTTCCACAGGGTTTATATTGGAGCACAATGCTGGGATAGACACCTGGAAAGTGTTTTCTGCATGCCCTGCTTGAGCACCCTGGGAAATGTCAAGCCAAATTCCAAGATGCCCTATGATGTCTACCTTCTAGAGTTGAATGATGTGAAAAAGTTACATTATTTTGCAATGGTAAACTGAAAGACTCACTCATTGACTTCATTAGGCTCTAGGTATTTCAAGAATGGACAAATATTGCAGGCATAATAAAGGCTCCACATCCACTGAACTGAACTTAAAAGAATAATTTTCCAGAATGGTGCTAGCTTTAAAATGTCTTTTTAAACAGTATTCAGGTTTTTCTTGAAAATTATTCTATGGCTCTGAAGAACAAGTTACCCCCAAAAAATCCAAAGTATGAATTGTGCTACAGCATTGAGTGAAGCCACAGTGGCCCCTTAACAACGTTTAACATCTTGATTTTAACTTTGTCTAACACTAAGAGAAATTCCAAAGTCTTCTGTGCTCTGAGGCACATTCAGAGTCCTGCACCACTGAACTTACTTTAAGTTTCTCCATACACACACAACTTATTATGGAAATATATAAAATGAACACAGAAATTAGTATCATATCCTTTAAAAGAATTCTATGTATGCACTATAACCTTCAGCCTTTTGCAAAAAGTCTAGATTGCTCCTTCTCAACATGTATTGTGTATCTAGTTTTTGCTATGCAGGCAAAGAGTGCAAGAACTTTATTCAATAGTTCTTGATTGCCCACAAAAGAGTAAAACTCTACATTGCATATTCTCAATGCTTTTCTACAGACTCATCTTTCAAAACTGTCTTTTCACTACTCTATAGATTTCTCCACTTCCCTTTTATATCTGCCCCAGGTAGCTTTTTTGTTGTAGTTTTACATATTCAAGTTTAGTGGTGCAGTCTAATTTTCATGTCTCTACATTAATTCCTTCCTTTAAAAAATTTGCTTTTAATGCCCTTAACATTTTTAAGGATAATATAAAGGTATTCTTACCTCAACACTTCTTCCAAAAAGTCAGTAGAAAGCAACCACTAGAAACAAACAACAGAACACAAGTGTCTACTATAAGTAAAGTAACATACATCTACACTGCCAATCCAGAAACAGCAAATAAGCTCTGAAATATATTGTAAAATATGGCAAAATTGAAGGAAAATTTTGGGAACAGGTAAATGCGCTGGGCGAATGTAGAAAATTAAAGTTGAAAATACCTTGCTAGTTCAGTGGATTATTCTAAGGAGGGAACTCCAAGCTTCTCATGCAACATATCATGACATTTAGGAATTTGAATGAGCTTTTTAAAATATTTACGGCACAGAGAAGGCACCAAATACCAAATAAAGACAATCAATTCAGTATTTATTCAAAGAAGAATAGAGTCAAATAATTGGGGGAGGAGCTAAAATTACCATAGACTGTTCTACAAGCTGGAGACCAAGACAGTAATTCAGTCTGAGTGTCCCGATTCTTGAAACCCAAGGAGCCTTAAAATTCAAAAATAAGAGGCCATAAATTCTTTCTGGAGCAGAGAGGCTGGAAATAAAACCAATCTCTCTCTCTCTCTCTCTCTCTCTCTCTCTCTCTCTCTCTCTCTCTCTCTCTCTCTCTCTCTCTCTCTCTCTCCCACTTCTTCAAGGAATTGAAGATTGCCCACCTAATTGGAAGGGATCACCTGCTTGAGTGAGCCCATCAATTCAAATGTTAATTATATTTAGAAACAGCCTCAGAGACATTCTCAGAAATAATGTTATATTTGGGAACCCTCTGGCAGTTAATTGTTAACAGTCACAAATGCACATACTGACCCTGGGAAAAGTTGTTTGCTACTGTGGAAAGTAGATGAGAAAAAAAAAAAGGAAGAACATTTGCCAATCATATCTGAATCCCCTATCCTTAATAGGTGTCTTAGACAGGGTTTCTATTCCTGCACAAACATAATGACCAAGAAGCAAGTTGGGGAGGAAAGGGTTTATTCGGCTTACACTTCCAAGCTGCTGTTCATCACCAAAGGAAGTCAGGACTGGAACTCAAGCAGGTCAGGGAGCAGGAGCTGATGCAGAGGCCATGGAGGGATGTTCTTTACTGGCTTGCTTCCCCTGGCTTGCTCAGCCTGCTTTCTTATAGAACCCAAGACAACCAGCCCAGAGATGGTCCCACCCACAAGGGGCCTTTCCCCCTTGATCACTAATTGAGAAAATGCCTTACAGTTGGATCTCATGGAGGCATTTCCTCAACTGAAGCTCCTTTCTCTGTGATAACTCCAGCTGTGTCAAGTTGACACACAAAACCAGCCAGTACAATAGACCATACCTCACATATGATAGTCAAACTGAAATGTCTGTGACAGGAGATGTTCTGCTTCAAGATTGTCTGAACTTCTCTTGGCTTAGAGTAAACATACATTACAGGTGTGAAATGTTATTGTCAGCACACC
This sequence comes from Mus caroli, assembly GCF_978045245.1. Classification (NCBI taxonomy): domain Eukaryota; kingdom Metazoa; phylum Chordata; class Mammalia; order Rodentia; family Muridae; genus Mus; species Mus caroli. Next base: position 53,857,182 of record NW_028227259.1, read on the forward strand.
AGAATCCAAGATGCTCTGACTGAATTTGCTTTCCATACCTCCAGATACTCACTGCAAATCTTAAGAAAATGGATGGCTCCTCCATTGGGGACCCTGTGTTCCATCCAATAGCTGACTGTGAGCATCCACTTCTGTGTTTGCCAGGCCCCGGCATAGCCTCACAAGAGACAGCTATACCAGGATCCTTTCAGCAAAGTCTTGCTGATGTATGCAATGGTGTCATAGTTTGGAGGCTGATTATGGGATGGATCCCTGGGTATGGCAGTCTCTAGATGGTCCATCCTTTTGTCTCAGCTTCAAACTTTGCCTATGTAACTCCTTCCATGGGTGGTTTGTTCCCAATTCTAAGAAGGGGCAAAGTGTCCACACTTTGGTCTTCATTCTTCTTGAATTTCATGAGTTTCGAAAATTGTATCTTGTATCTTGGGTATTCTAAGTTTCTGGGCTAATATCCACTTATCAGGAGTGGGTGGGTAGGGGAGTGGGGGGGAGGGTCTGGGGGACTTTTGGGATAGCATTTGAAATGTAAATGAAGAAAATAATTAAGTAAAAGATAATGAATATAAAAAAAGAAAACTGATGCCTTAAAATAGCTAACTTACAAAAAATGGCAAGGAAGAATTCAACATTGAATTATATAAGAATTTATGATTTACTTCAATGAATGTGGCTGCCCTTGCATTTCTCAATAGTCACAAATAATATAAAATATCGTGGCGTGAATCTAACTAAGGAAGTGAAAGATCTGTATGATAAAAACTTCAAGTCTCTGAAGAAAGAAATTAAAGAAGATCTCAGAAGATGGAAAGATCTCCCATGCTCATGGATTGGCAGGATCAACATTGTAAAAATGGCTATCTTGCCAAAAGCAATCTACAGATTCAATGCAATCCCCATCAAAATTCCAACTCAATTCTTCAACGAATTAGAAAGAGCAATCTGCAAATTCATCTGGAATAACAAAAAACCTAGGATAGCAGAAACTCTTCTCAAGAATAAAAGAACCTCTGGTGGAATCACCATGCCTGACCTAAAGCTTTACTACAGAGCAATTGTGATAAAAACTGCATGGTACTGGTACACTGACAGACAAGTAGACCAATGGAATAGAATTGAAGACCCAGAAATGAACCCACACAGCTACGGTCACTTGATCTTCAACAAGGGAGCTAAAACCATCCAGTGAAAAAAAGACAGCATTTTCAACAAATGGTGCTGGCACAACTGGTTGTTATCATGTAGAAGAATGCGAAGTGATCCATTCTCCTTGTACTAAGGTCAAATCTAAGTGGATCAAGGAACTTCACATAAAACCAGAGACACTGAAACTTATAGAGGAGAAAGTGGGGAAAAGCCTTGAAGATATGGGCACAGGGGAAAAATTCCTGAACAGAAGAGCAATGGCTTGCACGGTAAGATCAAGAATTGACAAATGGGACCTCATGAAACTGCAAAGCTTCTGCAAGGCAAAAGACACCTTCAATAAGACAAAAAGACCACCAACAGATTGGGAAAGGATCTTTACCTATCCTAAATCAGATAGGGGACTAATATTCAATATATATAAAGAACTCAAGAAGGTGGACTCCAGAAAATCAAATAACCCCATTAAAAAATGGGGCTCAGAACTGAACAAAGAATTCTCACCTGAGGAATACCGAATGGCTGAGAAGCACCTGAAAAAATGTTCAACATCCTTAATCATTAGGGAAATGCAAATCAAAACAACCCTGAGATTCCACCTCACACCAGTCAGAATGGCTAAGATCAAAAATTCAGGTGACAGCAGATGCTGGCGAGGATGTGGAGAAAGAGGAACACTCCTCCATTGTTGGTGGGATTGCAAGCTTGTACAACCACTCTGGAAATCAGTCTGGCAGTTCCTTAGAAAAGTGGACATAGAACTACCGGAGGATCCAGCAATACCTCTCCTGGGCATATATCCAGAAGATGTCCCAACTGGTAAGAAGGACACATGCTCCACTATGTTCATAGCAGCCTTATTTATAATAGCCAGAAGCTGGAAAGAACCCAGATGCCCCTCAACAGAGGAATGGATACAGAAAATGTGGTACATTTACACAATGGAGTACTACTCAGCTATTAAAAAGAATGAATTTGGGGGAGGCAGAAATCTGGCCTGAGTAGGGCCACAAGCCTCTTTGGGTCTGACCAGCACCTGGGTAGCTAGAGCGCAGGGTCAGCTGACACCCGCCAGCTACCCAGGACACCCACCACAGGATTTTGAGACTTCTGGTGAGTGGTACACAGCTTCTGCTCCAGTCCAATCGCGCGGGACCTGAGACTGCTTTGGTTGGGGAGGCAGAAATCCGGCCTGAGTAGGGCCACAAGCCTCTTCCGGTCAGACCAGCACCTGGGTAGCTAGGGCACAGGGTCGGCTGACACTTGCCAGATACCCACAACACCCGCCACAGGATCTTAAGACTTCTGGTGAGTGGAACACAGCTTCTGCTCCAATCCAATTGCGCGCGGGACCTGAGACTGCATTAGTTAGGGAAGCAGAAAACCGGCCTGAGTAGGGCCACAAGCCTCTTCGGTCTGACCAGCACCTGGGTAGCTAGAGAGCAGGGTCCGCTGACACCCGCCAGCTACCCAAGACACCCACCACAGGATTTTGAGACTTCTGGTGAGTGGAACACAGAGTCTGCTCCAATCTTTAAACAGTGACAACAATAACAACTAATCCCAGAGATTACCAGATGGCGAAAGGTAAATGTAAGAATCTTACTAACAGAAACCAAGACCACTCACCATCATCAGAACCCAGCACTCCAACTTCGCCCAGTCCAGGGCACCCCAACACACCAGAAAAGATAGACCCGGTTCTAAAAGCATATCTCATGATGATGGTAGAGGACATCAAGAAGGACTTTAATAACACACTTAAAGAAATACAAAAGAACACTGGTAAACAGGTAGAAGACATTAAAGAGGAAGCACAAAAATCCCTTAAAGAATTGCAGGAGAACACTGCTAAACAGGTAGAAGACATTAAAGAGGAAGTACAAAAATCCCTTAAAGAATTGCAGGAGAACACTGCTAAACAGGTAGAAGACATTAAAGAGGAAGCACAAAAATCCCTTAAAGAATTGCAGGAGAACACTGCTAAACAGGTAGAAGACATAAAAGAGGAAGCACAAAAATCCATTAAAGAATTGCAGGAAAACCAGACCAAACAGGTGATGGAATTGAATAAAACCATCCAAGACCTAACAAGGGAAGTAGAAACAATGAAGAAAACCCAAATTGAGGCAACACTGAAGATAGAAACACTAGGAAAGAAATCTGGAACCATAGATACGAGCATCAGCAACAAAATACAAGAGATGGAAGAGAGAATCTCAGGTGCAGAAGACTCCATAGAGAACATCTGCACGACAATCAAAGAAAATACAAAATCCAAAAATATCCTAACTCAAAATATCCAGGAAATCCAGGACAAAATGAGAAGACCAAACCTACGGATAATAGGAGTAGATGAGAATGAAGATTTTCAACTCAAAGGACCAGCAAATATATTCAACAAAATTATAGAAGAAAACTTCCCAAACATAAAGAAAGAGATGCCCATGAACATACAAGAAGCTTACAGAACTCCAAATAGACTGGACCAAAAAAGAAATTCCTTCCAACACATAATAATCAGAACAACAAATGCACTAAATAAAGATAGAATACTAAAAGCAGTAAGGGAAAAAGGTCAAGTAACATATAAAGGCAAGCCTATCAGAATTACACCGGATTTTTCACCAGAGACTATGAAAGCCAGAAGGGCCTGGACAGATGTTATACAGAAACTAAGAGAACACAATTTCCAGCCCAGGCTATTATACCCAGCCAAACTCTCAATTACCATAGATGGAGAAACCAAAGTATTCCACGATAAAACCAAATTCACACATTATCTTTCCACGAATCCAGCACTTCAAAGGATAATAACAGAAAAAAACCAAAACAAGGACAGAAACCATGTCATAGAAAAAGCAAGAAGGTAATCCCTCAACAAACCTAAAAGAAGACAGCCACAAAAACAGAACACCAACTCTAACAACAAAAATAAAAGGAAGCAACAATTACTTCTCCCTAATATCTCTTAATATCAATGGACTCAACTCCCCAATAAAAAGACATAGACTAACAGGCTGGCTACAGAAACAGGACCCAACATTTTGCTGCTTACAGGAAACTCATCTCAGAGAAAAAGATAGACACTACCTCAGAATGAAAGGCTGGAAAACAATTTTCCAAGCAAATGGTAGGAAGAAACAAGCTGGAGTAGCCATTATAATATCTGATAAGATTGACTTCCAACCCAAAGTCATCAAAAAAGACAAGGAAGGGCATTTCATTCTCATCAAAGTTAAAATCCTCCAAGAGGAACTATCAATTCTGAATATCTATGCGCCAAATACAAGGGCAGCCTCATTCATTAAAAATACTTTAGTAAAGCGCAAAGCACACATTGAACCTCACACAATAATAGTGGGAGACTTCAACACACCACTTTCACCAATGGACAGATCATGAAACCAAAACTAAACAGGGACACAGTGAAACTAACAGAGGTTATGAAACAAATGGATCTGACAGATATCTACAGAACATTTTATCCTAAAACGAAAGGATATACCTTCTTCTCAGCACCTCACGGTACCTTCTCCAAAATTGACCACATTATTGGTCACAAAACAAGCCTCAATATACACAAAAATATTGAAATTGTCCCATGCACCCTATCAGATCACCATGGACTAAGACTGATCTTCAATAACAAAATAAATAATAGAAAGCCAACACACACATGGAAACTAAACAACACTCTTCTCAATGATACCTTGGTCAAGGAAGGAATAAAGAAAGAAATTAAGGACTTTCTGGAGTTTAATGGAAATGAAGCCACAACATACCCAAACTTATGGGACACACTGAAAGCATTTCTAAGAGGAAAACTCATAGCTCTGAGTGCCTCCAAAAAGAAACTAGAGAGAGCACACATTAGCAGCTTGACAACACACCTAAAAGCTCTAGAACGAAAGGAAGCAAATTCACCCAAGAGGAGTAGATGGCAAGAAATAATCAAACTCAGGGGTGAAATCAACCAAGTGGAAACAAGAAGAACAATTCAAAGAATCAACCAATCGAGGAGCTGGTTCTTTGAGAAAATCAACAAGATAGATAAACCCTTAGCCAGACTCACTAGAGGGCATAGGGAAAGTACTCTAATTAACAAAATCAGAAATGAAAAGGGAGACATAACAACAGACACTGAAGAAATCCAAAACACCATCAGATCATTCTACAAAAGGCTATACTCAAAAAAACTGGAGATCCTGGATGAAATGGACAAGTTTCTAGACAGATACCAGGTACCAAAGTGAAATCAAGATCAGGTTAATGATCTAAACAGTCCCATATCCCCTAAAGAAATAGAAGCAGTCATTAATAGTCTCCCAACCAAAAAAAGCCCAGGACCAGATGGGTTTAGTGCAGAGTTCTATCAAACCTTCAAAGAAGAACTAATCCCAGTTCTTCACAAACTATTCCACAAAATACAGTCAGAAGGTACTCTACCCAACTCATTCTATGAAGCCACAATTACTCTGATACCTAAACCACATAAAGACCCAACAAAAATAGAGAACTTCAGACCTATTTCCCTTATGAATATTGATGAAAAAATCCTCAATAAAGTTCTTGCTAACCGAATTCAAGAACACATCAAAACAATCATCCATCCTGACCAAGTAGGATTCATCCCAGGGATGCAAGGATGGTTCAATATATGAAAATCCATCAATGTAATCCATTATATAAACAAACTCAAAGACAAAAACCACATGATCATCTCGTTAGATGCTGAAAAAGCATTTGACAAAATCCAACACCCATTCATGATAAAAGTCTTGGAAAGATTAGGAATTCAAGGCCCATACCTAACCATGATAAAAGCAATCTACAGCAAACCAGTAGCCAACATCAAAGTAAATGGTGAGAAGCTGGAAGCAATCCCACTAAAATCAGGGACTAGTCAAGGCTGCCCACTCTCTCCCTACCTATTCAACATTGTACTTGAAGTCCTAGCCAGAGCAATTAGACAACAAAAGGAGATCAAGGGGATACAAATCGGAAAAGAAGAAGTCAAAATATCACTTTTTGCAGATGATATGATAGTATACATAAGTGACCCTAAAAATTCCACCAGAGAACTCCTAAGCCTGATAAATAGCTTCGGTGAAGTAGCTGGATATAAAATTAACTCAAGCAAGTCAATGGCCTTTCTGTACACAAAGGATAAACAAGCAGAGAAGGAATTTAGGGAAACAACACCCTTCTCAATAGTCACAAACAATATAAAATACCTTGGCGTGACTCTAACTAAGGAAGTGAAAGACCTGTATGACAAGAACTTCAAGTCCCTGAAGAAAGAAATTAAAGAAGATCTCAGTAGATGGAAAAACCTCCCATGCTCATGGATTGGCAGGATCAACATTGTAAAAATGGCTATCTTGCCAAAAGCAATCTACAGATTCAATGCAATCCCCATCAAAATTCCAACTCAATTTTTCAACGAATTGGAAAGGGCAAACTGCAAATTCATCTGGAACAACAAAAAACCTAGGATAGCAGAAACTCTTCTCAAGGATAAAATAACCTCTGGAGGAATCACCATGCCTGACCTAAAGCTGTACTACAGAGAAATTGTGATAAAAACTGCATGGTACTGGTACACTGACAGACAAGTAGACCAATGGAACAGAATTGAAGACCCTGAGATCAACCCACATACCTATGGTCACTTGATCTTTGACAAGGGAGCAAAAACCATCCAGTGGAAAAAAGACAGCATTTTCAACAAATGGTGCTGGCACAAGTGGCGGTTATCATGTAGAAGAATGCGAATTGATCCATTCCTATCTTCTTGTATCAAGGTCAAATCTAAGTGTATTAAGGAACTCCACATAAAACCAGAGACACTGAAACTTATAGAGGAGAAAGTAGGGAAAAGCCTCGAAGATATGGGTACAGGGGAAAAATTCCTGAATAGAAAAGTAAAGGCTTGCGCTGTAAGATTGAGAATCGATAAATGGGACCTCATAAAGTTGCAAAGCTTCTGCAAGGCAAAAGACACCTTCAATAAGACAAAAAGACCACCAACAGATTGGGAAAGGATCTTTACATATCCTAAATCAGATAGGGGACTAATATCCAATATATATAAGGAACTCAAGAAGGTGGACTCCAGAAAATCAAATAACCCCGTTAAAAATGGGGCTCAGAACTGAACAAAGAATTCTCACCTGAGGAATACCGAATGGCAGAGAAGCACCTGAAAAAAATGTTCAACATCCTTAATCATCAGGGAAATGCAAATCAAAACAACCCTGAGATTCCACCTCACACCAGTCAGAATGGCTAAGATCAAAAATTCAGGTGACAGCAGATGCTGGCGAGGATGTGGAGAAAGAGGAACACTCCTTCATTGTTGGTGGGATTTCAAGCTGGTACAACCACTCTGGAAATCAGTTTGGTGGTTCCTCAGAAAATTGGACATAATACTACTAGAGGATCCAGCAATACCTCTCCTGGGCATATATCCAGATGATGTTCCAACCGGTAAGAAGGACACATGCTCCACTATGTTCATAGCAGCCTTATTTATAATAGCCAGAAGCTGGAAAGAACCCAGATGCCCCTCAACAGAGGAATGGATACAGAAAATGTGGTACATTTACACAATGGAGTACTACTCAGCTATTAAAAGGAATGAATTTATGAAATTCCTAGGCAAATGGATGGATCTGGAGGGCATCATTCTGAGTGAGGTAACATATTCACAAAGGAACTCACACAACATGTACTCACTGATAAGTGGATATTAGCCCAAAAACTTAGGATACCCAAGATATAAGATACAATTTGTTAAACGCATGAAACTCAAGAAGAACGAAGACCAAAGTGTGGACACTGTGCCCCTTCTTGGAATTGGGAACAAAACACCCATGGAAAGAGTTACAGAGATAAAGTTTGGAGCTGTGAAGAAAGGATGGACCATCTAAAGACTGCCATATCCAGGGATCCATCCCATAATCAGCTTCCAAACGCTGACACCATTGCATACACTAGCAAGATTTTGCTGAAAGGACCCAGATATAGCTGTCTCTTGTGAGACAATGCCGGGGCCTAGCAAACACAGAAGTGGATACTCACAGTCAGTATTGGATGGATCACAGGGCTCCCAATGGAGGAGCTAGAGAAAGTACCCAAGGAGCTAAAGGGAACTGCAACCCCATAGGTGGATCATTATTATGAACTAACCAGTACCCCAGAGCTCTTGTCTCTAGATGCATTTGTATCAAAAGATGGCCTAGTAGGCCATCACTGGAAAGAGAGGCCCATTGGACTTGCCAACTTTATATGCCCCAGTACAGGGGAATGCCAGGGCCAAGGGGTGGGGGTGGGTAGGTGGGGGACTGGGGGGGGGAGTGTATTGGGGACTTTTTGGATAGCATTGGAAATGTAATTGAGGAAATTCCTAATTAAAAAAAATATGGAATGCTTCACGAAAAAAAAAAAAAAGAAAAAAAAAAGAATGAATTTATGAAATTCCTAGGCAAATGGATGGACCTGGAGGGCATCATCCTGAGTGAGGTAACACAATCACAAAGGAACTCACACAATATGTATTCACTGATAAGTGGATATTAGCCCAAAACTTAGGATACCCAAGATATATAATACAATCTGCTAAGCACATGAAACTCAAGAAGAATGAAGACTAAAGTGGGGTCACTGTACCCCTTCTTAGAATTGGGAACAAAACATCCATTGAAGGAGTTACAGAAACAAAGATTGGAGCTGTGACGAAAGGATGGACCATCTAGAGACTGCCATACCCAGGGATCCATCCCATAATCAGTTTCCAAACGCTGACAACATTGCATACACTAGCAAGATTTTGCTGAAAGGACCCTGATATAGCTGTCTCTTGTGAGACTATGCCGGGGCCTAGCAAACACAGAAGTGGATGCTCACAGTCAGCTAGTGGATGGATCACAGGGCTTCCAATGGAGGAGCTGGAGAAAGTACCCAAGGAGCTAAAGGGACCTGCAACCCTATAGGTGGTACAACATTATGAACTAACCAGTACCCCGGAGCTCTTGACTCTAGCTGCATATGTATCAAAAGATGGCCTAGTTGGCCATCACTGGAAAGAGAGGCCCATTTGACACACAAACTTTATATGCCCCAGTACAGGGGAACGCCAGGGCAAAAAAAAAAAAAAAAAAAAAAATGGAAACGGTGGGTAGGGAAATGGGGGAGACGGGGGGTGTGGGGGACTTTTGGGATAGCATTGGAAATGTAATTGAGGAAAACATGTAATAAAATATATTTTTAAAAATGAATTTATGATTTAAATAAAAAGCAGATGCAAATACCATTATAGCTCTCATAAAAGAACTAAAAATTAGGCACAATTATTATAAAATGTAAGTTAAAAATTACCATTGTCCAGAAAGCAATAGATCTTATTATTAAAAACAAAAATGTTGACTGTATAGAGAAGAACTTAATAGAATATGTAAGGCAAAATTTAAAACTGTATCAGTTACAATAATTTCATTAAAAGCCATAAAAGCAAGAAGACACATTGTCTGAAAAATGATCATGGATGAAGAGAAAAATCTCAAAAATTATCAAAGTAATTTGATATTCCTTTTAAAAACTTACAGAGGAAATAAAATTATATGCAAAGTAATACACACACACATACACACACACCCATACACACACACACATACACACATACACACACACACATACACACACACATACACACAAACAAACCACACACACGCACATACACACACGAGATGTCTCAGAAATAGTAAAGCATAAAAATTGAACAGAAAATATAGTAAGAGATATAATGAAAGAAAACTTTATAAAAGAGAATGTGAATCTGCTATAATACAAATAATAACAAATAATGAAATAGCTCTCTAGGCAATTAGTGGTTTCAGAAAGAAAAAATCTCTGATTGACTCAGATTATTATTTGTTCATTCATTTTATTGAAAAGCAATATCATACAATCCTTGGGGTAAGATAAGATCAGATAATCTGGAAGTCTTTAGGAAGTTGGGAATGCTATAGCCAAGAATTCTTAGCTTTAAAAATATAATTTCAATGGACTCTTTCACAAACCAATTAATGAAAAATATTCAGACTGAAAATAAGAATGGGAAATAAAACTATCAAATTTGGTACTTCAGAAAAATAAGGTAAATTGTGGATCAGAATATACATGGTTCTTAACTGTACTATGGGGTTGTGATATAAGCTGTAAGCATGCCTGGGTAAAAGGGGGACTTGGAGGAGGAGTGTGGGGATTTTAAGCATTCTGTCCTTCTTTTTCTTTTTGCTTTAAATTACCAAAAATTAGAGCAATATATAAATCTAAGTATGAGATCTATAAAAAAAAACAAAAAAAACCTCAAAATGTGAAATAGCTGAGGGAAAAAGTAAAAATAGGATTTGGGGGGCAACCCATAAAAACTACTTTGCAGTCTACTCTGAGTCCTGTGCAAAATGGAGGACTCCCTTTATCAACAGGACCTCTCCTTCTCTGACCTCTTCTGCGGACTCTGACTCCCCAAACCCTCTACCTAAGGAAGGTTGAATAGGCTTGGCAGACCTACAACTTCTTTCCTACCCCCACCCCCATGAGAACTCTCCCAACAAAGATTCCTGGACTCTCAATACAAAGGAAACATTCACAGAACTTAAACTCTAGCCAATGATTTTCATTTACCTTGACAATTCCTGCCTACTCTCCAAGGTTCATATATACCCCTTGTTGACCCCAAATAAAATGTATGCATATAAGCCCATTCCAAATAAAAGTATGTGTACAAGTTAAGATCATCTAAGAGAGATGTTTTATTGAAGACTGACTGAGATGTACTTCACCTATAGCTGTAACACTAACATTCTAGGAGAAAGCTTCCCCTCATGTCCCACACTCTAACTCCCAATGCTCTCAACCCCCATCCCCTACCCCCCAACACACCTGCTGCCCTAACTCCCAGCCAGATAGGGATCTGCAGACCTACCTGTTCAGGGCTTTGATTCATCCTGCTAGCCCTATATGTGCCAACCAGTGTCTGGTCACCCTAGGAAGAAGGAAGCAGAGGACTTGGAACCACTGTTGAAGCCCAACACACATAAACAAACCCAACCTGAGGAACTTGTGAAGAAAATAGAAAGAAATCAAAACTGGGGATTAGCTAGCAACCTCCTGATGTTTGCAAAGATATTAGTGCAAGAGGTCAAAGACAGCTAGAACTGGAAATGATCGAGATCTGTTGTATACATGTATGAGATTGTCAGAGAATAAACAAAAAAAGTTGAAAACAACTTTGAGAGTGTTGTGGAGATAGCTCAGGGGTCAAGAGCACTTGCTGCTCTTGGGGAAGAAAGTGATTGGTTTGTGTTCATGACCCCAGCTCAAACCCTTGTAACTCCAACTCAGATGATCTGATGCTTCTCTTTTGACCTATCCAGGCACCCATAGACACACACAAAGACAAATCATAAATAAACAACAAAATAAAGCTTTAAAAATCTTTGAATGACAGGTTCTCCTGTACACTCTAGAACAATAGAACCTAGAGAATGACAGCTTACAGGCTATGGTCCAGCTAGTCCAACCATGACTGTCTACCAACAGAAACTCTAAGAATCTAATAGTTTTTTTTAATCCATGAAGCCTGACACCTCAATTTGTCTTCACTATACACTGGAATCCCCAAAGCTATAAAGCCAGTGAAGGAATGGACTTGCCAGTGAGAGTGACAGCAAGCAGGCCAAAAGAGACCAGCTTTCTTCTTCCTCATCCTTATATACAGGCCACCACCAAAGAGTGTGGCCCAGATTTATGGTATGTGTGTGTGTGTGTGTGTGTGTAAACAGAAATGTAGAACTTTCTAGAAATGTAATGAGTGATCGATAGTGATAATCTAATGAAAGCTGAATCAGCAGAAAAACAATAATTTTTAAAATCTATTTAGCCTCTACACCATATAAAATTCCAGGCACAGTAACATAATCCCAATTCTTGTAGGGCAGAAATAGGCAGATTCTTTCACTTCATTGACCAGCTAGCATAGCCAAATTGATAAGTTCTAGGTTCAATGAGAGAATCTGCCTCAAAATGCAAGGTAGAGAATGATCCAGTAAGACAGACAATATTGACATCTTCTTCAATATAGATACTTGGGAGTACCAGTAGACACGTATATATATATACACAGATACTCGCCTTTTACAGAATACAGAATAAATACAGAAAGAAGAATACAGAATGAAGAATACAGAATACAGGATACAGGATACAGGATACAGGATACAGGATACAGGATACAGGATACAGGATACAGGATACAGGATACAGGATACAGGATACAGAATACAGAATACACACTCAGGGTCTCATACTTGTCTGGTAGTGTATGAGCCATGCCTCCAGCCATCTTGGATATTTTATCATGCTTACTTATTATGTATACTTACTGCCCTCTACTCTTTTCAATGTACACCATGTTTGGCATATATCTTATGGTAATTGCTGCCCACCCAATTCATAAATATAAGAAGTGATGGAGGAGGGTCTTATGCACTTTGTACTCGAATGCTGATTTCTATACCTCAAGATCTAGTTGCAGTGCAGACATGGGCTTTTTCATGAATATTGAAGAATCTCCAGTATCAATGTGGTGTAAAGAATGCTTCACAATTATCTCTGAACATCCAGTATACTAGACAGAGATAAAGAGGCTGACCTTCTAATCTCAGCTGTGAGTCCTGGGGATAAGAGTGAGAGAGAAAATGAGTTTGTCTTGAGGTAGGTGATAGTAAAGGAGAAGAAGAACCATGAGGTAGAGGAAGAAGGTCACCATGAGGTCAGGCATGAGGAGGAGTCACCAAGGGAGGTCTTCATAAGAACAGACAGCTATAGCAGCGCAAGCCAGGAGAGACTAAATGCAATTAACTTGGGTTATATGGCTGAAACATAGCTAAGAAAGGATAGAGAGTTAGGACTATCTGCTCAGTGTTTGTGCTTAAAACTTGTTGACTAAAACTATAAGTCCCCATTTCAATCATTTGGGAGTTAGATGGATTAGGAAAAACGGCCACTTTTAAATTCCATTCTATAAAGAAGAGGATGTTCACCCGTTGGCAGACATTTTACCTGACACAGGCTAAGGTAGCAGCTCTGTCAGTTGGTACTGTGAACTCTCTGCTCAACTTTCCAAGATCTTTAGAGTTCCCCACTACCTTAATTGTTATTTCTTAAAATAAAATTTTTTGAGCAAATGAAGGTGTTAAATAGACTCTACATCCTCTAATAAGAATCTCATTTATCTCACTTTAGTAAGGAAAAAAATATAACTATTACTCACTGGAATCCATCTCTGCTGAAGTGTCATGGGGCGGGGCATATGAACCTCTAAGAAACTAGGTCATAGGATGAGCATTACTGGAGTTGGACAAAACTGAATGACGAATGATGACCCAACAAATCATTTCTGAAAGTTAGTTGGTTTTCTAATTGTTGCTTTCAACAAAACAGAAGATGGTCCAATCAAGTCACCAGCTAATAAATTGAAAGTAGTTTATAATGTGAGATTATTATATAAAGCAGAATATGTGTTGCCAAAGAAGTTCCTATTGAGTGGCCCTGGTCTGATCTACCCTGTCCATAACTATGAGTGACTTCTCAGTGCTTTTCACTATAGAACCAAAACTAAAAGTATCAGTCAGGCAGGGTCTATGTAGCTCTAGTAATAAGTAGCATTCATCTGCAGTACATGAGCTAAGGAACGAATAAAAAGATATATAAGATATATTCATCTCATTAAGAGATAAAGAGCTAATAAAATATTACTTTTATGCCTAATAATTATTAATAAAATTTGAAACATAATATGTTGTTTTGATCAATGGTGTGCCTATGCCAATTACTATAACTCATCATGGAAGATATTAACACTTAACAGTCTTATGGTTACAGGAAACATTAAAAAATTAAATCTCAATTCATGCATATGGCTTATTGTAGATATGTGTAGTAAGGCAATCAATAAAATCCTTCCAAGCATAAAACACACAATAGTAAGATAAAAATCTTTGAATGAAGTACAATAAAAGTACAAGCTTAAAGAATGAAATTAGTACCTTTATTCTTAAAACTGTTCTATCTTCAGAGAGTGCTAGTAAATACTTAATAATTGTGATCATTACATTGTATCAGAAACATTTAAAGCATAATCTAAGGGTTTACCTTTTTAATGTCAATATTTGCACTATTCATGGAATGGCATCTCTGCAAGTTCTTAGATATATGATGGACACATTCAGCTGCCTGCTGAAGATCTACAGCTTTGTATAAGCTCACTAAATTCTTTTCAGATGCTCAAGAAAAAGCATTTCAAAGGTATTCTACAAACTGCACTTATTAATTGTTTTATTTGACCATGAGTACTATTACTACGTAGTATACACACACCCAAGCTTGTTCTCTACTGAGTCTGAGTCTCCATGTCTATCACATAACCACTGCTAGTCACACTCCCAAAACTTATCCCATTCAAAAACACCCAAAAGTAACCAATGAACTGTTATCAGAGAAAGACAGAGTTTTCTGGGAGAGCACGTCTTGTAGTAATGTCAGAAGCTCCACCTATAAAATCTCACCACTGTGACTGCTTGAACCTGAGCTGAACAAAGACAACAATAATACACATGCTGAAGTGGGAGGGGTGGGGGACATCCTGAAGGCCTCAGCCATACACAAAGAACTAGAAGCAACTAAGAAACACTAAGCAAGTGAGAACACACTAATTGTTTATCCAATACTAACTGCTCGTCCCTGAAAACCCATACAAGTGACATTATAGAAACAGAGCAGGTATTATGTATTTAGAAATTTTTATATATTGTTGAGCTATATATATATATATATATATATATATATATATATATATATAGAAATTTTTATATATTGTTGATATATATATATATATATATATATATATATATATATGATATCAAAAGGCCATGAATTAAGAATGTTATATAGTAGCATTTGGAGGGAGGGAAAAATGGGCCAAGAGATATAATCATATTACAATCTCAAAAATATAAAAGGAATGATAAATAAATTACATTCCCTCTGGAATTTTCTCTTTACGTACAATGAGATCCAAATAATTTCAAATGCATTCAAGGTTCTGTCAAATCAAGAATCTCTTTGCCAAGAAATGAGTCCTGCGGCTCTAACTCCAACCTCTCTTTTGGCTCCTCCCACTCACAATCATGGTTGCATTAAATTCAGGCATATAGCTTTAGCCATTATCATGGAGGAAATAAATAGGCTCATTGCTGTCTTCCCTAGTTCTTTCTCACATCCAGCATGTCTGTTACGTGATAAAATGTTCCAGGTTTTCTTTCTATTTCTTTCAAAGTTCCTCTTAATTTTTCTTGTAAGCACCTCTGGCTTCCCAGATTATTAGAGACTTTCTTTTCAGGAAAAATAAGGAATAGGCTAAAAGGTTCTTGAGTAGGAAAAAAATAAGTGTTCACAAGATTTAGTTACCTTTTGTGGCTGTGCTGAAAGTCTATGTACAAAGCTGTCTTAGAGAAGACAGGTTTTATTTGGGCTTAAAGTTCCAGCTGCGGAGTCGTTTATTGGGAGAGAGACATTGCACAAGTCTTCCAGAAAACAGAATTGGAAAAGGCCATAAACTCTGCAGGTCCAACCTCAGTGGTGTACCTCTCACAACAAGTCTCCAAATGTCTCAATCCCCCACACACAAAGCACTACAAACTGGGGTCCAGAATCTTCAGAACTTTAGGCTGCAGAGGAGGGGATAATTCTCATTTAAACCACTATGTAAGTTAAGGAAGCTTGGTTGGTGCCTGCATTATCACGACAGATTATGCCATGAGTTGGTTACTCCCCATAAAGCTTCATCGAAGTCTCCTTTAATTTCTTTTCTTTTTTTCTTTACTTTTTTCTGTATTATATATATATATGAAGACTACTGTCGCTCTCTTCAGACACACCAGAAGAGGGCATCAGATCCCATTACAGAAAGTTGTAAGTCATATATGGTTGCTGGGAATTGAACTCAGGACCTCTGGAAGAGCAACTGAGCCATTTCTGCAGTCTTGAAGTCTCCTTATTAAGCTAGTTGAACGAAGACATAAAGTTTCCCCCTTTCAATGAGGAGACAGCGCCTTTCCTTTATATAAGCTGAAAATTTGTTTCATGATTGACGGGAAGCTTCCACGAGGCTGTAATCCTCAGACTGCTAGGGTGCCTTTAACATGTGGGGGGGAGGGGAAGTGACGTGTCAGGAAGCATTTGAGTTTGTGATTTACTATTTCTCCATTATACCTCACTAAAATATACTTACTGACAATGTAATTAAAGCCAAGGAACCAACTTTGAAATTACAGCAATATCAATACTGAATTGAAAGATGGTTAAGGAAAAATGTTATCCATTTCCACCTAACACTCTTGTCTGGTACTTGAGCCTTTTATCTCTGCAAATAGCCCAAAGGCACTCATACTTTCAGGAAATACTCTGTCTATCCATGTGTTTGTGTGTGTGTGTGTGTGTTTGTGTGTGTGTGTGTGTGTGTGTACATATGTACACGTACACACGTGAGCATTTATTACTAGGAATGAAACAAGGTTTTGTGCACACCATGATAATAAAGAACAACTTCCAAGCCCACCAAATTCCTTATTAAACATGTAAATCTCTTCAGTTCAAACTTTACCCATCTACTCTTACAGGAGATCGGACCTGTCATACAACATCACTTTGATACACAACTGCCTGTTTTGTGCATCTCAGGATAGCTATTTTGTACACAGTGCCCGATTTTCTTGTTATTTGTAGCAGGAGGGAAAATCCAGTCTCAATTAAGACTCATCTTTAAACCGACTGCTTTTGACATTATCCTCTCTAATTTGAATAGTTATAATTGTGTTTGCAGTCTATTTTAAACAGAATAAGAGGGGTTGTCAGGAAAACATTTAAATTGCCTAGGCTGTCTTAAAACTGGTAAGCCCAAGAGATGTCCATGAAAACTCTGAATTCAAAGCACAGTCGTTATGAGTGTGGAGACGTGCATCCACACTCATTGGTCATCTGTGCATCCAATTGTGTGGGATGCTAATCTTCCGGGTCTTCTAGCTTTCCATACAGAGTCCTGCAGAGCAATGACTTAGGTATGGTGTCATTTCAGAAGTATGCATTGCCCTCTCATTGCTGAGGTCAGCATAGTCTATTGTTTGCCTCCATCATGGTCATTAAAATGGTCTTGATTGGAGAATGGACACAGGCTGTTTGGTGATAAGAACACATCAAACCTATATCCAATACCACCAATTGCTTTCAATGCTGATGTCAGATCATATACTCAAGAACATGGTCTTAAATCCCACGTCCTGCTCATCTATTGTGGGAAATGTTAAACTGAACTGCAAGTTTCCATGCTACACTCAGCTACTGTCTCCCTGGCCATCTCGCAGCCTCTAGTTAGCCCCATTTTGCAGCCTTACCTTCTCCAGTTCATCTATCTACTTGCTGCTGTACCATCTCAGTCATAAACCCCCTGTGTTTGGCAGTCTCAAATTCCAGTAACCCAATAAATAAAAAATCGAGAAGCTTATAGTTAATCAGTCAGATGTATATATCAATAAATGCTCAATTCACAAGATGCCCACACAATAATTTCAGAACCAATTGATAATGGTAAAAGCTGTATACCTAGATTAAACAAGTTATTCCAATTATTCTCTCCTCTTATGATATTCATATCTACCTGTGGCTATTCAAAGCCATGTAGAATCTGGATTGTCTTTTTCTCCTTCCTTCTTCCTTTCTTCTTCCTTTTCCCCCATCTTTGTCTCTGAAACTCTTCCCTCTGCCTCTCTTTTCACTGTCCAACCACAGGCTTCTTATATTAATATTTAAAGTAATTGGACAGGGAAAATTCTGCTTCAATCTATCGCAAGTATTTTCATTCTTTTTTTTTTTCTTGTTTTAACTGTTTCCCTCAGTCTACACTTTATTTTTCCTTCAAAAATACAAAACTCTATCAAAAAACATTTCCAACTAATAATATTTCCTGACATGTGTGTTTATTGCTTAGAATATGCATTTGGCCCTAGTCATGTATTTGAATTGGGTTATGTTCTTACATGAATCAACAGCTTTCCACAAGGTATATGAGCCCCTTGGGGTGTTATAAATTTTCATATCCCTTGAAGGTATAAAGGCTGATAATTCTTAGTAAACAGTAGTGAATTGATTGATAATATTATATATGATTCTATGGGCTGACGACTTATTTCAAACACCTTCATCTATCTGGAATGCTGTAAATACTAAAATAATATAAATTACTATAAATAGTAAAATGCTCTAAATAGTAAAATACTATATATTAAGTGACTAGAGAGAAATACATCTCTCAGAGTTCTGGAGATCAGTGTTGGCACATTTGATGCTTTAAAGGACTGCTTTTGGTGACACCTTTCAATTTTTCCTTCCAAGATAGAAGGGGTATTGAAGCCTCTGGATGTTTCTGGTATGGAGAGTAATCACCATCATCAGAAAGAAACCTTCTCAAATCTTCTACCCCTAAGTGCTAGCCATCAACTTAGGTATCAGAGCTCAAATACAAATTTACAAAGAAGGAAAATTTGCAACAATGAACATTAAAGAAAACGCTACTAACAACCATATTCGGGAAACTGAAATATAGACATTAACCAAGAAGTCACAGAAGATATGTTCATGACCACTTGTGATGGTGTGAATAAGAGTGGCCGACAAAGGCTCCTATATTTGAATACTTGGTCTCCAGTTGTTAGAATTATCTGGGAAGGGTTGGGAAATGTGTTCTCTTTGAAGGAAATGTATCACCGAGGGCCAGATTTGAGCCTTTTAAAAATCATTCCCTGTTCATCCTCTCTGCATGCTGCTAGTGGATCAGGGCATGAGCCCTCAGCTCCGGCTCCACTGCCATGTCTGCTGCCTGCTGCCTGCTGCCATGCTCTGCTGCAATAGTCATGGACTCTACTTCTCTGGAACCAAGAGTCCCAAACTAAACACTTTCTTTGATAAGTTGCCTTGATCATGGTGTTTAGTCACATAAATTGAAAAGTAACTTCACTCAAGATGATGCCCTCCAGGTCCATCCATTTGGCTAGGAATTTCATAAATTCATTCTTTTTAATAGCTGAGTAGTACTCCATTGTGTAAATGTACCATAATTTCTGTATCCATTCCTCTGTTGAGGGACATCTGGGTTCTTTCCAGCTTCTGGCTATTATAAATAGGGCTGCTATGAACATAGTGGAACATGTGTCCTTTTTACCGGTTGGGACATCTTCTGGATATATGCCCAGGAGAGGTATTGCTGGATCCTCCGGTAGTACTATGTCCAATTTTCTGAGGAACCGCCAGACTGATTTCCAGAGTGGTTGTACAAGCTTACAATCCCACCAACAATGGAGGAGTGTTCCTCTTTCTCCACATCCTCGCCAGCAACTGCTGTCACCTGAATTTTTGATCTTAGCCATTCTGACTGGTGTGAGGTGGAATCTCAGGGTTGTTTTGATTTGCATTTCCCTCATGATTAAGGATGTTGAACATTTTTTCAGGTGTTTCTCTGCCATTCGGTATTCCTCAGGCGAGAATTCTTTGTTCAGTTCTGAGCCCCATTTTTTAATGGGGTTATTTGACTTTCTGGAGTCCACCTTCTTGAGTTCTTTATATATGTTGGATATTAGTCCCTTATCTGATTTAGGAAGGTGAAGATCCTTTCCCAATCTGTTGGTGGTTTTTTTGTCTTATTGATGGTGTCTTTAGCCTTGCAGAAGCTTTGTAGTTTCATGAGGTCCCACTTGTCAATTCTCGATATTACAGCACAAGCCATTACTGTTCTATTCAGGAATTTTTCCCCTGTGCCCATATCTTCAAGGCTTTTCCCCACTTTCTCCTCTATAAGTTTCAGTGTCTCTGGTTTTATGTGAAGTTCCTTGATCCACTTAGACTTGACCTTAGTACAAGGAGATAGGAATGGATCGATTCGCATTCTTCTACATGTTAACAACCAGTTGTGCCAGCACCATTTGTTGAAAATGCTGTCTTTCTTCCACTGGATGTTTTTAGCTCCCTTGTCGAAGATCAAGTGACCGTAGGTGTGTGGGTTCATTTCTGGGTCTTCAATTCTATTCCATTGGTCTATTTGTCTGTCACTATACCAGTACCATGCAGTTTTTATCACAATTGCTCTGTAGTAGAGCTTTAGGTCCGGCATGGTGATTCCACCAGAGGTTCTTTTATCCTTGAGAAGAGTTTTTGCTATCCTAGGTTTTTTGTTATTCCAGATGAATTTGCAGATTGCACTTTCTAATTCGTTGAAGAATTGATTTGGAATTTTGATGGGGATTGCATTGAATCTGTAGATTGCTTTTGGCAAGATAGCCATTTTTACAATGTTGATCCTGCCAATCCATGAGCATGGGAGATCTTTCCATCTTCTGAGATCTTCTATAATTTCTTTCTTCAGAGACTTGAAGTTTTTATTATACAGATCTTTCACTTCCTTAGTTAGAGTCACGCCAAGATATTTTATATTATTTGTGACTATTGAGAAGGGTGTTGTTTCCCTAATTTCTTTCTCAGCCTGTTTATTCTTTGTGTAGAGAAAGGCCATTGATTTGTTTGAGTTAATTTTATATCCAGCTACTTCACCGAAGCTGTTTATCAGGCTTAGGAGTTCTCTGGTGGAATTTTTAGGGTCACTTATATATACTATCATATCATCTGCAAAAAGTGATATTTTGACTTCATCTTTTCCAATTTGTATCCCTTTGATCTCCTTTTGTTGTCGAATTGCTCTGGCTAGGACTTCAAGTACAATGTTGAATAGGTATGGAGAAAGTGGACAGCCTTGTCTAGTCCCTGATTTTAGAGGGATTGCTTCAAGCTTCTCACCATTTACTTTGATGTTGGCTACTGGTTTGCTGTAGATTGCTTTTATCATGTTTAGGTATGGGCCTTGAATTCCTGATCTTTCCAAGACTTTTATCATGAATGGGTGTTGGATCTTGTCAAATGCTTTTTCCGCATCTAACGAGATGACCATGTGGTTATTGTCTTTGAGTTTGTTTATATACTGGATTACGTTGATGGATTTCCGTATATTGAACCATCCCTGCATCCCTGGGATGAAACCTACTTGGTCAGGATGGATGATTGTTTTGATGTGTTCTTGGATTCGGTTAGCAAGAACTTTATTGAGGATTTTTGCATCAATATTCATAAGGGATATTGGTCTGAAGTTTTCTATCTTTGTTGGGTCTTTTTGTGGTTTAGGTATCAGAGTAATTGTGGCTTCATAGAATGAGTTGGGTAGAGTACCTTCTGTTTCTATTTTGTGGAATAGTTTGTGAAGAACTGGGATTAGATCTTCTTTGAAGGTCTGATAGAACTCTGCACTAAACCCATCTGGTCCTGGGCTTTTTTTAGTTGGGAGACTATTAATGACTGCTTCTATTTCTTTGGGGGATATAGGGCTGTTTAGATCATTAACCTGATCTTGATTCAACTTTGGTACCTGGTATCTGTCTAGGAACTTCTCCACTTCATCCAGGTTCTCCAGTTTTGTTGAGTATAGCCTTTGGTAGAAGGATCTGATGGTGTTTTGGATGTCTTCAGGATCTGTTGTTATGTCTCCTTTTTCATTTCTGATTTTGTTAATTAGGATGCTTTCCCTGTGCCCTCTAGTGAGTCTGGCTAAGGGTTTATCTATCTTGTTGATTTTCTCAAAGAACCAGCTCCTTGATTGGTTGATTCTTTGAATAGTTTTTCTTGTTTCTACTTGGTTGATTTCACCCCTGAGTTTGATTATTTCCTGCCGTCTACTCCTCTTGGGTGAATTTGCTTCCTTTTGTTCTAGTGCTTTTAGGTGTGTTGTCAAGCTGCTAATGTGTGCTCTCTCTAGTTTCCTTTTGGAGGCACTCAGAGCTATGAGTTTTCCTCTTAGAAATGCTTTCATTGCGTCCCATAAGTTTGGGTATGTTGTGGCTTCATTTTCATTGAACTCTAAAAAGTCCTTAATTTCTTTCTTTATTCCTTCCTTGACCAAGGTATCATTGAGAAGAGTGTTGTTCAGTTTCCACGTGAAGGTTGTCTTTCTATTATTTATTTTGTTATTGAAGATCAGCCTTATTTATAATAGCCAGAAGCTGGAAAGAACCCAGATGTCCCTCAACAGAGGAATGGATACAGAAATTATGGTACATTTACACAATGGAGTACTACTCAGCTATTAAAAAGAATGAATTTATGAAATTCCTAGCCAAATGGATGGACCATTTAGAGACTGCCGTATCCAGGGATCCATCCCATAATCAACTTCTAAACGCTGACACCATTGCATACACTAGCAAGATTTTGCTGAAAGGACCCAAATATAGCTGTCTCTTGTGAGACGATGCTGGGGCCTAGCAAACACAGGAGTGGATGTTCACAGTCAGCTATTGGATGTATCACAGGGCTCCCAATGGAGAAGCTAGAGTAAGTACCCAAGGAGCTAAAGGGATCTGCAACCCTATTGTTGGAACAACATGATGTACTAACTAGAACCCCGGAGCTCTTGTCTCTAGCTGCATATGTATCGAAAGATGGCCTAGTCAGCCATCAATGGAAAGAGAGGCCCATTGGACTTGCAAACTTTATATGCCCCAATATAGGGGAATGCCAGGGCCAAAAGAATGGGAATGGGTGGATAGGGAAGTGGGGGGGTGCTATGGGGGACTTTTGGGATAGCATTGGAAACGTAATTGAGGAAAATATGTAATAAAAATATTAAAAAAAAAAAAAGAACCAGGGGAATGCCAGGACCAAGAAGTGGGAGTGGGTGGGTAGGGGAGTGGGAGGGGGGTCTGGGGGACTTTGGGGATAGCATTTGAAATGTAAATGAAGAAAATACCTAATTAAAAAAAATAAATTGGAAAAAAAAAAGAAATAAAAAAAATTGAAAAGTAATTCAAACACTAATACATTGAAAAAATATTTAATAGTTATTGAAAAATATAAATGAAAATGTCAATAAAGTATGTATTTTCAGTTTTAAAGACGGGTAAAGATTTTTTTTTCGAGTAATAATACTCAATGTTAAAGAAATTTGGATAAAAAGAAGATATTTTAACTGGAAGAACTATAAATTAGTACAACCATTCTGAAAGAAAGTGAGTGATGCAATTACACTAGAAGAACTTAAAAAGAAGCAATGCTTTTTTATTATATTTAAAAGAATATATCTTGTGGAAATGAGAGATTTACCAAAGAAACATGTGAGAAACAATATTCTTGTTAGCACTGTTGATAAAAAAGAAAATAAATAATAACATCCATAATGGTATTTTGTGATGACATTAAAATTATGTCTGAAAGATCATTTAATGATATGTAAGATTAAGAATAATGAACTCAGAACACACACACACACATGCACACACATAAATGGATATATATGCTGAAATAGAGATAGAGAGATACAGAGAAAAAGAGATACAGAGATGAGACAGACAGAGACAGAGAGATTATTTTGATAAAAAGAAACCCACAGAGAATGTAGGGGAAATTATAGATGATAATTAAAATAATGCTTTAAACAAACAAATAATAAAATACTGTTTCCAAATATATCAGTAGTAACACCGAGTAGAAATGAATGAAATTCATGTCTTGCTTACATTTAAGAAGTAGCAACATGTTTTTTGTATTGTTTTCCTCCGTTCCTTATACAATGACAATCTCAGGAATGACAGGTTCCATTTTTGTCCTTACATTAATCAATTGACTTTCTCTGCAAAATTTCAACACTTAAACTCTATTCTTGCTTTACTAATATATTTTTGACCTTCTTTAGTGTGCACTGCTAAATGCTTAATTTGTAAGGGATGTGTGCGTGTGTGTGTGTGTGTGTGTGTGTGTGTGTGTGTACATATATACAATACATATATATGAGTTTATTAATTGATTGTTGCAGATTGTTTTAATGGATGAATTACATTTTTTCTATTTTATGATGGACAAAATAAATATATCTTCAGTAGAAACTACACTTTAAGTATTTGAGATAAATTGCTTCCTATGATGGCAATATGTATCACAGTCTTTCATAGCATAGAGTAGTTGCATTAAACCACTGTTCCAGTCAGCGTTAGGTCATGGGATGCAAGAAACGCCTTACAGTGTTTGGTGTCACTACCATATGTGCTAATAATGCATGCCTGACTTATAATTTCAATTGCTATGTGGTTTTCAGGATGAAGACTCTGTAAATTAGAAGCTTTTTCCCGATATACAATAGCATCAAGTTGTTAATGACAAAAATAGACAATACTCTCATAAATTTTATACTATCAATTCTCACAAAATGCTTCCATTGACTTTTTCTGAATCTTTATATGCTCCATCAACGTGATGCTTAATTCTAACAAAGAAACATATACAGAATATGAATGGTTTTATGGCTTACTTAT
This sequence comes from Mus caroli, assembly GCF_978045245.1. Taxonomy (NCBI): domain Eukaryota; kingdom Metazoa; phylum Chordata; class Mammalia; order Rodentia; family Muridae; genus Mus; species Mus caroli. Next base: position 53,881,847 of record NW_028227259.1, read on the forward strand.
ATCATCAAACATTATAACAATGAAATTAGATAAACATCAAAGCTTGACACCTTAGCAAGATAAATTTCTTTGCTAATACAGATTATAATTAAACGGCAAGGTTGGCATATTCTTTACCACTTTCTAGACAATAAATCAAAACAATAAATCAATCTATGAGTTGCAATGTCTTCTGATTCTCCTGGTATAAGTGCCATTAGGATAATCAACACCAAATCACAATATAGCATGCCTGAAAGCATGCTGGAAAATTTTCAGTGCACCATTAGGAAATACTCCCATATAGAGCTAGAATCGATATCAATCATTTGAAGAATTAACAGTAATATTAAATACAAGATGATAAATAGGATGCTGTGGGTTTTTGAACATTCACTCTGTTTCTTTTAATACAATTTTAATAACATCACTGGACTTTAATGTTTGATAAAATTATGTGCATTGAACAATTGCCTTTCACAAACAATGAATAGTTGTCAGTAAGCTCCTACAAGTTGATGATTCCTGACTGCAGAACAATACTGACATCTGTGTGAATTTCAGTATCTCAATGGGTTTGTAATCTTACGTAGTTTGCTTCTCGTGTATGTACTTCTTTTCATGATTTTTCTCTACTTTTACTAACATGCTTAGAAGACAAAAGGCGGGAACATTCTAGGAAATATGATGTCTTCTAAGAACTTGACTAGATTGGCGAATGATTTCCCTCATAGAAATTTCAAAATTGAGTGAGCTCCTTGCCAACATATTTGACTGTCCTCAAAGGTATGGTGACAGACTTCTGACTTATAGTAATAATACTGAGAAGTTTATTATTAATGCTGCCAAATCATAGTCCCTTTTTTGTAACAGCAACACAACGCTGAAAAGTTCAAACTGAAGTCCATTTTGGTGATGTTTGGAATCTAATTAAAAGCAATTACATTATCATCTGCTTCCCATCGTTTTTAGTTAGAAGTCTTTTTCAGATTTATACCACTCCTTCGAAAATGATAATAAATTTCTCTAGTTTTGTTTATAATTTGTTTATTCTCTTACTTGTATGTGTTTCTTGAAGTGCTGAGGACTGAAACCAGGGTCATAGACCTTAAGCAAACACTTGATCACTCAGCTAACCCCCCAGCCTGTGCTGCGTATTAAAACCAGGGCCATAAACATTAGGCTACCCCTTCATGACTAAGCTACCTCCGGAGTGTGTTTGTGTTTGTATTTTACATATCTAATATGATTGCTTAGATTTCTTTGTGCTTAATCATATTGGTCTTCACTAAGCTCTTGCAATCAGTGCCTTTGCATCTGATGTTGGCTTTGAAAATACTGTGTGAGTGTGAATTTCAAGCATTTATGCTTTTTCCTCTGTCTTTTTTTCTACTCTGGGACATGAGTTACAGGTATTTCGGGCTTCTTTCTTTTGCTCTAGATGTTGGATACAGTCCTCTCTGAATTCCGTTTGCTCTTCCAGTGCCTCCAACTGGATATTTCTCACCACCCTATCTTCACATTCTCTAACTCTATTGTCAACTGTGTTTAATCTCTTGTAAAACTGAGCCTATTAAACTCCAGGTATGTTGTTTTTTCTGTGTGTTTGTTTGTTTGTTTGTTTGTTTGTTTTGGTACTAATAGTTCCATTTTGTTTTCTTATATGTCTAAATTCTGTCAATATTGATTTTCTTTTCATTTATTTTGAAAAATGTTAATCTGTATGGATTATCTTAATATGATGTGCATGTAACTCCAAATATTTAATTCATTTTCTGGATTTCTGTGTTTCTTCTTTTGCATTTGGTTATTTAGTTCTGTTTCAAAGCATTTTTTTAGTTTAATGCTAGATATTATATGTAAATAATATCAATGATTCTAATGATATTGTCTTTCAGACAGGAGATTTTTCTATAACCAGTAGCTAGAATAGGATCCAGTCATCTTAACCAGTAGAGACAATTTATGTATCATTTGTCTTTATTACAAATATATAGCCATACAAGAAAAATAAATAAATATAATTTCCTTTCCTTATTGCTCAAATTTCACTTTTGTTACTTACTACCACAACAGATTAATTTTGGTATTATTGTTCTGAAAAATTTGACATCTTAAAATTATTTATTTGAAATTTATCTTCCAGGTCACCTTAGTTGTTCTCTATGTTGAAAAGTAACTGGTTTTGCTTTTCTCTGTATTTTATCCAGACTCTGAAGTTGTGTTTGGGAAAAGACTTAGCCTGATACAAACCACAAAAGCCAGCAGTGGGACAATTAAAGTTTGTGCCTTATTTCTGTATATATTAAAGGCTTAACTGAATGTTAGCACATAGTAAGTGCTTAAAGTGAGTTAATGATATGAAGGAATACATCGGTGAATTAAATATATTATTTAGGACTTAAGGAAATCGATATTTTTACTGTTTGTTTAAAACTCTTTCTAATTATTACCTTTGATTTATACCATAGTAAATATATTTATGCCTGTGTTCACTTTGGAGTAGTGAATATATTCTATAGATAAAATACATGTTATTAATTATATTATCTTTATTATATATAACACTATTGTGGTATTGTTTTATGCTCAAGGAACTTCTTCATTATGATACTGTATCCTGTACAGGATGGTGTTCAGCAGACATTTTTTTGGCCATGATACTAAACATCCATGACCATGACCACAACATTTGTGATGGTTATATTCTACATTTATTATTAGATTTTAAAACCATGGTATTTCTTTGTACCTCAGCTGTTCTCAAATTCTTCTTGGGGCCGTCTTTGAGACCCTTTCACAGACATTGGAAAACACAGAAAATTATATTCTGATTCATTCCAGTAGCAAAATTACAGTTATGAAGGAGGGATGAAAACTTTATGGTTGGGAGGGGGTCAGCACAATATGAACAGCTGTATTAACGGGTAACAGAACTAGGAAGGTTAAGAACCACTACATTTTCTTGTATGTTTTTGTTTTATGTTTCAGATCATGATTTAGAAAAATATAGAATAGAAAAAATAACTCAATTTTTTTTTACAAAATGACTTCTTTACATTTCATGGTCTTAATCAGTATTCTATTGCTCTGTGATACCATGACCATGACAACTCTTATAAAAAAAATGTATTTAATTGGGGTTTGCTTACAGTTTCAGAATTTTAGTCCATTACCAGCATGGTGGGAAGCATGGCAGCATGCAGGCAAACATGATCACTGAGAGTTCTACCTCCAGTTGCAGGCAGCAGGCACAAAGAGACTCTGAAACTGGCTTGAGTTTTAGAAACTCCAAAACCTCCATTCAGTGACACATTTCCTCCAAGAAGGCTGCAGCTATTCCAGTAAAGCAATACCTATTCCAACAAGGATACAGCTAATGCCTTGCAAGTAGCACCTCTTCCTGATGACCAAATAGTTAGATATATGACTATGGGGGCTACTATCATCCAAGTCATCGCACATATACTCTTTTTTAAAAAAATAAATGAGCAAATGCATAGTTAGTAGATTATGGCAAAACCTGTTTCAACTTTATAGGTCACAAGACAGACAGAAAGACATGAAAGAAGAGCGAAATCTGCTTGAAAGAATGAGTTTCAGCTAGAAGAGAGGGGAGATAGAGTAACTGGGAGGAAGAAGGACTGCTATTCAATATGTACAGTTAGGAAACTGTCAAAGAATAAAGAACTAAATACATTTTAAACTCTTGTTTAACTATATTATTGGCAAATTTGTTATGCATCTACTTATATACCAAATATTTTAAGTATTTTAAGTAATGCATTTGCAAATTTCACTGAGCTGTTTAATGTCTAATGAAATAATGCAAGCATTAGCTTTGTAGCCCCTTTAGTAGATGAGAAAAACAGTTCATAAAATCAAACAAACAACATGAGAAAATTTAAAATCCAAGCCTAATATCTTGATGCTAATATTTGTAAGATTAGTAAGGAATGAATAAAATGTCTGCTCTATATAACATGGCAACTTGGCAGCTTACTTCCTCTATCTTTCTCCTGTTCGTGAGAGTCTTCAATTAAACACTACAAATATTTTCTGAAGTAGGATAATAGTGTTTTATTTTAGCTTAGTACTTACAAATCCTTTCTTTGCTTATCACCATGCTTTCTGTAAAATAAGAGCCCTTTAATTTGCCTTTCACATATTTATGCCTGAAGGTACACCTTCAAATGGATCAAACTTAATTGCATTGTGGCCCTTAGCTAGTTCAAATTCCTCAATCAATTCACCTCAGACTCATCTTCTTTCAAGACCAAACAACCCCATTTTTCTTAATCTCTTCTCATATGTTCAGTAATCCCTTCCCTTCCATTTATCATTTCTGTTGCCCTATGCTCTCTTCAGTTTAGCTATAATGTTCTTCAAATAAGGTCCTCTATCAGATGTGTGCATGCTTAAAACTCGCGCCTCTACCTTCCTATTAGTCTGAGAGGCTGCTCTGCTGATTGCAGCTTGCACGGTGATTATGAATCTCAAGACTGTGAAATGTGAAAGGTTACATTCCCAAGAAGTAGAAACAAATGACATTTTTTTCATGTTACTCTTTTTCAAGAACATCCATTGCCTAGAAAATGAAAAAGTGAGTCTTCAAAGACCAAGAGAGGAAATGTTTGGTGTGAGAAATTGATTTTGTAATATTCATATATAAAAGCTAATTTGAATTTTCAGGAGGTGAGGTCATAATTATTAATAATTAAATAGTTTTTTCCAAAGTGCCCAGTGACTTTTCTAGACATAATCTATGATTATCAAGGAGATGTATTTGACATGAATTTAGGGGCTCTGTAATGCTGTAATAAATTCATCATAAAATTATAATCTGGTTTTTAAAAATAAGTAAAGCAAATATCATCCAAATAAACAAGTCTGCAGCTCTCCAAGGTATCCCTAAAAGAAAACATGGCTATAGGAAACATCAATTATACAAGCCCCTTGATGGTACATAGCTACTTCCGTGCAAGAAGTAATTACTGTCTCCAGAGCTGACCCAGAGAATCTCTGTAGGGAGTGAATGTAATAGTGTAGTTGAGCCATATGCCATGGGCATTTTTGTACACTGATGGAGAAGACTAATTTGGGAATGAGTTGGAAGAAGTCATGTGTGTTTATGCAAAACAATGCTGCTATTCTGTTATGAAAAGCTCAAATGCTATACTCAGATTCTTAAGGGAAAGACAGAGTGGCAAGACCAGAAGTTGGAAAAACTATTTCAGTGGTTGAGTCTCAACAGTAAGTGCTCAGCTGAGACAGGCCTGCAATAGCATAGGTGAGCAGCCCAAAAGGCTTGCAGTTGTTTCAGTTGGGTGTTTTCAAGTACATTGGTAGTTCTAGTCATTACAATTAAAGAGATCATTTTGATTTTTTTTAACTTTCAAATGATAGGGTACCAATTTGTCTAGTTAACGTGATGAATAATCTGATGGACCTGTAAATTAATATCCTTAGTCATGATTTAGCTTCACATCCAGATAAATCCACAAGAAATCAAATTGTCTTCTCTTTCTTTATCTATTGTTTAACTGTGGGTTCTATGTTGGTTCCATGGTCTTCACTCATGATGGGAGGGAAGCTACATACAATTATAATGCTATATTACACACACACACACACACACATATATATATATATATATATATATATATATATGTACATATATTACACAGAAGCTCAATACACAGAAGCAGTAAATCAAGAGGGAATTTCATTAGCTCATAGGATTTGCTTCTCCTAGTTTCTCATTTATATCATTCCTTTTTGGGCTAAAAGTGAGAGGGCCATAGCACACTAACAAGTATATGTCATAAAAGGTATAGATTGGTGCTTTTCAAAGGGAAAATTGTGTTGATATCAGAAGAAAAATATAAATGAAAAATGTGGAAATTTGATGTACTAATTCATTACAGAATTATGAACCACTATAGAAAAATACTTAGGAGTATAACAGCAGGGAATGGAATTCTTCTCTATGCTGGTACTCTACAACAAACACACCAGAGATGTTTAAAAGGCTTGTGAAAACAAAAACCTCAATAGATTTCTATGGCCTCTAAGAATGCAGATATCTCTAGAGTGATCTGGTGCAGGAGGACCATTCATTCCTAGAACATTAGAAATCCTCGTCCTTTCTTATTAGTGGTGTGTTTGTTTGCTTGTTTGTCATAAGACATTGGAAATCATGCTAAGTGATTTGCAAACTTTGCTCCCATTCAATCATCAAATGAGCCTGAGAACTGTGATTATTGATGGGTCTTCACCCATGCAGACACTTGATCACAAAAGGTTAAATGGCGGGGCTTATGCTGTTCATGACCATTGATGTCAAAAAATAGACTAAGATACAAATTTCTTTGGCTCTCTCCTACATAAAACAGATACCAGCATTCTATGTTAGTACTACAGTTCAGAGGGCATAGAATCAAATCTGTTTTATTGCCAACTGTAAAGCTTTCTGTGCAATTGGCACATAAAATACTCCACTCCTTTGTTGTCTAGTAGTTATTAGTCCTCACATAAACATATAAAGAGAATTTGGAGTTGATTCAGACTTCCACAGATGCTGGGATTTCCCAGTTTTAAAAGACTGATTTTGTACATAAGGAATTATGTACAAGTGTTTCTCTTGCAAGTGTATATGGGCACCACATCCATGTATTGTGCCTACAGAAGCTGGTGAATCTTTAGGAGCTCGAGTTACAGGTGGTTCTGAGCAGGAGTGAAGGTGCTGGGAACTGAGCCCTGGTCCTCTGCAAGGACACTGAGTGCTCTTACCACTGAGCCATCTTTCAGTCCTAAGCTCAGTTATACACTTTTAATTACTGTAACTCACATGCCATTTGGTTAATAAGCTAGATCTTAAAGACCCATGTCTTCTTTTCATATGTTAATATGTTCTTTTTTTTTTCCCCTGTACTATTTTTTAAAGTTAGCACAGAAAGTAAAAGGTTTTATTCTAGCATTCTCTAACAGGTTTTTTGGGTTTTTTTTTTTTGAGGGTTTACAAGTTGTTTACTAAACTGGTCATATAGCCTTAATATACAAATGATTACAGTCACTATTATGTGCAGTGGATCACTACAGATTATCCCTCCTGGGACTCTATACCTTTGACCAGCATCTCATCCTTCCTGCACCTTCCCTTTTGTCCTGCTATCCACTGTTTGGCTCTAAATGTCTAAGTTTCTTCAGAGTTCACATGTAAGTGAGATCACACGATATCTATGACTGACTTACTTCACTTGGCATGATGTCTCCAGATCCATCTATGTTATTAAGTGATATAATCCCCTTCGTTTTTCAAGGCTGGATACTACACCACTACATCTGTGTATTGTGTTTCCTTATTCAGTCACAGGGAATGGATACCTAGATTGCACTGTGTCCTAGCTGCTGTGGAAGATGCTGTGCATACATATCTCCAAGTCTTAATCTGGACTTCGCTTCATTTGTAATCCTCTTCATGATCAAACAAATGCTTTGGTCATCGTCTTCTTTTTTTTTTTTTTTATTTTTTTTTTTGGTTTTACGAGACAGGGTTTCTCTGTATAGCCCTGACTGTCCTGGAGCTCACTTTGTAGACCAGGCTGGCCTCGAACTCAGAAATCCGCCTGCCTCTGCCTCCCGAGTGCTGGGATTAAAGGCGTGCACCACCACGCCCGGCTGGTCATCGTCTTCTTAAGACCATTTGAGTTTTCACTTCACAGTTTGGATTTATCAGATAATTATACTTGAACAAAGTAAAAGGATTTTCCAAGTAATTTCATTGTGAAATGGTTTGATTTCCTCTTGTATCTGGGATACTATAGAAACATAATCCAGTATAAAATAGTAAAGAAATTTATACTAGGAACAATAAGAAAAAAATGTCATTGTCATTTTAGAAATGTCCTTAGCATTGTCCCTAGGGCCTGAGGAGGGGATCTAACCTAACTATTGATGAACAGTACAGTGTTCTACTGTCTTGGAAGGGGTAACTGTTCAAATGTGAGGATTAACTGTCATCTGTATATTACGTTCCATTGAGATGAATGAACTATTTTGATTTTATTTAAATACACCCCTGTGTATATTTAACCAGAGGTCCTATGGTAAACACAAGACAATTTTCTTAAATGTTTTAGGACTTGATGCTGTTTACTTTTGGACTTGTTCAGTTCTTGCTAACTTTAACACAAACTTGCAAATCCCCATTATTCTGTGTAGACCTATCTGGTAATTTCCTGCCTTAATCTCCCATGTGCTGGGACTGCAGGTGTGCTATGCACCACCACACATGGCTTTGTTTACCTTTTTTATCAGGGATCTCATTCAAACATGCACTGGCCCTCTATTTAAAGGACCTGCTCCTATTTACGTTGATCAAAACATCTCAGCATAAAGCTAATATTAAGTCTAGTGAGCTTAATACAGAATATACATACTACAGTGTTACTGGTTATGTATGAGCAGTGGAACAAACATGTCACAAAAGTTTACTTTGTAATAACTGATGTCTGTAAGCTGCTACTTTGTCTATGAAGAAAATAGCTTTTAAAAATTAAACTAGCCTGTACACCACCAGTACAGAGACTGAGGGTAATGTCACACTGAACAGCTGAGGGAAGTACTCCAGTCCTGAGCCACATCCCTATCTCTCACCTGTTCTGGTATCAACAGATACCACAGTGTCAAAGAGGAGCCGAGGACAGGAGCTGGCAGCACAGGCAGCAGCCCCTCCCTATTCTGATTCACTTGTGCCCCAAGTGTGGGGAGGTCCCGCTGGACATCAACATGCTTCAGATTCATGTGATGGACTGCATCATTTGAGTGTTCTCTCCACTCCTCAAAGCTCCTGGTAAATGCGAGATTTCTCCTCCAACACTTGTCTTCTTTATTGTCACACAAATATTTTTGACACACTATCCTTATTTATGGAGAAAGAAAATGTACCCCTCCTAAGGAGAGCATCTTCTGGACTGACGGGAAGTCACAAAGAAGAATCTAATTTGCACCCTTCCAAATAAGACAGCCAGTGTTTTTATGTTCTGCTCATGAGAGTTGCTGAGAGCAGTCAGCCAGAATGGGACATCATGTGGCCACGCTCATGAAATGGTTTGGAAACATGGCTGCAGTGTTTTTCTAGGTAAATCTTCCCCCAGTAGGCATCTTGTTCTGTGTGTAATTATGTGGAAGTTACTTGTGGCTCTTTCTGACTGGACACAGTTTATTTTCATTGCCCCTGTGTAGTAATTCTTTTGTCAACTTGACAAAAGTTAGGGTGATCTGTGATAAGGAACCCTATTTATAAAATGGTTCCATCAGATTGGCCTGTAGACAACTCTGCAAGCATTTCTTGGTTAATCATTGATGTGAGAAGAAACAGCTCACTGTGGGCAGCTCTACCCCTAGGCAGGTAATTCTGGGTTCTATAAAAAGGCAAGTTAGGCAAGCCATGGAAAGCAAGAGAGTATGCAGGGTTCCTTTAGGATCTCTGTTTTAGTTTCTGCTTCACAGTTCATGATGAGTTTCTGTCCTGATTTCCCTTCATGGCAAACTATAAGCAATAAACTGAAATAAATCTTTCCTCCTGAAAACTGCATTTGGTCATGTTACCATGTATGCCTCTTCCCATCCTTTGCTTCCTTGTCCCCCACCTTGCTGCCCTCCCATGGCCCTGTTTCTGTCTTTATGTCATATGGGTTCTACTATCTTTTCTTTCTTCCTCTTTTGTCTTGCCTTCTTATGACCTCCTTTCTAGTGTCACAGCCTGTAGTGCATTCATCTAGTCTAGCTTATTTTACTTACGTAATAATCGCTGATTCCATTAGTTTTCTTGAAAACTTCACTGCTGTTTCTTTGACTAAATATGATTCCATTGTGTGTTTAATGTGTTCTTTACCCCATTCTTCTCTTCTATCCAGGTAGCTTCCATTTCTTAGCTCATTTTGAACAGTGTAGCAATGAGCACAGATGTGCCAGCGTCTCTCTGGTAGGACTCTCAGTACATTTGAGTATTCATGGGAGAGCTGGGTCACATGGTAGTTCTATTTTTAGTGTTTTCAGGAGCATCCACATTGATTTATATAGTGGATATGCCAGTTCATACTCCTTTTAGCAGTGAATATGCGTCCTCTTTCTCCACATTCTTGTTGGTATTTGTTGTGTGTTGTTTTCTTCGTGCTATTCATCCTGAATGGGGTGAGATGGGTTCCTAAAGTGGTTTCAATTTGCATTTCTTTGATGGCCAAGGATGTTAAACATTATTTCAAATATTTATTGGTCATTTGTGGTTTTTTCTTTAACTTTTATTTAGTTCATTCATCTCCATGTTGAATGAAAGACTTGGGGAGAAGGTGTTTAATGTCTGTATACTTCACATATTCTAGCTGTTAACCCCTTGTCTGATAGATAGCTGTCAATGGCTTTCTCTTTCTTTGGCTGGCACGTTAAACTGGAGGTTGTTTTTTTGTCATAGAGCAGAAGTTTTTCAATCTGTTTAATCTCCTTTGTCAATTCTTGTACGTGTGTGTGTTTGTGTCTGTGTATGTATGTGTATGTCTGTAAGTGTGTGATTGTGTGTGTGAGTATAGATGTGTGGGCATGAGTGTGTGTGTAATTTTATGTGAATATGTGTAATTTGGTGTGTGTGTGTATGTGGGTGAGTATACATGTGTGAGTGTGTATGAGTACGTGCAAAATTGTGTGTGTGATTTTGTGTTTGTGTTTGTGAGTATGTGTATACGTATTGTGAGTCTGTGTGGATGGGTATGAGTGTGTATGTGATTGTGTGTATAAGTGTATATGTGACTCTGTGTATGTGTATGTGTTTTTGAGTATACGTGTGTGTGTGTGGTGTGTATGTATGTGTGCACATGTGTGTGTGTGAGTGTGTGTGTTATTAGAATCTTTTTCAGATATCTTTTGCCAATTCTTGCATTTTGAAGTGTTTCCCAATGATTTTCCAAGAGTTTTGATATTTCAAGTCTTCTGTTAAGATCTTTGGTTATTTTGAATGGACCTTTCTGCAGGGTGACAGCTTTAGAGATAATTTTTGAATATCTAGTTTGCCCAGCATCATTTGTCAAAGAGATTGTTTATTGTAACCTATGTATGCTTTTTATGCACTTTTGTCAATAATTAAGTGGCTGCAGCTCTGTGGATTTATATCTGGGTCATCTATTCTGTTCTATTGGCTTAGCTGTCTGCTTTAGGGCCAGTAGCATGTTGTCTTTGTCCCTGTGGTCTTGTAGCACAATTTAAGATCAGATATTGTGATGCCTCCAGCATTGTTCATTCTTAGCACTGCTTTGGCTGTCCAGGGTCTCTGTGTTTATGTACATTTTAGGATTGTCTTTTACAGTTCTGTGAAGAATGTTATTAGGATCTTGGTTATGTTATCCCAGATCCTGCTTTTGACAATAAAGTCATTTAACACAATATTAATTTAGTCAATCCATGAGCATGGAAGTTTTTTTTTCCTATTTTCTAGGGCCTTCTTCCATTTTTTTCTATGCCTTTACATTTTCATCTTAAAGGTAGTTCAGTTCTTAAGTTAGGCTAATTCCTAGGTAGTTTAATATTTTTAAAGCAAACGGTGGATGTAATTTCACCCTAATTTCATTTTTGGCAAGTTCATTATTGGTATATATAAAATCCACTGATTTTATATGTTGATTTTGTATACTGCTACTTTGCTGAAACTGATTATCATATCTAAAGATTTTCTGGTTGAATTAAAGTCCCATTTTTCCCACTTAGGAATTCAAATAAGGTTTTTAATTGCTCTCGTTTTAGTTTTCAAAAATTCTAAATAAAGCCATATATTTATTCCTTCTTCTAATAGATATTTAAAGGATTAACCAAATGATATGTGAAAATACTTTAGAATGGACACAAAATTTACTCATCAAAAATATAGTTGTATTATCATGGCATGCAGATCCCTACAACACAACTCTTCAAAAACTGACAAATTAGAATGTAGAATCTATCTGTTATGGTTAGTAAAAAGATGGAAATGTGTGTGTATGTGTGTGTGAGAGAGAGAGAGAGAGAATGTGCGTGTATGATTTTTGAAAGCATAGCTTGGAAAAGTTTGTTTCAAACATAAACATTAGCATAATTCATTTCCCAGTCATCAAGAATAGATTTACAGCCAGAGAAGGAAAAGCAAACAAAAAATCATGCATTCATATGTCGTCAATTCTGTGACGTCATCTAGTTCTTTAACTTTCTGAAAATTCAGCTTCCATCATTGTTCCTTTGGGATCATCTATGCCCAGTCATTTTATGGAATTTTCATAAAACTATGTGATAGCTTGTAATACAGGATATATATATTACTATGTGTGTGTATATATATATACACACACACGGTGTACTTGGCTCTTTGAACCCTCAATTATGCTTCTTCAGCTAATACTGTTTCAGAAAATAGACTGTTTTCTGAGTAAGATAAAGCTTGAAACACTCTTGACTTACACTAAACATGTTCTTTATAAATGTTTCATGGTGGAGATATTTAATTCTTTCTTTCTTCACCTACCAAGATTCTCTGTGGAAACACATTTGCTTTCTCTAGATCTTAGAATGGTCGCTGCCTTCTTTCTTGAACCTTCCATAAATTCCAAATATTATCTGCTATTTGCTGAAATTGAAGAATCTCCCAACTCATTAAATCCACATGCCCAGTAAATGCTATTTTGATGAGTAATGTTTGAGAGGAGATTGGATTATGAGAAATGAGCCCTAATAATGGAGCTAATGCCCTGAGCTCCAGAGAGGATCTCTACCTCTTCTGCCAGGTGAGACTGGAAGATTATTCTTAAAACAAGAATCCAACATTCACTACAACAGGAACTACACCTTTTAAGCCACTGAGCATAATACATTCCTGCTTTTGGAACCTTATGAAACAAACTCTAATTGTTTAACTTCTACTCAGCTTATGATGTGTTTGTCTTAGAAACAGACTAAGACAATTTCTTTTCCCAACTGCCAATGCCAACACTATTAATTTCCCAGAACCAGTGATGATCCAAGTGGCAGGGTTGTTTTTGTAGAGTTCCAAACTGCTATAAGGTTCTCTAATGCTCTGAGCTCTTTTTATGTTTCTGACTTTTGGGTTATCTAGCATGAGGATTAGACCGATGCTCTTACAGGTTCACTGGGTGTCTCTAGAATTTTAAAACTTCTGTGAGGTATTCTGCCCACATCACTAGGTAAGTATAAGATGTCATCATGGATCCTTAAAATCATGCACGTATCAGAAATACCCCTCCCCCAAATTCCATGAACATATTTCTCCCCTTAGTCTTCAGTGAGTTTCTCTCTACTACATATCTCATACCCAGGACTCTAATATACTCATCACTGTTGGTTCATATTATCATTTATTATGTTGTTGGTGTATGGTTTAAACTTTATCTTGGCAGTCTCTCTTCCTTCAGTTTACTGCTAGACAGAATTATTTAAATGTTTTCAGTTAATTGTGTGGCAAGACTGAAAATATAAACTTTTATTTTCTTTTACAGGAGTGCTGTTTTAGAAAAAAAACAGAAATTAGTGATAAGATCAACGTTTTAATGGCATGCTTATTATATGCCCTAGAAAATGTACTATGCCGCTTATCATCACTATAATGAAATATTTGAAAAGTCAACTTCTAATGGAAATAAGTTATGGAGCCTTGTAGTTCTAGAGCTTCCAGCCTGTGATTGAACAAGCCAACTCATTTCTTTGGTGTTGTGGTATGCACAATGAGTGGATGCACATTGGTGCACAGTACTCCACTTCAGGGCCACAAAGCAAAGGGGGAAAAGGAATATGAATTTTGACTCCACCCTTGAGTTATTTGCATGATCATCTTCCACACTGTATGGCTAGTGGACCCACTGGCAATTTTAAGAAAACACTTAAACTTATCATAAGTGCTAAAGTGCTTTCCTGATAGACCTAACCTCTGTTCCAGCCATGGATTCTAAATGTGAAAATACTCCATATCTTGGTTTACATTCCCTTGGTGTGATAGACACCACCATGACAAAAGGCCTCTTGATTTACTCATCTGATCACAGTCCATCATAAAGGGACATCAGGACCGAATCTTAAGGAAAAAACCTAGAGGCACAAAGGAAAACAGAGACTATGGAGGAGTGCTGCGTACTAGCACTCCCTCATGGCTTGCTCATTCTGCTTTCTTATACAATCCAGGACCATTTGCTCAATAGTCATGTCATCCTCAGTGGAGACCCTCTCATATCAACAGTTAATCAAGAAAAAGACCTTCAGACTTACCTATAGGCAATCTGATAAAGGTGCATTCTTAATTAAGTTTCTTCTTTCAGATAACATTAAACTGTGTCAAGTTGACAAACACTAACCAGGACTGGCTGAAATCTAGTAAGGAAGAATGAAGAAAGAAAAAAAGAAGGAATGGAGGATAGGAGGGATAGAGAAGGAGGGAAGGGATTTTATTGTATAACTATATCCAATCTTCTGATCACACAAATTTTATTTCTGTTGCTAGTATGTCATATGCAATTGGAGTACCTTTTTTTTTTAAACTTTCAATCTTCATAGATCTATGGAGGAAGTCTTCCTGGATATCCATCAAAACTCGTCATCATGATCATTAGGCCTACTTGGCTTCTGTGCATCATGCTCTGATGCTTTCATTTTCTATTTAGGATCCTATCATTTATAATGCTACAAGGAAACTGATTTTGCAGCATCTTCTCATATAGGACCTGAACATTCAACATCTCTGTGATGTTGAAACCATCTCACAAAGCAACTTTTTACTGCCTTGGCTAACATCATCTTTGAATTCTCCCATGGGACATAATAACTCCAGTTGCATGAGTTCTTCATTCTAATATATTTGCCTGACAGTCTTTTGAGCTCTTCTTCACCTGTGAACGTTATGGAACTTCTACATTATTTAATGTAGGCCTTAGCTTTCCTCCACAGCCCCAGAGCACATCAGCACAGCCTCCTGCAACCTCACTGAGGTGTACGTCCTGAGATGATGGGAATTCTCACAGCTAATGTGGCGTGCAGAGCCATGCAAGTCTGTTTCAAACTCAAGGTTCTTTGAACTTGGGTTTTATAGGACTACAAGGAGTGTGTTCACGTGTTACAGTGTTTACTTTGCCTTTCTCAATTTCAATTAATGATCAGATTGCTGTTTTCTTGGACTAAGAAGTAGAAATGGTTTAAAAGCTAGAGAAAAGGCACCTATGTTGTAATTGCTTTCTGAATTTATCCATGTGGGGAATATAAATAGTTGAAGTGGAATTTATTAGCCTACATAATGTAGGCATGATTTACAAATGTAAAATTATTGGGTGATTTCAGATCACATGTGAAAATGTCCTCCATGGTTTTCTTTTTTTTTTAATTTCTAATATGTTTTTATTACGTATTTTCCTCAATTACATTTCCAATGCTATCCCAAAAGTCCCCCATACACCCCCCCCCACTTCCCTACCCACCCATTCCCATTCTTTTGGCCCTGGCATTCCCCTGTATTGGGGCATATAAAGTTTGCAAGTCCAATGGGCCTCTCTTTCCAGTGATGGCCGACTAGGCCATCTTTCGATACATATGCAGCTAGAGACAAGAGCTCCAGGGTACTGGTTAGTTCATCATGTTGTTCCCCCTATAGGGTTGCAGATCCCTTTAACTCCTTGGGTACTTTCTCTAGCTTCTCCATTAGGAGCCCTGTGATCCATCCAATAGCTGACTGTGAGCATCCACTTCTGTGTTTGCTAGGCCCTGGCATAGTCTCACATGAGACAGCTATATCTGGGTCCTTTCAGCAAAATCTTGCTAGTGTATGCAATGGTGTCAGCGTTTGGAAGCTGATTATGGGATGGATCCCTGGATATGGCAGTCTCTAGATGGTCCATCCTTTCATCACAGCTCGAAACTTTGTCTCTGTAACTCCTTCCATGGGTGTTTTGTTCCCAATTCTAAGAAGGGGCATATTGTCCACACTTTGGTCTTCATTCTTCTTGAGTTTCATGCGTTTAGCAAATTGTATCTTATATCTTGGGTATCCTAAGTTTTGGGCTAATATCCACTTATCAGTGAATACATATTGTGTGAGTTCCTTTGTGATTGTGTTACCTCACTCAAGATGATGCCCTCCAGGTCCATCCATTTGGCTAGGAATTTCATAAATTCATTCTTTTTTTTTTTTTTTTTGTTTTTTTTTGGTTTTTCGAGACAGGGTTTTTCTGTGTAGCCCTGGCTGTCCTGGCACTCACTTTGTAGACCAGGCTGGCCTCGAACTCAGAAATCCGCCTGCCTCTGCCTCCCGAGTGCTGGGATTAAAGGCATGCGCCACCACGCCCGGCAAATTCATTCTTTTTAATAGCTGAGTAGTTCTCCATTGTGTAAATGTACCATAATTTCTGTATCCATTCCTCTGTTGAGAGGCATCTGGGTTCTTTCCAGCTTCTGGCTATTATAAATAAGGCTGCTATGAACATAGTGGAGCATGTGTCCTCCATGGTTTTCAAAGAGCAATTTTAAACATGAGATTTCTATCAAGAGCTGCCATTTTGGCAGCCTGATGTGAACCTTGCTTGCAGAGGACAAATGGATGGCATACCTCCAGCCATCCAGAAAGCTCTGGATGTTGTCAGCACTCTGGTTTTAAAGTATGTGCATCTTTCACCACCCAGATGGTAAGTGACACGCAGACTTTCATTGCTCCCTGCACTGGGGACTGTCTCTCCCACTCACACTGTGAAGTCCTTTCAGAATTCAGCAGTTTTACCCATGTGATTATGCTACCAGTCTCTTTGATGGGAGGCTCACCCACTCCCCTTAAGGATGAGAATGCGATGGAAGGTTTAACACCCAACATTTAAGGCACTTAAGGTGCCAGGTCTGATTTATTTTCAGCTTTTGATCGATGTCTACTTTCAGTGTGGAGCATGCACTTGGGTTCAGGGCTGTCTCTCTTCAATTCCCTCACTTACCCTACACACTTTTGAGTTGGCAATGCTTTCCCCAGACCTAGCCCATGCCATGGTCATTGCTTGGTACCTAATTGAATCAGGAGGTTTGTCTCCATATGATCTGGCAGTTTAATATTGTAATTGGAGAGCTGTTTGGCCAGTCTATGCATGAAAACAACTTAAAATATGGAGACACTATGAAAAGCAATAATGTATATTTTCTATTTATTCTTAGCTGTTGAAAAGCCTTATTTAAATTTAGCATAAATGAAAACCTGGGCTCTGTCCCCAGTGCCTTAAAAACAAACAAACAAACAAACAACTATCTATTTTGATTTGAGTCCACTAAAATCACAGTGGTTGATGGGAGTGAGTAGATTTTACCACCTTTGAACAACATTGGCTATATACTGTTATTATTCAGTTCCTTGCCTGCCCTTGCTTTTGAAATAAAATCTTCTTAGAAAGAAATCTGGTGCTTTGTGATGGAGTAAGGATGGGACAAGGAAGTAGACTGAATAATAAGACTCCCTGGCCTTTCTCATCTCACCTACCTAGCTGCAAATTCTCCAGCTCCATAATAATCCTTAAGGTTGTTTGCATTTCCAAAACCCTATTTTCCAAGATACTGATTGTATTTTATGTTTTATGATTAGGCCCTGAAAGAGTTATGAAAATTCCCCTATGAGTAAATAGACAATCATAATAATGACAAAAACAAAAATTAGAATCCACAACTTCATTTTTCCCCCTATCTCAAGTCTGTACTTATTCTAGTATTTTCTACAGGTATCTGATTTTATGGGAGTGCCATATTTAAACATTCATTATCAACTCACGCAATCAGACTTAAGTGCACTTAAGTACACCATCTGTCTTTTTCTTTCTTATCTATTCCTCTGTAGTTGCACATGGGGATCTGCTATTCTAGTAGTGTCTGGAGCCCATTTACCTGCACTAGGTATCCTGCAATCAGCAAAGGATACATTCCCTTCCAAGCCTTGATTTCTAGGACTTAAAAGCACCAAGCTTTATAATGGATCTACCCTTAAATGTGATACATGTGCACCTTTCTGCACAGGTGTGTGTGTGTGTGTGTGTGTGTGTGTGTGTGTGTGTGTGTGTGTGTGTGTGTGTGTGTGTTTGCCAAAGCTCCAAAGACAAAGTCTATCTTACTATCTTAGAGGTATCAGGTCAAAGCCTAAACCTATTTTGCAAAAAGCCAAAGCATGATAAAAACAATGTTTTGCAACTGCAAATAGATTCTGGCCAAGCTGCACAGCCATGCAAACCATTTCTAGGCTACCGTACAGGCAGAGAATGACAGTAAGGCTTCCTTTTATTCCATCTCTGCAGCCCCGGAGCAGAAGGCTGAACCTCTTGATTGGGTTCTTACAGCCCTGTTATTCAAGCAGTGTGCCTGATTTTGCCCTAAAGAGGCACCAGTTCACTCTCTGCAAAGCAAACCAGAGCAAACCTTTTCAACACATCACTGATGACTTGACGGCAGTGAGACCCAACTCTACAGAGTACCCAGGCTCAGTGGCAGGTCTTGCATTTTGGCAGTCAAATGCATAAAAATGAATAGGACAGGGGGCTGGAGATGAGGCTGCATGGAAATAAAATATGATCCTAGGGATGTGTTCTGTGATAATCTATCGCATGCCATAGAAATAAAACTCCCCCAAAGGATACTGACTGTCAACACTCACCTTCATTTTTATCTTTGGTCTCTTGGGAGAGAAATAATTCTTGTGAATCAGGGGAATTAGGCTTTGAATTCAATCATCCTTCCTTATCATTAAGTCCCAAGTCTGTCTTATGTTTGTTGTATAGTTGGGGTGGAGTTGTTTAACCCTTGTTAGCTTGGGTTGCATCATGGGTTATATAAAAATTTTAATACTTCTTTACTTAGTTGTCACAAAGATTAACAGAATTAAAGCACAGTGTGATGGGTAAATGATTAGTTCTATTTAAGTGAGAGAAAAAGTATATCTGTCTCCCTGTGTGGAGGCGCATGAGAGGACACACACGCACACACACACACCTACAACACTAACTCTGTATAATTCAAATTCTAATTTAACTCTGCATATTCGAATAGTTCTAATATATTATTTTAATTACTCCTCTAAATAACCAAGATACAGATACCATCAGGATTTCTACCTACAGATAAGAGATTTGCAAAGGTTAAGCCATTGAAGTTATGCAGTTCCTGGTAAGATTGAGGTTTTAACCCAGACAATCTCTTAATCCATGTTCTCTCATCCATCACTCTACACTGCTTTGAAGGAAGCTAAGCAATCCAGACAGCTGGCTCTACATTTTGTCCACATAAGTATGCTAAAAAAATGTCATTGAGTATATCTAGTCACCCAGAGCCATTCGGGGATCACAGCACAGCACATCTCCTGCCATAGCTGATTTAACTATCTGGATGGCCTGAATCAGAAAGTGTCTGGGGATCCATCCCATAATCAGCTTCCAAATGCTGACACCATTGCATACACTAGCAAAATTTTGCTGAAAGGACCCAGATATAGCTGTCTCTTGTGAGACTATGCCGGGGCCTAGCAAACACAGAAGTGGATGCTCACAGTCAGCTATTGGATGGATCACAGGGCCCCCAATGGAGGAGCTAGAGAAAGTATCCAAGGAGCTAAAGAGATCTGCAGCCCTATAGGTGGAACAACATTATGAACTAACCAGTATCCCGGAGCTCTTGACTCTAGCTGCATATGTATCAAAAGATGGCCTAGTCAGCCATCACTGGAAAGAGAGGCCCATTGGACTTGCAAACTTTATATGCCCCAGTACAGGGGAATGCCAGGGCCAAAAAGTGGGAGTGGGCGGGTAGGGGAGTGGGGGGAGGGTATGGGGGACTTTTGGGATAGCATTGGAAATGTAAATGAGGAAAATACCTAATAAAAATATTTAAAAAAAAAGAAAGTGTCCATTCAGAAAGGTCAAGAAATGGAGCTTTGACATAAAACAAATGATGGACAGTAGGATTTTTTTTCTTTAGGAACTTTGAATAAAGAAACACAGATAAAAATACATTCTAAAACGATTGCATAGTTAGCTTAAACAAGGGATAGTGTCCTTCCAAGGGCCACACATCATTGTCTAAAAGAAATTCCAGTGCTTGGAGTTGTATATATCACCCCAAGTTGTTGGTCTATGGTGTCCTAAAGACCTCCAAAACAATGCAGGCTATTGTCATTGTCCTAGATAGTCTGTTAGAACTTGATGGGAAGGCCCTGCTGCTAAAGGTACTATAGAAGTGGGCCATAGGGCATGGAGAAACCAAATTTGTACTGATCAGGAAGTTCCCTCCCTATAAGCTAGCCATCATACTGTAGAAGGTGCTATATGACCTTTTAGGGGAGAAGGGCATCAGTAGTCTTGCATGGCAAGATACACCTGTGAATGTAATAGCGTTGTGGATGTTATGCCGGATGTGATTTAAGTTCTACTCTGCAGAAGTAAAAACATGGCTGGTACTGAGCACTAACAAAAGTTGGTGATACCTACAGGTCCCAAGAGGGAGGTTACTACTATTTTTCTGCTAAATAAAGATAGATTTTTATGTTTCTAGGCAGACCAATGCAGCTCAAAGAACTTAATCAGAGAAGTTTGTTTTATGCAGTGGGTAGTGGTTAATGAAGAAAATCCTAATTGGTCAAGGCCACAGTATATAGAATGTGTCAATGAAGTGTTCCCTGTCTGAAGTGAATGAAGTTATTGCTGCACACACACACACACACACACACACACACACACACACACACACTCACACACACACTCACACACAAGGCTCAAGGACTATCATGGATGAAGGAGGAAACAGATTATAAAAGCAAAAGGAGGACCAGACTGAAACAGTGTCCTTTTACTTTAACATGAACTGTACTATGTAGACACAGCACCTGTTGTTGCTTGCACAAAGTAAAACCAGTCAGCATTATGTCATGGAAAAGATAGAGACTCGGAATCTCCTACACAAAACTTAGGAGCTATTGACTGCTTCCAGGAGAGGGAGAATATCTTTCTTTAAGGGTGTTGCCTCTTGTAGACTGAACATTCTCTGGTGGATAGCTCCATTTCTAGGAGTATATGGGAAGCACAAATTAGATACCATGGATTATTTTTAAAAGGGATGGAAGGGAGACAAGAAGTGATGGGGTTGGGAGGTGTTGGTGGATCTGAAAGGATTTAAGGGAACAACTGAGGTGACTATCATTAAAATATGGGTTAGTAACAGTGGTGTTAAATATATCATGCATCCATCAAAAGCACTCTGAAGTTTTGACTGACAAAATATACTCTTTTCTCCTATAACTGGATTATTTCATACACATGCACAATGAAATTATTTCGAACTCAAGAAGTACATATCTCTCCATTGCTCAAAACACTTCAAAGGTATTTATGTGACCGTTTCAGTTCTTCTGTTCCAGATGAACTTCATTTTCTCTGCTTATTGGTAATTTACCTATATTCCAGTACTGCCTTGTGTTCCTCTTCTGTTCTGGAATACCCAGTAGGAATGTGTTTCAGCGGGAATCGTAAAGAACTTAACACTAGAAAATAAGATAGTGGAATAGGAAGAAGTGAGGCCAACAAAAGAGAGGATATTCTCCCGACCCAATATCTAGCAGCCTGTCTGTCCTGAACATCCCTTTCATTAACCCAGTGCTGGGCCCCCTATCTTTTCTCCTGCTCTGTTCCCCTCATGAGCTACATTCCATCTTTCAGACCCTTAGCCCTCTAGACACTATTATTTATCTAATCAAGAGTCTGGTTTTCCAGTCCTCTTTCTGGAGGAAACCCTAACAAAAAGGTTACACAAAATTCAATCCTTCCAAGAGTGCAAAAGAGTCTGAAGGATAAGTGCAAAGCTGTTTGGCCCGTGCAGTAACTATTGAAGATTTTGCAGTGTGTCTAGCTCAAAATGAGAAATGCCAGAATTATAAAGTATGTACTAGATCCCAAAGGTTTAGTACAAATGACCAAATTAAAATAATCGACCACTTTTATTCTAATTACCTGCTTAATATATTATAGAATTAAATATACATGTATATGTGTGATATTATTGTTAATTTCATGTATTCCCTGTTCTCTTTTATACCATAATGTGGCTGGCCTAGTCATCATTAATAAATTACAATTTCAGTCAGTCATTCAAAATTTTAGCAATTAAAATTATTAATATGGCTTCTATTACATTTATGTTAGGCAGCACTGGTACAGAAGTTGCTCACAATCATAATTTACATTTTGTCCAGATATTAGGATTAATGTTAATGTTGGTATTTTGAAATTACATGCCAAAATATTTATACTGTGTGCTGGTTGTGAAGCTCAACAGTACAGCATTTATCTACCATGTGTGAGGCTGGGAATACAGTCTCCAGCATGACAACAAGCTTGCCTGATTCTTTCGCTTTAAAGCAATCTAAAATTGTGATGCAGGATCCGCAAGTCAAAATGATGACTATGAGTCAGCAGAACTTCAGAGTGAAAGGTGTATAGGACAAGCAGGGGGTCAGGAGCTCAAGCTGTGTGAAGAGATGACACAACAGAACCAAGCTGGTATAAGGAAAGCCTGTGACAAAACTGACACTTGCCCAGAAGGTAAAGGTCCTTGCTACTTTTCTGGAGGTTGCCCTGTTGTGTCTGCAGCCCTCAGGCAGCCTTCCTGACCATGGCTGCTCTTCCTAAGGTGATGTACTGAAATCTTCAGATGCCTGGAGCCACGGTTTGCTTTCCTGAGCATCTGACTCCTGCTGTACATGTAAGAGTGATCACATTGCAGTTCACATCTGAAGGAGTAAAAAAACCCAAATCCTCTGTAACATAATCATCATGTAATCACTGTTAAATGATAAATAATTAAAGGGGGGAATCGCATAGCAGAACTATCTCTAAAAGCAGTAAAATGGGTTGATGCCATAGAGGGGTTTTATCAAGAGAAGGTGCTATATCCCCAGGAAAGCACAGTTGAGCAGGGACAGCAGAGGACAGACTTATTATGCCACAATCCAGAAACCAAGAGAGAACAGAGGACATTCAAGACAGCTTGTGTCTAGGTTATGATTCCTCTGAAACTCATCAAAGTTAAATAGAATGTGGAGATTAGTGCTCAGTGAAATAGATGGTATGCCTCCTTCGAGGGGGGGGGGGCAAAACTTCCTAAGCTCCTTTGGGGGTAGGAATTTAATATGGGTGCTTTTTCCAACTCACCAAATAGCCCCTAGAGATTGCCTAGACGTTTTGATGTGTGATAGAATTTAGAACTATGTCTTGATTCTTGGATATTTAGTGCTTCTCACATAAAACAAATAATCTCATCTAAGATGAAAGCCTAGAGAGGGAGACTCCAAGAAAGGGGGTATATACATTACTATGGGGAAGAGCTCTACAAAGGATCTCAGAGCAGTGCTAGCAGGGGTCACTGAAAAGGTCTATGATTAAGAATCAAAAATCTTAGATCCACATGCTGGCTACCTCCTTAACTGACATGTTTCTTACAGTGAGATTGTTTTCCCAATACCTTCCTTAAATAAAACCCTAGTTAATTTTTCTGTAATTTTTTTTATTTTAGAATGTCATGAAGATCATGCAAGTTAAGAAATGTGGAATTATAATACAAACTTAAAACTTTTGCATGAATATAGGGGATGTGCCCAAAAGAGGTAACACCCACAATGAGGCTGGCTGCTGGCTGCCAAAAGAGCATTAACTTGTGCTATAGAGCTCTTGTTTGGCCTCAAAATGATTGTTTCCCAATAAGGTGATGAAAGGTCCATATTATTGTTCTTCCTGTGGGGTTGCAAACCCCTTCAGCTCCTTCAGTCCTTCCCCTAACTCTTCCCTTGGGGTCCTTCACTCAGTGCAAAGGTTGGCTGTGTGTATTCACATCTGTATGGGTCAGACTCTGGTAGGGCCTCTCAGGGGACAGCTATACTAGACTCCTGTCAGCAAGCACTTCTTGGCATCAGCAATAGTGTCTGGGTTTGGTGTCTGCATATGGGATGGATTCCCCAAGTGAGGCAGTCTCTGAATGGCCTTTCCTCCAGTCTCTGGTCCACTCTTTGTCCCTGCATTTCCTTTCCTTTTGACAGGAGCAATTCTGGATTAATATTTTTGAGATGGGTGGGTAGCCCCATTTCTCAATGAGGGGCTGTGTCTATCTACTAGATATGGTCTCTACAGGTTCTATTTCCCCTTTGGGAATAGGGATAATATTTGAAATCTAATTAAATAAAATAACCAGTAAAAAGAGATCAATATTGCCATTCTTCTTTCTCCTTAGGACAAAAGCAATGCAAGGTCTTCATTTGTAATCAAATGGCAGCTAATTAAAATATAAAAATAAATCATGCCCATGTACCAAAATAGGACCATGGCTACCCTGTCTGTTAAGTGTCTGTCTTATCTCCAATTTATGCAGCTGCTAGTATCCTTAAATACTCAAGTTAGCATCTTTACTTAGGAGTATTTATTGCACTGAGTGTATCAAATAGAGTCCAATCTTGGAGTAACCAATTACTTATAATTATTTCCACGATGAGGGCTTTTCTCTTCAGGTGGCCAATTACTTCCTATCAAATTATCACCGAACACCATTATTTTCATTTCCATCTGTAGACATCTCAAGACTTTATTTTCCATTTGGTACAAGCACATGTGAAGGAAATAATAACAACCAAAGCAATTATGACTGTGATCTTATCTATCTGGACTGATTAAAAACCCTTCTTCCAATCACCTGAACTTTTTACTAATGTTAAGTTTATTAAAATTCAGGTTCAAGTTGTCAGGTTTTTTTTTAAAGGATTTTATTTATTTCATCCCCTCCCCATCCACACACAAGATAGTAAGGGATGCAGAGCAGAGCAACCAAAGGGAAAAAAATCAAATTACCAATCGGACCCAGACTTCACTGAAATTTGGCTTCACCACAGTGATTTTTGTTAAAAACTCACTCTGCATTTATCAAAACTGCATCTCTGGGGAATTACAATGAAGTATGGCAGAGTGTTGTTAATTCATACTAATGCCTGGACATCCGGTACAGATTACTGAATTCGGAGTTAGCAAGCCAGGGAGTGGAGGCAGGTGGACAGGGAAGGCAAAAAGAAAAGAGAGAGAGAGAGAGAGAGAGAGAGAGAGGAAGCCACTGCATAGCTAAAGTATCTTTTTCTTCATTTGTTTGCCTAATTGTAAGTTAGTTTGTAATTAATTAGGCTAATATATCATTGATAGTAACACAAATTATGTACCGGGAGCTTTCCAGAATGAAATATTAGTTAAAAATTAGGTGCAAGTTTATTGTGCAGTGAGGTAAAATAAAACAATACCAGAATAACAAACTAGACTAGGGTTGATACTAAATTTCATACATTTCCCCTTAATACAATATTTTCTCTCTTTCCAGTTTTGAATCAGTTTTTGGAATGGATTCGCTTTTCAATTCTCACCCAAGAAAACTGACCAGTATCCAAGGAAGTATTACTTGACGTTCACCCTGCTTAATTGAATCAGAACTGGAGGGGCAAGTAAGATTGTCACTGTGTCTCCAAGTGTCCAGGAATTCACACAGGCATCTCTGCATGAGTACCAAACACCCTCCCTCTTCATCATCTCTTAGGGAAAAAAACCAAAAAACAAAATGAGGAACTTGATAGTGTGACCTGAAAATACAATGATATTTTAATACCAAGCTTTGGACAATACCTTCTTTTATAAGTGATAGAGATGCAGCTTAGAGTCAAAGAAATTAAAATGCCATGGAGGAAGGCTTACTTCATGCTCTATTCAATGTAGCTCCTTAAATATTTTAATGAACTTTGGCTCTGTTTTCTTGTTATATTTTGCTCACATGACTTAGCAGTAAAATTTATTGACAAGTGGGATCACTCAGCAAAAATGGCTTCAGTGACCAAATATCTCCACTACGCCATGCGGTAACTGATTCTAACCATAGGGACTGTGGCTCTTTTCTTGAAAGAATTTACAGTCTTGAAGGAAAGCAAAGGAAAAAAGAAAAAAGGGGGGAGGAAAGGAAAAAAGAAAAGGGGAAAAGAAGAACAAACAAGGCCTTTTCTGTGATGGAGCAGAGAATGAGGTTGCAGTGAATATATGAGATGGCTCGGTCTTTAAAAGCCTCTTAGAGAATGTTTATACTGATGGAGATGAGAGGAATGAGTTGGGACCAGAAGACTGGAAGAGAGATTCACAGTTGTTTGTAGAGAAGGGACAGGCAACTAGGAAGAGTTTCTAACAGACTGGATACCAGAAGAGATGTTAAAATGTCACTTGCTTCGATGGGAACAGCATCAAAGCTGGGCTAGAGTGACAGGCTTAAGGGAGCTTAGTGGAGAGATTTGCTAATGTGATTCCCATGATGCTCACAGTGAGGATGGGGTGGGAACCTTGTGATCTTCTGCCTTCTTACTGTGCGTATACTTTTTTTTTCCACTAGTGGCCAGCAGGACGAATGGAAAACTACCTTCCTGTGCAAATTCACTGTATAACATGAGATGATTTCATCCTGAGCTCAAGCTGATGGCTCAGCTGGTCTGAGTTAACCACCAAAGCACATGGAAAAACCACTGTCATTGGACTGGTAGTATTCTTGGATTCAAGCGCTGCAAATAGGCCACAGGTGATTCAGGTAAGATATGTGCCAGAGAATGTTCTAGAATTTGCTTGGAAGACATATGAAGGTGGTTTTCTCATTTAATAAACCAGGGAACATGCAGAATACATGCTATTGGCTACCATATTGTAAATATGGCACCCATATTACAATCACAGAGTGTGTGTGTAAGTCTCTCTCTCTCTCTCTCTCTCTCTCTCTCTCTCTCTCTCTCTCTCTCTCTGTGTGTGTGTGTGTGTGTATGTCTGTGTGTGTGTGTCTGTGTGTGTGTCTGTGTGTGTGTGTCTGTGCATGTAAAGCATGTATGCATTTGTGCCAAAGCTTCCTTCAGCTTATTCCTTCCTTCCTTATTCTGATTTAGAAATTTACTGTTACATAGGATTGTGAGTTCTTTTTCATCATTTTTTGTTATCAGGTCTTTTCCCCCTCTGTACTATGGATATTCCTATTTCTAGAAGTATCGTGACTGCTAAAATTCTGGCTGATGTAATAGTGAAGTCTGAGAGGCAATCAGGTGATCCCTCCCTGCATCTTCATTCTCAGGATTCCCTCTCTCCCCTCATATATCACAAGGGACTTTCAAACGGCAGGCTGATGACTGAAGAAAAATGGCAGGAACATCCCAAAAGTCAAATGACTCTCCCTAAGTCCTCTGACAGCTCGCCTCCCTTCCTCTGTTGCTGCCTGTCTTTGGCTGCCAAGAATTTGCTGTTTGCTTCTCACCTCCCTCATCCAATCCACACTGAGAAGATAATGTGCCCAGCTAGCTCCAGCACAGAAAGCTGAATGTCAGCAAACATTCTGTCTTGAATGAAAATAACCTACCCATGCAGAGAGGGCCTCTGGTATCCAGGGCTGAGACCATATTGGGTTGGGTGGCTAATTCTTCAGCCTTCTGGTCCAGGGATTTCAGCTAATGGCTTTGGGGTTTTACACAAGCCACATGTCCCTGGGTTTAATGTTGCCACTGTGGATAGGACTTGTCATGTTGTATAATATTACACAGTTACTCCAAAGCAGCTTTCTGGCTAAGTGACAGGATTTGACACGTCTCGAATATTGACAGTAGTGGTGACTTTCAAGTGTTCTATTTATGTCAGGTAGAAAAGAAGCAGAGATTTAAAAAAAATAAAATAGCATAAACATGCGCAAAGCAAACCTCTGGTTTAGTTTAGTAAAAAACGTCAAATGTTCTGAGTGCTTTCTTGGTGGTTTTCTGCCGTGGACCCTTGGGAAATATTAGAAGACTCAGTATCACCATTTGTAAAATAGAAATAATGATAATGCCTGTCTTAAAGAGTCATGATTACATTAGCCAATGTATCTAGAATGTCTTATGCGACTCCCAGCTCATCATGGAAATTCTGTAATGATACATACATTAATTGTGATTCCCATGATGCTAATAAACTTTTCCAATTTCAAAGCCCCAACCAGGCACTTCACTCTGAGAATTCTTGAGCAACATTGTTTGTGTCACAGACTGAGATGATTAGAGAATTGACATCTAAACCCAACAACATGACATTTTGATGAGGTGGTGAAAATTTATGACATGTAATCTTCGTTGGTTCTGGTGAACTTTCTAGAATTCTAAAAAGGATCCCTGAAATAGTTTCAAAGGTGGAAACTGAAGGATGTACAAAGAGAAGAAATCATGTAGGAGAAAGGTTTGAAGGATTGTTTGACGTTACCACAAAGGGTAAATTAAGCAAAACATCCAAGTTCATAAAGGTATGCAGAGAAAATAATGAATGAGCACGCAGCAAGAAAGGAAAAAAAAAGGAAGTCCAGAGAGCAGAGAATTGGGACTGAAGAGGGATTGGATTACATTGATGACAAAATATAAGACCAGGAACCTTTAGAATGGGGACATTGCAACATCCAATAGATCCTCTAGAGGCAAGATGGTCCCACTGAAGGCTGTAGCTTGGAAATATAAACAATACATCTCTGGAATGGAGGAATCCTAGGCTTAATTTCGTGTTTTGTCATTTACTACCTGTGGCAATTTGGGAAAGCTATTCACCCTTTATATGGAGGTAACAGTGGTACCTCCTGGAAGACTTAGTATGGAGTTAAAATAAGTTAATGGGATGAACGGTTTCAACCATTACTACATCATAGTAGTCTCTCATTAAGTAAACATTAGCCATTGTCATTTATCATCAACCATGACTCATCATCCTTGTAACTCATAAAATATTTAAAGGACCTACAAAATAGCTTCTCACTAAGCTCCATCATAACTCCTGATACTCCAAAGATTAATATCATCGTTCATCAAATGAGTCTAAATAAATGTATCATTGTTTTCATTTGAAAACCAAGGTGAAGAACCTGCTGTTGCAGAGTCTCTGCTGCATCACCTGTTGTCTCTGCTCCTCGAGGCCCCTTTCCTTCGAATCTTCTCTCCATCACCTCTCGCCTTCTTTACAATTCCATATTCCTTCAGAACTTCAGCTTCTGGCCACTGCTTCTGACCATTCTCTGTAACTTGTCTGGCACTGTTTTCCTGCTAATGAGCATGTCTGGAATGGACAGTCCTAAGGGCAACCTGTTCTTTATGCAATCAGATCAACACCACTCCACCTGTGATGAAAGAATGTAAGTAGGCAACATAAAAGCTCACATGAGGCTCTAGTGGATCCTAGGCTCCTATGCTGTATCCCAAGGGTAGCACAGTAAACAGAGGTATTCCAATCACTGCACCACTGCTACAAACTAAAAGCAACACACACTCACACACACATACAGAAAGAGAGAGAGAGAGAGAGAGAGAGAGAGAGAGAGAGAATATGTTCCTTCTCATCTGCAACAAGGACAGACAGCCTGAGGCACAGAGTGGTTTCTAGCAAAGTTATCAGTACTATGGGGTCATCTAAGGGGATCAGAGGCTGTCATGGCCAAAGTGATCCCCTGAAGCATCACCAGGCTTGAAACAACTACCATGATGAGGCAATTAAATGCCAGGACTGGCAAGAAGTGTCTTTGTCCAGTTACTTATCTAACGTTACCTCCCAGGGTTGATGGCTGAACAGGGCATTACTGAACACTTGAGAGAAAAACAAAACAAAACTCTGTTGTCCTGAGGCAACCAACTGCTAATAGAGCAACTGCTTGTCTGACAACTCCCAGACCTCTGTGAAAATGGCAAGACCTAAATTGGTGTTGCTGCCATTCTTGGAAGCAACCGGAATGGATTTTATGGTCTTACTGAACTTGGGAACTATGAATATAACAGACCTGACTCAGATCCAGCATCTATTCATTTCTACAATAAGGCAAGCATTCCATTCCTTTCTATCTTATGCCTACCATTGTAGACAGGTGAGAGAAGTACCTGACAGCTGTGAATGATGTAACCCAATTATCTATGCCAGACAACTTTTGTTACATCAAGGGGAAAGCATCAAGGGATATGAACAATAGATTTAACATGCAATGAACACTTTTTTTTTCAAATTTATTTTTCTAATAGCATATAACCTGTAGCCAAATAACCCATGGGATTCCATGATATGTTATAAAGTTATACAATTGAAAAAGCAGAAGTATTTTCACTGTCCCAGGAAGAAGGTCGTTATTTGGCTGACTCACACTAACAACAGTTATCCAGGAATAATTCATATCCAGGTATATCCACTCATAAAGTCTTTACTATACAGTACTTACATGAGGATAATCTGCCCATTTTAGCTAGAAACCTGTCAGATTAGGCAACTCTCTCTAGTGATGCCAGTTATGTTTCCAATGGTGAAATCTACTGAGTTGTTAACTCCTTATAATGTACATGTGCCCATGGATAAATAGCTTGAGGCAAATAGAGTGGCCTCATGTCACATTGGCTGTTTGAATCCCACTAGATAGACTGCATGAACTAAAAACTTGGAAAAAAAACCTGAAAATCACCACAATAACATGACCTATAGAGAGAAAAATAAAGAATGCTACCAAATAAATGGAAGGAGTTTCACTCTGAGACTATGCAAGATTCATAAAGAAACACTGATGATGCATGTAAGTCTTACAGGAGTTACTATGCACAGGCAATAAGGAACGTGGCAATCCACAATTGCATCAGCATGTTTATTTTTTGGGTGGATGTCAGGCTGTTTTTTCTCATAAGGCATTGAGAGATTCCATATGATCTGTCTTGACATGAGACAACTTTATATAAAAGGTCACAGGAGTTAAAAGGCAAAAGTCACTTTCCCTAAATCCATTGCATATAGATATTAGTCAGTTTTCATCTTGACAATAGCATA
Organism: Mus caroli; assembly: GCF_978045245.1. Classification (NCBI taxonomy): domain Eukaryota; kingdom Metazoa; phylum Chordata; class Mammalia; order Rodentia; family Muridae; genus Mus; species Mus caroli. The sequence continues at coordinate 53,912,737 of NW_028227259.1, forward strand.
CTTAAAAAGAACAACCTAAGAGGAAGGATTTCTTACATTGGCTTCTGCTTTTAGTCCTTAGTCCTTATCACCATTGATTGTGGTCTCATGGTGGAATAGAACATCATGGTAGCATGAAAATATGGCAAGGATATCTCAGCTCCTGATGGATGGAAAGCAGAGAGTCAGAACTAACTGAAGAAAAATAAAGCCCTTGAGATGCCTACTTTTACCATGTAAACCTTACTTCCTAAATTATCCAATAGCTGAGGCCTATGGATAACTACCTATGAGGTGTATTTTGTACTCAAAACAAAATAATGTTCATGTGACCTGAGATCACCCAGTAGAATCTGTGTCAAAGAACACTTAGCAGGAAGCACTATTGGTAAGAATTTGGAGCAAGGGAGAATCTCTGCAAGGTGAGGTTGTAAGAAGGAAACAATCCTCAGCTTCTAGGATCCCGTGAAAAGAGGCAACAGAAAAACCATGGTGATAAGCAAGACTTATGTCAGTGAGAATTTTTAATTGTCATATGTTGACTATATATAATAGCTTTAACCATGCCATGTTCATACATGCATAGAATACACATTGATCATATTGTTCACCTCCATAACTGCATCCTATTCCTGGCCTTCTCACACTGATTCCCTTTGTCTTTCCAGTTAGCCCTTCTACTTTCATTTCTGTCTGTCTGTCTGTCTGTCTGTCTTTCCTTCCATCTTTTTTTTTCTTAAAAAAATACTAAACTGAAAACTATAATAAATATGCAGTGGACTGGGTGCAGACACATACAGGCCCTGTGCTTGCTGCTTCAGTCCGTGAGTTTATATGAGCTTTGCTCATTTCATTTAGAGGACCTTGTTCTCTTGGTGTAGTATCTCATTTGGCTCCCACACTTCTGCCTCCAGTCCTGTGGGATTCTCTGAGCTATGAGGTGAAGGATTTGATGGAGACATCCCATTTTGAGCTGTGAGTTTCAGTGACTCTTTGCATATTGTTTAGCTGTAGGTCTTTGTATTTGTTCCCATCTGCTGCAGATGAGGCTGAAGCCTCTATGATCACTGTTAAATAAGTTCAGAATAATGGGTTTAGGAAAATGTCAATAGGAGTCATTTATTTCTATTTTTGTTTTTTGGGGTTTTTTGGGGGGGATTTTTGTTTTTGTTTATTTGTTTGTTTATTTGACTAATAATAGTACTTGGTTTTTCTCTAGGTCTCTGGGCTATTTAGTCTCTGGTTCCTGATCACCTAAGCAGTGTCAGCTATGGCACTCCATCTTCTGGAATAGGCCTTAAGTCAAATCAGACATTAGTTGGCTACTTCCACAAGCTTTGTACCACCATTGGCAATCATATTTTACAAAAATGGCATCAGAGTAAAGCAAACATCTTGAGAATGGGTTGGTATTTATGTTTTCTTTTGATAGCCTGCAGATAGCCTTCCCATATCAAAGACATTATAATAAGGAGGTGAAGGCTCTATGGAGGAACTAGCTCTCCCTCTCTGTGTTCAATCCTCTCTGTGCTCAACGAGTTGTGTGGGTATTGTCTTCATCATTGAGGTCCTGCTATCAATTTGTGGGGAGCAACATACTGTCTTCTTGCCATACTACTTGCCATGATTTCCATGGCAATTCTTTGGCCAACAACTCGATTGAATGTAATCCAGTCCTGGTAGTAGAAGCTGTATTTAGTAACAAGAGATGGCCAGTTGAAACTCCTCCTGATTATTTGGAGACTTCATTGTGATCTCCTTCACATATTTTTTACCTTTCTTCTTCCTGTCCATGACCTGAATGAGACTGAACTTCATTAGGACTGGTTAAGGGGTTCTGGAAGAGTGGTTATTTATAGAGGCAGAACTAGCTGTGTCCACACCACTGAAACTGCCTTTCACTTATCCAGCAATCATTACCTTAAAGAAGGTTAATCAAGAAGAGGGTAACCTCAGATGCCTTTCTTACAGTCACCCCATGACAAGATGTTGGCAGACCTAATCTTGTGTAGCTTTTACGCTAGCAACCACAACTGCTATGTAATCAAGACTCCAAAAGCAATACAAGAGCATAAAATCAATTTCATGTCCCAAAGACGACATTATAGCTCACTCAACTCCTTCCTCTGATTCATTCTGCCTGATCTTCAGCAATATTCACTAAGCATATCTCACTAAGTAGGAGATTATCTGAAAGTCCCAAATCTCTGCAGTTATTATTGCCCCAGACAAAAAGTAGTACCTCTGACCAAAGCTGATCATAACACTATTCTAAGGCTATAAATTAGCTATTTAGAGTACAATTTGATGAACACATCATGTCCATTTAGCAAAACAATAGCAATTGCTTCCCATTGAGGGCCTATGGCCTCCCAGCCACAGTTTTGAGCAGAACTGAATGTGGACTCCCTGCAATAGGGCCATCCCCAAATCTTGCCAGAAAGTAATGGGTACTTCTTAGTAACCGATTATGTATGTCAAAGTTAAATTTCCTGTTGCTTTTCTGACACATTCCTGGACTTGATTTCCAGTTTTCACCCACCTAGAAAAGTCCTTTCGTTTTTCAACCCAACAAAAGTATGTCTGTTGCTTCCAATTAAATGATCACTACAAAATTCATCTGTGAATGGCTAAATATGGATCAAGGAAAGAGGTAATACAGTAAAGTCTGTGGAAGATGAAGCTGAATTGAACAATTACCATGGACTAGACATTTTCCTACAGGTTTTAAGTATAATGACCAATTTCATCTTAATGATCTACCTTTGTATTTCCCCCTTTCTGATGAGCAAATTATTACTTGCTTTGCAATTGGAATTTTTTAGAGGGATCCAACAAATATTCAAGGTCACAGAGGTAGGATAGTAAATTAGGTTATTGTTCCCTAAACATCCTTCATGTCCCCACCACTGCTTCCATAGGAGGGCTGTTTTTTGTCCAGACTGGTATTGGACTTGGCTTCTTAAAGGGGATGCACGCATTACCACTGAATTTGGGGTTTGATTGAGTATGCAGATGATGTGTAAGCAAAGTGTGCAGTATGTATGCAAGTGGTTGGTTCTTTATTCCTGAACACCTACCTTCACTGTGTGCTTCATTTCTCATCAGGATGACCAAATACTTGATAAGAGCAATTAAATATAAAAGGAAAGGATTTACTTTGTCTCATAGTTGAAGACTGTCATAATGGGGAAGGCTTGGTGGGACAGAGCACATCATAAGCCAGGAACTAGAGAAAGGCTATCACAGACATTGCTCCAGTAAGCCCTTTCCCCCCTTTATTCTGTCTTAAATTTTAAATAGTCATCAGTATTACACACCTTCTGAGCAAGTCATCCCCCCCCACCTCAATTAATCATCTCTGAAAATACCAGGTATACTTAGAGTCATGTTTGAATCTCTGAGTTGATTCTAAATCTGGTCAAATTGATAATGAAAATAAGTGATCACATTTGTATTTAAACATAGCATATTAGCTTGTTTTCAGAAGAATAAAGGGTCAATGGAAAGCACATTGACTGATCCCAATTACAGAAGCTTCAATTACACCAAACAGATTGCAGTAGTCTTATTGGCACCCAAGTCATCCTAGTTACTTTTCATGTATGATTTTTGCATGTTTTGTTACTCAGCATTGTTATAACAATAACCAGTTGATATGGCTAAGAAGCTGTAAAACTAGGATATAAGCATAATCAAGTTGACTCATTAACTCCCCTCTTAGTTACCTTGCTGTATCCCACTGGAAATTTGTTCTGAATAAATGCTTGTTTTTTGTCAATCCTAATCACTTACATTCCTATATGATTAGAGAGTCCATTACCTAGAAATATCTATGATAGTATTTTACCCTTTTCTAACCAGGATTCTATAATATTCCATTTGCCTATTGTATATAATTTGCCTCTGTGTGCCTTGGCCCCATTCTAGTACCCCATAGGCAATATTATTTTGTTTCAGTTCTACTTTACATATCAGAGATTCTTAGAGTCTCTGAAAGAGAAATCTTGAATATCTATTTATAATTCAATATGTTTCCTAACAAAATCTTAATTTATTTCTCCATTTCCCTCATATTTCTGCCCTAAATTTCTAGTTCATAATGTGATGTAAAACTAGAGGTTCACTAAGTAAGTGAGATGATTCCTAAATATGTTGGATGTGTGCTTGCTCCTCTCGTTATAATGAGTTTGCTCTTTTTGGTTTAAGAAGAAAATAGACATAAACACTCCCTAATCTACTTTCTTGTGCTTTCTAGTACTCATCATATTTTCCATCATTGCTGTTTCCTATTATCCAGAAAGTATTGCACATATAACCTTGCCTTATAACTCTCACATGCCCATTCATCTGTTGCCCAGAGATATACACACTAGAACACTCATTTCATGTCCTCTTACATCCTATTGACCTTGTAGAGCCAAGGCTCAGGTGATTAGGTGGGATAGCTGACCTTGTCTGATTGTTACCTATAATGAGAGGAACAAGAGGACAATGGTGTTTGATCATTAACAGTGGGGACATCCACCATTCATTTACTATATACACTACCTTTCAGGTTGTCACAGAAGAAGGTAAAATATCTACATCTGGCTTTTCTCTGATAGGAAAGATCTTAGGAACATAACTTTAGTAATCCTAAGGAAGACAGGAGTGTCGATTTCCTGGGAGTAGCAGTTGGCTATGGGTCCTTCATGTGCCTACCCTTCAGGTCCTGCATGTGATTTATTGTCCACAAGGACACAGGACAGAGTGTGCTGAGTCAGATAAGGTACAAGCAGATCCTAATGCCTTGGAGTGAAGAAGAAGCAAGCTCTGTCCTTGCTCTTCTAGCCAGTCACAGAAAGTCCTTGCTCAGGTTAAGTTCCCTGCTTTGGGACTTGATAGCACGACTTTTTGTTGTAGGGACTAAAATATAGCAACCAGGAAATAGCATGCTGGATAGAACACCCAGCTGAATGTTCAGCAATATTGAACCCAAGCTTGTGAGAGGTAGGGGAGAAAAATGACATACAACATTTGTATCTGAGCACTTATAAACACAAAGGAGGAATGGCTTGGGTCTATGAAATAAAAGTAAATTTACTCAGGGTCATGTCTTCTCTTCTGCTATAGGCACAGTCTACTTTATCCAGGAATTTGTATAAGTAAATGACCTTTACTGAGCTACCCATAGGGTTTTAAGTTTTTCAGACTATGAGAACTATTTTCAAAACTGGAAATGGTCCCCACAAATACTTAAAAAGAAGAAAGAGATGAATCTACCAGATGTTGCTAACATAAAAGCAATCTGAAGCTCAGAGATGCATAAAACCTTCATAGAAACTCACTTTATTTCTTACATCAAAAATAAAATGGGTCAAAAAGCTCAACCCCCAATTCTTCCCTTGCACTGATCCTGCTGACATCACATATTAGATGCTATTATGCCCACAGAACATGAAGGTCAAACAGGGATGACAGCTGAACTTGACTGGCTGATGCATTCAATGGAGAGGTTATCTGTAGCTTCTCAATTGTCTTGTTTTGCTTTTTGCTCAATGCCATAATATTTATCACACTGAGGGGAAAAAAAGCCAGTAGCAGAAGGAGAATTTCTGGGTTGTAACTTTAACTGTCTCTTACCAGCCATTGGTCTAGGTAGAACTTAGTCTACTCTTCAGTAACTATTATTACTTTTAATTTAATCTATATGTTAAGTTATATATTATTAGTGATATATTATTAGTGTTTCTTTACATTTGTTTGCTGTGGGGCATGGGGGGGTGTTTATGTTAGAAGACAATTTCCCAGAGTTACTTCTTTGCTTCCTCTGTGGTACCTAGGGATCGAACTGAGGTTGTCAAGCCTGTATAGCAATCACCTTTTCCCACTATGCCATCCTATCCTACCTTCAGTATCTTTACCTTTTGTGACAATGATTTCTTTAATCCCCCCACCACAAAAGGACTCTCTACTATCAACTTTGTAATGTTATATTTTACAAGTCGTTTCACCAAAGAAACCCTTCAGATACCATGCAAAAGAAGCTGGCAAGTGCTTTTCCTTGATATTTTTTATTAAAAAAAAAAATGACCCTGTGGCTCTGAACACCAAAAGACAGAGAGATAAAATTTTTATTACATTCTAAAGTTAGGTTCTCATTCTATATTAAAATTAACATTTTCTCATCTCTTTGTATACTATAAAAGCATTTATAAAATGTAGATATGTTTTAAAATGGTGATCTGGCCTCTGTGGTAGAAGTATTATCCAAAGTTCATTCTCCTATTGGGTATGCCAAGACAGAAACAGTCATGGTTATCAGCCCATGAAAAACTCGAGAGTAGTAAAGAGATAAAATGCTCTCTGAGCACCACAGTGGAGGTGGTGCTAAGCTTTGGTGGGCGAAGAGTTCAGAAGGTGCATCAAATGGACATCTCAACTCTCAGCACCGCACCAACAGGAGCAGCAAGGAAACAGGGCATTTCAGGTAGAAATGTGTGAGGCCAGAGAGATGATCCCAACTGTTACCAAGGACGTTTGTTTGTTTGTTTGTTTTTTCATGCTGAAGAATAGAAACACTGTAGAAATGAGAACCCCAAAAGGCCATCTTAGACTGTGTTCTACAAAGCTCGTCCATTAGAATCAGCATCATCTCGATTATGAACTTGACACTAAATTTCACAAAGTTACGTGACATCTTAAAGATTAAGTCCAAAGGAACTTTTGGATAATGAAGAATCATCTATCAGTCAGTGGTCAGATAGAGAGGGGAAGACAAGCTCAACTATTGATCCTATTGTCCCACAGAGGCAGCCAAAGACCAAAACCTGGCTTACAGGCAGCACATAACTGCAGACAAGGGGTGGGACCATGAGCCACTTGCCTTGTGCTGACATCTGTGAACAAATGTGTGAAAGCAGGCCTATCTGTGGAGAATGTGCAAGCTGGTTGGCACCAGACAGCCTGTCTGTGAGTGCCAGGTGTTTTTGGGTGGCATTTGCACCTGGAGTCCTAGAGTCAAGGATACTTGTAGTCTTTTTCCTAGAATAAAGAAGCCCCATGACTGTGGAAAGCATATTTGTGCAGATCTCCTCTCCTTGAGGCTAGTGTCATGAATGCAGGTACTATCTCCACAGCTTCAATCTTCAAGGGTTTCAGGAATGGTCCTGGGCATTTTCTGGTGATTTGCCTCCTCTTTGAGTATTGTATCTATAAACAAATGTCTTCCCATTGTTTTAGGAATCTAGAGGAAGATTTGTTAGACTGAGGAAGCCTCATTAATGAGTACTAATTAAAATAAAGCTGAGTTACAGTTATCCTTTTAAAATACACTGAGTAGGATGCAATTTATGGTGACTTTTTTGTTGTTTTCTTTTTCTGGTTACTTACAAAAAAAGTTCCAAGGTTGTATTCCATAAGAACATTTCATTACCTGGTTGAATTTAAGTAGACTTAATTGATGTAGTTAAAGCATTAACTTTGCTGATAAGAACCAAAATGACTCAGGGCAAAGCCATTGTCACATTGTTATTATTTAACATGGACTGCAAAGCGCTGTGCACAGGAATATCTGCCTAGTGCACAGTTAGACACGGTCTGTGTCCCAGGGGCATGCAATCCCAGCAAGGTTGTTATATGGTATTCATTGCAATTTGATGAACTTCATTTATCTAGACAGCCACTTATTTAGGATGAATTGGGACCTACTGAATCATCTTAATTCAGAGGCTTCTCCTGCACTGTGAGTCTGCAGCTGCTATTAAACTTGGGAAGATTTGGTAGCCATGACACAATGAATGTATTATTCTCATGGACTTCTCCAGCGTGATGAATCATGAGCCTTATGGACAGGTGTGGGGTGATTCTTGCTCCCACCTTTCTTCCCTTTAGGCTTTAAGTATGATATCAATGCCGCACTCACTGTTACTCATCTTTTCCAATAAAGAAGTTATCTGTCACTGGTGATGCTGTTTCCCCAATAGCACAATCATTCAATTCTTGGGGAAAAAAAAATCACACAGCCTGAAACCCTGGTACAAGACAAGGGTTCCCCTAGGCACTGAGCTCTCTGAAGCTATGAGTTAATGAGGAGAGAGAGTTCTTTCTGTGGCGAATACAGCCATTTTATGGCATTCTGTTCCTAATTGAGTGTAGGCACTCCCATAAACTATACATGGAGGATTTATTTGGGTTATTTACAAGGCCAAGGGAGGAAACATGCAAATAGAAAGGCTTGAATATAGAATGAATCCAATGGCTGAACAATTGTAAATTCTATTTATGGACCGTAGGGATTTTTGGGTTTTCTTTCCTAATGTAGGTAATATGTAAGATTTGGAGGGGAAAAAAAGCTTTAGGACTGCAACTCTCTAAATTCTTAGCCTCTTTTTAAGTTAATTCCTGTCGACTCTTTCAATGTGTGCCAAGTCTGTAGTCTCAGCAGAACAATAAGGTTGGATTCTTAAAAGTCATAGCCACCTTCAATCATCTTTCTCAGACATGAGAAAAAACTAAGGGAATTATATTCTATGGGTTTCTCCAGAATGCAGAGTATATATAACACAAATACCCACTACATGTGTACAAACATACATATACACTCAGTTATACACAAACATACACATACATCTATACACATACATAGAAACACATATTCACATAGGCATAAATATCCATTTACATGAATGCATACATGGGCATATCTGTGAATATTCACATTCATACAAACACATATACACACATACTCACTACCCATATACACATATACACAAACATAAGAACATATACATACATGCACATACATGTATATACGTGTAACCTATTTATCATTGATTATATAGCTTCATATCTTTAAATTTAACAAACCACAGATCAAAACATTCAGAAAAAAATTCTTTCTGAACTCAGTCTGTGTCTGTTTTTCTTTCCCTGTCAGGATTCTGTAAACTATACAGCATAAAAGCTATTTATGAGGTATTAGATAATATTTCTAAGCTAGAAACAGCTTAAATTATATGGGAGGATATGCAAAGGTTACACATAAATAGTACACCGTTGTCAATAATGGGCTTGAATTCCAGCAGATTTTGATGTCTGTAGGAATTCAGGAGCCACTTCCTCATGGAAACAAAGAGTACATTCTATGTATTTGAACTGTATATTACCCATGAGAAACTGTTTTTTGATATGTCATGTGTGGGGATTTGAATGGTTATGGTTCTCAGAGGTCCACATGTTTTTATATTTGGTTCCCAGTTAGTTGGCCTGTTTGGGAAAGAGTAGGAGGTATGGCTTGGCTAGAATAGGTGTGGCCTTGCTGAAGGAGGTGTGTCACCAGGGGTGGGCTTTAAGATTTCAAAAGCCCTTGTCTGGCTCAGGTTGACTCCCTCTGCCTGCAAGTTTTGGGTCAGAAGTAAGCTCCCAGCTTATACTTCATTATTTTGCCTGCCACCATGCTTGCCACCATGATGATCAAAGAACTAGCCTTCTGTAAGCAAGTTTCCAACTAAAGCTTCTTTTTATAACCTGCCTTGATCATGGTGTCTCCTTATAGAAATAGAACAGGGACTAAAACCACATGGTAGTTGTTACCTATTTCAAACACTTAGGAATAGAGGCAGAGCAATGATAATAATAATAATAATAATAAAATGATCTGGGTCTATACTATCTATACAGAATTTTTCTTAATTTAAAAGGAAATGGAAGGAAAGGAAAAGCAAAGAAATATTACTTAAGTGAATGAATCTAGGTTGGCATCCTGAAAACTCTGGCAAGAGTGTGTATATCACCATCTTGAGACAGAATCATGTCTCTGAGACGTGGTTGTTCTTGCAGCCTGCAACTGATAAAAAAGAGAAGCTATCACACCACGGTGTTCTGTCCTACCATCAACTTCAGATGCTAATCACATCTACAGAAATACTTATTCCAACAGTTAGATAAGTGTTTGAACAAACATCTGGGCTTTATAACATGGTCAAGCAGACACATGAAATGAGCTATCACGGAAAAATACCTCCAGTTTCAGTGTTCCCAGTATGAATTTTATCAGTGTTCTTTCTTAAATTGATACATTCAGAACCAAAAGAATCTGTGTTCAGAAAAAAAATATGGATCATATAGGTTTTTGGCTATGAAAGCTTATGTTAAATGTTAATTGAACCTTGCCAATGCCAAACTTCAAACTGACGTTAATTATCCCTCTGAAAAGAATATTTCTCATATTTACATGAACACAATGTTGGCAAACTAACTCACAGCTATCATTCATTTTCTGTTTTTGCCTGACCCATAAGTTTAGAATGATATATACATTTCAAAATGCTTATATTATAAATAGTTATGTAACATTCAAAATAGTGGAAGTGGGAAATTTTATTTTTTGTGTAGTTAAAATATGCATGCATGTTATTTGGATATCTACCAAGTATCATAGAACTTTGCCTCTTAGTTCTCAACTTCTACATTATTAGCCATCTTTACCCTAAAATTTTTCAACCTTTAGTATAACCTAAATATTTCATTACTGGGAGGAGCTAAAGTATCTTATTTGGCTATAGAAATATTTATTTAACAAATTCCTCTACTACAAATGTGTAAGAAGGCTATGTCCGACCCTTGCATGTTCTTTGGTTGGTGGTATGGTTTCTGTGAGGGCCCATGGGTCCAAGTCAGTTGACTCTGTAAGTCTTTTGTGGTGTCCTTGACTCCTCCAACTAACTCAATTCTATCCCCACCCTTCCACAAGACTCCCAAAGCTTTGCCTGGTACTTGGGTGTTATCTCTGCTTCTGTTTCCATCTGCTGCTAGATGAAGTCTGTCAGGGGACAGTTACATGAGGCTACTGTCTTCTAGAATAGCACAATATCATTAAGTGTCATGGATAGGCTATCCCCCATGGGATAGATCTCAAGTCAGGTCACTCATTGGTTTGTTGTTCTCTCAATCTCGGCTCCATATCCCTGCACATATTCTAAGTAGAACAGATTTTGAGTTGAAGTCTTTGTGGGTGGGTTTGTGTCCCCTTCCCTCCACTGAAAGTCTCTCTTGGCTAAAGGAGGTGACCATTAAGTCTCCATAAACCTGCTACAGTTGTCCCATAGACTCACGGTAGCCTCCCCTGTCCCAAGTCTCCAGCTAGTGCATTTCCTAACATCATAGTTCTTTTAAAAGTATAGAAATCATCTGTAAACTTAAAAATCTTGCTGTTTACTAAGAAGTTTTATTTAAAAAAAAAAAAAACATAAATTCAGCCGGGTGTGGTGGCACACGCCTTTAATCCCAGCACTTGGCAGAGGCATGAGGATTTCTGAGATTGAGGCCAGCCTGGTCTACAAAGTGAATTCCAGGACAGCCAGGACTATACAGAGAAACCCTGTCTTGAAAAAAACAAAAACCAAACAAACAAACCCAACAACAACAACAACAACAACAACAAAAACCCCATAAGTTCCAGTATTTAATGAAAGAGATCTATTTAAAGATGTTAAACCAACCACATAGCAGATATCCAAGATCTGCTGTGACTTGACTGTTTCCTCCCTTTGTTTGCTCCCTTTTTCCATCAACTATAGCTATTTAACCTTCCTGTTGTTCCTTAAACAAATCCATATGGTCCTTTGTCAGCCTTTCAGGTGCTATTACTACTACCTAGAGCAGCGGCTCTCAACCTGTGGGTCGCCTCCATCAGAAAACACATATTTCTGAAGGGCTTGGAAACTGAGGGACCACTTAGTAGCAAAATTATAGTTTCAAGGTAGCCATTAAATAATTTTATGGTCACTCCAACATGAAGAACTGTATGAAAGGGTCAGCTTTACGAAGGTTGAACATCACCAGCCTAAGGCATACTGCTCCTAGCAACTAGTTTCATCTCTTTGTGCCACTGCCCCTCCAAATGTAACCAATCTAGACATTCTACCTTCCTCAGCTTCTCAACAAACAGCCCACTGCAAATTTATTGTTTTGTTTTCATTTCTGTAAAGCTCTGCCTTGAGGTACATGTAGCTTTCAGTTTTCCCACATGCATCTTGTCTGCCTTGATTGTGCCTAGCAAAAGATATGCATACAGGGCCCATAGAAGTGTTTAGTCAGTTAGAAGGAGTAGTGAGTGACAGAAAGAGCTCAGGCTACATCAGTTCATCATTCTTAGTGTCTGCTCTACCGATTGAGGAACCATTAGGACAAAGGGCTAGAAAGAGTTGAATCTGACCAATCACAGAACTAGCCTTCACTGAGCATCAAACTAGGCAAAATACTAGGTTCTGAGAATCTATCAGTTAAGAAGAAATACAAGACCTTTGCCTGCATAGATCTCTTATAAGTGCTATAGCAGATAGAAGGAGAGGTTCCTATAGCATTATAAAACACATTGAGAGAGTATTAGTGAGTATGTTATCTCTTGCCCTAACCAGCTTCAAGCCAGCATTTTTTAATGTAAACATATTGAATTATTCAGATGTGGGTTTTGTGAAGATAGGATTTTGGCACCCTATCAATTCTAATTATAAGAACTTGTACAGATTAAAGCTGAAAAAAGAAAATTGTATATTTTTTACTAAAAAACACAATATAGAGATGAATCCATTCATAACATTTAAAATTGTGAGTTCTCTTGCTTGGGTCTTTGTGGGTTGATATCAAAAAAGAAAAACAGTCCTCTAAAAATATGCATAGTGCTTTTTAAACATTATTTTATTTAATATCCATACATGTACATAATATGTTGGGCTTAAATGGACCCACCATACCCTCTTCTCCAACTCCTCCTTTGACACACATCCAATTTTCCTCTCAATTTCATTTTCTCTTTAAAATAAAGTTAATAACCTCTGAGAAAATTGAATGTTGTGTGTTGTGTGTGTGTGTGTGTGTGTGTGTGTGTGTGTGTGTGTGTGTATGTGTGTCTGTGTATGTGAATGTATGTGTATGTATGTTGTGGGGCGGGGGCACTGACTTGAACATGGGTAACCTCTCAGGGCCTATATTTCTGATAAAAACAACTTCTCCTCTCCCCGTGGTTATCAACTGCCAACAGCTCCTTCTATAGAGATTGGATTTCATGAAGCCTTCTCCAATCCATGCTGGGAGTTTGGCTGGTGTGAACTAAATGCCAGTCACTTTGAGTTTATATACGTGACTTTGCTGTCATGCCAAGCAAAGGTCACTGAAATAAAGATATCTGCTCCCTCTGGCTTTTACAATCATTTTATCCCTTCTTGCTAAATGATTCCTGCACCTCCAGGAGAGTGAATATGCTAAAGAAGTTCTACATAGAGTTGAGCACTCCACAGTCTCTTATTCTTAGAACATGGGCAAGTTGTTGATCCCTATTTACCATCCAAAACAGAAATCACCATCCAAAACAGAAAGAAACTCCTCTGATGGGGGTTGACAGAGGTATTAATCTCTGGACATAAAGATAAGAAGTTAAGGGATACATTTATTACAATGTCCATTTAGCAGAATAATAGCACTAAGTTCTCCCCCAGGGCCTATGCCCTTGCCAGCCATAGGTTTAATCCCAATTTAACAGTATCTGGTACAGTATCTGGTATGTATTCCAATATATAGAGCAGGATTTGAACCCAGTCATACAGTGGCTGGTTCCTTCTATAATGTTCCTGCCACAATTGCACCAGAGGGTACCTCTTGCCAGACTAGTTATTATTATAGCTCTCAGTACTCACAGATGTGTAAGACAGGTGATGACTTTTCTCTCCCCAGGAGTCTATACAGAACCTTCCATTACCATGTAAGAGTGACACTTCCAGGTGTTTCCAGTCTTATTTTTCTACACTTCATGACCCAGATAAGTGATATTTCCAGCCATGATGTCTTACCATAATATTCTTGATGAAAACCAATAGGGAAAGCAATAGCCAAAAATGTTAGAGTAGGGTGTATGGGACCTCATTGACCAACAATTCAAAACATAGTAACCCATGGGTATTACTGGGCAATGGGCTTTTTATTTGATCTCTAACAGTGGGAGACTTCTTTCCCTAATTCTAAGGTAACTCCATCTCAAAACCCTTTATGCATGTATATGTAAATATTTTAGGGAGCTTCTACAGTATTAGGTTTCTATATGGCCTTTTCAAAGGTCTTTGGAGTTAATATCCTAACTCTATGTTTCTTCCTCTTTTCTGTCCTTATATCCTATCCCATGAATGACTTTCTGTCTTATTATTCCTCTTTCCCCCTCTAATTATTTGTGTTAAATTAGCCTTTCCTTGAAATCTCCATTCTACGGACCGTTTGTACTTTCCTACCTTCTATGGATACTCCAATTAAAATACAAATATCTAAAGAGTCTATATTAGCATATTCAGATGAGAGAAAACACACAGCATTAATCTTTCTAGGTCTTGGTTATCTCACTCAGAACGATTATTTCTAGTTGCATTCACCTACCTGAACATTTCATAATAGTTGAATAATATTTCACTATATAAATGTAATACTTTTTATTATCTACTCATCAGTTGATAGACATATAATTTGTTTGCATTTGTTGGCTCTTGAAAATGGAGCAGCAAAGAAGAGGGATGAGTAAGAATTACTAGTACTGTACAGAGTCCTTTGGGAATATGCTCACGAGTAGTATATTATTCTAGAAACTAATATACAAGAGCAGAACTTAAAGAATGAATATTTTATTTATTAAAATTTATTAGAGTTATTAGATTTGGGATTTAATAGAATGGTTTACAGGCTGTGGTCCAACTAGTGCAACAATGGAAGTCTAACAATGGAAGGCTCAAAATTCCAGTAGCTGTTCAGTCTACAAGACTGGATCTCTACGCTGGTCTTCAGTATAGGCCAGAATTTAAAAAAATAAGAAGAAGAAGAAAGGAAGAAAGAAAGAAAGAAAGAAAGAAAGAAAGAAAGAGAGAGAGAGAGAGAGAAAGAGAAGTTGAATTGACAGCAAGAGCATAAACAGCAGCCAGCAAAGAGAGCAAGCTTCCTTCTTCCATATCCTTTATATAGGCTGTCAGCAGAAGATGTGGCCCAGATTAAAGGTACATCTTCCTGCTTCAAAAGATCCAGATTAAAAGTAGGTCTTCCCACTTCACATGATTTTATTATATATATATACATATATATGTATGTATATATATATAATACACATGATTTTATTATTTATATTATTAATTATTTATATATATAAAATCTCTCACAGGTGTACCGAGCCACTTCAGTTTTTATTAATTCTAGGTGTGGCCAAGTTGACAATCAAGAATAGCTATTGAAAATGGCTATCACAAGTGGGATAGCTGGTTCGTGTGGTAGGTCCACATGTTGCTTCTTGAAGAACCTCTACACTGATCTCCATAGAAGCTTTACTACTTTGTACTCCCACCCAGCACCAGTAAATATTTACTCTACCTGCACCCAGGTCAATAATAGCTGTGCCTTTTTTTAACTACACAGGTACCAAGTGTTTATACTGATAGTTCATCTGGGTAGGTGTCTAGGAAGACAATCTAACCCCCTACATTGCTTCAATCTTTTTAAAAGAATTTTCTGTGTAGGTTGCACCTTATTGGGCCTGGGGATATAGCTCCGTGAAAGGAGTAGTTGCCATGTATTTGTGAGTCCTTAAACTCAATCCCCAACACTACACACACACACACACACACACACACACACACACATGAATATGCAAAAAGAGAAAAGAAAATAAAAATAAATAAGTAAAACACCCCTGCCAAGCATTGTATTTGATTTCAAAACTCCAGGACTACTATCCTAAGAAGAATCAACAGGAAAGCTTGGTGCAGACTTGGTGGAATCATAAGCAAGAATGACAAGAGAAGAAAAGACTCTTTGTACTACACACTGTGGGTATGGAGTTTCTATATGGTGCATGTTGTATTTTTAACTCAGTGCAAGTTTATTAAATAGAAAAAATCTAGCACAACACAATATATCTTTCTTTATGCACCTGCCAATATCTGTGTCTCATGACCTTGTTTATTGGAATAAATCTTTCTAAATGCAGAGAGAGAGAGAGAGAGAGAGAGAGAGAGAGAGAGAGAGAGAGAGAGAGAGAGAGAGAGAGAAGAGAATGGGAGATTTTGAGAGCAGGAGGAACATGAGGATCTTTTTTCTTGTTTACTTCCTTATAAATATAATAAGAAAATTTATATTCAAATCAGGACTTAAAATATAAAGTTGAATTCTTTTCCTTTTAGAATTTTCTTCTCTTCATCAACATTGGAAATGACAGATGGTGTGTTGATAACTGCATAGGAATGGGAATCAGGAGGGCCTGCCAGGCAACACCTGGAAAACTGTTTGAAGGTAAATAAATGACTTTTGTTCCAAGAGCCTTAGTTTCCTCATCAAGAAAATGAAGGCATCTTACATCATCTCTTATGTGCTTCCATCCATCTGTAGGCTGCACTGTAAAATTTAGCATATGTAAGTATGTACACACACATATACAAACACATTATAATAAGACAAACTATAATAAGACATATAAAATAAGACAAATTATTGTCTTATTATAATAATAAGCAGTCAATTTTAAGCAATAAATTCATGTAGGAACCAGAATGTTTTCATATTTTTTTTTAGGATGGAAGGGGCCTGCCTATGTCAAGACACGTACTTCTGTGCACTTTAATGTATGTTGTTTCCTGTATGTCCATTGTGTGTTTTTAACGTTCCAATAAAAGAAAACAAGAATGATGCCTATTATCTTCACAATAAAATCAATAACATGCGGGAGAAGGGAAAAAAAAGATTAAAATGTATTTTTCTGAGGATCGCACAGGCAACAGAAGCAGCAGAGCAGCTGGGACAGGCTCCCACAGGCATACATCTGCACCCAAGAGGTGGAGCTGATCCTCAGTCCTCTGTACACCTTCTCTGCCAGAGGAGAGCTTGCCTCCAGGAAGTGTCTGACCCTGGGACTCAGGTGAGATCACCAATTTATTTCCAGTGACTTTTTAAGGCCAGTCCACTCAAGGGTTCACAGGCCATAGAAGCAGCAGAGCAGTTGGGAAAGGCTCATAGGGGCCTTCATCTGCACCCAGGAGGTGGGGCTGTTCTTCAGCCCTCTGTGCACTGTTCTTGCCAGGAGAGAGCTGGTCTCCCAGGAGTGCTATCTCAGGCTTACAGACCCACAGGAGAAACAGGCTCCAACCAGAGACAGCAAGAACATCTAACACCAGAGATTACCAGATGGAGAAAGGCAAATGCAAGAATCTTACCAACAGAAACCAAGTCTACTTGGCATCATCAGAGCCCAGTACTCTCACTACAGTTAGTCCTGGATGCCCCAACAAACCAGAAAAGCAAAATTCAGATTTAAAATTTTATCTCATGACACTGATGGAGGATTTTAAGAAGTATATTAATAACTCCCTCAAAGAAATACAAGAGAACACAGGTAAACAAATAGAAGCCCTTAAAGATGAAACACAAAAATCCCTTAAAGAATTGCAGGAAAACACAACCATCAGATGAAAGAATATAAAGAAACCTTCCGGGATCTAAAAAATGGAAGTAGAAACAATAAAGAAATCACAAAGGGAGACAGCTCTAGAGATAGAAAACCTAGGAAAGAAATTAGGAGCCTTAGATACAAGCACCACCAACAGAATACAAGAGACAGAAGAGAGAATACCAGCTGCAGAGATTCCATAGAAAACATTGACACAATAATCAAACAAAATGCAAAATGCAAAAAGATCCTTACTCAAAACATCCAGGAAATCCAGGACACAATGAAAAGACCAAACCTAAGGATAATAGGTATAAATGACAATGAAGACTTTCAACTTAAAGGGTAAGTAAATATCTTCAACAAAATTATAGAAGAAAACTTCCCTAACCTAAAGAAAGTGATGCCCATGAACATACAAGAAGCGAAGAGAACTCCAAATAGTTTGGACCCGAAAAGAAATTCCTCCTGTCACATAATAATCAAAACACCAATGCACAAAACAAAGAAAGAATATTAAAATCAGTAAGGGAAAAATGTCAAGTAACATAAAGGCAGACCTATTACAATTAAACCAGACTTCTTCCCAGAGACTATGAAAACCAGAAGGTCCTGGACAGATGTCATACAGACCTTAGATGACACAAATGCCAGCCTAGGCTACTATACACAGCAAAACTCTCAATTATCATAGACGGAGAAACCAAAGTACTCAATGACAAAACCAAATTCACACAATATCTTTCCACAAATCTAGCCCTTCAAAGGATAATAAAGGGAAAATTCCAACACAAGGAGGGAAATGACAGCCTAAAAAAAGCAAGAAAGTAATTCTTCAACAAACCTAAAAGAAGATAGCCACATGAACAGAATCAAACTCTAACAACAAAAATAACAGGAGGCAATAATTACTTTTCCTTAATATCTCTTAAAATCAATGGACTTAATTCTGCAATAAAAAGACATACACTAACAGACTGGCTACATAAACAGGACCCAATATTTTGCTGCATTGCAAGAAGCCCACCTCAGAGGCAAAGACAGACACTATCTCAGAGTAAAAGGCTGGAAAACAATTTACCAAGCAAATGGTTCCAAGAAACAAGCTGGAGTAGCCATTCTAATATCGAATAAAAACAACTTTCAGCCTAAAGTTATCAAAAAAGATGAGGGGCACTCCGTACCCATCAAAGGTAAAAATCTACCAAAATGAACTCTCAATTTTGAACATCAATGCTCCAAATGCAAGGGCATACATATTCATTAAAGAAATTACCAAAGCTCAAAGCACAAATTGCAGAGCACACACTAATAGTGGGAGACTTCAACACCCCACTCTCATCAATGGACATATCATAGAAACAGAAACTAAACAGAGACACAGTGAAACTAACAGAAGTTATGAAACAAATGGATTTAACAGGTATCTATAGAACATTTTATGCTAAAACAAATATATATATATATATATATATATATATATATATATATATATATACCTTCTTCTCAGCACCTCATGGTACCGTCTACAAAACTGACCGTATAATCTGTCACAAAACAGGCCTCAACAGATACGAAAATATTGAAATAATACCATGCATCCTATTAGACCACCATAGACTAAGGCTGATCTTCAATAACAACATAAATAATAGAAAGCTCACATACACAGGGAAGCTAAAAACACTTTACTAAATGATAACTTGGTCAAGGAAGAAATTAAAAAAGAAATTAAAGACATTGTAGAGTTTAATGAAAATGAAACCAAAACATAATCAAATTAATGGGACACAGTGAAAACAGTCCTAAGAGGAAAACTCATAGCTCTGGGTGCCTCCAAAAAGAAACTGGAGAAAGCATATACTAGCAGCTTGACAGCACACCTAAAAGCTCTAGAACAAAAGGAAGCAAATTCACCCAAGAGTAGTAGACAGCAGGAAATAATCAAACTCCGGGCTGAAATCAACCAAGTGGAAACCAAAAAATCTATATGAAGGATCAACAAAACCAGGAACTGGTTATTTGAGAAATCCAACAAAATAGATAAACCCTTAGCCAAATTAACTAGAGATCACAGGGTCAGTATCCTAATTAACAAAATCAGAAATGAAAAGAGACATAACAACAGAACCTGAGGAAATCCAAAAAATCATCAGGTCCTACTGCAAAAGCCTATACTCAACTGAAAAACCTGGATGAAATGGATAATTTTCTAGACAGATACCAGGTACCAAAGTTAAATCAGGATCAGATTATCAATCTAAACAGTCCCATATGCACTAAAGAAATAGAAATAGTCATCAATAGACTCCCAACCAAAACACAAAAACAAAAACAAAATAAAATTAAAAAAAAACAAAACAAAACCCAGGACCAGATGGATTTATGGGTCTATCAGACTTTCAAAGAGGACCTAATACTAATACTCCTCAAACTATTCCACAAAATAGAAACAGAAAGTACTCTATCCAATTGGTTCTATGAAGCCACAATTACTCTGATGCCTAAACCA
This sequence comes from Mus caroli, assembly GCF_978045245.1. NCBI lineage: Eukaryota > Metazoa > Chordata > Mammalia > Rodentia > Muridae > Mus > Mus caroli. The sequence continues at coordinate 53,932,674 of NW_028227259.1, forward strand.
CACAAAGAACCAACAAAGAAAGAGAACTTCAGACCAATTTCCCTTATGAATATCAATACAAAAATACTCGATAAAATTCTCACAAAACAAATCCAAGAACACATCAAAATGATCATCCATCATGATCAAGTAGGCTTCAGCCCAGGGATTCAGGGATGTTTCAATATATGGAAATCCATCAATGTTATCCACTATATAAGCACACTCAAAGAAAAAAATCACATGATCATCTCATTAGATGCTGAGAAAACATTTGAGAAAATTCAATACCCATTCATGATAAAAGTCTTGGAAAGATCCGGAATTCAAATCCCATACCAAAATGTCATGAAAGCCATATACAGTAAACCAGTAGCCAACATTTTGATGGAGAGAAACTAGAAGCAATCCCATTAAAACTAGGAACTAGACATGGCTGCCCACTCTCTCCCTACCTATTCAATATAGTACTTAAAGTCCTAGCCAGAGCAATTAGACAACAAAAGGAGATAGATCAAGTGGATACAAATGGAAAGGAAGAAGTCAAAATATCACTATTTGCAGATGATATGATAGTATATATAAGTGATCCTAAAACTTTTACCAGAAAACTCCTAAACCTGATAATCAGCTTCAGGGCAGTAGCTGGATATAAAATTAACTCAAACAAATCAGTGGACTTTCTCTACACAAGGGATAAACAGTATGAGAAAGAAATTAGGGAAAAAACACCCTTCACAATAGTCAAAAATAATATAAAATATCTCAGTGTGACTCTAACTAAGCCAGTGAAAGATTTGTATGATAAGAATCTCTGAAGAAAGAAATTGAAGATGTCAGAAGATGGAAAGACTCCCATGCTCATTGATTGACAGGATTAATATAGTAAAAAGGCCATCTTGCTGAAAGCAATCTACAGATTCAATGCAATCCCCATCAAAATTCCAACTAAATTCTTCACAGAATTAGAAAGGGCAATTTGCAAATTCATTTGGAAAAACAAAAAAACCTAGGATAGTAAAGACTATTCTTAACAATAAAAGAACCTCTGGTGGAGTCACCATCCCTGACCTCAAACTGTACTACAGAGCAATTGTGATAATAACTGCATAGTACTGGTACAGTGACAAACAGGTAGATCAATGGAATAGAACTGAAGACCCAAAAGTGAACCCATACACCTATGGTCACTTAATTTTTGACAAATCAGCTCAAATAATCCAGTGTTGGGGGCGGGGGGGAAACAGCACTTTCAACAAATGGTGCTGGCTCAACTTGCAATTAGCATGTAGAAGAATGCCAATTGATCCATTCTTATCTTCTTGTACAAAACTCAAGTCTAAGTTGATCAAGGACCTCCACATAAAACCAGAGACACTGAAATTTATAGAGGAGAAAGTGGGGAGGGTCCTGAAACATATGGGCACAGGGGAAAACTTCCTGAACAAAAAACCAATGATCAAGAATTAACAAATGGGTCCTCATATAATTGCAAAGCTTCTGTAAGGCAAAGAATACTGTCAATAAGACAAAAAGGCACCAAACAGATTGGGAAAAGATCTTTACCAATCCTAAATCTTATAGAGGGCTAATACCTAATATATAAAAAGAACTCAAGAAGTTAGACTCCAGAAAACCAAATAACCTTATTAAAAATTGGATACAGAATTAAACAAAGAATTCTCAACTGAGTAATACCGAATGGCTGAGAAGCACCTAAAAATATTCAACATCTTTAGTCATCAGGGAAATGCAAGTCAAAACAACCCTGAGATTCCACCTCACACCAGTCAGAATGGCTAAGATCAAAAACTCCAGTGACAGCAGATGTTGGTGAGGATGTGAAGGAAGAGGAACACTCCTCCATTGCTGGTGGGATTGCAAGCTGGTACACTCTGGAAATCAGTTTGGTGGTTCTTCAGAAAATTGGACTACCTGAGGATCCAGCAATGACATTCCTAGGCATATACCCAGAAGATGCTCTACGATGTAGTAAGGACATCCACTATGTTTATAGAATTCTTATTTATAATAGCCAGGAGCTGTAAAGAACTCAGATGTCCCTCAACAGAGAAATCAATAGAGAAATTGTGGTACATTTACATGAGGAAGTACTATGCAGGTATTTAAAACAATGAATTTATGAAATTCTTAGACAACTGGATGGATCTGGTGGATATTATCATGAATGAGGTAACCCAATCACAAAAGAACACACATGATATGCACTCACTGATAAGTGGATATTAGCCCAGAATCTCGGAATACCCAAGATACAATTCGCAAAACACATGAAACTCAAGAAGAAGGAAGACCAAAGTGTGGATACTTCTGTCTTTCTTAGAAGGGGGAACAAAATACCCATGTAAGAAGTTTGGAGCAGAGACTGAAGGAATGAACATCCAGAGACTGCCCCACTTGGAGATCCATCCCATAAACAACCACCAAGACCAGACACTATTGTAGATGCCAACAAAAGCTTGCTAACAGGAGCCTGATATATCTGTCTCCTGAGAGGCTAGGAGCACAGGGTCTCCAATGAAGGAGCTGAAGGAGTTTGCAGCCCCACGGGAAGAACTACGATATGAACTAACCAGTATCTCCAGAACTCCCTAGGACTAAACCACCAACCACAGAAAACACATGGTGGAACTCATTGCTACTACTGCATATATAGCAGAGGGAGGAGAGTCCCTTGATCCTGTGACAGTTCTATGCCCCAGTATAGGGGAATGCCAGGGCAGGAAGCAGAAGTGGGTGGGTTGGGGAGCATGGAATTGGGGTGTGGGGAGAAAGAGATAGAGGGTTTTCGGAGGGGAAACTAGGAAAGGGGATAACATTTTATATGTAAGTAAAGAAAGTATATAATAAAAAAGGTATTTTTCTGTGTGGACGTTTTAGAATGATGAGCCCACAACTCTTTAAACAATGAAAATCAAAAACACGAACTCTAGTTGCCACTTTACCTGCTGCTATGTAATCTTCTATATGAGACACCCCACAACTGACTGGGAAGAAAGAAATTCTGTTTTCCTGAAGAAAAAATAAATAAAAAATAAAAAAGACCCAGTAAAGTCCAGACAAAGTATGGAATAGAAAGACAATTCTGTCAGACAGACGACAACAAAACAGAAATTTTCTGAGTGAAACTTTATTTTGATAGACTAGTTCAATAAAACCAATTAACTGAGTATCTAATGGCTTTAGGAACAAGAAGAAGAGAAAAAGCACAGAAATCAAAGAACAGAGGGGGATGAAGTTTACAGCTTCAGGAAACATGGTGATCTTTTCTAGAATCCCCAGGTAGAATATACGTCAAAATAGCAAGTCTGTAAACACAGGAAAGAAAGTGGAGAATGAGACAGATACCTTGAACGCCAACAGAATTATCAAGGAGATCAAAAGGAATTCTGTCTTTACTTTGGACTATAAAAAAAAAGGGCCTTAGTAATTTGCTTCTCTTTCTACTAGAAACAGAGTTTAAGTCAAATGAAAACTTGGTCCAGTTCTCTTTAATTATTTTATCTGCCTGTATATCTCAGGCAAAAGACATTTGAATCACACACTCCTTTACAAATTTGTTCTCACATTAGAGAACTTTACTAAGTCCATCTTATGTAGGAAAGAAATTTAGTTAGTTCATAACACCGTGGGTTCAACTAGGGACCTCAGTGAAGATGGCATCACAACATCCAGAGCATGGAGACAGAGAAGTGTGGCAGGAAGCCAGAGGTCTAGGAAAGTGTCTGGTCTTACTATCATGACGACTTACCTCTATAGAGCTCACTGCAATCTTATATGAAGTATTTAACCCCTGCTGTACACCAAGATGACTGCAGTGACTGTCACTGTATCCGTAGCCTCCATCTCTTTAAAGTTCATAACTGTCTCCCAGTTTTACCACAAGGTGAACCAAATTCCAACATATGAATTCTTGAGGGACAAATAAACACCAAATATCTGGACCACAGCAGCAGGAGACATGGAAGTATAAGGGCTACATGTTTCTTTTGATGTTTTTAGGAAGGTTTTGTTTTGATGACCACGTAGGCAGCATTTGCTCCCTCAACACTGAAATAGACTTCTTGAGGCATTATCTCTGTGTCTCGTTTCATTCTTGCATAAGTCACATCAACAGCTGCAAAGACAAAAGAATGGCCTGGGCAAAGCCAGAGTATGGAGAAATGTCTTTAGTTATTATTACCAGAATAAATGAAGAAACCACATGCCAGATGGGTGTACATTATCTATCCAACTAAAAAAGTGTCTTGTTAACAGAGATAAATGGCCTGAAATGGCAGAACATTTTCTTGCAATTTTAAAAAATAATAGCAGTAATATTTCAGGGGATAATTTTGCCATTTTTTCAAGGTTTCTGCTAAAAAACCACATTTGATATTGATAGATATATTCTTAAAGTGCTCATTGGCACATTCATAAATATGTGAAGCCGAAAAGGGACCTTTAGAAGTCTCAACTCTAATAATCTACTTGGATGCTGAAGATACATTCCAAGTGGCCAGCTGTCTGGGCTGTGGTGTATGTGTTTCTCTCTCTCCTCTGAAAGCAAAGCAGAGGCAGTGTGGAGCAGTGAGCCTGGCCATGGGAATGAGTTTGTATGTGCCAAATGTGTAGAAACAGTTTTCAGAGATCTAGGGATAAACATATCACATGGTATGGTTGGAAGAATTTGTGTGTTCATATACTTCTGGAGATCAGAAAACAGCCTCAGACATCATCTACTTCATTTGTGACAAGGTGGACTCATTGGTCCAGACCTACCTGGTTAACTGGCCAGCTAGGCCAGGACTCCTTGGTGGCTCCTAGGCATGTGGATTACTAGTGTGTTCTCACATGTCCATCATTTTTATGTGGACTCAGGGTTTCCATCTCAGTTCTTGTGCTCACAAGGCATGCACCTTACTGACTAAGCTAACTCACCAGCCCTTCCTATGAACATTTATAGAAGATTACGTATTCTTTCTGGTGCATTCAAGTTGCCACTAAAGTGATCACTGCTCAGTAAGCAATATTTGTACTAAGTATTGGAAATGTTTTCTATTATTAAAAAATAAAATAAAAATAAAAACCTGCTCATATTCCACAATTTCACCTGTCCAATGTTAGGGGTATATCATTCCACTCAGAACAAAGACCCAAACAAGACTGCTGGCATAAATTAACTAGCCCCTTATACAGTCCTTGGCCTAGTTAACTCTATGTTACAACTAAGCCTAAGATCCATTATGAATATAAAACCATCACCTTCATTTGCATTCAGCCATGTCTGTAGGCAAAAGAGGTGGTTTACTAGAAGAAAAAAAAAAACAATTAATTTCTGAGATGTTTTATTTTATTTGGAAAGCCTTCTTCCTTCAGAAACATAACAATGACTTACTGATTTACAAACTGTTATACATTAAAGGTAGTTAAAATACTTTCTTTACAACTGTGATGCCCTGCATTTTTCATCTCCAGAATACCTTGCTGGAACATTAAAAGCACCTTCAGTGAGGGTTTGAGCCCTTTTTTGTTTGTGTTCCCTCAACTGCCCTTGCAGTCACACAGGAGCCTGGATTGGGCTTTAATCTTTCCTTTTAGCATGTGGTTAGTTGATTTGTTTAATTACTAGTCATGCTGAAGGTTACATATGACTTATTATCTTGACAATAGCCAAAGAAATGTCCATGCTATATATGACAAACTATATATATTATATGCGATATAAAACAAGGATGAAATAGTAGCCTCCTTTGAAAATAACAGCCCAGGTCTGAAGCCTGCACATTCCTATCACACTTGGGGGGATAGATTGGGCCATTCGATGATGGTTTTTTCCATGAAAAGTATTTCTTGAAATGGTAAAAAGGACCCATGTGTGGACCCCACAGTAGCATTACTATCACAGGCCTCAATTTGCTCTTTGTAGCACAAGTTGGAGTAGTTTCCTTGAACTTAGGAAGCTTAGCCATGTGAAAAAGCTACATCTTAAGCCAACATGGTGGCTAATAGGTACATGGCACCAGCAGATTCGGATACCTGTGAAGGGAGAACTCTGGCACTGGGTGAGCCTGCTTTTGCTAGTGTGTGACTAAATGGGTCTTTGAACTGACTCTACCACAGTGGTGTTCTGCAAGGGGAAAACAATGCTCTAGAGACCAGCCTCCTTCATTCCATGCCAAGACAGTCATGGCTGGTGCTGCCATTTTCTCACACAGTCTGTGTGCTTCCTGCTTTCTCCACCAATCTCTGTCTTCCTCAGGCTAACATTTCAGAACATGGAGTGGGTGATACAGTCTCCCTCTTGTGGCCAAAATAAAACAAAGTGATTCTTTGCCATATGCTTCTCTAGAAACAGAACAGGAGCTGAAAATAATAATAATGATAATAATAATAATAATCAAGTTGAGGTGCGTTTGAAGCTTTCATCACAATTGTTCACAAGACTCAGTTTGACTCTTCCACCCTTCTCATGTGTTTTATCAGTTTTGCCATTGATCTCAGCCTGAGTAAATGACACCTTTAGCCAATTGCTTGCTAAGGGTTAGTTTGCTGACACATTCAAACTCATGCCATCACTTGGGCATTATTTACTGAGCTCAATTTTCTCTGAAACAAAATGGGAAATGGTAATCTGATAAAGTCCTCATCACTGGCATAAATGTATAATGGCTTTACCTCTGTGAAATACTTCATTTTGACAGTTGGATTTCATAATTTACTTCAGTTCTCTGAGTTTTAATGTCCACATCAATGAAACATTTGTGGTGAATGAGATCAGGAAGACAGATGCAGGCAGGAGAGGCACAGCATCCAGGCAGCAGGTTTGCACCTATCCCAGCTTCCTTCCTCAAGGACAATGACTTCTGCTTCAGAAGGCTTCTCAGGAGAACAACACAATAAAAATTCACTTTTCATCCCTCACCTTAAGAGATCCCACGAGACCATGATAACCCTCTAACATGCCTCACTGAACTGAATATGACAATCCTTCCATTTCACAGGTAAGGAAATAAAGACACAGAGACATTTATGGTTTGCTTGAACCCATTCAGCTCATTTGAACCCCATTCTGCTCCCACCATCAAGATCTAGGAAGGTGAAAACAACTAGAATATTATGGATGGCCTTTCCTCTCCCAACCTGAGCATAGTGGTCTTTCCTGGAAAAGAGTATGCAAGAGACTTGGTGTCCTCTGTGTATATGACCTGGAAATTATCTCCCTCCTGTCCCTCTGCGATTCCCCACCCCTATCTTTCCATCCCTTTGCCTCCCTCACTCCCTACATTTCTTCTTGCTTCCCTTCTCTGTCCTGCATCTCTGGCTTTCCCCTCCTTTTCACATTACATCAGGACCAGATACCTGTACAATATACTATGGCAAGGATGCATTATTGCTTTTCTGCAGAGATGTACCCTGGTGGGGAGCATTTCCAAAGGGGTTTAACTTGCCAGTGAGAAATAACACAAAGTAAAACTAGTTCAGAAACTCACTTCAGATCCCAAGCAGGGATGCAAATTTGGGGTGTAACCATGCCATTAAGTCAGCCATGCAAATTAGCACATGCTTACTTCTTGCCTGGAGCCCTGAAAGAAACCAGGAGGGGTGCCGCAAGGAATTTCAATCTGTTCTCTTTCTCCTTTAGTTGACGTTTGGCCATGTTTTAGTTAGTATTTGCTTCTGTGAACACCCGTGGCTGGTGGTGACTGTTTGCTTTTTTTTATCCTGGGCATTGAGAGGCAGAGGGGAAGTGAAACAAATGAATTAGTTTGAAGGTTAGTAATGGCAAACCATAGGACCATAGGAACAAGCTAGAAATGAAATGTATGCACACACAGAGACTCACACACAGAGTGAGGAAAGGAGAGGAGAGGGTGAAGGAGAGATAGCAGAGAAAAAAGAAACCTGAAATAAATGAACATGAACAATCCCAACCCTGCTCTCTGTCTCTCTGTCTCTCTCTCTCTGTGTGTGTGTGTGTATTAAAGATCACCATTTACAATCAATGCTTAGGTGTTCAGGAGTTGCAAGGATTGTATTTAGTTGAATTGTTCAAACACATACTCTCCATAAACAAGCATCTAGCTCTGACAAGGGCAATAGACCTCGAATATCTTGTCTCTTTAGCTGTAGCTGAAGAGAAACTCTTAGGTCCCATTTATTTATACCAACTCAGTGAAGATTCCATTTGCCAATTATTGGAACAGTGAGTCAAACAAAAGCAAATGCTGCTGAGAAAACAAAACAAAACAAAACAAAAAACAGTCTCTTGATATCTGAAAGAAGCTAAGGCTTGATTGAACCTAAGTTGTTGGAAACACATCTCCACTCATGCCTTCAACCACAAAGATGGTGGTAGGGATTGGGGGTGAGGGCAAGTGCACATGAGAACCTGAATCAGAGGTAAGGATGAAAGGAAATTTATTGAGTAGAGAAAGAAAATTCTTCTCCGGGATTCCCTTTGCAATTTAAAGCTGTCAGGCCAGCCTCTTGCACATCTACCCAGATGAGCACAGAAGCAAAGCTTTCCTCTAGGATAGATTAAAGAGATAATAGGTGAAGCCAGCTGTGAGAAGCATCTGGTTTTTGTTTTTTGTGTTTTTCATTTCAAAGCAAGGGTCCTGGTGAATGAGAAAATACAGGTTCTAGAGCTCTTGTTGGACTGTGTTCTAGGAGGGAGTTGCCAAAGCTTTCACATCTCTACAGTGCCTAAAGATCAATGACTCCTTCCAACATTTTCCCAGTGACTTCCTCTTCCAAAACATCACAGTCATAGAGAAGCCCAGAGAAGCAAAGCTACCCTTTTCCCCAAAATATATCCCACTCCCTACCTTACTTACTCAGTGATGAGGATTGGGTAAGGCATGTTGGCAGGTTCTGACATACAGGCTATCTTGAGTTGCTTATTTCCTGAATGGATGGGAAAGTTGACTACTCAGGTACCACAGCCCCAGCAAATGGTTTGAAGTGAAAACTCAACGTTGGGGTCACCCAGAAGACTAACAGAATCTATAGAATCTTTTGAATGGGGTCTAGGGTCTAGACAGACTATGATTTAGGGTATGACCATAGAAAGAGACATCATCTGGAATGGCATTTATTAAGTATGAGTAATATGCCACGTGATTTAAACCACATTTTATAGAATGTCTTATAATAACACTACAAAGGAAATCCAGTTGTTCCCATTTTCATTGAAGAAACACCATTATCAGGTATTTTGTCATTCTTGGTCACAGATTTTGGAGGTAAATCCAATTGCCCTTGGTCCCCAAACTCATGCAAAAACAGAAAAATCCATTTTAGACACTAAGTACATTGTCTTCTTTTCAGAGTCGTGTTTGTGCAGTGTGTATGCATCTCCTCTCTGTTCTGAGACAGGTCTCTTATAGCTCATATACGGCTCCAACTAGCTGCATAAGAGAAGATGACCGTGAACTTGAACTTCTGATTCTCCTGCTTCCATCCCTTGAGAGCTGGTATTATAGGCATGCACTATCATGCTCTGTTTATGTGGGGTTGTGGATAGAACTTAGGCCTTCATGCTTACTAATTGTATGGTCCAGCAACTTTAAATCTCCAGCCTTCGGTGATCGTTTAAAATCAATAGAAAAGTGTTCTGGGACGAAGAATGATATGTCAAGCTGTTCTGATTATGGATAGATAGCAAGTGAATGTCATAGTGTGGTCCTATATGCATATAACTAGTATACATATATAAATGTGTATGTACCATTGAAAAAAATTGTTGCCTTTTGTGTTTTGTAGCACAGTATGATATGTTCTAATGCGTAATAGAGTATGATTAGCGCTGTATTTTTGAATGCTCACTATGAAAGGCAACCATCTGGGATCATATTTGACTGTAGATACTTACTAGTTATATGAATTTGGCTGGGCTATTTTACATATAATAATAGTAATAATCTCATAAAGATCAAATGAGAATTAAATTAATATCGTAGAGAAATAATTGGCTTAGAAGACTGCCCAATAGTTTTAATTCTTTTTACTGTTCAGTACGTAGCACAATGTGAGACAAAGCTTGAGCAACTTTATAATAACCAACACAAAAAGAACTAAAAATATTGGCTATTTATGGTGTTATGTACATTCCCTATGCCTACTAAGCAGAGGAAGATGCGATTAAATGTTATACAAAAGAATAAAAATCTTAGGCAATATTTAAGTACATGTGTATAAAAGAGGACTATTTTTTACATTGAAATCATAACTCTAGTCATATTTTCTTGTAATTTAATATAAAATAGTAATATATATATATATATATATATATATATATATATATATATCTTTGGTTCTCTTACTTTAGATGATTCTTCTATGAGATTGTGAACCTTCTTAAGGCTGAGACTGTGTCTATTAATCTGCCTCTGTGTTTTCTTGGCCTGGAGCCATGTCTACTGCATAGAAGTCACTCAAATTACTACTTACTGAATGAAGAAACAAATGAATGGACTAGAATTATCAGTTTATTTGTATTCATATGTCGGAGTCATTTTTCAATTTGGTAGAAAGCAGTCTCAAGGACTATTGGCTGTCAGTGAATTGAACAAATCTCTCCCCCAAAGATCTACCTCATTTTTAAAAGTCAAATTGGGCAGCCACACAATCTATACTTATTGAGAGCTCACTCTGTACTACCCGAAGTCCAAAAGCAAAGGGCCAGATGGAGAGATATTTGCAGTCATCCGAGGCACGTGGCAACCTGCCAGAAACCAAAGTGCTGTGATGAGAAGGGACCCTAATTTGAGTTTGAGGTCTAAAGGGACAGGTGGGAGTGGCTATCCCAGGACCCCTCTTTCACCCTCCATTTGGAGGAAGGAGAGAAGATGATTGAGATCATGTCACTGAAAACTTTTAACAGCTGCTGGGCTGTTCAGTTTGTATTTTGTTTTGTTTTTGACTTTTCCCTGTTGATTTGGGCAGCCATACAGAGAGCTGGCAGGAGAGAAGGGCTGAAGTCCGAGAGGGAAACACCAAGGATATAATGACACACTCTTTCCAGCTGATCTTTCCAGCCTCTCTTCATGCCCAGTGGACCTTGGACCTGCACCACGGCATTTCCGTTTCCCACAAAGACTGACTCCTCCCTAGTCCAAGTCCCGAAAGCATGTGCCTCAGAGCAGAGTTGTCCAGATTCATCCTTACCGGGAAGATGGTAGGAGGAGCAAGGCTTGAGATGGGACGTCCAGCTGTGGGTCCTGGCAGAAGACACCCTCTCATCCAGCACTCTCCAGAGCAAAGCTGTGCACGAGCAAGTCCAAAGACCCAATCCTGCTCTAGTAACTTTTAGATCTTCTGGGAGAAAATTATTAAAGCATTTGAGACACAAAACTTTGCTCCTCATTTTTCTGTGAACCCCTGCCTTCTGTATATAATAGGTAAATGTGGGTTATGCAGTTATCATAATAAAGCAAGTAAAGAAATCCTTGGAAACTGACAGTCCCAGGTCCCAGCTATGCCATTTCCTGAACTGTGTTTCTGTACAGCTAAGACCATGTGTTAGCTCCTATTTGAAATTCTTACCTCTCTCTTCAGTGTTTGAGCTTCCCTGAGCAGAGCAGAAAGCAATACACAATGCCCACATGCATTCAGAAGGAGGCACGAGGATATTAGCAGTTCATTACGCTCTTCAAATCCCTCTAATGTTCTCACTTAACTGAGCCAAGGCTTCTTCTTTGGTGAGATCTGGTTAATATTAATCTTTATACTAAAGATTATACTAAAGGTAGTCCTAGTTGTGTCTAAAAAATTACCAAAAGACAGAAACTAGAAGTAAAATTTTAAAAAATCTGGTACAGTGTGAGGGGGTTGACACTCATATTGACACAGTGAGGTTAAAAGCCATGAAGTAACAACTGAGAAAGGACACAATCTTTGATCAATCTTACATTGGTTGAAACTGAGATGGGTACTAACCACATGTCCTGGAGGAAATAATTTAATATTTATAAACCTCAGAGTTAAAATGTAGATATGATTTATATAGATGTAAGAATTATATGATACAAGGTTTGTAGTATTTAACACAGCTCTTCATGTACAAAATATTGTTAAATATCACATTTAATATTTCCCCCTTCTAAACTGGATATTAGAAGCCCAATTTGGATGCAGCCATTTCCTTCGTAACCACTACGCCTTCCTAAGATATTTCTTAAAGCACTTTAATTCCACACTGCTTCATTGAACACTAATATTCCCCACTCTTTTTAATCATGAGCCATTTTGGTTTCTGAAGAATTGATCATTTCTGTCATTGAATCCAAGAAAGTCTCAATTCCTAAAATAGTAGCTTTCTGTCTTGAAGAAGAAGAAAAAAAAAAAAAAAACTCTATCAACAATTATTACCAATGTGGCAAAACCCACTCTTCCTAGACCTCTAGAGGGCAAGATCACTATAATTTGTTCGTAATTTTATCTGACTTGTAATTCCAATTTATCTAGAATTATGAAATGTCCCTTCAAATTAAGTAAACCACATAAGCACTTGCACTATCTACAGGGCGGCAATATAGCCCATTAGCCCTCCTCTACAGATTTTAGTCAAATCCAAATTCATCTGTAATGGGCCCTGAATTGGCACTTCTGCCCTTGATCACTATAAAAACGTCTATTGATGAAAAGAACCAACAATCAATAGACAATGTTTACTTGCAAAAAGCCCCTGTCACTTGCAGATGGCTACTTACTGGGATGTTGACAGCTGCTTGTCATGAATCAAAACATTAAAAAGAGGGCATACTGAGATGGATCCATGGGTAAAGGCACCTGTCATCAAGTCTGATGACCTGAGTTCGATCCCCAAGACCCACAACAGTGGGAGGAGAGAGCTAACTACTGCAAGCTGTCTACTGACTTCCACATGTGTGCCACAGCAGGTGAGCACTCCCACAAATAGACCTAACTTTCTTAAAAGAACCTTTTGAAAAGAGAAGATAAGGGAAATGCATCATCATATATAAATTTTAATGTGGAAAGTTTAAAATGTGGTATAAGGGGATGAAACGTGATATTCTTCAAAGGAAGTGATTGTGCCGAAGAATCAAACTCAAGAATCTGCTCTATGTGTCTGAGTCAGGTATCCAGAGTGCTTGGTTAAAGCAGGGCATTGTGTCATGTGATCATGAGACATGGTAAAGTGTTCCATATAATCGCTCCTGGCTTTGTGTGTGTGTGTGTGTGTGGGGGGGTGATTTTGATACAACCCTTTACAGGACACAACCCATTCTATAACTCTTTAATGGTTAACTAGCATTACCTGGAACACACAGTTAGAAGCAGAGGAGGAAATGGAATAGGAACACACATCTGTACACTTCAGAATCCACAGTTCAAACTGGCTACTAGACTAAAGAGTAGATACCTATATCTGATGTATCCTGAAGGTATGTCTACTGAGAAATGATTTGCAGTTAAAATTTGAATTTAATTCAATTCTATAAATAATTACTTATTAGTCTTTCTGTGTGGTATTAGAGATTAAACATCATGCATGCCAGGCAAACACTCTTATACTAAACTCTGTCACCAGCCTCACTCGGCTATCATAGCTTTCTTGCTGAATAACACTTATTATGAAGACTCTAAGGCATTACATATTTAGTTATTTACCTTCCAACTTTGAGTGCATTATTTCCTGTCATAAGAGTTGAAATTCAGAGGTTGGAGAGATTGCTCAGCTGTTCTTACAGAGGATAGAAGTTCAGTTCTTAGCTCACACATGGTAGCCCACATCTGCCTCTAATTCCAGTTAGACACTATACCCTCTTCTAGGCTTCATGGTCACCAGACATTCACATGGCGCACATACTGTATATACAAACAAAATATTCACACACACACACACACACATACACACAACCTTAAAAAAAGAGTTGAAATTGAGCCACATTCAAAAGTCATTCATTTAACAATTTATTGAACAGTGATATCCAAACAATTCTCCCACCCATCAAGGTACCTATGTAACATCCCATGAGTACATTAAAAAGAAATCATAAGTATAACATGCCCGCTTAAGGTACTCTGTCCAGATCATCTGAATAATAGCATAAAGTTTAAGAAGCTTTATCAGGTATTTCTATCAAAAACTCTAGCCATTCACTGAATAGTCTCACTGAAATACCAAGGCTGACTTTGAACTCACTATATAGCCCACATAAGTCTTATAATAGTTTCCTCCTGTTCCTGATTAGTTAAGATGCCAGACCTGCACTACCAGGCCCAAGTGTAATGTCTATCACAGACTCTCTTAGCATCCCAATGGAAACAATGAAGCCTAATGTTTATGTCTATCAGGTCTAGTCAGACTCTCTTTGTATCTTGGTTTCTGCTCCACCACTTCCTAACTGTGGAAGGTTTAAGAACCACACTTAACTCTTTAAAGCACAATGAGTTTGTTTACACTGGTTTAACAGCTATAGAAATAATTGCATTAATAGTTTCATGAAGCTAGGCAAGATAACTTATACAAGACAAGAGCTTTCCCTAGAACAATGTTTAGACAAGGTAGTGCCTAACTTGTTCTTAGTGCCACTTTTCACTGAAAAGCTCTATTTTAAATTAATACAATATAACTAAAGTAATTCAATTATTCAATTGTTCAGCACCAATGTGATTTATAAGAAAAGAATGGAATAAGAATAGACAAAATGCTACTACTAATGAGAAAAAGGAAAAGGAAAGGCACCATCACCAAAGCCTTTTCCAGGATGAGCACATGTTGTAGAAATCAGGACTGGTAAGTAGACGAACCCAGGTAATTGAGAGAAGCAATACAAAAAGACGCTGTGAAGATGGACTCTTATGTCCCTATTTAAACACACTTTTCTACTATTTATTGAGAATATCAAAGGGCAAAACTTTTGCTAAAATTGGTGACTTAACCTTTGCTGGGGAACTCTATTGGGCAGTAGATGAAAAAAAAATCTACAATGGAAGAGCTCACCAATCCTAGAATTTTATTGGCCCTTTAAACAAAGTGTGGACACTGTGCCCCTTCTTAGAATTGGGAACAAAACACCCATGGAAGGAGTTACAGAGACAAATTTTGGAGCTGTGATGAAAGGATGGACCATCTAGAGACTGCCGTATCCAGGGATCCATCCCATAATCAGCTTCTAAACGCTGACACCATTGCATACACTAGCAAGATATTGCTGAAAGGACCCAAATATAGCTGTCTCTTGTGAGACGGTGCCGGGGACTAGCAAACACAGGAGTGGATGCTCACAGTCAGCTATTGGATGTATCACAGGGCTCCCAATGGAGAAGCTAGAGAAAGTACCCAAGGAGCTAAAGGGATCTGCAACCCTATAGTTGGAACAACATGATGAACTAACCAGTACCCCGGAGCTCTTGTCTCTAGCTACATATGTATCGAAAGATGGCCTAGTCGGCCATCACTGGAAAGAGAGGCCCATTGGACTTGCAAACTTTATATACCCCAATATAGGGGAATGCCAGGGCCAAGAGAATGAGAATGGGTGGGTAGGGAAGTGGGGGGCGCTATGGGGGACTTTTGGGATAGCATTGGAAATGTAATTGAGGAAAATATGTAATAAAAAATATTAAAAATTAAAAAAAACAAATCTAACTTTTGTCTTTTGCAGTAATCCTGTTTAGTTTTAAGCTCAACGGATCATTATGTCATTGTTTGTTTCCTTTGGTTTCTTTTGCTTTTTATTTTATCACTTCATCAACAACAGTTTCCTCAGTTCCAAATGGTGTATTTGTCAGGAGAAAAGGTTGCCAACAGTGACTATCAAAAGTGAGTAGAGGTCTCTGGAAACCTCTGTAATCTCAGCTGGCCCACATGTTCAGAGAATGTAAGGCAGATAGACTGAACTTTGCCTATTTCCTTCTGAACTAGAACAGCTCAGAGTCCTAGTGATAGAAATAATGATAGGTTCCTCCAACTCTGAGATGTCAGCCCTGGCAACCAGTCCTTATGAGGTCCCAGCTCCTTACAGAGAAGACACTCACACTGCCAT
Organism: Mus caroli; assembly: GCF_978045245.1. Lineage (NCBI taxonomy): Eukaryota > Metazoa > Chordata > Mammalia > Rodentia > Muridae > Mus > Mus caroli. Next base: position 53,948,672 of record NW_028227259.1, read on the forward strand.
CTGGGCCGTTAGTTTCCCCTGAGGTCCTGTCCTTAGTTTCTTAGCAGAAGGTGTGTGTGTGTGTGTAGAGCCTCACTCAGCCAACCTTGCTTTGTAAGAGTTCTCTGTCTCATTTTTCTTCAGAATGTGCCTTCAGTGTGATACAACAGAAAGTGGACCCATCAATAATAGGTTGAAGGTGAGGATAAGAGATCAACCTGTATTTCTGCCAGGCAGCCCTCTAGAGACTCACTTGGCACACTGCTGGACTCTCACTACTCCAACTCTCCACCTGAAGCCACTCTAGCTAATTCTTGATCATCCTCCTTTCAGGATTGTTGTCCTTCTGTTCTTGCCTTTCCATCGCTTCCCTCCTCTTTGCTGTAGGCTTCATTGTTTGTACACATGACCCTCCTACTTCCTGTCCTGTAACTTTTGAATTTGACTTTTGCTCAGCTTTTGCCTGGGCATCTTTTTATGAACTCCACTCTAACAAGCATTTTCTCCCCATGCAAACCTAGACTTGGGATCTCTTCAAAAGCTAATTTTCAGCTTTTGTGGCAGGGGGAACCTCTTAACAGGAAGCAAGGTAAATTTCAAAAGTAAGTTCTTGACATTCAACATATCTTGAAATATTAACCCCCTACCCCAACTGAGTTCTTATTTTCAAGATGTTTGCCTTTTTCAACTGACAGGTAGGGTGGAGAAAGGAAGGACATAATATGTTTGCTCATATTGGTCTTGTGAGACTGATAATTTCCTGGGAGCAGCCTGTTTGTTTATAGATAGGGCCCTTGGGGCTGTTACCATTGGTGGTTTCCTTGGCAGAGGCACAAAAGCAGAATCAGGGATTCACCTCCACAATGTCCCCACACCTTCCCTATCACATCTCTTTGTCCTGTGGGACAAAAAAAAAAGACAAAAACAAAAATAACCCCAAAATGTTATTTAGATGTCTTTTTTCAGACTCCAAACTTATTTCGAATAATCATCTATGTGTTTGATGCATTAAGCTAGCTCCCTGTCTCCAATTCTAAGCACTTTACTCTGCCAAAGCCTCAGATAGATGAGTCTTCTCCACATTTGATCAGACTGTAAGCTAACTCTGTCGGTGATTCTAAGAGTATCATAGAACATGGGACCATTCTTGTTTGTCCTGAGAAGCCAATGACTTTCAGCCCCTCAGGGCTGATATAGAAGCAAGTTTGGTATGAAACAGATTACATGTTCTGCTGGTACTGGGTGGGGCAGATACTTTTCACTGGGCCAGAGGTAAAACAAGCCCATTGACTGATTATTTAACTTGGAGGCAGAGTCATACCCTCCTCTTGAGTCTCTTTTGCTTGTTTTTGCCTCTTGTTTCTAAATCTCAATCTGGTTAACAGCCCATAGCCCTATTTAATAAGAGTAAACTAGGTTTTCACTCCCCCATTTTGGTAGAAACTTACCTCCTGTGCTTCAGACGGTAAACGAAAGCTTATTGGGCCACACCTGAGTCTTTTTGTATTAGATGCCTGCTCTATTGGCAGTAACTTGAATTTGCCTGAAGACAGCTCAAATGGGACTTACATTAAAAGGTATTTGAATTAGATGCTTTGGACTCTGGGATCTTCCTTGAAAGGAAATTTATCCAGAGGCATTTGACTTCTAATGCTTCTTAGTAGCTTAAGGGAATATGTAAGCAGAGATGTTTTTAAACAAATCACCAAGTTAGTAGGTCAGAGTCCCAGGAAGCTACACCTTTCCCTTTCATGTGATGTGCAACCCACTCTTTCCCATTGCAGGAAGGCAGGGGGAAGTTGGAAGGTTGCTATAATAACTTCACGCCAGTAAAATATAATGACTAAACAATTTAAAGACAATCACAAGATCCCAGGCGGCTGGGCCTCTCAGTTTTAAATGGCCACGGACTCATTTACACATTTGTTCACAGAGGGCCAAGAGTCTATATGATGGATCATGCAAGTCAGAGCTAAGTAATGGTTCACCACGGTCTGGTTAATAGTTAGACAAGCTGTTCACGTTTGATTAGGGTTTTCTTCTCCATTGCTATAATTGTATGATAATTAACTCAACAGACTTAGATCTCATTTGGGGGAAATATGTACATTTTGAAGTTTCAGGAGTAACAGATTCTACATGCAGAGAAACAGTCTGAAATTGAACTGTGGGTCTCCTGCTCAGCCATAAAGATTGGATTGGAAAGTGTGTGCCTTGTGTGTTTTTGTCTCTAAAGGAACTGTGAGTTTCTTTAGCTCTAACTTCCTCCAAAGGCTCTATGCACAAAAGTGCTCTACCCAGACATCTGTTGATAGATGAGAATTGCCGAGTGGCTAACAGCGTGAGTATCTAATGTAATCTGACTTTGAGGCTCAACTTGAGATGGAGCACGTGAGGCTTCCCTAGCAGCAAGAACATCCATTAATAGAAGCAACACCCCATGATCCAGTGTTTTACATAATGGAAGGAAATTCTTTTAAAGCAGATGGCAAAGTATCAGAGTGGGCATCCAAATTAAGTCATTTATAAATTGGCCATACTGATAATCACAGAGAGCTTCTCCCTCCTCGGACCTCCCATAAACGCCGCTCTACCTCACATCTCAGCAAATAATCATTTATAGCCTCATGGTTATGCTAATTTCTGAGGTCACTATTATATTTAAAGAAACACGAGACTCTTTGGAGCAAGGACCTACACTTGTTCTCTCCAAATCCAGTTAGTTCAGTGCTAGCCTCTGGGACCTACTGTCTGTGAAGAGTCATTCTGTTGGCCTCCATATAGTGTTGCCTATTTTATGAAGCTACCGTTACCCATCAGTCTTGATAACTGGTTTCTATTTTGAGATTCTAGAGCCTTCTGAATTTATTTAAACCCAGGACTCATATATTCAATTTGGGGGGAACTCTAACCACTATTATAGAGGAGGGGGGATTCTGTAGTTGTTTTTAGCCCAAGACTCTGACAGCATTCATTTATTTCCTGTGGCATATTCCCTTATCATGTTTTAGCAATTCAACCATGTCAGGATTTTAAAAGGTAAAAATCCTCCCATAGGATATCAAAATTGGTCTCAGAACAGGGTTTGGGAGGGATGATGGTGTAAATCTACCTAAAATCTCTCTCTCTCTCTCTCTCTCTCTCTCTCTCTCTCTCTCTCTCTCTCTCTCTCTCTCTCTCTCTCTCTTCTCTCTCTCTCTCTCTCTCTCTCTCTCTCTCTCTCTCTCTCTCTCTCTCTATATCTCTCTCTCTCTCTCTCTCTCTCTCTGTGTGTGTGTGTGTCTCTCTCTCTCTCTCTTTCTTCAGCAGGGTCTGTCTTGTCTTTGTAGTCCTTTTCCTGGAACTCTCTAAGATCCACTGCCATTGCCTCCTGAGTGCTGAGTGCTGCACTACCATGTCCAGACTTAATTAATTATCACCTTTAACCTTTGTCTATGACTGTCTTTTCTTCCAGGGATTTGTGGATCTCATATTCACTAGTGGAATTAGAAAAACTAATGTAAGACTCTGACCAGAGCAGGGAATGGATGCAAAAGCAAGAGGAATTTTTTTCTTTTTCTTTTTTATTAGATATTTTCTTTATACACATTTCAAATTTCAAATGTTATCCCAAAAGTTCCCTATATGCACCCTCCACCCTGCTCCCATACCCACCCACTCCTGCTTCTTGGCCCTGGCATTCCCCTGTACTGGGGCATATAAAATTTGCAATACCAAGGGGCCTCTCCTCCCAGTGATGGCCGACTAGGCCATCTTCTGCTACATATGCAGCTAGAGACATGAGCTCTGGGGTTACTGGTTAGTTCATATTGCTGTTCCACCTATAGGGTTGCAGACCCCTTCAGCTCCTTGGGTGCTTTCTTTAGCTTCTCCATTGGGGGCCCTGTGTTCCATCTTATAGATGACTGTGAGCATCCACTTCTGTATTTGCCAGGCACTGGCATAGCCTCATATGAGACAGCTATACCAGGGTCCCTTCATCAAAATCTTGCTGGCATATGCAATAGTGTCTGGGTTTGGTGGCTGATTATGGGATGGATCCCCTGGTGGGGTAGTCTCTGGATAGTCCATCCTATCATCTTGGCTCCAAACTTTGCCTCTGTAACTCCTTTCATGGGTATTTTGTTCCGTATTCTAAGGAGGAACAAAGTATCCACCCATTGGTGTTCCCTCTTCTTGATTTTCTTGTGTTTTGCAAATTGTATCTTGGGTGTTCTAGCATGCAGCAGGAAGGAGAGAGAGAAAAAGACCCGCGTAGCCCGTTCAGTGAGTTTTTATACAGTTTTCAGAGCAGTAGCCATTAGGCATAATGTGATTGGCAGAACAGTGTGACTTTTTTTTTTCTTTTCTTTTTTTTTAAATTTTTAATATTTTTATTACATATTTTCCTCAATTACATTTCCAATGCTATCCCAAAAGTCCCCCATAGCGCCCCCCACTTCCCTACCCACCCACTCCCATTCTTTTGGCCCTGGCATTCCCCTATATTGGGGCATATAAAGTTTGCAAGCCCAATGGGCCTCTCTTTCCATTGATGGCCGACTAGGTCATCTTTCGATACATATGCAGCTAGAGACAAGAGCTCCGGGGTTCTGGTTAGTACATCATGTTGTTCCAACAATAGGGTTGCAGATCCCTTTAGCTCCTTGGGTACTTTCTCTAGCTTCTCCATTGAAATTGGACATAGTACTACCGGAGGATCCCGCAATACCTCTCCTGGGCATATATCCAGAAGATGTCCCAACCGGTAAAAAGGACACATGCTCCACTATGTTCATAGCAGCCCTATTTATAATAGCCAGAAGCTGGAAAGAACCCAGATGTCCCTCAACAGAGGAATGGATACAGAAATTATGGTACATTTACACAATGGAGTACTACTCAGCTATTAAAAAGAATGAATTTATGAAATTCCTAGCCAAATGGATGGACCTGGAGGGCATCATCTTGAGTGAAGTAACACAATCACAAAAGAACTCACACAATATGTATTCACTGATAAGTGGATATTAGCCCAAAACTTAGGATACCCAAGATATAAGATACAATTTGATAAACAGTGTGACTTTTAAACTGGTCTTCAGAGAATGAGGTGGCAAGGACTTCCCTTATCTGTAGGTGGCCAATGGGGTTGCAGAATGTGTCTATGTTCTCTGGGTTTCCCCCACCCACAGGTGGCCAATGGTCAGTCCCCTCCTCCCCCTGTGATCTGAGGCATGTAATTAAGCTCACCCATCTGGAGGGGAGGGGTGCCTACGAGCTCCATCACCTTCCTGAGCTGACTTCTTAATTAACAATCTAAAGAAGTTTTGTTGTTCTTGTTTTTGTTGTTTTATTGTTGTATGTAGGGTAATTCTGGAGAACCCATGTTCCTTACTTAATCATTTTCTTTTATTAGTTCTTTGAGAGTGTTTTTTACTGTAAGTTTCAATCATTTTCACCTCCTTCTCAACTCTTGCCCATTTCTACCCACTCCCATTCAACCAATTTTATGTATTAAGCATATATTTATCTATGGGTATAAAGTTAAGTCAATAAGAACTGCTTTAATTTATTTAAAGTAAATGAACATTTGTGGATAATATATAGTATAGTATTCCCTCTTTTACTGCTGACCTTCAATTACTCACCTACTATTTGGTGATACACAACAAATTTATTGCATTGCCTTGGGATTTTTTCCCCCAACACTTACCCATTTCCATGGTGAGTAGGGAAGTTTACCTTCTTTCTGATGCAGACCTTGGTACACATCCCTGATTTTACTTCTTAGAATAGCTGAAATGGACTGATACTGTAAACACATAATGAAAATCATAGAAACTAAGAAGATCAGATTCTTGGCTAGGCTGACTGGCCAAGGTTTCAGTTTGTCTCTGTCTCAGCCACACACAACTAAGTCGTAGGGTTTTGGACATGCACTACTCTTCTAGTTAGGTATTGTTGTGTTGTGATTAAACACCCCAACCAAAAGCAAGTTGGAAAGGAAAGGGTTTATTTGTTTTACACTTCCATATTGTAGTCTATCAGTGAAGGACATTTAGAGTAAGAACTCAGACAGAACAAGAACATGGAGGCAGGAGCTGAAATAGAATCCACAGAAGACTGCTACTTACTGGCTTTCTCCTCATGGCTTGCTCACCCTATGTTCTTATAGAACTCAGGACCATTGGTGCAGGGATGGCCCCACCCATAGCGGGCTGTGTTCTCTCCTATCAATAACTAATGAAGAAAGTGCCTTATAGCTGGATTTGATGGAAGCATTTCTCAATTGATGTTCCCTCTTTTCAGATAACTCTAGTTTGTGTCAAGTTGACATAAAAATACTCAGCACATGGGGTAAAGATGGCAAAGAAATTTGTGGGAGTGGCCAACCAACAAATAGTCCAGATTTAGACCCATGACATGAGAAGATGCCCACCCCTGATACAGCCCAAAGGGCTAGGAGCCAGAGGCTGGATAGACTCAGAGAAATGATTTCTAATCATATTCTGCTATACTTAGATTGAAGCCTACATAAATTGTTATCAGAGAAGCTTTACCCAGCAAATATTAGGCAGAATGGGCAATCACATGAATGAGGAAGGATTATAGGAGCCAGAGAGATCAAGGACACCACAAGATGACCCTTAGAATAAGCCAACCTTAGCCTTTAGGCTCTCACAGAGACCACCTTTAACCAGGAAGCCTGCATAGGTTTGGCCTAGGCCCTCTGCACAAATGTTGATCTTCTTGTGGGACTCCTAACAGTGGGAGCTGGAGCTATCTCTGATCCTGTTGGCTGCCTTTAGGACCTTTTCTGCTTTCTGGGTTGCCTTGTCTAGCCTTAATAGAAGATAGGGTGCACGGTTTTTCTGCAAATTTATATATCATGATTGGTTTATACTAATTGAGACTGGCTTTTTTTTCTGAATAAAAATTGAGGAGCATGGGGAGTGAATACTGAAAGGACAAGAGAGAGGAAAAAATGTGTTGGAAAATAGAAAGAAAGAAAGAAAGAAAGAAAGAAAGAAAGAAAGAAAGAAAGAAAGAAAGAAAAAGAAAGGAAGGAAGAAAGAAGGAAAGAAAGAAAAAGAAAGGAAGGAAGGAAGGAAGGAAGGAAGGAAGGAAGGAAGGAAGAAAGAAAGAAAGAAAGAAAGAAAGAAAGAAAGAAAGAAAGAAAGAAAGAAAGAAAGAAAGAAAGAAAGAAAGAAAGGGAGAAAGAAAGGGAGAGAAAGAAGGGAAAAGGAGAGGAGAGGAGAGGAGAGGAGAGGAGAGGAGAGGAGAGGAGAGGAGAGGAGAGGAGAGGAGAGGAGAGGAGAGGAGAGGAGAGGAGAGGAGAGAAGAGAAGAGAAGAGAAGAGAAGAGAAGAGAAGAGAAGAGAAGAGAAGAGAAGAGAAGAGAAGAGAAGAGAAGAGAAGAGAAGAAGAAAAGAAGTCTCCCCAGCACAATTGCCATGCTTGGCTTTCTACATGGGTGTGTGTGTCCAAACTTAGAACTACCTACTTCTAGACCATTATATTAAACAAATTATTTTGCACATCCTTGAAAGAGCAGTGAAGAGCCTTTATACTACTTATTTCCTGTCCTAACACAATTACTTCATTAAAAGTACCTGCTTCATTCACCACCATGTTCCATCCTTTGCTGCCTGGCTGCCTGCCATGCTGCCTGGAGATACACTTATGCCTCTCTGACACTCACAGGGAGAACTACTTATTTATTATAGCTACCAAAGGATAGCACCATCATACCTAATGCCAATATTTCTGGCTCAAACTCTTCAGATTCCCAGGGTCTTTCCACTCAAGTAGAAGAGAGTTTGAACCTAAAGAACAAAGAAGTTTCAAAAGGAGGACTTTTTCTTGTAATCTTTTTGAGCAATTGTATTTACCCACCTTGGTTTATAATTGATTCTTCAAATATCTGAAAGAGATACTAAAAAATTCCAGGGAGTACTTACCATAACCTATATGTGAAAAGAATGGAAGTTTCATGTGATCATATGTACAGTTGCTAATGCACACGTAGAATAAGCATGGTCCTTTTTGAAACATATTAAGTTTATAGACATTAAGGTGATGAGGCTCTCACACTCCACTAATTGTTCCACTGAGTTACAGTACTGTGTGTGTTTAAGCTGTAACTACCTAAAAGAGTCAGCATTAGCTTCTCCACATACCTGGGCTTATGTTTTCATCTTCTTAAAAGTCAGGAGACTTTTGAAGTTGGGATTATGCAGTTTTAAAAACCATTCATTCTATAGTTAGACCTCAGTAAACATTTGATTTACAAATGAACAAAGAGATGAAGTCTGATGTGGGTAACTGTACTTTTTAGGAAAAAATATTAAATAAATCTGGATTAAAGAAGACCCAAGCAGATTCAAGTAAATTATAGTGTCCTAAGTATGTGGAGAAACTGGTGTTAAGAAAACAAACCCCGAAGCACCTGAGTGCCAATCTTGTCTCTACGTTAAGTAGGGACAATATGTTCAGCAAGTTATTAACTTGATGCCGTTTCCTTCACTAACATGTAGAGATAATTATATTTACTTTGCAAAGTGATTGACAAAATAATTTTTTGAAGACCTCAACATGATTCTGACCCAATTAGCACTCATGCAACCCAACACCCAGTTGTTGTCATGTACTTATCAGGATCATAAGAGAAGTAAATCATAACTGAAGAAGCTCTGGGTTAGATGTCTGGAAGTCTGAGCAGCTCACTACCCAAGGCACTTCTCTACAGCTTGCGGAGACCCAGGTCCTGAATTAAAACCCACACTTCAATATCTGACCCCTGTAGATATTGATAATAATCAATCAGGTTTCCTTTCATAGAATTGAGGGATGCCAAGGGACCATGACGGAGGACTCAGCAAGGAGACCAGAGCAGCAAAGTTATCCAGCCATGTAGGCCCAGTAGAATAAAGAGCTATGAGTCTTGACACATAAAGAACTGCCATTCTCACAAAGGGTACCATACCCTCATTTTCACAGCTAAAAACTACATAGATATATGGATTGTCTGGAATATCAGACTTAAGGAGACTAGAGGCAGGGCAAAACAAACCAGGCTGTAGAAAGCAACTAGGACCCAATGAATCACTGTGGTATTAGGCTGATGGCTTGTGGCTTAAGCTAGCCAAGAACACCTTTGTATGACCAGACTCAACTCATAAGACAAACATGCTGAGTATTTATCAAGGTGAAATCATATTTGTATGACCAGCAATAGCACATCAATCAAAATGTGCACCTTTGCCCAGATTGTAGTGAAAAATCAGAAATATGAGATAGTATCAGATGCTTGTAGCATTGTGGCATAACACAGAGAGAGGTTTTTGAAAGAAATGTCATTAAAAAATAAAACAAAGTCACAGACATCTATCATTCCTCAGGGTTGAGTTGACCTAAAGAGGCATGTCCCGAAATACATTATTCCTAGTATTAAACTTCCACGAAGCTCCAGGAAAGAAATTGTGCTCAAGTAACTGAGAAATGTTGCATGCTAAAGCCCTTGCAGAGTTATATTAGCATATTAATGACCTGAGAAGTCCTGTTAAAAAGCATGCTTATATTGATTTAATCTAACATTTCCCAATCTTGTAGCATCATCATTTTCTTTCATAGCACTTAATATTCTGTGAAATAACCTTAGGAAATTCTGTCCTGGTATCACCCATATATAGTAACTACATGTCTTTAATTCTCAGTTTTCTGAGTTGAATAACAGAGAAACTAATACTGCTTTAGTGAGATTCAAATAAAGTACAGTGTACTGAGTACTAATGAATAAGTACTTGTACTCAAAAACAATGGCCAGTGACAAGGAGAGCCAGGGAGTTTAGCATGTAACCAAACAGAGTAATGCTTTCATTCCTAGTGTGCCTTAGACACATCAAAAGTAAATAGGTTTTTACTTCTGTGTCTTCTGGACCCTTCATCTTATAAGCATCTCTTCTGGAAGTTTCACACTGTGACACAGCATTAAGGCTTACTACTGTGATGAGAAAGCAACACAGAGAGCACTGTGCTGTGCCACCACTTCTCAGGAACTTAATGTTGTCCTTGTCTCCCCCTAGTCATCACAGTGCAGCCTAATAGAAAACATTCAGGAAAATCCACAGTTCAAATGATTTGCTTGAATTAGTCCCTCCACGCATATGTATTTTCCAGAAGAATTGTGTGGTCTTCAGCTTCACGACTCCACCTCTCTTTACAACAGTCACCTGGGTGATAAATACTGCTTTAATCACAGCATAGAAAATAGCACCAGTGACACACAGTGTGGCAAAAATATCAAGAGTTTGTATGAGAATGCCTCCCTAGGCTTGTGCATTTGAATACTCAGTCCCTAGTTGATTGAATGTTTTGGTAAAGATTAGGAGGAATGTCCTTCTTAGAGGAGAGGGGTCTCTGGGTTGGCCTTGGAGGTTTCAAAAGACCAGGCAAGCCCATTTTTTCTCTCCTTTTGCCTCCAACATGTGCATAACAGCTACTGTTTTATTATAATGTCTCTCTGATTGCTGTTGTACTTCCCGTTATGATGGAGGTGGATAACCCTCTGAAACTGTAAAAAAGCTCCCAATTAAATGTTTTGTTGTTGTTGTTTTTAATAGAATAGTAACAAAGACAGTGGAAAACCCAAAAATTTCACAAGTTCTCCACAGAGTTATGAGCAGGCATTTTTGAAGCATATTTCGAGTAAGCCATAGTTCTCCTGCTTATCTGACTTGATTATTTAAAACACATTAACATTCCTAAGATATAGCAGTTCCAGTCTCAGAAAAGAAGTTTCCAGTACATAGTGAGCTCTAAAGACAACACAGCTGGTGAATCTAGAACTAGAACTTCCGTGCTTTGAACTGACCGTCGATGTGTTTGTAGACTGCTCTTTCAATTTAAGTGAATTTAGAGGTCACTTTAATGGATTCAGCAATGCTTCATTGAGCATCTACTCAGTTTAATATAGGGAGGGAGAGATAGCAAGACTCAAACCCTTGATGGCCTTGAAGGCCACAGTAAGAATCTTTGGTGTTGATGTAACTGTGTTGGGAAACCATCCCAGTGATGTGATCACATTTGTGTATGGGAGACACTGACTGCCCAGTAGAAAATGAACTGCAGTGGGTGGGAGACAGTGAGAGATGAGATTCCAGAAAAAGATCCTGGATATGTATGCCTTAGTCCACAAGAGCAGTGATGGATAAGCGATTGTCTAGAATGGAGTCGTTAGAATTTGTCAGATACACAGTAGACTTTAGAAGAAAAACTACAAGGATTTAGCAATGATAGGCCATGCCTCACACATTCCTTTAACTATCCCTGTTACATTTCATTCTCTTATTCTTTACTTACTCACTGTTGATATGTAAGGTATGCCTCCTTTCTGCCTTCTTAAAAATTACCAGGTGTGCTAAAATGCCTGTCCATATTCATGGCTCCTTACGCATGGATGATTGATTTCTTTAGGGCTATAAAATAAAATCGCTAGGGCACAGAAGATGTAAAAATGTAATTTTCACGCATGCAGTCAAATAAGCCCCCAAACTGGGTATGCTACCTATCCTGTCTAAGTTGACATTTCTTTTCCACTCTTTACAGTTCTGGCAGTATGGTTTCAACATGACATTGAAAAGAGCACGCCTCTTCTCCCAGTCACCTCTTAACCAACAATAGCATGCCCCTGTTCCATCAGCAGCTTTCTCCTGTCTGGCAGTTCTGGTGTCTGAGAACACCCCCAACCCCTACCCCTTAGCACTTCCTACTTTCTTTCTGGCCAGGGTTGAGAAGTCCTAGAAAGGAGGTGTGGTGACTTTCATAGGAAATTATGTGTCCTGCACTTAGCAACCTTGTAAATACCTGAGAAAAGGGAGAGCCCTCATAAGTCTGGTTATTTCCTTGTCATGAAAGTATCTGTTCACAGCTCTCATACAGGGTCAGGCGGGGACTCCAAGACTATTAAGAACAAGTTGCCCTGTAATTAACTGATTTGTTACAATACAGTCGTAAGGCATGTGATTTCTCTAACCTTGAATATCATCCAGGACAGAGGTCTCATTGACTTGTAAGATGAGGGCTTTCAGGAAAGAGATAGCTGTGCCCAGGTAATCTTTCTGACAAAGGTTTCCTAGCCCTCTGATATCTAGCACCCTCATTCACAGATTGCCTATCAAAACCGACTGTAGACTTTCTGATAAACACCGCCTTGGATACTTTCTAAACTTTCGCCCATTAACCCTTTCCACCCCAAGTGCTTGGGAGTCAGGCAGGCTGTGATCTATTATTCTAAGATTACTGAGGTTAATCTGAGGAATGGAAAGGTTAATTGACTTAGCCAATATCATAAAACCAACTTCAAGGAGAAAGACAGGAACAGAATTCAAATCTCTGCAAATGTTTCCAGTCCAGTGTGAGTAATGTGAATAAAGGTTTATTTCCTTTGTTTATTTCCTAACTATAACCAATCATTTCTACAACCTCATACCCCAGGAATAATTTTATGTTTTAAATTGTTGTCAGTGATGGGATATTGTATTTTATCATGCTTTACACACACACACACACACACTGAAAAATTGTCAGGAATAATGGAAGGTATTCTTTGTTCAATACAATCATGTTGTGTGCTTTTTCTTGAAGAGACAAGATAAGACAAAACAACTCTTCACCCTTTACAGGGCACAGATAATGGACCAAAGAAAAGGCTCCATTCGAGTCTAGTTTAATGCACAAGTGAGGTTACTGGGGTTATTTACAGAGCATACGTAATTCAAAGGCAGTTATACCATCAAGGTAGACCATAGCAAAAGTGATAACTCATGAAAACCTCCTTCCTGGATCTCTCTGTACAATTTAGGTAGTTCAGATGGCCGGAGGTAGCTTTTTCCTCAGAAGTTATGACTTGGGGAAGGAATTAGTAAACATTTTAGGCTTCAGAAATTTCCTGAGTCTTGTAAGTTTTGTTTATTTCATGAATCTTAGGAGCTCCCTTCCTCCCTCCAAGAGGGAATGTCTCAATTCAGAGGAAATAGCTATGCAACAGTGCAGTGTTAAGTCCCAACTATTACCCATCTGCCTAACTGTGCTGCAGGTAGAAAGTACCACTTTCTCCATCAGCCATTATTCATATGGGGAAGACCGATGGAGAAACACTCCGGATTCCTATCAACTCAACTTCATTGCTATCCCTCTGCTTGAGGAAAGACGCCAAATTATGGAATGATCCATAGACTGACCACCTTCAGGTATTTTGAGGGTCTTCAAGGCCTGGGATTTGCAGGGGCTTCTGTTTGACTGAAACTACAACAGATGAGATGAAGGGCTTAGATGAAGTAGCTAGGATCCAAGAAGACTCAGATGTGATGAGCTAGCTAGAGAGTCATGAACATGTCAGCCACACAAAGAAAATGGACTTGACTTTGAGACATTTCTTCAGAGACAGTGACCATCTATATGGAGTATTCCATCAATGTGGAGATGGCATCAAGATGGTTACCTTCTTAATACTTCTTTTCAATACATCAGCATATCACCTATCAATAATTATCTTCACCACACAAAATTTCAATTACTATCCTCTTCCTGCGGGATGTTATGCCTTCTTGTCAGGTACAAGAAACATTCCAGATTTATTTTCTTGATGTAAGAAACTCTTCAAGAGACGTCCCCAGAAATAAGCCATCAAATGTCGCCTTTTCTAAGGTGCATTTATGTCACATAAAGTTTTCCTCCTTCTCTTCCCTCACTGAGCTCTCCTGAGCCTTTGGGATGAGTATGGGCTTCTTCCATTCTCTTTTATAAATTAACTTCGATATTAACATGCATGGTAGTGGATTTCATCCTGTCATTTTCACATATATGATAATATGCTTTATTTTTATCAGCCCCTTATGCATTGTCTTTCTCCAGCCTTCTTTGTCTACTTTGGATAATCTCCTTCTTCCCCATAAATACTTCTTCTATTTTCATGTAACATATATTTCCTTACCCTCCTCTCTCCCTCTGTCTTATGAGTGTTTCTTAATCTGTATTGGTTCACTTTCCAATTGCCTCTCCTCTCCTCTCCTCTCCTCTCCTCTCCTCTCCTCTCCTCTCCTCTCCTCTCCTCTCCTCTCCTCTCCTCTCCTCTCCTCTCCTCTCCTCTCCCTGGTAAACCCCATTCCATAATCTGTGCAATGGACTCTTTCCCTTTACAGTTATTTGCTTAGCACGTCCTATTCTGTTTCCTACCTACTCTCATACATTAATGTATACTCCAAATGAGCCATTTATGTTGGGTCTCTTCCACTGGACAATGGAATATATCACCACGATTAACACTGACTCACCTAGGCTGGTGTAATTGAAGTATCCCACAACTGTTTTTTTTTTTTTTTTTTTTTTAGAAGAATTGGGTAGACAGAAGCTCCATTTTCATGTTGAAGGTTAAGAAACTGATAAGCAACACTTTGTTCACTATATTTTAGTTTACTTAATAAGCTCCAAGTAAAATGATGGAAATGTACATAGTACCAGTTCATACATGTATGAACAGTTCATACATAGTACCAGTTCATACATGACTCAAGTATATCAAGATGCATAAATTTAACTTTTATGCCTGCAAACTGTCCATTTGTCCATTTTACTGTTTGTTGAAGTAACACCTCTCCTACATATTCTTTACTTGACTCGGATAACAAATTAACCTGAGGTCAAGATGGAGAGAGGTGACTGGACTGAATGTTTTTACTAAAATCACAATAAATTTTGTCAAACTTGAAAAAAAAAGAAAAAAAAAACCTGATAAATATCTCCAAAGTCTAACATTCAGCTAGAAACTGCTGCAATGGCACAGGCTTATATCCATGCAAATGTTGAGTTTCTTTTATGACTTAAGATTTTCTCCAGATGTCACTTCTCTCAAACAAGAAAAGTGTGCAGTCATACTGAGAAGGTTGTTATGTCACTGACCCAAAAGCTTGTCTTTATCCCTTTTATTCTTCACTGAAGATGCTTAGTGCTAAGCAATAATGAAATGCTTTTTTAATAGCAGTCTTTCTGTTAAAGTCTACTCTTGGATAAAGTTTACACATTTCCTTATGACTTTATTTACCCTTGTGAGGAGAATCCACTAAAATACATACAAATAGCTGTTACCTTCTGTATAAAGATTAAAGTTTTAAATAACATGTTCAAGATGTACCCAAAGAAATAGACAGACACAATACATGAATGCCCCAAAATCAGGTTCCTGAAGCTATAATGCAGCGGGTAATACTATATAGAGGCCAAGACCATTGGCTAGGAAAGATTCTGGTGAATTCTGAGAATATTCCTTCCAAGATAAGGCTAAGTTGATGCTTCAGTTTCTCTGATTGTATCATGGATGTAATAAACATGTTTAATTCAAAGAGTTAGTTTGAAAGACTCTAAATGTAAGCACTTGGCACAGAGCCTGGAATACAGTACATTCAATAGCTGTATTTTTTTCCAGTTCAAATCATCGTTATTTGTTTGGATTTCACCCAAATCTGCCAGTACAGACTTCTTCAAAGTCCCTAATAACCTTACTAACCTATTCTTAATATTCTCCCATGAATGAGTCTCACCAAATAAAGAGTTATAATAATGGTAGACAAATGGATCTTAGATTAGTCTGACTATGATCACAACAGTTCCATCTGGGAAGTTGTCTAATGCCTCTCGCTAATACCACTCATACCAATAATGCTATTTTATTGTTATCCCATTCTCTCAATTCTTTGTTACCCTTTAACCTCCATCCACCTATGTCTCATATCCTTCTGCCCTTGCAGGGCTACATCTAAGCATTGCTACCCTCAGGACCTCCTGGGAGTTGTGTATGTTTATTCCACCATGCTAAGACTCTTGTCCTGTCAAAGTTACACGCATTTTTGTGCTAAAATAAACTCTGCTACCATTTTTGTGTTACAAACATGGCATAGGCACAAAAATGATTTTGTCTTATGATTTTCTATTTTATAGAGGTGAGGAGGTGATTGCCTCATCTAGATGTAATCTAGATGTCTGAAAAAGGCTTTTTATTCAAATCATGATTGGTCCCTTTGTAATGCCAAAGTTATTCTGCATAGTCAACTTATTTACCTTTTTCTGAATTTAGAAAATGTGTGTGTGTGTGTGTGTGTGTGTGTGTGTGTGTGTGCATATGTCTCTGTATGTATGTGTGTGTGTGTGTTTTCTTTAAATGTTCCTAGCCACATTCAGTGGATATCTAATCCCATATGAAAACTAACTCTATTTGACATGCTGCTTTAGTAAATTTTTCCTTAACGTTATATTAATATTTGTTCTTGTCCCAGATCTTTGGGTCTACTACATAGCATATACACAGATATGGTTGGCACAAAGCATAACAGAACTCATGTTCTCAGGATGAGTTCCCAAATCAGACTTGGAACAAGCGAAGCATCTGCCTGAAATTTAGGGTTATCCAAAGGTATTGTGTTCTTCAGAAAAAAAAATCCATTCCATTAATAAATCAGTGTTTTTAAGTTCTTAAAATAATACATTCTTATACATTATTATATTATACAAACATACTACTTTAAAATCCTTTAGCTGGTTTAGCCAATGGGTCAAAGTGTATGGTTCTTACCACTTTTGTCCCTTTCTGATATGCTTGTCTATCATATAGAGCATACGAGACCTACCAGAAGCACACAAATAATTTTTGGAAATGTATGCTTCATTAAAAGTATCTGCTACTTTTGAATGTCTGTCAATATCAAGTACCATAAAACTTCATTCTAAAATACATGGACTCCAAAAGCAACGTACATTCAGAAAGAACTGAATGTCTAAGTAATAAATTTGGGCCACGTTACTATCACTTCGAAGTTCTTGTAGAAGAGCAGGTGGCAGTCATCCTTTGAGAGGCACAGTTACAGAGATGGACATGGCCCTCTGCTTCATTCTCCCTAAAAACTGAGCCACCATAATAAAGTAGGAGCACTGAAGCACACTTCCAAACACTAGGTATAGGGAAAGAAGCTAGACAGAAGGGCTACATTATACATGAGCTCATGCATGTAAGGTTTTCAGATCAGTCAAATCCACAGATGAACACAGCTGGAGGAGGGAGGAAGGACTGCCACCATTGGTCATGAATTTCTTTTGTGTGTGGTGAAAACTCTGATGTGAGATATTTGCAATACTTATATAAGTCTATGATGTACTAAACCATGGCACCTGGAGGTGTGACTTTTATAATAAGTTAGACCTTCATAAACATCCCAGTAATGTATCAGAGACAAGGGTGTGATATCAAGTGAAACTTTGAATCAGGGAAATTCAAAGAAAGGCTATCAAAGGAAACAGAAAACTTGGTAAAAACAAAAATCCTTAGGAGAGCTATGCTAAAATAGTCATGTGTGTACACACACACACACACACACACACACACACACACACACACATGCTTTTAAAATGAGTCCATAATCATCCTTGGACCTTTGAGTTACCATCTCCCAATCTGATGCGACAGTTTTCAAGTCACTAAGATGTTAGCATCTCCTTGCTTTCTTTGTTTCTTTTTTCCCCCTCATTGGATTTTTCTAGTAATTTTGAGTCAGGTGTAGAGGAGGCCCGCATTGCTTGTGCTGTTCATTATGGAAATTGATTTGACCCTCATTTGCATCTATTTGCACCGCCATCAAGCTGATTTAGAATCCGAGGGTGGCTGCAACCTCCTCTGTAGCTGGCGGATTTGCTCTAAAAACAGAGCCCCCGGAACTTTGCATCCCGCTCTGGAGAACTCATTCTTTTGCCCTTTTGATTTCTGCACAACATGGGCAGAGTCTCGGAGAAATACAACTGGCGTTAACGGGAAGAAAGGAAACCTTTGTTCCTGTCAGCTATAAATAGCCTCTGTTCCCTTGTCTACCCTCCAAGCTGCTAGTCAACCCTGCAATGCTGGTTGCACACAGAAATAAATACATTGGTCAGTGAAGCAGGTAGCCACAGGCAAGCTTGTAGGCTGGCAATGGGAAGCAAAGGACTTAAATCTTAAACAACACAGTGTGGCCTGCACTCACAGCAATTATCCCTGCTGTATGGACACAGAGGCTTCTTTCTCTCACAGAGCACTACAAACTGAAGAATTATCGCTAGTCTACCCGAGTTCAAGAGCAAGACAACACTGACTTAGGAGAAGCGGGTCTGACTCATTTTTGTGGTTCCCATTACCTCTTGCACTGCGTTATCCTCTACAGTCAATGCTGTCCCACTGCTATCCATCCGACCATTCATGCTTGTTCATTTGGTGTCTTCACATGTCCAGCAAGAGCCACCATCCTTGTCTCTGCTGTGAAAGTTAGCGTGCCTTTTATCAGGACAATGAAATTAGCTTTACTCTTGCTTAGGATTGTAAACGATTACATTTCTACTGTTTAAAAAAAAAGAGTTTAACTGAATATGGAAGAGAAGGCATAAAAATTAACTATGATCTCCTAGCTCAAATCCACCCAGCTTTCCAAAATACAGTCTCCACATCCAAAAGCAGTATTTCTTCTCCAAAGTAAAAGCTGTGGAGGAGCTGATTTCCACATGGAAATCCACAGTGTGCATCTTTCTGTTTCAGTAAATATAGATCTGTGCTATCATTTTTAGCCATCTTTATCAATGTATTTATAATTGGGGCAGTTAATCTGTTTCATATACATACACACATATATGTTTCATATATATGAATGCACATACATACACACATACATTCACATACACCAATAGGTAAAACATACACTAGGGCTTTTTTTTTATGTCCAGATTATCCATTTGGGCCTCATTGTGTCCTCAAGTTCTCCAGGTTGCACCTGACATCTGGGCCTCCTGCTGTACCAAACAGTCTGCTGATCAGACATTTCCCATCCTAGACAATTTCTCTTGATGGTATTCTAACTTAAATAATGTCCGCTCATGGGTTAATCAGTACAGTGGCTTCCATTTAGATTCCCAAATTACTTGCAAAAGGAATGAGTTTAGAAATAACCTGATATGGCATTATCCTAAATTGTTGGTGCTTAAGAACACACTATACCATGTGGGGTTTAATTTGAATACAGGAATCCTACTGATGTATATAAGGTGAGTAGTCTGGAAGCCATCATTTAGTAAGTACCCTATTTGATTCTTTTGATCAGTCACTTATTACAACCTTGATTTTTATCAGTCGTTTTATCTTCCAAATGATGTAAAATGGAGCCAAACAGATACAGTTTGTCACATCTGCATGGACAACTAGGGATAGGACTTGAAGTAGCATCTCTATTTCTACATCCCCAATTCTGTCATCTTCTCACTGTACCAGACATACTTAGTCTGGAGGAAAATCTCATTAGAACAAAGGACTTCTGCACAGAATACCATAGCAGGGAGGATTTTTGCCTGGAACAAAGTGACAATTCCAGAATTTAAAGTGTGTTAAAGAAAGATTGACTCTGAGGCAAGAGTCTTTTATTGCTACTCAGATCATATATCATACAAATAGCTGTTTATATCCTCTGTGATATTGTAGTGTATTTACATGTGTGTGTGTGTGTGTGTGTGTATGTGTGTAAGCTATATGCTCAACTTAGAAAAAATTAAAGTATATCAGGTTCATTAAGCCAATAATATAAAAATGCAGTGTTTGAGAAACTGTTCCTAGATTTGTCCCTATTTATATATACTCACAAATGTGTGTGTGTGTCTTTGTGTGTGCGCTCATGCGTGTGCACTAGGGTCTGTTAACTATAGACCTTGCATGAGTTTGGGTCCTCATTTGAAAATAAGGTCATAGCAGATACAAGTAGTTTAGTGAGCTCATACCCTACTTTTATGTTTCCCCAGTAACCGAGGAGATGAAACAGAAGCACACACAGACATATACAAGAAGAGTACTGTGAGGAGAGTAGATACATTCTTCAGTGAAGCTGGGCAAAAGGTCTGCAACTGGGTCTGTCATACATCCTTCAGAGCAAGCCCTGCTCAGTTTGTACCCTTGATACTTTGGCCCCTAGATGTGAGAATATAAATTTCTGTTTTCCAAGCCACTCAATTTTCTAAGCACTTTGTTATAGCTGCCTAAAAACTAGTATAGTACCTCCCAAGACATATTGCCTACTATATGGCATATTTTAAGTCACAGTCAAAGCAAGAATCAGCTAATGCCCATGACAACCAATAGTCTTAGCTAAGGACTGTGGAAGGTCTCAGGTTAAAAGAGGGATGCTAAGAATAAGACTTTCAGTTCCTTGACGTGAGACATGGAGGCATAATTTCCCTCCTTACCCATATCAGGTATGGTACCTGTCTTACCAGGTAGAGAAGGGTGACTTTTGTTCCATGAGTGATGGATCTCTGGACACTGGAATGTTGTCATCAGTGAGTACCAGAAAGATGAAGCAAAGGATGCTATCAAGAACATAGTTTATCACTTTTTACCTTATGGGAATAATCAATAGAAAGTTGAAGCTATGTTCCTGAAGAAAACAAGAGTCATAAGAGGATGAGAGTTCAGGTCATCATCTACTTCGCAGGCATCTAGCCAATGGAATGTGGAAAGAGAGTTGAACACACAACATCAGGTAATAGTTATGATTGACAAACTAGCCCTCGCTTACAGTTACTAAGGTAAAAATGAAGAGCTAAATGTCATGGTTACTAAATGCTTCTGTCTTTCCACTAATTTATATTATAATATCCTTCTAGTATTTTAGCTTTCTTTCAGAGTACTAAAAGTAATTACCTCTCACACTCACTCTAAAAGTAATCACCCCTCACACTGATCTAGCAGCAGGTTTGTATATCTCTGTCATAACCATGTAGCAGATGGGATAAGTTAGTTGTCAAGGAAGTCTCCTTGCAAGTAATTCTTGTCATCACAGACCTGCTCACTTTTCTGCTTTACTCTATTCTTGGCCTTGAACAGATAACTATAGACCTTGCATCAGTGGACTTCTGGACTCTGGCATTCTCCCGAGGCAGGCAATGGGAAACCAGTGAGAAACCAAGAGAAAAGAAGATAAAGATGTCATGTTGTTTCACGTACTCAGTGAGGAAATCACTGAGAGAATGGCCATTATCTCTTCAGAAGACAAGAGGGCCTCTGAACGAGCCCATGACTCTTCCCGTTTGGGTCTAATCATTATTTTTCTTCCCCCTATCTTTTTTACACCTCCTGAGCACCCCATGCCCTTCCTTTAACAGTCTCTATATACTGTTCTTTGCTTACTGGCATTTCACTATTGCTTTGAAAACATTTCCCTTTTCAAATACTTTTCAAATTATTCTCTTTGAGTATGAAATCATACATTTCTCAGGACCTGATTGGCAAAGAAATTCAGGCTTGTTTCACTCTCCTCATAGGTAAATGAATCATACTTTTAAAAACTCAAACTACACGTAAATAAACTCTTCCATCCACTGACTATGTATTTAAACTGATATAGACTCTTAGACATGGCACTTAGCTGTCCTTAGAAGGGAGAACTGGGCTGTCTCCATGCCTAATTATTTATGTTAGGTGGTCCCTTTCCTATGTACATAATTAATTTCAAACCCATGTGAATTTTTTTTCAGTAAACCTATAAGAGTTCAATGCTTTGGTGCTTTATATCGCACCTAGGTGATATCTTCATTTTTATCTGTTATATTTCTAAAATGTATGCTTTGTACTTTAGTTGCTTTTTCATACCGGACAGAAAGAACTTGAGAGAGGAAAGGGTTTATCCGGGGTCATAATTGAAGAAAGTCCACTGTGGCAGGAAAGGAATGGTGGAATTTCATGGTACTAGAAGTTTGCCTCATGGTTCAGTGGACCAGGAAGCAGAGAGAGCTTAGCTTGAAGCAGGCTGGGCTACAACCCGTGTGACCTGCCTGCTTCAGTGACTCACAGCTAAGCTTCACCTTCTGAAGTATCCCTAACCTTCCTGTCTTGCTTAGGGTTACTAGTGCTATGCTGAGGCACTATACCCAAAAGCAACTTGGAGAGGAAAGGAATTCTTTCCCTCACCATATAATTCCATATAACTTTATAATCAAAAGCAATGAGGGCAGAATTTCAAGCAGGGCAGGAACCTGTAGGCAAGAGCTGACTCAAATGCCATGGAGAGGTGCTACTGATTGGCTTGCTCTGCCTGTTTTGCTCATCTGTTTTCTTAGAGAACCCAGAACCATCAGTCCAGGGATGGAACCACTCACAATGGGCTGGGCCTTCTCCATTGATTACTAAGAAAATGCCCTACAGGCTTGCTTTCAGCCTCATTATGTGGAGGCATTTTATTAATTGAGGTTTGCACCTCTCAGATAATTTTAGTTTGTGTCACATTGACATAAAACTATTTATCACTGTCCCCAAATGGCTTTATACCTAGTGACCAAATCTTCAAAAACACATGAGTTCCTATGAGACATTTTGCATTCAAATCATAACACCCCCTACAATACATCTTAAAAAGTTCTGAGTGGTCCTTATATTTAAAATGGCCTCATCTGACAATGGATTACCTCCCATCTTTCACTATAGCCAATCTTCTACCTCCCTCCTCTTCCAGCCACCCACGTCTCATCAACTATACAGTGTTAGGATAGGGAACATTTTATTCTGAATCTTTTCTAAAAAAAATAACTATTTTATTAAGAATTTATCTCAAATGAATCATGAATTGTTTAATAATGACTCTGGTTTCTTGGGATGCTATGGATAAGCTATCATATGTATCGGTTAAGTATATCTTTCCTGAATGTTATGTAGGAATTCTTCATAAAGTATATCAACTGTCATTACAAGGTACTAGCACTGAAGTGTTTTGAAAGGATAATAAGTATTAAAGTTAAGCATAGACCTTATAGTCTATGAGATTCTCACAATTAAACACCATCATTAACATTTTCAAATAGTATTTTGGGGAGAAAAACTTTTGACTCATGTTGAGTTCCTTGTCACTTTGCGTTGGATATTTGAGTTACTATGCTCAGCAAATCCTATTCTTCCAGAGATAAGACTCATAGCTTTCTCTTTCCTTGAATTTAGTCCATTCAGTTCAACTAAATAGAAATGTTTTTAAATCAAACCCGAATACATGCACAGAACACTTAAGCCACATGTTCTTAGCATTGTCAGAGCTACAATGAGGATAAAATTAACATTTTATCCTTAATACTTTTCCATCTTCATTTTTGCTTTCCCCTCTATCCCCTCTCCCCTACCATGTATCCAGAGCAGGCATGAGATACTGCCTTGTGATCAGCTACAGCCTGGTAATTCTGACTCTTGCCTATGTTTGGGCCTCAGGAAGCAAGCACTCTTTTATTATGTTTTACAAGAATTCCTCACACTGGATGCATTCCAATAAAGACTTCCTCAGTGTGCAAAGACCTAGTAAGTACATAATCAGTATCATTCTCTCAGATGAAATGGATGTGGTAAAAACTAACCCAATTACCTTTTCTTGGTGCACAAGCTTGTGTTTGTGTTAGTGCTATGAGGCAGTGGAAGTCATTATGAATAAGATCAAAGTTTTGCTAGAATGTAAGTTGGGGAAAAGACTCGAGGTAGGGAAGGCCCAGATGTTTTCCACCCATTTTCATCTTGCCAGTGGGGTTCTTTCCCACACTCTTACCACATGGAGTGTCTTCTTCCAGGGTTCATCTTTACAACGACCTTAGACAGTTCTGTGTTTTGCATTTCTAATTGGGGAAGGGATTTATCAAGGAGAGCTAGCTCTATGGAAAGGAAATGCTGAGGGAAATGTAGTCCAAAATCATTTACAACTGCCCTGTTGTTTTCTTTGTAGTGCATATCTTTGTAGAGTTCTGTGCACTATTTCCCCCACATATTCTGATATGGATAACTCACAGAGGAGATTAAAGCATTCTAACTTTCAGGTGCTTCGTTGTATCCACTTGATAAGCTTATAACCACTCAAATTAGATGGGATAGTTTTTCTTCATAGCCCTCTCTTCACCTTTGACCAGGTATTCTTTATAAGCAATCCCATTCTTAACTTGTCAACTCCAGCCTGAGACCATTTGCTTTCTTCAGAATGTGGCATAAAGGAACCATACAGTTACTGTAACCTTCTGCCCTTGAATTCTGCCATTTACCATAATACTGCTGAGTTTTCTCTTTGGCTCCATGTTTCAAACTTTTATTCCTCCTTTTATTTTGATGAGTAACATTTTATTGTATGCTCGACCACATTATTAAAAAATCATTCACAACTGAAGATTATTGAATTGTTTCAAATTTTTTGAGTTATGAATAAAGGCACTAAACTTTCCCATGAGCTTATGTAAACAGGTATTGCAATATAAGATTTTTATCAGTTCTTTGAGAGTTTCATATGTTTTTTGGTCATAATCATCTGACTCCTCCCCCACCTCCTCTCAAGTCTATATTCACTCTTCCTTCCAATTTCAGGTCTTCTTTGTTTTGGTTTGGTTTTTGTTGTTGTTGCTGATTTTAATAACTCAACAAATCAAATTTGTGCTACTTATTTATTCCTGGGTGTGGGGCCACACCCTTAAAGAAAACTGACTCTCTTTCCCCAGATGTCATAAACACCCAGTAGCCCTTCAGTTAGAGGTGGGAGCTTTGGAGTTCCTCTCTCTCCAATGCTAGGATGTTTTCCAGCTTTATCTTTTGTAGGCCTTACCAGGCAACCACAGCTGTTGTGAGCTCATGAGGGTACCACTCTTGACATTTCCAAAAGACACCTCTTCATTCCCTGACTCCGGACTTGTAATCTTTTTACTCCCTCTTTCATGATGTGCCCTGAACCTGTGGAAGTGTGATATCTCATTTGAGACTGCACACCCCACTGACACATGTCCTCTAGACTTTTATCTGTTCTGAGTATCTACATTAACTACTGCACAATGAAACATGTCCAATGAACTCCTCAAACAAGTGATTTTGAACCACAATGACAATGCTGTGAAGTAATGGCAAGTGTAAGTTCTCTGCATCATAACCAACATTTTAGATCACACTTTGCATTGATTGATTGATTGATTGATTTGCTATATAACTATCCCTTTTCTTTTTTTTAACAGCAATTATAAATTTACTTTACATCCCAATTGAAGATTCCTTTCCCTCCTCTTCTCCCAGTCCCTCCTTCACCCCTGCTTTCTCCTCCCATCCATCCTTCTCTCTCTTCTCAGAAAAGGGGAGTCCTCCCATGGATATGAACCAGACTTGGCATATCAAGGAGCAACTTCTATTGAGGCTAGGGAAGGCAGCACAGTTATAGGAGAGGGATCCAATGGCAGACAATGCAGTCAGGGACAACTCCTGCTCCTGCTTTAGGGATCCCACACGAAGACCCAGCTGCACAAATGTTAGATATGGGACTCCACTTTTTAAACAAGTCATTCAATTGCAGTATATTTCTTCATGATTGTCATTTGCATTTCCCTATTGGCTAACAATAGTATGCACTCTTGCCTGTGATTGTTTGCTGTTCATATATCTTCTCTAGTGAATGCCAGTTCAAAGAGTTTGCCTATTTTGTGACCCTTTCTTACTATTGAGTTTTTATGATTCTTTTTATTATCTGGCTATTAATCATTTTTAGTTGTATATGTTTGTGTTTGTGTGTTGTATGATATACATATTTATACACATATATATTTTATATATGTGTGTATGTTTTAATATAAAATTGCTTGCAAATATTGTAACTCAAAAGACTCATCTTTATTCTTTTATTTCCTTTTGAGCATCATTCAACTATCCTCAAGTATTATGTTTCTCTTACAATTTTTTACTCTTTTAAAAATGTTATGTGTTTAAGTGTTTTGTTTATAAATGTGTACTATATACGTTAGTCTAGAAGATACCAGTCTAGAGCATCAGATGCCTTGAGACTGGAATTACAGATGATTGTGACTTGCAATCAAACCTTGATCCTCTGCAATGAAAGAAAGTGCTTTTAACCACTGAGATATCTCTCCAGCTTAATCTTCAGCCTAATTTTTTTTATTGAAAACACTTTAATATTAAATGTAAACTGAGGTATTATTGTCTCTCCATAAATTTCTCTATATGAACAAATATTTTGTATTCCTTTTGGAAGTCCCTAAGATACCCACTCCTGAAGTTTCAGATGAACACCTAGACTTGGGCCCCAAGCTAGAAATCCATGTAGGTAGCCAGTTAATGTTCATCTGCATTGCTACAACTATCTGCGTTCTCTAATTTAGGTTGACACAAGCTGGTTTTTTTATGCTGAGCAAATTATGCAACTGTGAAAATTATGACACAATAGATATGCTTTTACCCATTTCGCAAAGTCTGCACAGCTACACAATAATTTTTCATCACTCCGTTAAGTTCCTTGTTTAATCACCACAGAAGCTAGCCAACAAGCATTTAACATCCATTTTATTGCTCCTCCCTGCTTCACTCACTGCAGATGATCATGTCACTACCTTTTAGAGAAAAACAAGAAACCCAGTATATATGAATTCTCATAACTCAACTTCAACTTTCTTCTCTTTATTTCAGAGGACAGCTGATTTCCCCTTTGTACACTCTGATCATTCGGTGTAGTGAGACAAAGAGTCTATCTTAGTCTATGCCTCGATACAGAAACCATCTTCATCTGTGATACTAATGGCATCTTCTGAAATTGCGGCTTAATCTCAAGATGCTGCCATTTTTGTTTTCCTCCTTTTGAAAGAAGACGTTTTCTCCAACATGGATGCTATTTCTCAAGTTTTGTTTTCTCTACCCCAGTAATTATCTTCTCCGGACAAGTACTTTAGATATTTCTATCCTTGACTCTAATGATTCCCTTTTCTCAAACCACCCCCGACTCTATGGCGTCCTCAACACTCCATTAGCATTGTCCTTCACAGGTAGTAAGTAATTTCAAAACTGGAACTAAGGGGCCTGGAGTGAAGCTCAGGGGAAGCTTTATCACTGGGGAAGACTGACATACATTTTTGTGAACTTGACATTTTCAACCTTTATTTTATTTGACCTTTTGGAAATATTTAATATTGCTAACTATTTTCTGAGACTTATTCTTCTGTCTTCTGGAGTAATATTTTCTTCAAACTTTTATGTTAATGTCTACTCATTTCTCGGGGGTCTTCTTGACATCTTTATTGCAATACAGTATATCGGTGATCTTCAAGTTTGTCTGGTAAACATTGTCTTATTCGCCGCATCTCTAGATGACTATGACTGGAGCACATGACACTTTCCAGATTCATCATCCTATCCATCAAGCAGTCATAATGCTTGACCTCAGCTTTCCTGAGTTCTTCTAATAAGCTGCTCACATCCAGCTTTCCTAACTAGGTGTCTCCATTGACACATTTCCTAAGGCCTTTTTGTGACTTTTTCTTTCCCCTTCTTATCTTTGAATCTGTGATTATCCAAATCATGTTACTTATTGTTCAAGAGAAAACTCTGAGATCACAGTGACTAATATTCTGGTAACATTCTGATTGTTCAGCATTACTTAGCCACATTCGCACCCCCTCTTCATATAAGTATAGACTGGCCACTCACCAAGTGGTAGAGACTTTGATAACATTTTGAAATAGAGTTGGATATCACATTTGCTCTCAAATTGTTTTTGGGCTCAGTATGGCAGAGGCGGCATAGTGTATTCAATGAGTACTTCAGGGAAGAGCAGATTGAGGTAAAAGAAACAGAAGAAACTTGACAGAGGCAAGTCTTCAGTGGAATGACAATAGATGGATGGGAAAATGAGGATTAGCTAAAGGAAGGGTAAAATAATCCAAGAAGGAAGAGCCCAGGCAACACTGAGGTTCCACTTCCAGGGTCACTCATAATTGTTTCACTTTCACTGCAGGCCTACTGCCCAAAGCCATTATGCAGAGGCTCTCTGATTCTCACCAATATCAGTAAGAATGGTTCCCAAAGGGGCTTATCACCTTCTAAATCACCTTCTTTCAGCCAGGTCTCCAACAGTGCTCTCTCTCTCTCTCTCTCTCTCTCTGTCTCTCTCTCTCTCTCTGTCTCTCTCTCTCTCTCTCTCTCTCTCTGTCTCTCTCTCCCATACCTGAAATTAATCAATAGGTCCCACTTGTTTTTATTTGCATCAAAAGACACAATGATTTAGCTCCTCACAAGCCTGACAGATACAATGAGTGACCACCATCAGTTGCTGTATTGACTGTTCAGTTTCCTGGATGTGCCAATGTTCCTATCAACTTGATCCTTTACAGATGTCGACTCCTTCCCACTAGGAATTGCTTCTTTCTGGCTGCTTGACTGCTACCCACTCGCAAATTCATCAACACCCTGTGTATGTCAGGTTTCTTAAGATTCGCAGGCAGATTTAAGCACTGCATTTTTATGTTCTACAGCAACTTATGCATTTATTTATTATTACATATATCACATCATAACTACTTACTTCTCTATTTCTCCACATAAACTTTGAGTGTCTTGAGGAAAAGGAAAATGCCACATTCATCTCCATATCCCCAGTGCTCAAAACAGTCCCTGGCATATTCATAGGTACTGAAAATATTTATTGAATAGGCATGAATGAATTAATTAATATTCGATACTTCCCTTGATTAATGAAGAGAAGTTGTGTTGTGAGGCTGAGAGTACATTTCTTTCCTACAACTCTCAGCAGTCAACATGAATTTATCAAGCTTTCTCTACATGGTATCCACTGTTCTGGCTGCTAGTTCATCAAAGATAAAAAATACAGTCCCTGTTCTAAGTACTTACCATCCACGAGGGAAGACAGATATGTGAACAGCAAATTTTAAAAGAATGAAGAGATTTCATAATGCAAAAAAAAAAGGAGAACTATATGATTCTGGTTACAGAAAGAAGACTTCTTAGAGACAACCAAGGTTATTCTCAGGCTGAATAGATAGAAGCATGAGATGATGATTTCAGACCCAGGGAATTACATGTGAAAGTTACAGATGGCAATGGAAGCAAAGCCCATTCAGAAATATAAAGATCAGTCTGGATAGGCTGTAGACTCCTGTGAGAGTTAGTAAGAGGTGAAATTATAAAAGACCCTAATAGCCCACAGGGATTACAGTAGGAAACAGCACAGATAAGGTTATGTTTAGCTGCCGATTGGAGACTATGTTAGAGGATTGAGGAATGAAAGCTGGAGAGATTAGAACATAGGCAATTGCTGTCATTCAGGCTAGAGCTGATGATAGTACCCCAGGAACACCTGCCTCTCCTCCCTGTAATCATTCTGTGACCATTGGTGAGAAATGTCCCTAAGCTCTGAAGGGCCTTGGAAATGTCAATAAAGCAGAAATGCATTGGAATAAGAGCCATAATATGCTGGCCAGAAAAAGCCCTATATCTGATTTCACCTGAATGTCAATTTAAATATGTAATACAATTCTTTATAAGACAAGGCAGGAGGAGCTCAATTTCAGAGAATGACACATTAATAATTAGACCCTAGCTATCCAGGGCATAGAAATGAACAGGTTGCAAAATACTGTGTGAGAGGACAACAATACAAGTATGTACCACATGCAAGAAAAAAAAAATCTGGTCTTAGTAGTTAGCTGAATAGCAGCTGAAATGACTGGCAGTAAAATATGAGTCTTTTCAATTGGACAAAAGTTAAATTCAATAGGGAGGCAATATAATTCCAAAAAGGAGCTTCTATTCATGGACTTCCTGGTTATGGAATGGATGAAAAATGAGGCTTCTCTGGGTTTTACATTAGTGCCCAGCTTGGGCATCTAGGTTGAGCCAACTCTTCCAAGTTTCTACTGTCATTTTGCTTTCTTAGAATCTGGCTCCAAGTTCTTCCCTTAAAGGAGAAGCCACTTACACAAAGGACAATGCAGAACTGTGGTGCAGCAGTACAGATACATCCTACAACCTCCTTTTATCCCCAAAATAACTGTTATTAGAAGAAGAGTTCCCCTCCATTTCCCCACTGAGTCCCATATTTCAGTGCCTTACAGTGTAGCTTTCCCTTATATCCATAGTCAACAAAAAAAATGAACTCAAATATCATCCAAGGCCCTAATGTTGTAATATAACCGGTCCTCAGCTATAAATATTGGGCTCTGTCTTATGAAAATGAGAGTTTCTCTTGTCATGTATTATCAAGTGCAAAAATGTACATTTTGGAGGCACAGCTTTTCCATAATCCCCCAGGCAGTCAATTAGATGCTGAAAATATGGCATGAGATCCTAACTCAGTACTATTGACTCCGTATGAATTGCAATATATGCACAGAATTACATATTCCATAAGAAAAGCCCATGGCAAGTTCTTCATAACTCCACTTCCTAGTTATCGCTCCATCTCATCTTCCTTTTAAAATTTTCTAGTGGCCACTGCCTAGGGTTTTTTTCCCCATCCAACCCGTCCACCACATCACACTCAGAACATTGCTTCTAGAATATAAGGTAAAAGAATCATGCCTCCTTTCTACTCCAGGAAAGGGTTCTCTGATTGGCTCTCTGATATCAAATGATCAGCACTGAAAACATATGTACAAGTTACTTACAGACTGAGTAGCTTGTAATTATGTATGTAACAACAATTAATGAAAGCAAAGACCATGAATTTGAAAAAGATCAAAGGAGGTCATATGAGAGGACTCAAAGGGAGAAAGAGAAGGAGGAATGATGTGATTATAATATTTCAAAAAAATAAAATAAAAGTAACTTTTAAACACCCATCCCAGAATTTCTAGTGCCTTTGAAATAAAACCCAAGTCCCCTGCCCTTGGTGGGCTGGCATTCCACCTTCCTTTTTTCTTAATCTTTCCCCGTCTTCTTTTCACACTGTGTTCTAATCAACACGTTTCATCTTTTTAGTTCTTGAATATGTTATTTCCTATCTCTGAATGTTTAGGGGCATATCATTTTACCCTTTGGATGTCTTCATGAAAATTTGTTTTGTCCTTTGAGAAAGACTAAGTATCTCTTCTCTAAATTTGCAGGGTTTTTTAAAAAATTATTTATTGGTATGACTATCACACTGTATCATACTGGTGCATTTAATTGTCTGATCCTCCAGCTAGATTGTTACAGTCTAAAAGAGGATTTTAGCTTTGTACATCCTTGCATTTTTTGTATCTATCATAATAGCCTAGATGTCAATGTGTTAAGTGGATGGATGGATGGATGGATGGATGGATAGATAGATGGATGGATACATAGATGGATGAACAAGTAGCTAAGTTGATAAATAAGGAAAAATGAAATATAGAGAGAACATGTGTAGAGAATGTAACGTAGGCAGTGGCCTATACACCTCTATTAAGTAAAAATGACACAAAAAGCCATGTGACTAGTATATTTTAAGCAAGATCTTTGAGAATATCAACTATTATTGATAGAATAATAAGTATTACTAGGAAGTTTTACAACTAAATTAATAATTAAAAAATTTAAGGGTGAAAACATATTTTGCTAATAAAAACTCAAGGTCTTGCTGACATCTTGGGTGTATCCTTGGTCAGAAAAAAATCTTTAGGCCTTTTGAAAATATACAGCAATTCACTCACATTCATCAGGTCTTATGGTAATGAGTTCAATGGAACTCTTTCTGCCCTAGGGTCCAAGTTCAACACTTATTACTAGAGTTATTCCTGCCAAATCCATAACCTCTGAGACTCTGGACCCTGCCCATGTTCTAAGATCTATTACACCTTCATGCTCCCCCCTGTCAGAGCTGACCTTCCAGTCTTTGGTCTCTTGGCTTCCTACATTGGAGGTACCTGATTAATTGGGCTTCTGCTCTTCACCCTTCCTTGTTTGGCCTATATCCAGGAGGGGTCAATAGCTTTAAGAACATGCCCCTGGGCACTAAACTGTGCCAAGATACACAGAAAGGAATGCCACAGCAGTTGGTCTACATTAGCATAATTATCTTCTGAATCTCCTTTCAACCAACTCATACATTGTCTCTAACCAGATTGGTTTAAAATAGGTTATTTTAAACCTTCTCTCTATATTTATTACTTTCTTGCAACTTACTCTTACAACTTGATACGGGTCTTTTGAAAAAGACTTTGATTAGCATTTAAATAATGTGATATAGCCTTGAAAAAATTTTGGGTTTGTTCCATGGGCCCTTACTAAACGGAATATACTTCTATGCTGCCATAACTGGACATATGCCAGATGTGGTATATAAAATATATAATACTAGCATATTAGTTCATTTAGCTAATGAAATACCTGACATAGTATCCTTATGAAGAAGTTTAATTAGCTTCACATTTAGAAAGTTCAAGTACATGGTACAAGCCCTTTATCTCAACATGCCATATCACAGTAAAGCCAAATGAGGGCAGAATTTATATCACCAAGCAGTAAGTCAAAAGGAGATAGTGGAAAGACACTAGAGTTTACAAATGTCATTCATGAGCATGTTCAATGGCCTAAGGACCTCCTATAAGGCTCCACTTTCCAATAATGTCACCCTACAGTCAAGTTTTGAATCACAATGCACATTTTGAAACCATCAAAGTCATATCTAAACTAGACCCCTACCCACCCCCAGAAAAAGCAAACACCATAAAGAATGAAAATAATGTTGACAACAAAACTGAAGCCAGGTCCTCAAAGAGTCCTGTATGATGACAAGTAATGGTAGATTCCTATGGGACAGACTCAAAGTAGGGTGTTTAGCCACTAGTGTTACCTAAGCACTAAGGCATAATCCCAACATTTATTAAGTTCTTTCATACAGATTGTGTTTAAGATGGTGTCATAAATCATGTGTCTATCTTTCATATATCAATTGGGTATTGCACATTATACCAATTCCTGAACTTAGGCACTAGGAAGCAGGATTCCTCCTGAGTTAAAACTGTATCTGCAGAAACATTGTTTAATTTCTTTCTCATGAAAGGTGCCAACAGCCTGGCCATGACCATAGGTCCTTGAATCTCTATAAACAAGAAATGAACTAGAATGCTGCCATTTCTTAGATGAACATCTCCTCCAAACTTTGCATTACGTGTGGCAGTGAGGAAAATTCACATAGCCATCTCCTGCTTCCTTGTCCTTACAGATTCTAGCCTTCCTCCTGGAAAACATAGGACGGAGTGGATTTCTAATACAGGAATGTACTCCACTGGAGTGCAGAATTCTAAACACCAGACCAGAAAGTTCACATTTGGATCTGATCATGAGAATTTATCATCACATGATGCTGTATTTTAAGCTAGATTTTTAAAACAAATGACATGTAACTGAGATGAGTAAACAGGCTTAACACACACACATGCACATGCACACACACACACACACACACACACACACACACACACACACACAGAGAAAGCTGTGTACAAAGGCTCCTAAACTGAAGGTTATATTGTCACAGATACAAGTAGTTGGTTAACTAATACTTGTTCCTTATTCATTTACCTAGAAAAGTTAAAACATGCCATCTGAGCTTCCCATGTCGCTAGTGGAGCCCAGGATAAAAGTTTTGAATAAAAGGTGACAAAGGTCTAAGGACATGTATATAATTTTTTCTTTAGTCCCCAGGGACTAAACCATCAAACAAAGAGTACAAATGGAGGGACTCATGGCTCCAGTTGCATATGTAGCAGAGAGTGGCCTTGCTGGACATCAATGGAAGGAGAGGCCCTTGCCTCAGTATAGGGGAATTCTAGGAAGCAGGAGTGGGTGGGGGAACACTATCATAGAAGCAGGGGGAGGGAGGATGGAATAGGGTTTATTTTTTTGGGGGGGAACAGTAAACGGATAACATTTGAAATGTAAATAAAGAAAACATCTAATAAAAATGTGGAAAAAAAAAAAGAAAAGAAAATTATTAGAAGACTACTTTCCCTGGCTCCACACTTTCTGAGGTAGATGGGAGACTTGGCAATGTGGCTTCCAAGCAATAATAATAGGGAAAACTCCAAGCAGTAGAGCTGTGAGAAACCCCACATTATCGTGGCACTAATGCCACCAATGAGCAGCTTCTTGATTCTTGTGTAGTGGAAAGCCATTACTCAAATTACATTAAGCCACTATTGACTCTGTTCATGACTGTTCACAATTGAGCGCATCGTGCTATTGAGAAAGTACCAGTTTCCTAATTCAAAAAAAAAAAAAAAAGTGAATCATTCCTTGTATATATCCATGCTTCCTTAGACCAAAGTATTTTTCCTTTCAGTCCTGGTGGGATGTTTGCTCTATGCTATGAAATCTGTCAAAAGTAACAGATAAAATACAACTTAGTAACAGACCAAACTGCATAAACAACAGGAGATCCAGATGAATTTTAGGATACCTCAATCTTTTCAGAAACAATGTTTAATACAAAATTTAGAAACAACAACAACAGCAATAATAAAACTACAGGCAGCAAGTGAAACATACCTTGAAGCAATTATTGGACGTGAATCAACAATGAAAACATTGTAGCATACAGACCCACCGGTCCAAGAGCAATGTCTATGAACAACATTGCTGATGGTCATATTTCTCTCTCTCCCACATCCATCTATCTCAACTTTGAGAATGTCCCCAACATACAGCTCCAGGAACCACTGCCAGTCAACTGAAGCTGGCATATAATGTGAAGCCTCACTTGGTTTTCTTTTGTGTTTTGCTTACGTACACATATATGGACACTTATGTGTGTGGTAATATGAATATATGAATGTACTTGTGTTTCTGTTTATATGTGTACAAATGGAAGCCAGAGATTGACTTCATTTATTTTTCTTATGCCAGATCTGTCACTGAACCGAGAACTCACCATTTAATCAACTTGCCCTAGGTAATCTCCTTGCTCTACTCCCAAGTGTTGAAATTATAAATCGGTAGCCTGACTCTTTATGTGAACACTGGAAAACTGAACTTTGTTCTCTGTGCTTATTTGGAAAGTTCTTTACCTGCTGAATCATCTCCCCAGTCCCTACCTGACTACGTGCTTCATCTCTTAGAAACTGTATCTGCACATTGTGTAGGCAATGCTGTTCATGATCCAAGTACAGACCTGCTCCCCCAGAAAGCCATCATATGCTTTTTGTGTTAAAGTAGGAATGTTGAGTTTTTAGTCGTCTTCTGGGTTCTCCTCCTTCCCTTGAGTCCTAATTAACTTTATCTTGATGGCTACTCAACAAGACACATAGAATATCCCTAAATTTATTCAAATTTCCTCATTATGATGCTGGCAAATACCACCCCCTTCATAACAATAATTGATTTCTTTTATCTCTCTTTGCCTTATATTGGAGCATTTGAAATGTGACTATAGCTATTCTCACTGTCATATACCTAGTGATGCCTTCACTGCCTCTTTCAAAAGGGCTGTTGATCTCTCCTTTTGGGGAAATTACAACTGGAACTAGAAAAAATTTGCTTCTAGGTACAAGTTGTGGACTAATGACTTTCTCCTGTTCAGGAAAATAGATCCTTTTAGAGTGACCTTCTGCTCTCTACTTCAAATTTATCTTACAACTTGAGAGGAAGAATGGATAAAGAGTAGCAAATCTCCAGGAGTCAATTCCTACCTTCTCAAGAAGTAAATGGGAAGAAGTTTACTTGACTTTTAATACATTGAAAGAGTGCTAAAAAGTATTGTTGCAGCTACTAAGTTAAAAAGAGAGATCCATTTGCATATAAACCCATGAGACTCAGGTAAATTTCTATTTACTGCCTTAAAAGGGGAGGATTATATATAAGGACAAGCGAGCCTTTATAAAGAAAATATAATATAGATTATAAAATAAAATAAAGTAAAAAATTAGGTTAAGGACATTTTAGAAATGAATATTTTACATAACAATAACCTAAGGAAAACAGGCTTATTCTTAACTAAATCAGAAATAAAAGGATTATAAAAATATAGAAAAGTTAATTTAGCAATTCTCTGAGGTCAGTGAGACAGCATTAGCCTTCAGCTCCTAGCTTCTTGTTTCACAATGGCACAATCTTGAAGAACAACAGTATCCTTGTGGGGATACTGTGGACCTTTTCCCAAGGGAAATACAAGAAGTCTACATAAAGCCCTAGTAAGAAAAGAATCAAGACAGTTTATTGACTTTGTATTCAATTGTTAATTTATTCAGATATTTAATTAGTTTCCACTTGTTCAAGGGTTTGGGAACGAAGGTGTACATCAGCTAGAAAAAGCCTCAAGACCCTTGCCCGTGTGGAGCCTCCATTTCTCGTCACAGAAAAAGATCATACAGACAAGGACAAGTAGAGCTGACACTACTCCATACTGTGCAAGGTTGTGAGGCAAGCATTTGATCGGCAGCACCTCACATCTCACAGATCTGCTGCTGCCTAGCAACATCTGTGTAAGAGGAAAGTGATCCATTTGCATATGAACCCACCTGACCAGTTCTATGAGTCAGCATCTCCTCCTAAAGGAAACCCTGCATGGTAAGTAGTAGAAGTCACGTTTCCCAGGATCACTGATCTGATCACGGCTTTAGCTCATAGAGGTCAAAATGAAAGAGGGGAAAGAGGGCAAGCAACATGTAGCAGAATAAGCAACTCTGTAAAAACACACAAGGAAAAAATAAAAGCATATGCAACAAATGAAGCCACTGTGGTCTTATATAAGGGCTAGTATCCTAGGTAGCTGCTGACTCAGCTTTTCTGCCATGTACCTGTTGTCCACTTGCTCACATACATTATCATGTGTTTATTCACCTGTGTGTTTTATAAGGCGAGAGGAATTTGTACAAACACATGGGTAAGTTTTGCTAGCAGGGAAGAGTTACTCTGGTATAAGACAGACTCATATGTCAAATCTTCTGGTGTTTACTCAATAGACTTGCCAATACAGTAGATTCCTGGGAAAACAAAACAAAACTGTGACATAAGCCATATTTGTCTCAGCTCAGGCTCTTTTCCTCCCGCTGAATATGTTCATGTATTTGCATTTTCTATTTAGCATATTGGTCTCAGTACAGTTTCCCAAGTAGCTGGACGTCACATCAAAGTCTGAAAACCAGAAATCTTGCCTCAAGTCTATTGACATGTTTTTGGCATGACTGATGTTGAAATTCCATGAAATTTTATGAGAATCCCCTTAGCAATCCATGAACATATGTCTTGGAAGCCTAGTCCCTAACATTTCTTCAGGACAAAAATTAAGTAAGAATCTTCTGGAATAACATAGAGGTTCCACCCTTCCTCTATCTCTGCACGCCTTTCTTATTATTCACACACACACACACCCTACTGAGTTCATTTAGAGTTAGTCATATGTATATGTTAGTAGGTTTGAGCCTAGTGGGTTTGCATAGACTTGAAGAAAACCAATTCTTCCTCCTCTAGGAGCTATTGATTGCCTATAATTCTTTTTTTATGAGTGGACCCCTATGAAAATTTCCCATCTAGGACAGCAAGTTAACTGGCATACTAATGATGAACAGCATATTATTTAGGCTATCATATTGTTGAGATTTTATGGAAGCAACTTCCCTGTCATATATAGTGGATGATGTCATAGAGATCATCCACGTGCTCTGACTCTTTAAATCTTTCTGTCCCCTTTTCTGTGCTCTTCGTGGAGCACTATGGGTAGGGTATGGACTGTATATTTATCAGTTTGGATTGAGAATCCTAGGGTCACTTGCTTTCTGAATTTTTACCAGTCATAGGGTTCTATAATAATCTCCATCTCCTGAAAACTAATGGTTCTCTATAATGCGGGATGATAGCTACATCTACCTGTGGGTGTAAGGATACATATTTAGAATACACTTAGAAAGCATACTGGTTTAGGAGAATGGAAGAAGTATGGACATAGTAAGTAGACTTTCTTTCTTATATAAATACAATACACAGGTATGGAATTCTTAAAAGCAAACCCAAATTGTACAATTGTCCCTAAAACAAACAAAAAAAAAAAAAAGAAGAGGGAAGAGAAAAAGAATGAAGAAAGTTAGAGATAGAGGAAGGGAGAGGGAAGGAAACCAGCAAGGAGGAAACTGAGTGAAACGATGGGATGCTTTTAAAGCTCACCTTCTGTGTAGCCCACCTTGAGTGCCTGTGACACACTTTCAGGTCTGCTTTACAGCAATAGGAGAAATTCTGTGAAGTAGAAATTTATAACATGTGACAAGTCAACCCAGATCCTTATGAAGCTGGAAATGAGTCAGCAACATTGGAGCTGTTTGAAATGCAGGGCCTTTCAGAGTGAGGGGGAGAAATCCGCAGGAATTTCACGGAAAATATTTTACTCCGAAAAATTGCTGAGAGCTCTTCAGAGGCTGAGTGCTGGATGGATTTTTATTTTCCACAGCCAGGTGGTAAATGACCCAAGGCTTTGCAGACCAAGATCAGATAGCTGACGATAGGAGCACCAGGTCATCATGGAGATGTTTAATTGCTAGCCCACTGTCTTTCTTAAAATATGGCTAACCTTCAATGGCCCTAGCCCCCTTAAAGAAATAACTCAAGAATACAAGGCCCTTAATGCACAGGCTTCTATCTTTCTTTATCTTGTATCACTGCAAATATCAGTCAAACTGAAAGGAAATATATATTTTTTAATGCTCAAGTTTTGATTTTCTTTAAACTGTCCCTGTTACCATGCATAATAAGATAGTAGGTCTCCATGTATTAAATATTTGCATATCTATGTGAGACACAATCCTAGAAATGTGCAGAATATGTGCTGATTTTCACAGAAACTCTGCAAAGGCCAATCTGTTTTAAAGCTCAAGAAGCTGTAGTTGGTGAGCATCTGAGCTTGTCAAAGTTAGCATGGTTCACATGCAACTTATACAGAATCTGACCATACCTGATATTTAACAGTGGCGCTGCTTCTGCATCCCTTCCTAAGGTCTCTTCCTTGACTTCTATGATTTGCTACATTATGACTGTCTCTGGAAATATTTATGATGTGGCCTTCTGGCCTGTATAGAAAAGTAGGTGCTTCTCTTGCAAGTTGGAAAGCACCCAGGAACCCTAGGATACATTGCCTTTTCCCACATCTCAATAACTTACTTGTCTGTTTCTCCAACTAAAACTGTGAGCAAGAACCTAGGATTGCGCTTTATAGTATTCACATTATTGAGCATTCAGGAGATACTATACAATTTCCTTAATGTGTGGTGTGCAATGAAACTAAGTAAATTATTTAAAAGATGCTATAGGAAAATCATGGCAATTCAGGGACCAGGAAGAGCCTGGGAAGTAGACCTTTCTCTGGCCTTTAACAGAGCCCTCAGAAGTCACCGTTGTAGGTATCATTTTGTTTGTCCTTGGCAAAGTATCCAGGAGTTGGTTTTTCAGCCCTTGTCCTCACTCTTGCATCCCAAGTTACCTCCTGAATGTCTCTAAAAAACTAAAATACAAAATTGCCTCCCATCAAAAGGAGGTTCCTAACTAATCAGGAAAGATGCTACAGAGGAACTGTGAAAAGACACATAAAAGACATTAGAAAGCCTTGTTGAACTGTAACTCAGAAGAACTGAGGCTTGACATGCTAAGATGTGGTTAGGGGATGCAGAAGCAAACTTTGTTCGTTGCCTTTGAGTGATTTTTCCTTTTTTACAGATTCCTACGTGAGAATGGAGTAGAGAAAAGACTAGAGGACACAAGAAATGCTTTCCTTCTTTTTCTAAGGAGAGCACATTTCCTGTGGACTGGGACCTCTAGAAGAGACCCTGAAGGGCTCTGCTCAAGATGAAATATATGTATCCCTCAGTAGGATGGGATGTCTAGGACAAATCAAACAAGAGTCCACAAAGTCAGATTCAGGTGGTGACATAGGTTATTTTACTTTTCATTTGTGGAAGGTGAATTAGGGTTGTGAAACTCTTTCAACAAAGAATCACTACTTCATAAAAGTACCCTATATGACTATTTAATGGGCAGTTTCTATGGTTTGGATATGATTTGAGTATGGCTTGTTTTCCAAGGTTTCATGTCATCGAAGCTTAGTCCTCAATTTTGAAATGAAGAAATATTGAAGAGATGATCGAATAGTGTGATGTTATGTTCACAAAGGGATTAATGCTGGCTGGCTTCTCTAGATTCATTAGGTTCTTATGAAAGGTTGTTATAAATCAGTGACTGAAAGCCTCTGCCATAGGGCTAGAAAAATGGCTCAGTGATAAAGTGTGCTTGCTGCTCTTGTAGAGAATCTTGGTTGGGATCCCAGCAACTCTATGCTTGGCTCAAAATTACTGCAACACTAGTTTTTGGAGATCTGGTACCTTCTTCTGGCCTACACAGTTCCTACATGTACGCATGCATTCACACAAGAATATACACACATACATATAGTAAATAATAATCATAATGGTGGTGGTGCTGATGATGATAAAGCTCATTACACTTCAACAGTATTGAACTTCCTAAATATTGGGTTGAGTAAACTTCATCACAAAAAAACACAGGTATTTGATCATAGCTCCTTCAAATGGACTAAGACAACATACATTTGCAATCAATTCAAAGAAACATGACATACCTTGGATGCTAACTGTACTGCATAACACTTTATATCAAAGATTTAACCCTTAAGGTGACACTATGAGCAAATGGTAGAAAATATAGAGTGTGAGACCTTGCTGGAAGTTAAGTCATGGAAAGCATGCCTTCAAAGGAGATTGTGACCCCTATAACTCTATAACTCTCTCTCTCTCTCTCTCTCTCTCTCTCTCTCTCTCTCTCTCTCTCTCTCTCTCTCTCTGTTTTAATGTTTTCTGAGTCATGGAGGTGAGCAGATGGCAGACACAGGTTCAAACTTATTGTGGATGCCCAAAGCATTGGCACCACTTTCTCCTGAACTGGAGAACTGGAGCTTCCAGGTTTGGATCCAACACAAACTTTTTTCTGTATATGCTAATCACCTCAGTGGTTTCATTAGAAAAACAGGAAGCTGACTCAGGAGTTTTGGCATTCAGTACCCTGAGAGGGCTTGGTGATTGCTGAAGGAGCTACTATCTACCTGATGAAGAAGAAGTGTTGATGGCTAAGCTTTGTTGTCAACTTGACTCAATCTAGATTCAGCTAAGAGACATGACTCTGCTTTGATCTCTAGAGCTACTTCCTAGAGTTAATTGGGAGAAAAGTCACTCCCCTAGAATGCCCTTCTGTCAGTGGTACCCCAGATGAAAACATTCCAGAAATGTTTTTACCTGCCCACCTTGCATATGAGCACATATACTCTGTTGCTGATACTTCTACTGCCTTCTTCACTGACAGCAAAACCAAACTCTTCAGCCGTCCATGGTAGATTCAATACCAGTGACTCTATGAATCCCCAAGATCTGTAAGCAATGATTAAGACCTCTAAGGTATCCAGCCTTGTAGATTCGGAAACTATGGGTTTCTTGCGTCTCAATTCTGAAGACAGCTACTGTTGGACCACTCAGTGTATGTTGTGTAACCCAATCTAATACACCCTTTTTGGTAGTATTAGTGCTCCACTTCTGAAATCAGATACGTATGAAATGATGCATGCTCCTTCCAATAGAGACGATCACTGCAGATTTTATACATCACTTAGGTTTTAGGGAAAATAACCATGATTCTTTAAAAAGTCATTCCTAGTGATCTGTGACCTTCACACTTCTTTCTTGATAGACTGCTAATGACTGTGACATCTTT
Source organism: Mus caroli (assembly GCF_978045245.1). NCBI lineage: Eukaryota > Metazoa > Chordata > Mammalia > Rodentia > Muridae > Mus > Mus caroli. The sequence continues at coordinate 53,990,192 of NW_028227259.1, forward strand.
TGTACAAGTGCTGGTGAGCAATAAATGAGCTGCTGAGTGTCCACCATAGCAATGACTCTGAAGTCACAATCCCTCCATCAGTGTCTGCTATTAGGATTAGCCAATAGACTATTATGCCCATTCCTCAGCCTTGGAGACTGAGGTTTAGAAGATATATATTTGGCCAAACGGACTAGACAATAAGTAATACACTAGAATGTGCCCTGGGTTGTGTTGTGGACAGTCTCTGGAGCTATTGGTAAAATTCGAACAACTGTGGAACCAGAAAATGAGATGGTTCCTGTGATCCTCTTCTGCTTTGAGTAGAAGAAAAATACCTAGGGCTATCACCCCTTTTTTTTCTTTTTTACTATTTTTAGTGGTGAAAGGGCAGCTCTTCCCTGGACCAGTTTCAACCGAGTCATCCCAAACTTGTTCATAGTGTATTTACTGGGAACTTTCAATAACTCCTTGGAACTCAATTGCATTCTGACATCCTATTCATCTTCCAGCTTATTTCCCATCACTGACCCTGATCTTATTAGAAAAGCCTTGGAGAATATCAGTAATAGCACCTTTTCCTTCTCTGTGTGACAGGTTACTCCAGAATGCATTTAATATCCTAAAATTGTCATTGATTGAAACTAGTTATTCTAAATGAACAGTTTAAAATGAATATCCCCCTTTTTTATTCCTTAATCCCCTTTCTCCCTAGCCACCTACTTGATCTTTTCAAAGATTTCTTTTTAAGTGGTCAACAAGGTATGAAATTGTCCAATGAGACAGGAACAGAGAAGGAAATTCCTCCCAGGGACTGGAGTTGTTCCCACTGGCTCTGAGAACAGAGCTTAGTACAGTCAGCACTCAAGACGGGAAAATGTAACATAGCAGGAAAGTCAATCCTGACTAGAAGGTTGGATCTCCACATTCGGATTTTCACTGGGGCTTTTATGAGCAAGAAAGGGTCAGGAAGAGTTAGCATGTACACTTGCAATGGGTTCTCTACATTAAAATACAAAATCCTACCAATATCATCTCTCTCTGTCTATCTGTCTCTCTGTCTGTCTCTGTCTCTCTGTCTTTCTTTCTCTCTGTGTGTACATGAATGTGTACAAAATGTGTGTGTGTGCTCAAGTGTGTGCAGGTGTATGTGAGTATATATACATTTGAATACATGAATGTGAATGCCACAGTCAACTACAGGTGTCATTTCTTAGACATGTCTATCTTGACATGTCACAGGCTTTGGCCCCTCATCTAGAGTTTACCAGTGGGTAAGCGCCCAAAGGATTATGGGCATCTCCAAGGAGCTATATTCATGTGTGGCAGGAGAGAAATGGTGGAACACGGGAATGCTGAGTTCAGGATCCAGCGTTATTGTTTTTACTGACAGGGCCAAGTGACTTACTTTATGTTTAGCGCAGCCTTCTCATTTGTAAAGCAAGTGTATTTGCCCACCTTATTTCAAGTTGCAGAAAAGTGTGACGGAGATTGTGAAACTCCTGATGTAGAACTGGAAGGGAAGGGGTACTAAGTAAATGGTGGCTGTTGTCATTAAGTGTTCCTTTAAATACAATTTTTTTCCTTAAATGGTTTTAACAATTGTATTATTAATTAATTATTTATTTATTTTCTGAGGTGGGGCATGTAGAGATGAGAGGACAACCTTCTGGAGTCCGCTCTCTCCTTCAACCATATGGGTTCCTGAACTCAGGTCATCAGGTTTGGCAGCAGGTATCTTTGACCGCTGAGCCATCTCACAAATCCTGAAAAATCTTTTTTTTCCCTGAAACCTCCTTTGTTAATAAGGCAAAAAGGAAGAGATGCCAAGGAGAGGGCAAATGACAAGGGAGAGGGAGACACAGGGCTAGGCAGATCTGTAACATGTGTGTAACACGTGTGCAGCCATGTCAACTTGGCTACTCTTCCTGTGTCCTGTCCTAGGCTCTTGTTCCAGTGTCCTACAGACCCCAAGACTTCAGGATCTGAATATACACAAGCAATGGAGATAAAAGGAGAAACAGAAAGAACAAGGGAGAGAGATGTTCTCAAGTAATCAGACACCCTGCCTGCCCTGGTCTTGAAGCTCCCTTGTGGGGAGCTGGGAGCCTTAAACAGCAAATGGGAAAGCACCCCTTATGAAATAAGATCTCTCTAATCAAGGTCTCTCTAAGACTGACACTGTAAAATGCCAGAAGAAAAGTCAAGTAAACCAGTCTGATGACTTCGGGGAGGGATGGATCCCAACCCCCAGTACTGCAGCCAGGCAGCGTTATCTCTCTACCTTGGGATATGCTTGCATAGAAGAGACTCCTCCCCTCCTGTTAGGTTTTCATCACCTCTTCAGAAGTATTCAAATAAGTTGAAACAACTGCTGCATTTGGCATTGGCATCCGGCTCTGAGCTGCTCCAGGCCTCCAGTGCTTAGTCACCTCTCGGCTCATGTCGCTGACACTTTGTTCTCACATTTGACACTGACTCCAATAACCTTGTAGCATCTGCCCTCTCAATCCCCCTGGAAACTGAGCAGCCTGCTTCCAAGATTGCTCCTTTCAGTGCCCTTTGAGCCTCTTGCTATTCTTCCCCATCGACAAGGAAGAAAGCTATCAGGTGTCTGGACACAGCTTTTTTTTTTATTGGACTTATAATTCCTGGAGTCCTTGTCCTCACTTCTTCCCTGGCATTTGCTTTAAGATCTGCTCCTTTTCAAACAACGACCTGGCACAGAGCTGAGGCTTCCAAATGTTAACTCCCTGGCACCATTCCTGTAGGTGCTGAAGGGATTTTTCCCTGATTTGCACACAAACCCTTTCATTCTGATGCATATCAGGATCAACTGGGCTCCTTGCCTGCCTTGACTGCAAGGTGGTTTGGAGGCCATGGCCAAGGAACAGGGAAAAGAAGTCTATTGCAGGCCTTCAGCCACTTCCAACAGAGCTTAGGGAGAAACACACAATCTGTCCCTATTCTCACTGGTACTCTCCTTGGGCATAGTCCCCTGATGAACTCTCACTTATACCTACCCCAGCTTTGCAATTTGCCTTTTAGGAGATCTGCAGAGTTCCCCACAAGCTAATTTGCATCATTTTGTGCCCCTTGTTCAGAGAAAGCTGTTTAAAGTTATTTTGATGGTAAAATGCCCTCTCCCCAGGTGCCCAGCAACATTAATTTCATTAGAGCACCAGGGGACCCTATTTAGCATCTTGGAGCAGGAGTGGTTTCACAAGGCCCATGCCCATTGTTTTCTAGATTCTCTGCTTGAGTTTTATTTCTTACATTTTAAACATGTGTGTGTGTGTGTGTCTGTGTCTGTGTCTGTGTGTGTGTGTGTGTGTGTGTGTCTGTGTGTGTGTGTGTGTGTGTCTGTGTGTGTGTGTCTGTGTGTAGGTTGAAAGAAGATATAGGATCCTTTGGATCTGGAGTCACAGGCAGTTGTAAGCCTCCTGACAAGGGTGCTGGAAACCAACTCTGATTCTCTGTAAAAAGAGGGAGCTCCCTGTAGCTGATCCATTTGGTTCTTAGAAAGCCAATGGAGCACAGTAAGGAAAAAGAAGAGAGAAAAACATGCATGAAAGAAAGAAGAATTCGTCTATTTCTATGCCATTTCATTCCCTCACAAGATGTCTTTAGCAGTACTATGTGAAGCTGAAGGTGGTGGTAGTAGTTCTGTGATACAACTGATGCCCCCTTCACCTCAAGAAGCTCGGGTATCTAGAGAAGAAGTTGAACTGTTTCTGGGGTATCTAGGTAGGACCTATTATTTTAGAGCAATATATAATACCGAGGGAAGTTTCAGGTTCAACCAAAGAGTCTCAGAAGTCGTATTGAGTTGAATCTTGCCTGAAACACCTACTCCATGACAGCTTTGCTGTCTGTCAGCCACAATGACAAGTACTAAATAATTGTGCGATCTCAGAGCTAAACAACCTAGACACTGGAAGTATGGTTGTGGGACAGGAGAAAAGGAGCTTAGAATTCAGTTGACAAGAACACATATTAGCTATTCAGTATCATGTGATGTTCTAAATATGCTACTTGTGGTCTTTAAAACATACTGATCATGAAATACTATTCTTTTCATTGTAACTAGTGGATTAAGTAGGTAAGTCTTACTCAAGAGACTTGATCTAACCTCAACTGGAAACATATCCACTTCCCTTTGGTAGAAAAAGAGAAACCATCCCGACTTTGCTAAGTTTTGTAAGTATAAAGAGTCTGTCAATTCCAGAATCTGAAAAACTGTAACGAGCGTATAACTATAGCATACAAGGATTCCAGAGCTGAAGACACTGTGAAAATACTCGGAAGATGACAGTAGGCTGTTCTCAGACTCACTGATACTGAGGACTTTGTATTTGGTTCTATGGAGTCAGCTAAAACGTACCACAGGCTCTAAATAAGCTCCAATGTGATCAGAGAGCATAAAATAGGAGTTTGGGAAGCAATGTTTTGGTTTAAACATGTACTGATATTTCTAACAATTGAAACAGTAATGATAAAAGGGAATTAATCTGGCAACTTTGAAAAGCGAAGTGAACAAACTCTGGCCATTGATCTGGTGTGGTTATGAAAGTCTGGGTGAATTTATCATGTCTCCATTTACATTTACTTACAGTTTGTTTGGCAAACTCTGAAGAGAGAAAGTCAATTGTGGTGTGTTCAGTTTGGGGCCTAATATGTGATGGGGAACTCAAAAGGAGATCTCCAGTAGTCAGGTACCTAAGCCTCTAAAGCTCAGAAAGGTGACTTTCGTGGGACAAATAGATTTGAAAATCACCTCTATGGTTTCCGTGAAGTCAGTCATCGACCAGAGTCAATGATTTGTCCCAATGATGTGCACAATGGCAAAGACAATTGACAAGAAAGACCAAGGAAGGCAGTGGATGGGATTGAAGTAAAGAAAGGAGACTAAGGAAGGGCAATACAAAGTAACAGCTAGAGTAGAAAGAAAACCAGAGAAGGTTGACAGGCAGATACATCATTCTCTTCTCCTGTGATGCCCCTCCTGGGAGCTGTTTACCTATTTACCCTAGATATGTTGGAGGAGACATACACATTTACAAGGTGGTTGCTTCTGGCCAATATCATGGCTAGAACTAGAAGCCAAAGCTTCGGATTCTAACCCAAGTCTGAATTTCTCTCTTTGACTTTGTTTTTGGTTTTGATTTTGCTATTGTTTTTGTTTCTTTCCAGTTCCTCGGGCCTCAGCGTGGAGAGTTAGTGCATGGAACTCAAACACAAAGGTGGAAACATGCATCCTTTCAGTCTCCCTTTGCCTGAAACTTCCATTTTGATAAGGCCACTTCATCTGGCCACTGACAGAAGAGAAGAGTGTGTACGATGGCTGACAGATTCTTTTGGACAGATGATAAGAGGAAATGCCTTATACATCCTTGTCAAATGGGCTTTATCTTCCCATTTCTCTATTGAAGAGATGGAGGCTACAAAACATAACGAAATGAGTAGCCTAGGGTCAGCCTAGTACATATGTAGCTATGTCACATTCTGCAGTTCTAATGTTCGGGTTTTCTATTTTTTGAACTTCATTGCTTACTTCACATGAATTCCACTCCTAAAAGATCATTTTAGGGGAGCAATTTTATTAATACTTAGTAAAGAGTAGGTTGGTTTTAAAAGTATTGACCTCTATATTAGAGGACTAAGATGGATTTTCATGCAATGCTACTGCATTTGTGAACTTGACATGATCTTGGAGGAACTAGTCATAATTGAGAAGTAACTCCAGAGTTAGGTAGAGCCTCATCATTTCTATTCTTCCCTCAGAGAAAGCCTCCCATTGTGCAATGGCCTCACGCCTTGTGTTAGAAGAGTTAATGCAGTCACAATATGACATACCATTTTTATTCTTTACCTGGATCAGCCGTAGTTGAACAATGTATTTCAAAGAACTGCTGATGGAGGCTCCAACTAAACCCTGTTCTCTCAGATAAGTATCTTCATCCCATTCATTGTAGAAATTAAAAAAAATACCTTACTTCAGAGAGGCATTTTCATATGCTTTGGTTTGAGTCAGAGATAAACCATGCCTGCTGCAAACTAATTAATATCAGTCACCTGGAAAGCAGAAATTAGGCAGCAACTGGCTTCTTCCTTGATAAACAGATTGCTGGGTAAGTTATGCTCATGAATGTGACAATTCATTTGGCCACAGAAATAGCAGAAATGAGACATTTTTCAAATAGATATTTGGAAATCTTGAGCAACTATCCCCAGACTTCATCCATTTGAGGACAAGAAAGTCTTGCACCACATTTCAAGCTTCTTTAAGTTGCCAGTGTCAGCATAAATGTGTAGGTCTCCACGGAGACCCTTACAAGAGTAACTATCAGAGCTGGTCAAAGTGACAGGAAGACTGGCTGTGTACCCCCATCCTCAGGAGCCCCTTCAGCTGACTCGAGTTTCTGCTGGGTAAATAATCAAGATGCTTGGCCTGAGTGTCCTATTATCCAAACAAGCCACACAGCTAAGAAGGCAATGTTTGTAATGCATAGAAAGAAGACTATAACTTCCTCCTCCAGAAGTGTCACAGGCCATGAGGAGTCATGACTCTGAGGATTGTTCATGTTCTGCAAAGATCACATGAGGATAGCTCATTGTGATTCTTCAGCCCCTAAGTGAGAACTCACCGTGATATCTTAACAGACTGTTGTGCACTGGGTTGTTCTGGGAATAAGCCATGGAGAGGAAAAAACACCATTATGCAAGTGTTGCTTATAAATGTCTCGAAAAATTCCAGAAGGATTATTTTTCCAAACGAAGAGTCATAAGTTGTCATTTTTAGGAGTTTCAGAAGAAGGACACTCTATCAGTAATTCATAAATTATATCTTTGGGGATTAGTTTAGGCAACCATAAAATTCTATCCACTTTTATTTAACTCTTCCCTCAATCAGCCAACATCTATACAACTGCTATGGGCAAAATAAATGCAAACTAACAACTCTGAATATGCTATGACACTCTCAGTGCTAGATAGGTAAATAAATGAGCTGAGGACATCAGAAAGAAGGCATGAAGTCAAAAATCTGGGAACAGGGGAGGAGAGACAACAGCATACACAGCACCTTGACTTACTGAAATGGTGGTGCTTGTAAGCCAAACACAACCTTGTACACTCTAAAATCAAGAGCATGCCTAGAAGAAAATTTTACTCCTGTTTGCATTATTCTACACATCATGGGCTAGTTTAGTGCCTGCATAATCTTCAAAGTCAGTCCTCTCTCCTTAGGCAAGTCTTTCTAGATACCTTGGAATATTTCCTAGTTCCTCACCCAAGTCATGGGGGTACACTCATTGAATCTCAACTTGCCTGAGGACAGGGTAGCGTGTGAACCTATGTTTGTCACATTCATGATGGAGTCAGTGTCTGCAATATAATAGGACTTTTTTCATTTGTCAAATATTGTATATATCTTTATACTTGGTTAGGTATTCCTTGGAGCTAGCAATGAATAAAATTGCTCCTTAGATAATTGGCAAGGTATTCAAAGTCCATGTCCAGAAAAAGTTTAAGGAACCTACTTAGATGCAATTTTGTGTATGAAGTTGATTGTACACTCTCTGCATGCATCCTCTCTCCCAATGCACACTGTCTCTGTTTCCTGTCCTCATCAGGTAGTGAGGACTTGGGTGTCCATATTCACTCACTTTTATCACAGTCTAGCTAGCTCTCACATGAAATGAACTAAGCAAGAACACACTAGTACACCACTTTATTTTTTTCCAGCTTAGTTTGATGTACATAAGCCACTAAATGTTAAACTCTCAGTGATTATAAGCTATACAGGAAGTGGTTTGGTAGACATGGGAGTCTGGTGGGCACCACCTGGTATTGTCTTTGAGCAAGATACTGGACAGCAATACATGGTAGAGTCAAAGACTGTTTATTAAGACAGCAACTGGACCACAGCTGAAGAAAAGTCAGAAGCTCAATTATTCTGTGCTTAGCAGATTGAGTCCTTATAGGTCATTTGCATAGAGCACGTTCCTGCATATGCCCTCCCTGTTATATGGAGGCAATAGTGGGTAAGGTGTCTAATTTTTCTCTGTGCTAACTAGTCTTTCGTATGGTTATTTGGACTTCATTCTCTGCCTGACTCTTCTATTGATATTATCTCCCTTTCTAGCCACATCTGAGGAGCCATTTCAATTTTCTGATTAAGGGCTTTCTGGTTCATATTCTAATATTCTGTGAGGCCAGGTGTCTTCTGTTTTATAAATATATATTTAAAAAACAACAACAACAACAACTCTATTCTTACTTGGACTGTCTCAACACAGGGTTTTACCACCTGTGGCTCAGAGCACCTCTTTTATATTCTGCAGTAAACACACTCTGAAGTCAGTTCTAATTCTCCAGGCATCTTTATCTGTTCAAATAGAGTCTACAAAACCAATCAGTTCAGGATACACTTCCTCTTTTTGGGTTTGTTTGGGATCAGAAGAATGATGGGGGAGCAATATGTGACTTGCCATGAGTTCTGTGTTACTCGTTACTCAAGATTATTCATTAAGCTGGGTTCTCAACCCACCAAAATCTTCCAAAAAGTTTCGTATTCAATCCCGTTCCCTGGTCTATGTAGGAGTCCAGAAAAACTGTAGCAGTAGCAATCTATGTAAATGGAATTTTGTCTGTGTATGTATTAGGTAATGGGATGAATGTCAAAATTTTCCCCTCAGGGCCAATCCCATTGATAATGTTCAAATGATAATGATAACATTAGATATCCAATGATAATGTTCAAAGCTGCCAGAATCAAAAGGACCAGCATACCATGGGGTGATGCCCAGCAAACAGACCTATAAACCAATTCTGATCCCAGTTTTACCCCACCTCCCACCCCCAAAGTAAAATACTGCACTTCCTTTATCAAGCTCAACCTTTTGTTTTTCAACAATTCCTTTCTTACTTGGCCAATGAAATGAATTACACAGAGGTTATTTTCTGGAAAAATGTTAAAAACAAACAAACAAACAAACAAACCCTGATGCACACAGTTCTGTTTCTGATTGCAATCTCATTTGTGCTTAGTAACTGTTCAGGAGCTACAAAGTAGATTTCAGCATAAGAGATGGGCAAAAACAACCCACAGTCAGTTTCAAGGTCCACACAGATCATGGAGCTAATTGTCAGTGCTGTGTGCCTTATTTGCACATTCCAAACAATTCAGTAACTTCCTCCCCTCCCCCATTTTTACCTGCAGGCCTGAAGTACTTTGGCATACTGAAACAATTTAGAATCATATTTACTTTGAAACAGTTCAATTAACTTAAGTATGAAAACATGTGCTCCAATGGTAAGTAGTTTAATTGGTTATTATGAAAAATAACTTCTTGTGCTGGGGCTTCCAATTCTTCTCCCTAGAAGAGCATGACCATGCTCAGGTGTTTGAGACTGGTATTCTGAGAAGTCTAGCAAAAATCTATGAGTAAAGAAAAGACAAGAAACGCATGTATGCTCACGCACACACACACACACACACACACACACCTGAGGTTTGGTTTCTATTTTCTGCTATGATTTTATTGCTTTCTTTTCCCTTGGAACAACTTTATAATGACTCATAAACAAGGCAAAGGTGCGGGCCAAAGGGTCAAAGATTTTTACAGCTATTGCTTAAATACATTTATAACTGTGAGCCAAATTGATAAATGTAAAACAAAGAGGAATGTCAAGAGTACAGTGAAGAGTGATTAGCTGGAACAGGGGGACAAGCTTATAAGGCAACTCCTCACACCTAAAAGGAGGGTTTCCTTCCATCTTCCATCAAAGGCTCAATTGTCCCAGTTATATTTTTGTTAGAAGGCATAACTGAAGAATTGCAAAAGGATATGGGAGAACACTATGCAAACATTCAAAACACACCAGGTAATTCTGTACTGTGCTTTTGGATACCCGGAAAAATGAAAAAGTCAGTGGAAAAAAATACAAAGAAGCTACTGAGTAGGTATAAAGAAGACAAAAGAGGAAAGTGACTTGCTTTAGGAACAGTATTGGGAATGGAGAGATGGCTCAGCAATTAAGAGCACTTGCTGCTTTTATAAAGGGACAGGGTTCAGTTTCCAGCACTCACATAGTTACTAGCAACAGTAATGCCTGTCCCATGGGATTTGATGTCCTCTGCTGGTGTGCTTCATGTCCTGTGTACATTTCATATACTTACACACACGCAGGCAAAACACTCAAACACATGAAATAACTATTTAATAAAAAGAAAAACCATGGTAAAGATTGTTGGTAAAATGTTGAAATATCATCAGTTTGAGTGGTAGCTTCATGTGGCTCTCTCCTATTACTGTAGACATTTACCTGCTCATGGTTAATTAATAAAACTTCTTTACCCATTATGAAAACCCCACATTCTAAAAATGTCAGGTCAAAGATTTCCAAATCAATGATTGACTTCTATTCTTTACTAGTCCTTCATTTTAAAAGACCTGTTTCTCCTGGAGCCTGATCACTGGTTGGAATATGCCCCGGCTGCAGTATTGAATGCTGAGGCCCTTTGTTTCTCATGGTAATCCTAGAGTATAAGTATGGCCAGGTCAGCACAAAAGAAATCCAAGAACACATGTTGCAGAACCCTTAGGAAGGTGGTCCTAATAATCTGTTCTCAGCAATGTAGCCACAGAAATGAGGAAATATCTGCCCAAAGGATGGCTTGTTGGTGTCCACTGCTTGTCAGGTACCCCCAGCTTAATCAAGAAACTTTTAAATCTGCTTAAAAATTATAGAGAGCTACTGCATAAGATATATTTTTATTATTATTTAATTCCTCAGTGGTAAGGCAACAGCATCTTAAACCTCCAAATCTCCTTTAGAGTAATTATTGGATTAACAATGGCTATAACACAGACCGATCACAGACTCCTTAACAAACCATTTAAAGTGTTAATTAGAAAATGTTGCAAATCCACATGTTGGTTCATGCAAGTACAATACGTCTAATGGAGCCTGTGCACCATAAGTTCACAATACAAGATCCTTTCTCTCATAGAGAATGTCTGGCCTCGGTCTTCATAGGCACTGGTCATGGAGATAGTTCTGATTTAAGATAATTATTTTATGAGCTTTCTACATTAGGATAGTATGAGAATAATGCAAATTTATTGAAAATTACACTTTATGTTTTTATCTTCTCTTATGCTGCTGCTGCTCAACAGAATTACTCTTTGTGGCTCTGGACCAGCAGGAAGATTATATTTCACAGTGATTCCTGAGCACAGTAGTGACAGTCCTCTGCATCTTCTGGTATTGTGAAGGCTTAGAGATTAGAGATGCTTGGGACGCTTTCTGACTAAATGATGTTTTCAACTTCTGATATATGTTTATTAGGATATACTCTCCGCTTCCCATTGCTGTACAGCATAATATTCAGAAAACATGGCAAGTGAGAACTTATGTGTGTGCATGAGGCTCACACCGAGGCTCTGAATACCCTACAGTTACTCTTAGGAAACTTGAATTCTAATATTTTTTGTGCACTGGTAGTCAGCTGTAGAATAGGATTCCCAACCCTTCCCTTCTGCTCCCAGTACAGGCTGCAATCTCCTGCATGGTGGGATTTCATCAGTGTAGACTAGAAGGATGTATACTTGGAAGGTGTCTTAGTCAGGGTTTCTATCCCTGCACAAACATCATGACCAAAAAGCAAGTTGGGGAGGAAAGGGTTTTTTCAAGTTACACTTCCCACATTGCTGTTCATCACCAAAGAAGGTCAGGACAGGAACTCAAGCAGGTCAAGGAAGCAGGAGCTGATGCAGAAGCCATGGAAGGATGCTACTTACTGGCTTGCTTTTCCTGGCTTGCTCAGCTTGCTTTCTTATAGAACCCAAGACTACCAGCCCAGAGATGGTCCCACCCACAAGGGGCCCTCCCACCTAATTGAGAAAATGCCTTCCAGGTGGATCTCATGGAGGCATTTCCTCACCTGAAGCTACTTTCTCTGTGATAACTCCAGCTTGTGTCAAGATGACACAAAATGAGCCAGTTCAAGTGGCCCCTTTCAAGCATTAATATTTTATGCCTGGAGGCACTGTACATTGTATGACAGAGAAATAAATTTTGAGATCAGTTTAACTTTGCCCTGTTCTAGAAAGCAATTGTCCCAAACCTCCACTTCCTCATCTATAAACTGGGAAGGGTTATGTTTCTCCCTTATCCTCTCTCTGGTTATGGAGATGGATTAAGAAAGTGCACTATAATCAGCTAGGTGAAGTGAGTACTGAGATGGTAAATCATAATCGTTAGCTGATACATCATTGTAACTTTCAATATCTTCAGGTTTTCATAGGCCTCTTATCTACTGCAGTTTCAACTTGAAGGTGGCTTTTCACGTGTGCCTTCATTCAGGGAAGGCGTTATCTTAATTGGAAAGGAAGGTATTTAAGGAAAAGTTTCAGGTCCAGCCACACCTATATCTGAAGTCCAATTTCTGGGAAATAGCAACAGCCAGATATATCTCATAGTGGGCTCTAGGGAAAGAAGTCTCCTAAGTTGATTATGTTTCTAAGTGAAATTAACAGTGCAAAGTTTAGAGAAGAAAATTATTTTCCATATCCCCAATGCCACGCACTTACATATGCCCTTGTTAACTAACCAATATGCCTTTTAAGGGAGGTTAATATTAGTGTTTAACTACTGAAAGCCTTCCAAGATCCCTTGTTGCAAACAGCTACTTGGAGATGGCAAAAAAACCAAACAACAACAACAACAACAAAAAAAAAAAACAAAAACAACAACAACTACAAAAAACATTTTGGAGAACAAAAAGTAATCCTCCTAAGAGTATAAATGAAATATGGAATGCCCTTTGTTATATATGTGAGGTGGAGTGGACCTTATGTCTTAGAACTGCACAACACCAATGCTTAAATGTTGTATCTGTAAACCTACCTACAGTTCCATTGATCTGACAGCAAGGCAGTACTTTAGTCAGACCCTCTAAGCAAACACAGAGGCAAGCCCACTCATGAATCCAGCCTTAAAGTGTTCATTCCCTCCTTCATAGATCAGCTAACTACCTGTACAATCTCTCTGTCTGCTTATTCAATCTCAAGGAATGTGTAGACATAAAAGGTAATCGGTCCATGAGATATCTTTGCCTACCTTGCTTTGTACATGATGTTCAAAGGTGTTTGATTAGCCTTCTATTTACTCCTTCTCTTTCCTTCAGATGACCTTTTTGCTTAGACCATGGATAGTGCGACACACTGGCACCATGTGACAAAGGAACTCTTGTGAGCTCACTCTGAATTATTTCATTCACTGGGCTCATGCACTTATACATCCCACTATGTGCCACAATGCAGCAGCCGTTGGAAGTAGCAAAACCCAGACTAGAAGTAGGGACCTCCAAAACTGCAGATGCTAAAGCCAAAATAATAGGTAGTGAATTTAAAGTTTCCCTGAAATTATTTTCCTGTTGGAAATGTATATTGCAATTCAGTTCATTGGCCCAGGGTATAGCCATTCACTGAATTAATATCACTGTGCTTTTCCCATCTTAAGACATGGAAGAACATTAGATCATATGTTGCATTTGATCATGGAATTACATGAAAGTAATGCAGCCATATCTCACAATATACATACAGATTACTAACTTCCTCTTTCTGGATTGTAAGACAACTAATCCTCATTCTATGATAGTGGACACCCAGTCCTGCCAATGGCTAGTGACATGCTTTCAAAGGGTGATATCTCTAAGCAGGAGGAAACATTTAATGAAAGTGTTAACTTATCAGTGGAAATCCTGCTAAGTGAGGAGGAAGAATGGCTTTATTCTCTAAGTAAGTCTTTTAAGTGCTCTGTGAAGCCATGGTAAGAATGAGTGGGGTACCTGATTAGAAATGAAGAGAGAAAGTGGTGGCACAATTGGAGACAGTACCAAATCACCAGGAACAGCAAAGTCAATCAAAGGCAAGAACCTGTGAATTGCCTTCAATGACTTGCTGGAGGGTACTGTGTGGTCATCCTGGAACCATACTTCTCTCATCAGGTAGTATTGCTACAAAGTTAATTGACTGTAGAGTGCCTAACAGCCGCAAAAATAAATTCCCTCCAGTTAAATAGCCTAATAAGCTATGGTAGGATTTTACCACTTAACATGCCTTCCCTCATATTTAATTTCAGCTTTCATTTGAATGTCATATTCCTGAAATCTATCAGAATGATATGTGGGGGTTGGGGGGAGAAAACTTTCCTAAGTGCCCTGATGCTCAAAACCCAGCAAAATCACAATATTTTTTCTCAAGCACACTAGGATTATCACTAAGAATTCAGCTTCTTCCTACTAAAAGTTAATATATGAAAATATATGAAAATGGTCAATATGTAAATTCAAATATCACACTAGCTAGTTGCCTTCAGTAAGTGCTATGTGCATAAATTTGAAACAATACAATATTTTAAGATTCCTGATTATAATAATGCCTTGGTGTGCATACGTGCATGTATAATTATGCTCATTTAATTTAATCATGAAAATATTACAGGATCATTTGATTTTTCTCCTCTAAAAGTTCTCTCATTTTTTTCACAACTAATTAATTCCACTTTGCCTTGTCCATAAGTCTTCTGGTCATATGGAATGTGTATCACGCTAACAAGGAACATGGCTGTGTTGCTATGGAACTGTGGACATCAAGAAAGCATTGGGAAGGTGGCAGCAGCTTCACCTTAATCAGTGAGTACTGCTAGGCTTTTCAGAAAAACCCAGTCTTGGAAACATTCTAATTTTATGTTCATTTCTTGCTGTAAGTTCTCAGTGCCCTTGAACGCTGAGAATTTGCCCTGGGGCAATCACCTGATTACACAGACAAGACCTGGAAAGCCGCCCGTGTGACCCACACATTCCACATGCTTCACTGGAGTGCAGATTTGGGGACGCTGTGAAGTTACAGAATCACATGGGATAGCTGAGAACAAGAAGAGGGGGAACACTTAACTTCATCCACTAGAAAAAACTGCATTCCCATAAGCAGAAAGAAAGATCCATGGAGAGATGCAAGCTGACCTGAAGGGGATAGGTTGTCTGCCTTCTCCTACCAAGGAATCTGTGTCCTTCCCTATAGAAAGGCTGTTCCTTTCCCATAAGAAAGGCTGCTCCATCCCTCAACATATCACTAGAGACCAGTGGGGGAAAAAAAAAGGGTTGCTTCATACCCATCAATTGAATCTATATAACATCTTTTCCTCAGGGATTAATTCAGCTCTTGATTAAATCTTTCTGAGATTTAAATCATAATGTTACAAACTTCCAAGGAATTCTTTCTGAGTTGTGACCTTCCTTATTAGTCTCTGTTGTTAGATAAAGTACAAACATTGATTTGTAATAGTGT
Source organism: Mus caroli (assembly GCF_978045245.1). Taxonomy (NCBI): domain Eukaryota; kingdom Metazoa; phylum Chordata; class Mammalia; order Rodentia; family Muridae; genus Mus; species Mus caroli. The sequence continues at coordinate 54,005,533 of NW_028227259.1, forward strand.
ATACTGAAAAGGGGGCCAAGGAGAAATTGCACCATATGAGATTAATATAAAGTAAATATTTCAAAAAGTAGACTTTGTTAAAAAATATCCCATAATTAATACTGAGTCAAAACTGTGTATTCAGTAGCATGTGACTATGATGTTATTGGGGCTGCAAATTACATCCAGAAATTTATTAAATAACTGCACAAATAAGAGAATACTTGCAATATTGGAAAAGAATTTCAATTCAACAGCACATTGTATATAGTTTAGGTAGCTTTAATCTTGAAGACTTGTTAAATGAAAAAAAGGCTCTTTTAAATAAACTATTCCTATTACGTGTTTGGTTACATTTGGTTTTGATAATGATTTTTGCCGATGTTATCATCAAGGATGGAAATGATTTAACATTATGAAGGTAGTATGAGACAAATTATTTCTCTCTCATCAAGATGTCCCAATACCAAGCTAGCAGCTACGACCGCTTAAAATCTCTGTTATCTGTCTACCCATCCACCAATAGGTTATTAACATAAAATTTAACCCCTTCAGAAGAATATTGTTGATATCTTGGCTGCATCCAGCCAGAAAATAGAAAGGTGTCTAATACCACATAAGCAATAATGGAAGGTGATTCGGATCTGGTATATTTCCTGGATCTCAGAAATACTTAAGATCTATAGTTGTAGGTGAATGCAATATTTGCATGACTTAACATTATTTTTTTTATCTAGCATGTTGACATAGTAAATTGATGAGTTTTACTATTAATATAGAATAGAAGTAGCTCCATGGAGAGCACGTCCTGTGTTATTTGGCAGATTTTCATGCACTTGATACGTTCATCAAATTTTAATATTCACATTCTTTTCTATAGGTGACTGATGGGGTGAGGGAGATGATATACTTAGTTGTGATCCTCCCAATGCTGTGTTTATACTGTTCTTGAAAAGCAAATATTTGAGTGCAGAGAACCCTATGAAGTTTGAGAGACTTTAGTAGTAATAATGCATTCTGTCATTAAGACCCCCACCAGCTACCAGGCACAACACCACAGCCTGAGAGCAAGACATATCTTCAGCTACCAGCCCTTTCATATTATCAGTCTGGTAAGATGCATAGTTCAAGGCCTTTCTCCTGATGCAAGTCATTGAAAGTATCCAACCCACCTATAACCGAGTCATGTTCCACTCGAAATATCTACCTGATAACCCTCTAGGCAATTGCTTATCCTTAAAAGTATGGAGTTTCCAGGGCTACATGCAGACATAGAGGGAAGCCACTTGATAAAGCCGCATGGCACTTTTCACCTCTCAACCTTCATTAGAGAAATCAGCACACCTGCCTTTCGCACTTTGAAAAGACTAGTAAAATCCAGGAGGTGCACATGTTCTCGGAGCTAAAGCACATCCATTAATACAGAAAAGCCGGGAGAAAGGGCAGAGCCCGAGAGGAAATCAAATAATAAGTAGCCATGTGTACTGATCTGAGAAACATGCCAACCATTTGGTTCCGATAAATAAGAAGAACAGAAGTAGATTTGAAACATTCTTTTCCCTTTATTAGCTCAGTGAGGCTGATGTGTACTGCACATTTAAAAAAAAAATCACAGGAATTTTCATACAATGAATAAAACCACAACAATACATGTAGAATTGGCAGGTGGAAAAGAGCCAGCAAGGGCTCAAACTAATCACTCACTTTCCCTCTTCAGCATAGTTCAACCAACAGTAGCACACTTTCACCTACAAATCTTAAAGTAGCTCCATCAAATCTGCAGTTTTCACATTATTGAAAATGTCTGTCACATAGGTACAAATTTAGAATCATCACATTATATTACATGGCTATTCTAGGTCATCTATAGATCAGATCTTAGACTACAGTGATTGAAGTTCTTCGTACAGCCATCAAAAAGGGACACATGATCATTACCTACTGTTAGCTCACATCTAAAGGCATGAAAAGGTTTCCTTTTTTTTTTCAACTGACCCAAACACTTTACCCCAATAGTGCCAGGTTCCCTCTCTGCTGCTTTGAATGTTGACAGCCCAAGTGTTCTCAGAGTCTTTTACAAAAACTGAGTTGCTGCACTAAAAGAATTATTCTGCTACATTTCTTTTTATTTTTTTTTAAATAAAAACCCCCGCATTTCTAAAGCACCAGTTCGGGTACCAAAATTGTAGATGTAGTACTTACCACAGCATGAAGGCAATGGCCCACGGTCATCTGAAAGTCTTATAGATCTATGCTGAAATTTGCCTCCCCTGTTGGTGGGGTGCATGTGTTTGTTGGAAATATTCTCTCCCAAAAGAAGTAAAAAAAAAAAAATGAAAGGAACAAAGCTTACAGCTTATATTTTGATGGGCTACCCACAGTGTCTGCATAAGATACAAAAGCTTCACTAATTTTAGATGCAATTTGAAGTCCACAGAGGAAAACTATCTTCATGGTAACAAGATTTGTCAGGCCAGAGGGTGAGAGCTCAATGAATCCTCAACATGAAATCTGTAGTGTTGTCTTTTGATAAGTAAGAAAAGAAACCACAAAATTTCAGTCATGTCCATGATCCAGGGCAAACAAGAGAACGTATGTATTTAAAGTTGGATCACAAAAATTTAAAGGCAAAATAGAGAACGCATCTGGTCCTTAAACACATAACAGGATTTACTAAATATTGATTTCTTAAAAATAATTTATTGCTCTTAATAGTCTTTTTATTATTATTCTACAACAGAAGATACTCAAAATTCAGAAAGAAAGACTGTAAACTTTAGTTTGGCGTTCACAAAGAGTTAAAATACCTGCATTTAACCTACAGAACAAGAATTAGGCGGATTAAAGATGTGTTACTGTTGTAACGCAGAACCTGTGAACACAATTCTTTTTTATTTCATAGTTATTTATTGCTTTCTATCTACTTAGAAATAATAAGCCAAACACTTGAGCAAGCATTCGACAGGACAGACAGTGGATTCACTCAGAACACAATATGCTGGTGATAAATGAAGGCAGCTGTCAAAATTAGCTGCATTGGCCTGGGGGTGAAACCCATTTTGTAAGATCGTGTTGGGTGAGAGAGGAAAAAAAAAAACAAAACCGAACCAAAACAAAAAAACAAAACAAAACCAAAAAAAAAAAAAAAAACCAAACAAACAAAAACGGTTAAGTAGTAGGTCTATCACATCTTCCAGAAAATTCATGTCAGTCAAACAGTAAATGCATCTCAATTTGGAAATCAAATACATACTCCAAAGTTTAGTGGCTCCCATGGCAGGGACTCCATACTCAGATGAAATCCTGATGCTCAAAATGGAGGGTTTTTTTTCTGACATTTATTATTATTAATATTAAATTTAGCAGAAGCAATGTCACCAAGAACAACACCATGGTCATATCAGAGGCCATGCTAGTGAGAGATGGAACACTGCTTCTGTGAGAGCTGAGTTTCCCAAATGAAGAAGGTAGACTCTAACCTGACAACTGCCATGCACCCTGGGTAGAAAGTCTCCACTGACCTTATTATTTTCATCATCTCTTAATTTATAATAAATAGGATATCTGCAACTGATAAATATGTCTCTTTAGTAAACAAAGGAATGAAATATCAGTATTTTACAGGATGTATAACTGTAAAAAATACAGCTTAAATACCATCATCATACTCTGCCAAGGGAAAGAGATACTGGCTTCAAAGATAGTCTTCAGACACACATTGACTATTGTAAAAATCATACTGTAATTATTACCTCAGCATTTTGTATCAAATTAAAATCACAAAAATTAAAACAAAACAGCATTTTAAAAAGATTTTTTTTGACCTCTAGTTTCAAAACTACTGTTGATAGAGAAAATAAAAACATTTCTTAATGGTTCCCCATTGAGAGACTTTACATAAAATCATGATATTGTCTAGAAAAATTTTAGATGAGAAAATTTCATTCCCCTAACAAATCCAGTGTATAAAACTTCAAAGAAAAACAAGCAACAAGAAAATGTGGAAAAATATTGCAGAAGTGGTTAATACCTTGAGGGGCCTAGGATTTTTGTGGTTGTTGACAAGATGCTTAGATTGAAGCTCACCTAAGAAGGGATGGATGTGCGTGAAGCGCCATTTTGTTGGACTTGCACTCAACGGACACACACACACACACTGTCTTTTGTTTTGTTTGTTTTGTTTTTTTTTTTACAATCAAATATATATAAGCAGTAAGTTTAGCTTCTAAATATGTTAGTGTACAATAATTGTTTCACCTCATAATTACATTTGAATATTCTTGATTAAGAAAAATTTAGCAGTTTTGAAAAGAAGGCTGCATTTACAGTGCATAGCTGTAACAAAAAAGAACATAGTTGTAGAGTATGTACATAAAATAAAAATACTCCATTTAACATCTGTAAATACTTAACTACATCAGAGAATGTAGCAATTACACTATCTGAACACATCCAGAGAGTTCTACTCAACTCTCAGTAATCACGTAACACCGCGTCTGCTCCTCAGCAGGAGCCACTGAACACACTCCCCGCTTGACCAATAACAAGGCTTTTCAAAATCTGCAGTGGAAGATCAACATTTTGGACATATACATAGGTGTCAGGACAAAGGACAAACTACAGAAACTTCAAAATGTTAGGAAAGTTTAGCATCTGGTGCCTGCAGTATCCTCTCCCACCCAGATTCAATGGCAAAGAAGGGAGGGAGAGAGAGAGAGAGAGAGAGAGAGAGAGAGAGAGAGAGAGAGAGAGAGAGAGAGAGAGAGAGAGAGGTGGATATGAGTTCTATGGAACCTGTAGTGTCTTCGGGATTGTCACGTAATCATTACATTAAGAGAGAGAGAGAGAGAGAGCTTGCTGCAGGTTGGTTTTGCACTTTCTGAAAAGACGGTACCGGAGGCTGACAACAGGTATCAGCAGTGTCATTTTAGGGTGGTTTGTGAGTTTTCTTTCCTTTTAATTTATATTTATTTATTTTCCTTTTGTATAGAATTCGAACATTTTGAAGTTGTAGGTTTTAAGTGTGTCTTCATGGAAATGCTGCCATTTGAAGGAGTCGCCCTTGTTCGTTCTGGTCAGGTGCCCCCAAGTCCTCACATGTGTACAAATGTACTTTCCAAACAAGTACACACACACACACACACACACACACACACGCACGCACACGCACACACACTGTCACCAAGAGCCTCCAGGAAAAGCAAAGCTGACACCCGTGAATAAACGTGTGCTTACTGGATTATCATTCTGTCTCTTGCCTCTTCAGCAGCTGTGTTCATGTAAACCGTTGTTGTTCTTGTTCTGGTATGGTTGTTGTTGTTGTTGTTGTTATTGTTGTTGTTTTGTTTTATTTTTGTACAGAGAGTGTAAAGTAGGAGAAATTCCTAAGTATGACTTGCAAGAGTCTTGGGAAAGGACACGCTGTCCCATGAGGTATTGCCCATCTCTCTGTCATTCCTCAGCCTGGGAACACGTTACCTGCGCAAGCTTCTCTGAGCTTCCTTCAGTAAACTATCAAAATCCAGAGAGTCATACTTGCTCTTGGTGGAAGCAGGGTCAAAATCGTCTGAGTTTGTATCTGAAAGAAACACAAGTCAGGTTTGGTGCACCCTTTACTGATGGCCTTTAACACAACTCAAGATACCGGGTTCAATTATAAGGCAGCTAATCAACGTACTTAAAAACAATGCCTAAACTTTATTGGATGTATACATGTAAAGAGAGAATGGAGTAGTTAACTTTCAAAAACAAAACCTATAGATTTATTGTATACTTAAAATCTCAAGAGTACACAGGTTTGGTAGAATTTAATATTTGTTTAATATTTAAGATCTTTATGGGTGACCATTTTCTCTTATCCTGGCATTTTAATTGGTTTGCCAGTGGCCCCCCAATGACTTAGAAGCAAAGGTACAGTAGAAGCTGGGAAGACTCTTCCCATTCAATGGATTTAACTTGGCTGAGCATAAAATTCTGTTGAAAAGGAGGGATAAAAATTCTCCTATAATGTCTTGGATTTTTCACCTAGTTCAAATCAGACTTTATGGAATACCCCACACTTTATTTTGAATAAATCTTTTTAAATACTTGTGTTTAGCAATGTGTGTAAAGTAAAATTCTGTTAAATACTTCTAATTATTCTCCATTCATATCTACAAAAAAAAAAAAAGAGGGGGTAAAGGTCTTACACGTGAGAAAGGGTTTCTTGGAAATATAACCAAAGCCTCCTATGTATGAATTACTTTCTTGGGAAGTATTTAATTGAAGGAAAATAAGGCCTTTCAGGAACAAATTAACAATTCTACTAACCATATAAGCACTTCCCATTTCTCCTAAGCTAAGTTACAGTATAAAAATCCAAGTGGAGACAGTATAAAAGGAGAGAATATGGAAACATAAGTCCCAATGTGAATACATGCTTGGCTGAGTCTGGGGGTACAACACAAGGGAACTGTGTAGGACAGAAAGCATCAGAGGACCAGGAATGCCACTTATCTTGAGGAGATGTTGGAAAGCAATAAGATATGATGAAAAATATGGAAATAAAATAAAAGCTACTCTCTTTGTTTTCAAGAGAAATTGTTATAAATAATGATCCTGTATTACTAGAAACAGAAATCATCACGTCTGTATTCTTAGCAACTGGAAAACTGTTGGTACAATGTAAGTTCTCAAATTCATTGTATTGAATAGCGGCATTCATCTCAAGCACACTCACACACAAACACCATAGCTAAAAATAAATATTCATATAGGATCCGGGAATTAGTTACCAATAAATGCCAAATACACAGATACTCAATATTTCATATTATGATATACTGTTTGAGTACATAAACAATTGATGATGAATGTATTATTTCAATTTTCATACATGCCTGAACATGATTCCTATGTATAATTAATTCTTAATCAAAGCTATTGTATTCTTATTAGAAATTCACCCTGTTCTGATCCGATCTTTCCTGTATAACATTTTTTATTTAGATTTGTTTTCTACATTTTATATGCATGAGTGTTTTTGCTTGCTGATATGTAAGTGCATGCCTCATCCAGTGGAGGCCAGAAAAAAAAGGTGCTAGTTCCCCTTAAACTGGAGTTATAGAAGGTTTTGAGCCATCATGTGGGTGCAGGGAATCAAACCACGCCTTCTGAAAGAGCAATAAGTATTATTAACTGCTGATCCATATCTCTAGCCCTGTTTAACTTTTTTTTATTAAGGTATTTTGTTAGTAAGAGCCATTTGCTTATATGGCAGTAGACAGAACCAACAGATAGAAAGTCCTCGGTAGTAGACTTCAAATCCTGGCTTTATCACTATATCCCTAATCAATTCACATGAAATTTACACTCTGATTTATCAATAGTAGTTGGAATCACTATATTTTGTATTGTAGACATTTACCAGCTTTCTAGTATGAGTAATAGGATGTCTTTAGAGGGGTAACTTCATTTGGAGAAGCAAATCAAATAAGACAAAAATCTATCTAAAATGGTAGCACAATTTCCCATCTCAGTAAAATTAATATGCATCACGTTGGCTTTGTTTAATTTTCACAGAGCTATGATCTTCCAATTTCTTTATATTTGGAGTACATTATTATGTTCTTTTTATTTAGGGATCATATGTGGCCTGAAACATTTAAACTAAATTCTTCATGGAAATCAAGATAAGACACTTGAAATTTTCATTGAGCTCCAAAGCTACAACCTAATGTGAATTCTTCTGTTTGAAAACAATCCAAAATCTCTAACTTCCTATTTCTCTCACTTTTATTTATAACCTATTTATTTTATATTAGGCATCGTGATGTCAAATTCTCCACAGACATTTAATATACGTCCAGAACAGTATGAGTTATTTTAAAAAGATATAATCAGAAGCTAATGAAGCTGAAATGCTTATCCAAGATCAGCAGTGAGTCAGGTCTCAAACACTGGGGGGACATGACTCCAATGCTGAGGCTCTTTTGTCTACCTCATAAATATGATCAGAGCATCCACACCTTGATGACTCTGATAATCTTTAGGGAGCTTCAATATCTTATAGTATTAAAATGTGCATCAAGCATGCTTTCCAAACAAGAAAAAAGGTGAGTGTGAGCGTGCCTAGCAATGGCAAAGCTGCCATGGCTGCTGTCTAGGCAGGAAGATAACGAGCTGGGAAGGAGCAGTCTTCTTAGAAATATTTCAGCCAGTTCAATTTGGAAATACCATCCAGTCCTCCCTCTGCCATGATGAATCGTGATCTAAAGACCCCTCTAGGTAACTTGTTTTAAACTCTAGATGTTGTGAGAGAGTGGGAACACCCTAGCCTTCATCACTAGAGAAAATAAGTCAAATCAACTCAAGGCTTCCATCTGTCTTGACTGTTTTTATCAGCCAACATTTGAACAAATGGCTTGCCAGGTTTTATAGTTTCATCCCTAGGCCTCTATCTCTCCAGCAGTCAGCTTCTGGTTCCCTGTTTCCCTCTATCTATTTAGCTTGTGAAGTGAATTATAGCATATTCCCCTGAACAATGCACAGCACCTATATCAATTATTCCAGGAAGACACAACTATGCTGGAAGGGAGAGAGAAATCCCAGTATTTTGTATTCACATTTGTCTTTTTATAGTATAAGAGTGATTGGGGATGGATAGCTAACAATGCTGAGGAATAGATACGTATGCTAATTTTATCCTTATTACAAATTAATTTAAAATAATCATGATATGCACACTTGCCACCTTTCTTCATTCCTCCCTCAAAGAATTAAGGGGCATATAATGCACATGTTAGATAGGGAATGGCATGCAATGGAACAAAATTAAAATTAGAAAGGAAATTAAGATGTCCATTGTACCATTATTCATAACATCAAAAAATAATAAAAGTTGAATACAAATAGAGTTACAATTAATTATCTAATATGATGATGCTACATGCCGAGCAAAATAGCATGCAAACATTAAAATATGCACATGAGTTATTTTTAGTCCTGTGAATCACATCAGGAAGGTAATATATGTATTATTGCTGAGAAGGGCATTTTAACTGTATGTACAAGTATAAGCACATATGTGTACATATGTACCATGATCTCAACTACAGAAAGGGGGAGCACTCTAAGGTTGAATTCTGAAGTTAGTTGGTAATACTATCATATACAGGAAGAAAGCTGATTGGAATTTTACTTTTCATCCAAAGGATCTCCTTTGAACAGGAAAAAGTAAATAGTTACATGGATTTTATTTTAACCACATGTACAATGGGCATGATAACAACATAGACTTCTTACTGTCAGTTTGCTCTTAAATGAAAACTGTTTCCAAACCTTCCTATGCAACATGTAGAATGTGCTATCACTCCACAAACTTGGTTTTCTGTTATATTTTATTCTCGAAAAAGTATGTGGTCATTTAGCAGGTGACCTTCAGCTTTCTTTTCTCAAGTATAACTCATGTAAAACTTGAATGAAAGTAGATTCAGATACATAAAACACATTCATACATAAGACAATAACACACACACATATATCATGAATGGTGAAGGTTTAGCATCTATTCAGAGTATAAGAACATCTGCCCCTTATGGCTCAGACTTAAGCACCTTGCTTCTGAAAAGGTCTCCTTTCAGAAACTGAATTCAAATATTCCCTTCAGAAAAGCCAAGTGATGGCGTAACCTGTGTGGAGCATGTTCATTTCCATTTCAAGCTCTAAGCTATGGCTTCATCGTCCCATGTACAAGAGTTCTATATCTCACCTAGGTCTGCATAGTTAGACTTGAAAAATTGCTTCCGTCCACAAAAGTACAGCTCGAAGTCAGTTTCGTTCGACCTGCGTAAAGTATATCCATTCTCAAGAGCAGCGAAAGCGTCACAGGTGTAACGGTAGGTGATGAAACCATAGCTGTCTCTGCAGTGGGCAGGGAAGAGACATTGAGATCTGGTTAGGCAGCAACAGCACAGAGGACTGCTTGCTACCCCTTCTACTTTGGGAGACATCACTGGGGCCAGCGTCTCTGGCACCACATCCATTTATCAGCGTGATTGTCCTGTCAGGCAGCTAAATACTTATTCTGAGACAGGAAATCTCAACTAGAAAGATTAATAAATAGGGATGAAAGAAAATAAATAAGGTTCTGAACTCAACTTGTCATCTGTCAAAGCACTTACATTGGCAACTCCCATCCCAGTAATCTTCGGGTCATAATTTTTTACATACGTCAGCTTCTAAACAAGAAATAATTTTGAAGATTCTCACCCATCATCCCGCAGATTTACGGTGCATTCCTCAATTTCACCAAAAACTTCAAAGCGGTCTCTCAATTCTGTCCGTGTTGTGTCAGGTCTGATTTTACCAACGTAAATCACACGGCGCTCTTCCTATAAGCAAAGAGGAAGGAGAGACCTATTCTCACTCTGGAGACAAAATAAAGATGTGCTACTAGAAGCATCCATGGACACATAATAGTGTACAAAATCTCACAGAGCAATCTCATTAGACCAAAACAGGACACCTCATTTAAGGAAAAGCCACATAGGGACCGAGTTTGATTTTTCAAGCCTTAAGTTTAGGTTTCTCATTCACAAGAAAGTTAAGCTTTCTTCTACACAGATCTTCTCTTTTATACTTTTTCTGTCCCACTCTTGTCTTTCTTCACATGAACATTATGTTCAGAAAAGACATTCATGTGATGAGTTTTTTTTTTCTTTCCAAATCACTGAGTGGATACCAGTACGTATGAAATATATGAGCCCTTATGACTTGGTTAGCAATCTTCAGAATTGGAACAATAACAAACTTGGCTAGCAAAAGTACTTAATTTCCCATCAACTCAGAATTCTAATCAGAAAATATACAAGCTTTGAACTCCTTAAAGGGTGGTTCTTAATTGCTAATACACCAAAAAGTTCCTGAAGGTACATGTTCAAAATACAATTGCTGGGCTTTAGCCATAAGCTAAACAAACAAAAAAAAGAACGACCAGGAGAAAAGCTTCGACAGTCTTCACTTATAGCGAGGATGCACGGGGATTTTATATATATATATATGGAACAGATTTAGAGGGGTGTGACTCATTTCTACAAGTGAAGTAAATATGACCATAATGTAGAAGTCATTAGAAATGTCTATCCTACAAAATACAGGAAGGTTATAGTGTTGCCTAAAGATAAGACACCTTTTATAGAAATGTGGTATTCATTCTTAGAAAAAGAAACAATTTTGAATATTTTGTTCTTAGGCGGGGCCAAATACAATTAATTATATCTGAAAATTGAGGACATTTGAAGCCAATAGAGAGATTGCACTTACCAAATAGTTTATGTGTCTACTACAGACAAGGCAAAAAACAATGAACTTGAGGTTGCAGAGATTTAAATTCAAGGCAAAGTCTGGGAAATATGAGGCGAGAATACAGGTTCAGTTGCCCAAGAGGTTTTGTTCTGGTTATATTATATCTCATTCTTGGAAGCAGCAAAAGTCACATAAGGCTTAAGGCAAAGAGAAGTCTACTGACGTCTGTTGGCAACTTTTCCTTTTTTAATAGATATTAGCAAATGATTGGCCACAGAGTGAGCACTTCATAGTACATTTGAGGCTAAACTGAATAGTCCGTATGTTCTATTGCTTCTTGGACAGCCTGTTCAATTAAGCCTACTCACACTTAGCATAAACAACATTGTAGTGAACATTTTCATCAGGGGCAAAAATGCGTTTGAGCTTCAGATTGCCAACTACCTCCTTAGACTTCCTCTGAACCTCTTAAACTGTAACAACCTTGCCAAACCAAACTCTAAGTACATCTCAGGAGGCTAAGAGAGGGCACGTGGGAGCCGCCAGCTGCATGCATGGAATTGAACTCAGGTCCCATTGAGCTTTGTGTCCTTAGTCTCTCTCCAGTTTGTCTTCTTTCTTCCCTGCTCCAATGCTTAACTTCCAACTTTTCTTTATGGCTAGTGAGAGAGTCTCAATTTTCATCCTCCTGTCCAATGTTTGCTCCTTCTAATTTGTCCTTTCCCACAGATAGGATGGAATAATTTACAACAAATCAAGAGGGTTCAGTTGTGGCAATTGTCCTCGAAATTAAATGTCTTAGTGGCCTCTAGTATGTTTGAGAAGGCATCTAGTTCATTAACAAGCCCTAGTAGGGTGGGCCCTGCAAGATCCCAACTTGTCTGCATGGACTTTTCCCTATAACTCTTCGTTTCCTTGAGTTGAATTTCTCTGATGAACTTCTACGGGACCCCAGTTACACTGTTCCTCTCATCTCAAAGTCTTTGCACATGGTGTTCCACTGTAGCTTGGACTATATTTCCTAAATTGTACCCGAAGCTGCTCACAGAGACTCTCTAGAATCACATTAAACTCCACAGCTGTTTCATTTGAGCCTGAGACTTCAGGTGAAGTGCTATTAGCTGGTCTCATGAAATCTGTTTCCTGTGTAGTCCTCTGTTTAGCTACAATTACATCATTGTAGTTTATTCACTGCTCAGTGTTTCTCTCCCATGTATAATGAAGAAGTTATGAAACTAAAGCCTATACCTTTCCTTTGCCCCTCTTTATGTTAAGTATAAAAGAGAATCTACACAAATATTTGATATAAGATTAATTAAAATCAATTAATATTCTTACTTTATCTTTTATAAGTACAATTATATTGTCTGTTGCACACCACATGTCCACATGTGTGCCCAATAGCTAGGGAGTTCAGAAGAGGTGACTGAATTCTCTGGAACTGGAGTTGTAATGGTTTTGAACTACCAAACCAATCCTGTATCCTCTTCAAAAGCAAGCAAATAGTAACTAGACCATGCCAGAGAGGTCTTTATTTTCTGGGATATTCCAACAAAATATTGGAGCTAAGTGAGTATGGTCCTCTATTAAGGGAAAAGCCCTGCTTAGACAGCTCAGGTGAATGAGTTACCAAATGGAACAGACGGGAGGGTGAGAACTACTCAATCGATGCATGTTTTAGGCTATCATACAAGCAGACTCATTTTAATAGGAACTCTGGACATCAGACAGGAGGCTGCACTCAGATGGTTAGTATACATCATGCCTCTGACCATCAAGCCTACCAACTGGCTCAATGAAGTAAAGCGAGCAGACACATGATTCATTTCCATGTCGACTGTATGTCACAGCTGAAGGCTAAAAAAAAGTGTATGTCCAGAACATCCAACACAGTTGAATGTTAGTTAGAAATGTAGTTAGAATGTAGTTAGAAATGGCTGGTGAGGTTTAAGCCTAAGCAGTGCCTTACATGCATAATCAAGGGAATCATAACACGACATTCCGTTCTATTTACTCATCCAGTTTTAGTCCAACAGCCAAATGTGACGGGACTGTTATCTAAACTTAAACTTCCTGGTGCCGGCTTGCATGGGTTTTTTTTTTTTTAATGACCCTTTTAGTAAAGTTACTACTATGTAAAGAAAGGAGAGGGAACTGCAGAAGAGAAAGAAAGAAATTGAGCCATAGCAGGGAAATTGTTCAGCTACCATTATGGGAATACACTCAGCCTATGTGCTCAAGAAAATGTGAACTTACAACTAAAATCGACCATATGTGCAGACATATTGGGACAGTTTCTGAATTGCACATTTATACAAAGCTGTATGCAACAATGATCTTTACAAAAAAGACCTAACCCAGAGGACCTTCTCTGCCCTAAAGGAAGATAGAGCTCGAAAGATTTACCCCTCCATCGCTCAAATCGCCTTTTTAATCTACCAACTCTTTTTATAAAACATAAGAATGGGCCATGTCCTGCTACCTTACAAAGAGCAGAAGATTGAAGACAAGCTGGAATGCTCTTAAAAGTATTGAAGTCCTTTGTTTCCCACATGCTAAATGTGAAAATAGAAGAAAGAGACCTTAAGGTCTAGACCTTAAGGCAAAGACAAAAATCTATCCACTATTGGCCAAGATTTCCAGCAAAGAATCAGACTTTGAACATGCTGAAGTTGAATTAGAAGGATGAATAGAGTTGCTATCTTTAAAAAAAAAATAACATTTGCATCCAATTTTTCAAGACATTAATTTCTAAACAGGAGATGAAAGGAGAAGAAATCAAAATGTTTAATAACATTTCCAACTTCTTAAGGGCTGGAAGGAACTCAGAACCTTTGGAAAAAGCTGGCTGAAAAATTATTTTCAGACCAGTTTTCACTATTGAGAAGGACGGAGCATTTATCAAATAACTTTTAGCTTCAATTTTCACAAAGGCTAGTTTGCTGATGGGGTGGATAATAAAACTGAAGATTTATGTTGCATTAACCGCTGCAGTAAATCCTCGTTACACTAAAACACGGGAGATAAACAATAATAATTTAAAAAAAGTCTGATGGTATTAACTGACTTTGTATTACCAAAATCTTTATCAGGGAGCGTGGAGCTTGCTGGTTAGCTGGGGAGAAATCAAGAAATGGTTGTTTCTCGTGAAATACTAAGTGATTCTTCGTAAGAGGGGTTTGACTGAGGAGAGCTGGGGAAGCAGCTGAGACTTGACTTTTGCTTAGCGCTATAGAGGCCAAGTAACATGTTAGATACTTTTGAATGGATTATCTCAGGAAAATGGCCTGTATTCCTAGACACCAGTGAGTCTAGTTTAATTTCAATGTTGATTCCTGGTACACTCCCTGTACATTTGTAATTTGGAGTAACATAAAAATTGTTGCTTTTTCTTTCTCTAGGAGGAGAGCTCCATTTAAACCTTCAGAACAAAAGACTTTTGTTTTTAGTTCCAAAGTAGTTGCGAATGACTTCATCCCAAATTCTCATGGCACTTCTGGGGAAGAACCTGTGCTCAGCATGTACACTCCCTGTGTTCCACACTCAGCACCCCACCAACACACACATATGTACATGTATGCAGGCACACACAAACATACACATACATACAGTATTATGAATATTATGCAGAACTGAACAGTCTAGTTAACTAATTTTATTTTTTTTGAATGGTAACATAGTTGACAGTTAGATATATAGCTAGTCAGAAAGAATCACTGAAAAAAATACTGTCCTCATTCTTAATGTTGAGTACACTTAGTGAGTGGAGAACTAACTTACTAAATGTTTCCTACTAAAGTGTATTTTGGGGACAGAAACAAAAATATAGCATTAAGACCTCCAAAACTACTTCTAGGCAAATACTACATAGAATCTTCCAGACTAGAATTTAAGGCTACCCTGAGTCAATCCAGTGGCTAAAGATCAAGTAAAAGCTGAGATGCAATCAAATTTATAGACTGATAATAGCATTCTTTAAAAGCTTTATTTGAATATCGTTAGAATATAAAAGTTGCACTATTCAATGTAAATATTTTGATGAATTTGGACATCTGATTTCACTTGCCAAAACTTGGCTATAATAAGGCATTAATTTCCCTGTTTCCTTGTGCTCTCTCTCTCTCTCTCTCTACTTAATATCAGATCTAACATTTAAGCCTATCAAAATGTACACTATTAGGAATGATGCTGTAATCAGCCCTATGGCATTTCTTTTTCTTACAAAACTAAAAATTTTCCAAATACTGAATTTAAAGTCATGGCATAATATATATTTCCTGCTAATGGAAATTTCTTGTAAAGGCTAAATACTCTAAAACCATGAGAACTGGTTTATATAGGATATTGGGCTCTTTTCTCTAAGAAGAATGACTGACGTAGCTACATTTGGAAAGAAACATTCATAACCAACAGTTATGATGTGTTGCTTATGGATGCTTGGCTGTATAGTGACCAACAGAGGAGAGCTCCGTAAGAGGCTAGCCATTTCTCAGCATCTTGGTTGGGTTTAAATCTTGGTTGGGTTTAAATCTTGGTTGGGTTTAAGCACTGAGTCATATCATAATGTCTAGATTGGTTCTTTAAATTAACATCTCATTATCATGTTTTCTTGCAGAAATGGTACAGATTGCAAATGGAATTGGACTTGGATTTCAGCAAGAAATTAAAACAGTGACAGTTCAGACACTAGGTACTAATCTCTGGTATTCATAGCTCCAGTGCAATATGAATTATTTTAAACTTAGGGAACAGAGAAAGGCAGGGAGTCAGTTGGTTTTTGAGATGGCTTGAATGGAAGTCACACAAAAGCTGACACTATGCCATGGTAATATTCAAACATGATGGAGAATTCTGTTTCCAGTGTCTAATTGTTAATGTTCTCTTAGCTTTATAAAGATTTGCTCAAACTGAACTCTATTAAGACTTTCAGACCTCCAATTCATGACAACTGTGAAGACCTCCTAGACCACTTTCCTTGAAAAATTCAACGTAAATGCAATGCAGCCCACAAGACAAAACTGAACACTTATTCTGTAAAATATCAATGACCGCATTTTAAGATTTCTTAAGTTTCCTTCTGGGACTTCAGAATTGCTGGTCCTCTAGATACATGATTGCTCTGGTTAGTAGATCAGGCAACATTGCATCCAAGACATCACAAACTCAAGTGGCTCTTCATCCCATTGCTTTTAAGAGCACTCAAAAGCTGAATGGAAGTCACCTATATAGCTAACATAGGTGTCCTATGTTGGCTTCCATAGATAACTTCCTGAATGGAATCTAAAGCAAATGAGTTAGTAATCATTGTAGGCAAGCTGTGCTCAAGCCTATAAAAGTAGTTCTATTTTTAAATGCATCATGGTACATGAAAGAAAACCTTTAGGACGGGGAGAAGCAAATCAATTACAAAAATCTTCCTGTGGTTAAAGTCATTACACAGTGCCACTATGTTTTCAAAACAGTTCAAAATCTTTAGCATGAGTTACAAGACTCCAAAACCTTCTTGCCACTCCACTGAGATCTATTGGCTGATCTCCGGTCCATCCTACCCCAGTGTTACAGTTAAATCACTAGAGGTTCCCAGGATAATGAATTATGTTCCAGAGATCCTTCCTAGGCACAGTCTTGGAAGCAATGTTCAATAAAATCATAGTCCAATGGAAGTAACCCAAAAATTTCTAAGAGCCACATTAACATAAAAAGAAACAGAAAATAATATTAATAAAGCATACTATTTACCTCAAAATAGTAAAATAGCATATCTCATGATAGATGCAAAAGCACTTGGATCTTTCCCACTGTTTTTCCTACTAAGTTTTCAAGATTCATTCACACAATGTCTGTGTAATTCATACTGGACACAGTAATTGTTAACAAAAACCTTTGACCTCCCCCACCTTCAAAATTTTGACCACTTTCAACCTCCCGAGATGTTTGCTCTTCCTCACCCACAAATCTGGATGGTCTCTTTTAACCATGTGCTTTAGATGAACCTTCTGCCATGCCACTAATCACATCATATTTCCAGCTACTACATCTTTACCTGCCAGTTGATTTTAAGCTCTTTAGATTCAGGTGCCACATCTTACCTAAATTCACATCTCAAGCACCTGGAGTTACTTGTCACAAGATTCTAAGACTACATATATGTTCAAAAGAAACAACGTATAACTTTCCAAGTGGGAATTTAGTCAACAGAAAGTCTCAAATATGTATGAAGCACTACCTATAAATCACTGTGTTAGTAAACAGTTTCTGTTCCCTAGGTTTCTTTTTTCAAATGCCTTTTCATATCTAAATAAATACCAATGCCAAAATTTCACCAGTGCCTAGTACTTAATGCATGATGCTTTCATATAGCCAAATTGACATTTGAATTACTCCAAGACCTCATTCAAAGGATACTGATAAAGACTGTCTTGGTCGAAGAATCAAACCAACATTTCAGAGACAAAGTGAAGAGAGGGAGAGTTTAAGAATGCTTTTGTGTCATCAGAACTAATGGCTAATCACTGGATGCTTTTAGAGACAGATAAGACAGAAAAAGGTGTCTGTCTTCCCTCCATTATTCCAATTAAGAACCTAGACTTAAATTATTTTGGTAGGCATAAAATAAATACATATCACTTATCTACATATTTTTGATTAAAATATTCATCTGGCTTTGATTAGAACTGCACTGTATTTTGCCCAAATGAGCAAATGCCCCATATTTAAGGAAAAAAATGTCAAGAACTTTATGTGATATAAATTTACAAACAGTAAATGCAATGAATCAGCAAACATTGTCAATGCATGGTCTCTCAATGCGGTTCTCTTTTGTAATGAGTAACTTCAGTGTATGCTGTGGAAAGGCTTTGTAAACTAGACAGCACTCCTAATGGGAGTTCTGATAATTGTTGGATAATAATTAAATACAGCGGTATTAGAAAAGTTGAAATTTTCATTTTCATTAGTCTTTCTAAGTGTGAACTAATGACACTCCCGCATATCTTAGCATCACAGCTTATTTGAAAGTCAAGAAAAAAAATGAGGTAAAGTGTTATAATTTGCAGAATGCCTTTGATTTGGTCCTTGGTAGATCTGGAATTAAATGGCAGGAATCACCTAGAACTTCAGCCTAACCATTCAATTATTTCTCCCTTATTGCTTTCAGTTTTTATGATTAACAAACCTCTCATTTAACCTTTCTTCTCTAGTTGGTGACTATCAGCTAAAACTTGATTTGACACCATCGGTGAGGTGTTTTATAGAGTTAGCTTATCTATTTTTTTATATTACTGGATTTTTTTTATATATTACAGGAACTCAGCTTTAATGGCTACAGCTTATTTCTTTAAAACTTGGTTAGCTTATATGCAAAATATGTCAAATGCTGCCTTGCACAGCAGTGACTTGGAGCGGCTAGCAGAGACAGGCAGCAGGTGCAATGAACCAAAACAGTGCCATATCTCATTGATTAGCCACAGCTCCCAGGAGCACTATGTTGGGAAAGACCCTAAGGCTCTGTGGGACCTTAGAGGGACAGAGTTATGTGATTGATTAAGAATGTTTGCCATAGGCATGTGCTGGATTTTGACCACCTGAGTGCTACAGCTTTTGCCGTCCACAGTCCATGATGGTTAGTAGTAGCAAGAGAAATCTGGGACCAGAGGGCATATTAATAGTTAGTGAAGGACAGTATTGGATTTTAGGGAACAGATAGGTTCAGCATAACCTATATCTTCACTTATGAGCATCAATCAGCATTGCCCACATGGTAGGTGACTGTATCAACCCATCCTCCAGTCAGATGCTGGCCATTAGAGGTAAGAAATGCTGAGTTTCTTAGTTAGGCTTCCTCTAGGACTATAAATAGGATGTAGAAGCTCCTGAAAATCTACTCAAAGAGAGAAGCATCAGGAATCAGCTCAGAAAACACATGGTTTCCAAGTCCTATCAAACCAAAGACACCTTTTCTCTCTCCTTTTATTTTTCAAAAACATAACTTGAGAGCTAAGGAACTTCATAACTCAACTATAATGAAAAATAGTAATATGACACCATTTAATTTTCAAATAAGAGGGTCTTAAGACTCTAATATTTTAAAGCCAAAAAGTCAAATATTTTCCTTGTGAACAAAGCATTAGCTTTTAAGTGTTGTTTAATCTGAAGAAGAAGAAAAAAAAATCACAGAGGAAAAGAAAAGAAAACCAATTGGCTCCATGCTGCTTACAATCGCTTTCTGCTTCTGCCTCTCTCTCTGCTTGGCCCTTTCAGACTCCCGCTTCTCATGCTCTTTGCGGTATTCATCCCTCTTCAGTCTTTCGTGCTCGTAGGCTTCATAGCTGTCATACCTGGGAAATACAACTTCATCAATAAGTCAACCATCTCTATTTGCATGAAAATATACATCAGTATTTGGAAAGGGGGGGAAAGAGTTTAGGGTAATGTCTTGTCTTCTAAAGGGGGGGGGGAGTGGAGGATGGGGAGCAGAAGGAAAGGGGCAGGTCTCATTACCTGGGCCTACGGCTGTAGGGTGACCTTGAACGTGATCTCACATACAAGGGAGAATTGCGGTGTGTGCGGTGTCTGTAGTGGCTTGATTCATAGTAGTAACAGGATCTGGGAGAGAGGAGAAAAGCAAGGAGGACATTTGCAACTGCCTCTTAGCTCAAGTTTACAGAGCCCACTGAATATCATTGGATTGCCTTTTCTCTCCTAGCAAGATCTTCCGAGGAAAGCTGCGGCCAGCTAGTCAGCCTGGAGACCTAGAAGTGATAAACTCCTTCTCCATGTCTCAAGTACATGGTACATCTCATGGTGCAGATATTACCCTGGCTCACGGGAATGGTATGCTGCCATTCATGGGTCTCAACTCTCTGGGGATAGGGCTGTTTTTCAGGTAGTGGCAAAAACTTACATAAGCAAGTTTCTTACATATGGCTCTCTTATGTTCTGACTGGCCAAGGTAGAGTCCTCAGAGCAAGGTGTGTGAGAGAAGATGGAGGAGAAGGGGATGCACAACCCTCGGTTTGTTACTCGAGTGGCTCCAGAAGAGCAATCCTGAGGCTGGAAATTTCCTATTACTTCCGGGGAAAGACTTTAGCACTGGGAGGGGGTTTGACAGCCTTACCTTGAAGAGGATCTACTGCCTGGGGACCTTGATCTTGACCTGGAATATGGTGATCGGGAACACGACCTGTGTCGAGAAAAGGATCTTGAACGAGAGCGCATCCTTTGGGGTCTTTGAGAAAATAAGGATTTCGGTGGTGACACTGAATCTCGACACGGAGAGTTAAAGGAAGAGCAAGAAGGCGACACATCGAACAATGAATAGGGCTGCGTGCCATCCCAAGGGTAGCTCAGTTTATCACTTTCATCTTCACTGTCATCAAATAGGCCATCCATGGCTAGTCCTGAATTTATAAACACAGGTAGTTTGGAGAATTGTTCATTACTGAAGTCGCCATCCCTTAGTTCACTGGTCTTGTCTGATTTGTCGTCAAACACAGCTTGACAGGGATGACCGAAGTGCTTGTTCAGCTCCGCTCGGATTTCCTGGTCTTGGAGCTGTTTTCTGGTGCTGCAAGGAGAGACCTGCTTGCTGGCCTCCAAAGTCTCTCTCAGGTAGCACTGGCCTGAATCTGTGGAAGAACAGATGTGCCCCTGCCAGTCACAGGAGGCATCTTTGAAGTCTAGTTGTCTAGAGTCTTGGAGCTCCTGTGATATGTTAATGAGTATATCCGTTTTGGAATTGAGTGACTGACAGTAGTCATGGTCACCAAACAGCCGGAGACTGGGCCGTTTAGTCTTCCTTTCCTCGTGTCCTCGGCTGAGCCCTGAGGACTTGCTGAGTTGTGCATACAACTCAGATTGCTCGGGCCCTTTCTTGGTGGAGTGGCTGCCTTGGGTACTAGAACACTCACTGTACCGGGCCCTCTTGGTTGGCGGTGGCACCACGGTCTTGCAAGAGGGCTTCAGCTTCGGCGAAGCCTTGAAAGGGTTATCTTGGTTGGCTTTATGAGGAGGAGTCGTGGGAGGAGTTAGGCCTATGACAAAAGAGAAACAAAAAGAAATGTAGGAGAGGAAAAAGAAAAAAGAGAGAGAACAGAGATGGAGATAATGTTCTTCAAGGACGAACATATTTCCTAACTTTTCTTAGATTTCAGACCATAGTTAAAACCGAGTGAAGAAGGAAACTGAATCCATGACAGGGCCTGAAAAGTGAACTCTTCTCCTAGGCCTCTGTCACCCATCAAAGATGGATGAACAGTGGCTGGCGGCTGCGAAGGCTGTGATATTTTGTAGATCAAACATCTATGCTAACAAAATCCTGCTGCCTAGAAAACGGGACTGTGTTGCTGCCTCAGAAGCAGCCGTCACCAACACTGGCGTTTTTAAGGGTGTTGCTGAGGTCATTTAAAGGGAATCGATGTGTTGGGACATGAGAATCATGAAACAGCCTTGGTGGCATTTGTCTGCAAAGAATGCTAAAGGAAAAAAATAAAATAAAATAAAAGTGGTTCAAGGCTCTTTGAACAATTAAGAATGTACCCATGGGGCAATATTGAAAATAATTTAAATAATAATAATAATGACAGCAAATTTTATTCATGGTGGGAATTATACACACAGACATCTTTGAAATAATTTCAGCAATATCGGATGGCCCCACTGAACATAGGGAACTGAAGCCCCTCCACAACTTGAAGGCAGTGAGTCTTTGTCTCCACAGTTCATTAACTTAGTAAACCATGGCTAATGTAGGTATAATACATTCTTGTAAGCATAACTAATACATTCTGTCTAAAATATGGTTCTGCGACGGAAAGCTGAGTGCAAAGTGGCTCTAAATATCACCGTGCCAGGGGGACCATTTTATTTAGAGCACATTGTCACTGAGGGTGATGAGATAGAAGGACTGAAACGAATCCAAGATTCAGCAGCTAATTACATAAGGAGCAACTAAAGGAAGACCAGGGTGCCTGTGGGTTGGTGCCTTGCCTGCCTGCCTGCCTTACTACAGAAAATTCAAAAGGGTAAGATATTCTGAGACATAGCAGTTACCTCTAAGACTCGCCATGAATAAACTCTATTCATCCTGTCCTGCCCAGGAAGAATCACTGTGAAGCTCCACTGTCCAAGGGACTTTGAAGGAGGGCAGGCTACAGTTTAAATGGCTTTATTCTTATAAGGAAACATTTTAGTTTATAATAGATTTTATACTTAAGAGGATGGGTGGATGCTATTCAGAAAAAAAAAAGGCTCCAAACCAGTTAATAAGCCTGGGGTGAGTCTCAAGGCAACTGTGCATTTCAAGGGGGAAAAACATTCCTACCTGGCTGGGAAAAATATATATATAAATACATATAAATATGTCAAGAACCAAGTAGATCAAAGAGAGCCATGTGAAATTTTGTTATAAAATATAAATTTTGTCTTGTTCTCCTACTTGATGATAAAGATGCGGAAGAAATTAATATTTTCTCCTTTAAAAGATTTTGAGACAATCTTTGGCAAGTTTTAGCTTGTCGGGCTAATTATCTCAGTGGAGAAAGACAGAGAACATTCAGAAAGACAATACAGGTATGGGTGTTCTTCCTTCGGGCGCACCTGAGTTGCACAGGGGCTGGCTTTGTTCATGTGCCCACTCTTTGCTTCAGCGGAGAAGTAGGAAATTTTTCCCAGCATGAAACTTCTATGCTGTGGAGGTGAATGTTCGTTTTGTACCCTTCTCCATTAGAGATGAGCATGACTTGTTCTCAAGCTTAGGAAGTCCCTATTCCTTTTGCTTATACTCTGCATTGCTCTGTTCCTCCTTTGAGATTTCTACCACAGGCTATCTTTGGTAAACAAGGTAATACATTTTTAAAGTATTCATGCTCAAAAATGATGATATTGGGTTCTTGAACCCTCGCCATTGGAGCCAAAGAGGCTCATAAACCGATGATGAGGGACTCAGCTGTATAGTTCCCATTGAAAACCTAAGGGCTCTCCCCCTCTCCTGGGCTTAAATACTCAGCAGCCATGTTAAAAGTCTGGTGTGACAGAATG
Organism: Mus caroli; assembly: GCF_978045245.1. Taxonomy (NCBI): domain Eukaryota; kingdom Metazoa; phylum Chordata; class Mammalia; order Rodentia; family Muridae; genus Mus; species Mus caroli. The sequence continues at coordinate 54,028,831 of NW_028227259.1, forward strand.
TAGCCTAAGCGATGGGTGTCAGAGTCAAATGAGTTTCAGAAGCTCCTTGTCTGGAAAACCTCACCAAATCCATGAGATCAGGTTCAGTGAGTGACTCTGTCTCAAAATCAGTCAATAAATAAAGATGAAGAGTGACAGAGTAAAGCCATCTGATTCTAAAACCCTGGCTTCCACATGCACCTACATCAATGTGTATCACACATGCACATGCCAACACCAACAGCTACCTACTCCACCCGTACATACTACACCATACACATACACACATACATATACACACTAATGAGGTATAAGTGGAATAAGTGCCTATAAGTGCTACCCAAACAAACAAAAACAAAACCAAGAAAAGAATCAAAGAGAGAGAGAGAGAAAGAGAGAGAGACAGAGACAGAGACAGAGAGAGACAGAGCAAAAAGTGACCCTTGACCTCGGAGTGAGTGAATGCCGTTCCGCACCCAGCATCCCCCTGCATAAATTCTCTTTATGTTCATTCAGTTTAGGGTAAGGTTTACTTTTCTACTGACTGGTGTTGGGGTGACGCACATCCAGTGCACTGCATGTCTCTGAATCTCTTTGCCTTTTGCTTTTTTTTTTGTTTTGGTTTGGTTTTTGTTTTTAACAAGAAGCATGCCACTTTTCTCCATGGGGGTCGTGAGTACTTTGTAGGATGCCATGTGGACTTAATTGTCTTACAGGTTATCTTGCTCATTTTCATTTTTCTTTCAGTTTCTCTCTGAGTAGTTAGTCTCAGGTGTGAGTGGCCTAAGAGTCACTTAGGAGGCTGGTTACACATTTTTAATGAGATGGCTCCCAGACCACAGACTGAGAACCAAGGTCTTTGAACATCTGGATGGCACGTGCGTGGCCTTTACTCCAAATATCTGTGTTTTGACTGACAGTCCAGATGTATAAAAAGAAACCCTGAACTTCAGAAATGCCAAATTAGGCCACTATAAAAGAGAGACGAGCTCTAAAAATACCTTGTCTATCTAGGGATTTTAAATATAGAAATTCTTTTACTCTTGAACATCTGAAACCCTTGTCCCAGTATCTAAGCTAATTATTGTTTAAATAAATGGTTTTCCAGTTGTTCTTGGCTGTCCTGGTCCTGTGATTGTACTTCATTTCTGTTAATGACTAAGTTTTTTTTTTAATGGTCTTCCCAGAAGAGAACCTCTTGCCACTGAATAGACATCCATAGGGCACTTACTATGTACTGGATGCTACACGGGTTGCTGGTACTTTAAAGACTCTACCCCCAGGGACATCACAGGTCCTTTTAATAAAGAGGCCATTTTTTTCCAATTTTGAAATAATTATGTTTTCTTTTTTGTGGAAGATATGCTTAAAATGGAGGGAAATGATCTGGGGAAAACCAAATGAGTGCTGTGGGTGGAACCCGAGGTTGTGGGATTTTGGTCACATCATCTGCTAACTCAAATTCCACTTGCTCATTCGAGTGTAACAGTTCACTGTTGGTGCATGGGAGAGTAGGGGAAATTTCTTAGGTAATTTGCTATTTTCTTTATATTCTTTACCTAAACCCCCATAATCAGAGACTATCTCTACATGAGATTGAGAAAACTCATGGATGACAGACTTCGTATCACTCGGTACTTAATTGAAAATCTATTTCTAGATAGAGACAAGACCTAGGGCAAACTAAAGCAAAACAAAAGCACAAAGAACATTAGGGTTTTTTTTTTGTTATTTCTTTTAGTGTTGTGTCAAACTTTTAAGCATTGCTGACGGGACAGGTTACCCCTCTTGGCCCTTGAATCAGCTATATTTCTCTAACCTGACTTGCTCTGCCCACAGTTTCTTCCCCTGTGGTTCGGGGGAGGTCAACATTCAATTCCTTAATGCTCAATTCCTTTCTCATCTTTCCACTAATAGCTGGACTCTCAATTTCATGCCACAAGCCTAAATCAACAGTGTTAATGCCTCCCATAACCTCTGGCTCCTTTCCTGCGTGTTGATTTTTCTGGGGAATGTGTACATTTTAGTGTTGACAGTACAAGGTATATTCCATGCTCTCTCTTGAACTTAGCAGGTTTTGACAGATTTATGTGAGGACAGATGGCCATTACAGGCTGAAGGCTGACAAGAGGCAGTTCAGAGCATTGTTAAGACACTTGCACAAACTCTCAGCAGTACAGCTCCGTGCAGAATGTAATTCAGACTATAGCTTTTTTATTGCTGCCTATTTTCTTTTGTCAAAAGAGCCTGCTGCGCGGAGCAACAAATGGCTGCTATTACCCAGAATGTAATGGGTGTCAGACAAATCACGTAACACAAACAATCAAGAGTATGTAGGTCATATTTCAACAGAGCACAACCTTAGCAATATTTATGATTACTGCATTGAAATGTGCTCTATAATAAACAAGTGCCTCTCCGTCACTCACACTCCCTCACACTTCTGCACAGCCGATCTGGGAGAAGTGGCACACATTCCACAAGTCATTGTTTTAAACAGCCCTTTTATTTAAAGAAAAAAAAAGTCAGAGACAAGTTTGGTTTAGATTTGTTTTGGTTTGTTTTGTTTTTCATTATGTGCCACGAAGTGGTTTTCTTTGAGTAGCTCTCCTTGGAGTTTGTGTGTTTCATTGAGTGACTAAAAAATGGTGAAGCCTCGGACCTGTTTCTCGAGCACTGGTATCTACCTATATTATTGCAGGACTTTGTTTCCTTTCTCTCTCTCTCTCTCTCTCTCTCTCTCTCTCTCTCTCTCTCTCTCTCTCTCTCTGTGTGTGTGTGTGTGTGTGTGTGTGTGTGTGTGTGCATGTACAGTGTACAATCTCAGAATCTCCTGCTAATGCTGAAGTTTTCCTCCAAGTTAATTTAGCAGGATTTTGCTCTGGCTGTGTGACAACTCAAGATATGAAGGGAAAACAGCGACGGGTTGGTTAAGTGAGCTTAAAAGTTGACCAAGATGTGAAGGCAGGGCAAAGCCAAGCAGACCTTTATTTTCTCCTGTACCTCAGAGCTTCAGAACTTGGTGAGCATGTCAAGAGAGCACAGAGATGACTAATACTGTGGGACGGTAGCTGCTGTGACAATAGGTGCTAAATTGTTTGTCTGATCCTGGTTCCTAGAATGTCCTCTGCACAATTCCCAAGACTCACTCAGGCAACACTAAATCCATTCACTAAAGTGTTAACCCTTGGCACAGCAAGGCCTCCTATGTGTTACTCTAGTTCTCTCTAGCTGGCATCCATCCACACTGACTAGGAATTAATTCCCTGCCTGATGTCATGAATTCTTTTGCATATCACGCCTAATCATTAGGAATGAAACTGACTTCACAGAAGATCTTCAGGACTTTCCTACAAAACGCCCCTACTGCCACAATTTTTACTTGTAAAATTCAAAGTGGAAGTTATTATTCATTGTCCCTTAATTACTGTCCCACAGATCTGGTGCTGGGAACCTGGAATTGTAGTTATCTACTACTAAAGTCCAAAGCTGATGTGAGGTTGGAAGTTCCTTTGTTATGTTTGGCCAAAATAGGCAATGGGATGCTATCATTTTCAGCAAAGTAAACAGAAGAAAGTGTGAGCACTATAGACTTCTGGCTGAGATGAATGAGGCTGAAAATAGAGATAAAGGATAGCATTCCTGACAGGCAGAGTCGCCAAACACTACACCGGGCTCCAAAGAAAATTTGCTGGGTCTCCTTTCCATCAATTCTTCTTAAATAGGAATGGATCAAAAAAAAAAAAATCTTCCAAAGTCAGTTTGTACTTTCCTTTGTAAAAATTACATTTATTGCTATTATTCTTGTTGATGATGTTGTTATTAATTTGTGTAAGTGTGTGGTAGCACATGGGTATGCGCATGAGTACATGTATATGTGAATGCACAGATGTGTGTGTGTGTGTGTTTCAAATTATTCAGGTCAGAGAACAAGCCACAGAAGCTGGTTTGAGCAAACAAATTCAGGTTGTCAAGCTTAGCAACAAGTGAATTAACCATTGAACAATCTCACTGGTTCACTTCCCAATTTTCTAAAGCCATTTTTGTCTTTTCCTGAAAAGAACTACTAGCTACTGTTTAAAGTTCATGTTTATCTCTTTTTCTCAAAGCACATCAAATGGAGAAGAAATAGCTACCGGAAGTACAAGCTGCATGGAGACTAACCAATGTTGCTTTTAGAAAAATAAAGTTTCTTCTCTTAAATGAGAAATTTAAAATAGAAGAAATTAGAAATAAATTGGTTTATATGTACTTGTTTTAATCACAAGTTCACTAAAGCACACTTTGAATGATTAGTTATTTCAACTAAGGGAAAATAATGAATTAAAAATAAATGACATCATAAAATGCAGATGGAGGGCCCAGCCTCACATAGGACATCTATAACAGAACTTCTGGGTTTCCTTTCCATGGATTCTTCGTAAACAGGAACGGATTAAACAACGTTCCAAAGTCAGTTTGTGCTTTCCTTTTTAAAAGAATTACATTTACTGCTATTGTTGCTGTCTTCTTGTTATTAGTAATTTATGTAAGTGTGTGGTAGCATATGGGATCATCACAGAGGAAGGGCACAAAGACTGTACAAAGCTGAAGACCAGAATGAATTTCCAGGATAGTATTTCTGGATATGGCATGGATGAACCCATAAACTCAAACAATATGGCTGCCTGCACAAGACCTGAATAGATTTCATCAGGCATCACAGACAGTGGAGTTTCACAGTGCCACCTATAAAAAGGGGAACTGCAGGCAGTGGGTGGCTGCTGAGGAAAGTCAGTGCAGTTGTTGTTTTCTATTTCTTCTTCTTCTTCTCCTTCTTCTTCTCCTTCTCCTTCTCCTTCTCCTTCTCCTTCTCCTTCTCCTTCTCCTTCTCCTTCTCCTTCTCCTCCTCCTCCTCCTCCTCCTCCTCCTCCTCCTCCTCCTCCTCCTCCTCCTCCTTCTTCTTCTTCTTCTTCTTCTTCTTCTTCTTCTTCTTCTTCTTCATTTTTCAGGGATGAGACCTGAACCCTAAGTAGTCAACCCTAAATTAGGGCAACTCTCAATGTGTGTGTGCCTGTGTGTGCCTGTGTGTGTATGTGTCTTTGTGTGTGTGTAATATATGACAAAAACAATTATAGAAAAAGAGTAAATGAATTTGAGATGGGTGGTTTTGGGAGGAGTTGGGGTGGAAATGATGCAAATACATTGCACTTATTTATGAAATCCTCAAACAAATAATATAATAACAAACCAAATTAACCGCATGTCTACCCCATTTCAAACAAGGTAACCAAATATATGTGAATGGAAGAAAATATGGGCAGAACCCAGTGGTCTAAGAGTAAAAAGACAGCTGGTTATTTTGTTCTATTCATCTTTTTATCAGTTATAAAACAGCTCTATTGCTTTCACCATGTTTATAGTGATAACCAAAATATGTATGCATATACATATAATTGGGGGCCAGTTATTTTGGTCCCTAACAAAGTTCCTTCATGTCTTGAGTTTCAAACCATCACCTTGTTAGGCTGACATTGCCTTTCCATTTCCATTTCAGACATAAAATCCTGTTGATAGTGTCTGAAAAAAAAATCTCCATATGCAATAGATTTAAATGCCTTCTGCCACAAGAACATTCTCCTTTCTCTCATCTTGCTCTACTAACAACAGCTATTTTGAAAATCAAATTAGTTTTTACACCTGTAAAAGAGAAGAGTTTTTCTTATCAGCCACAACTAGCTAGCTTAGGACAATCACAAGGAAGTCAGAGCAGCTGGCAATACCTAATAAAACAAATTCCCTATCTCATCCCTCCTGCTTCCCAAAGATGCTACAGATGGGGCAGCCACATTATTCTGGAGGTCTTAGAATTCTGTTGAGTCTTTACATTTCCACTTAAATGTCTGGGGAAATTCAGTAAAAAAAATTTTAGAGTAAAGTAAAAGAAGACACTAGGAGGGTGCACCCAGCAGTTTCATTACCTTCTCTGTCTCAACCAAACAGAATAAGCATGTAGATCAAAGATCAACCAATCAACTGTATGGATGATGTTTCTACTCCATCCACCCCCTGCTGCATCTGTGGCAGACATCACTAATTGATCATGACATTCCCACTGAGTACAAACTTGGCCTTAGAATCTTTCCCAACACAGTGCTTCTGGCAGCCAATACCAATCAATGGCACTTGGCAAGGGGAAAGAAAACTATTTACCATAACAGAAGCTAACTACTACCTTTAAAATTCAGAAAAGAAGTCCACAGACAGAGCTGCTTTGAACTCAGGGTTCATCAGGAAGCTGCTGTCAACATATAGCTGTTTCCTAGATAATGGAATGGGCAGAGAGTCAGACAGATACTATGCTTCAACTGCCAGTGAAGAAGCACCAGGATTGGTGGCAGCAGAAGTAGCTGTTGACAGAATCTGAAAGTTAGTTCTGGTGTTTATGCCTCCATTTTCTAAATCCTACACCTGTACCAAAAGCAGTATTTATCCAATGTTTGCTAGAGTAGGAGTGGCTGAGTTGGCAGCACAGAGCAAAACAAGAAATATCACATGTGAAGTTACCAAAGTGGCCACAGCAGAGAGATCAGCAATGCTAGAGACTGTCAAGACTTGAAAACTTGAGAAGCTACATATGCAGCTGAAGCCATGGGTCCCTCCTCGTGTACTCGTTGGTTGGTGATTTAGTTTCTGGGAGCTCTGGGGGGTACTGGTTAATACATATTGTTTTTCTTCTATGGGGCTGCAAACCCCTTCAGCTACTTGGGTACTTTCTCTAGCTCCTTCACTGGGGACCCTGTGCTCAGTTCAATGGATGGATGTGAGCATCCACATCTGTATTTGTCTAGTTGGTCATCAATGGGAGGAGAGGCCCTTGGTCCTGCGAAGGCTCTCAACCCCAGTGTAGGGGAATGCCAGGGCCAGGAAGCAGGAGTGGGTGGGTTGTTGAACAGGGGAAGGCGGGAGGAGAGAGGGGATTTTCAGAGGGGAAATCAGGAAAGAGGATAACATTTGAAATTAAAGAAAATTTCTAATAAAAATAGTAATAATTAATAAAAGAGTTATTTGATTTTAAAATAAAATTAAAAAAAAAAAGAAAACTTGAGAAGCAAGGAGAGGTGGCCTTTCTAGAGGCTAACATGAACCGAATGCTTATACAAGATGCCGGCTGTCATACTCAGTCTCAGTTAACACTCACAGAGACTCAGTCGCTGACTTGAACTTGAATTTGTCTAACATCAAAGCCAGGTTTTATATAACATCACCAAGATATGCTGCCTTTTTTTTTATCCTAATAGTGTACCTTTATTTATATTTCTGCTGTTTATAAAGTGTTTAAACTCAAGTTGAATTGCATGCAGTTGCCATTATTTTTGTAGGACACAAATGGTTAAATACTATAAATACTGTATTTCTACTTGTAATTTGTTCCTTGGAGTAGAAAAGTAATCTCATTGTGTAGTTAGGAGTGTAACCTGAAAACTGAAGAATGACCAAGGACACAAAACGGTCCTGGCAATCGTGAGGTAGGAAGGAAGAGGTGTGAGCTTCTTCTTTAGTCTCTTATTGGTTTCATCAATGCTAAACTTGCATTGCCATCTGACCACGCCTTTGACTGACGTCTTGCTTCTCTCTCTCCACCCTGTTCCAAACTGCAGTGTAAATATTTCCCTTCCTTAAGATTGGCCAAGGCAACTGAGCCTACTCAAAGCCCAGTCTCCTTTCCATGGATCACCTATGCTGTTCACAAGAGTAATGGCACTTCTGTGATACCCCTTCCCACCTTTAACAGCCTTTAGAGAGCTAAATCTTCTAGGCAAACACTTCCTTAAACTGGAAAGAGGCCTCACAGGAGTTCATTAATAACTCCTTGCCTTCTCTGTGGTTCCTGATGCCTTTAAGCAGTATATTCTAGTGAAGATTACTAAGTGGGCATTTCTCACTGAATAGAATTCTGTCCATACATCGAATAGTGGATGTTGCTACATAATCCTTCCTCCTACCAAGTCTCCTCCTTTATACTAAATATGAGACTTTATACTCCACACCTTTTAGCTCTTCCATGCATCTCCTCATCTCCTCATCCCAATTCTCTCTATTGTGTAACACAATCTTGCTTCACCTCACCTTCCCTACATAGTCGCTGACACCTTGCTTAGCAAACTAACAACACCCTTGTGACACATCTTTCTTAAAGATGCCAAAATATCCTATATAGATCAGCTGTTTTCCTTTTGTGCCACTTACCAATGAACATTCTTTTTCTCAACCAGCTATTAGAAGATATCTCAAACTTCAGAACACTTACTTAATGCTTCCTATGGCCAAACCCTGTCCTGAGCACTAGACATGGGATTATTTCTGTGCCTCAAACTGATTGTATTCTTGCCAAGACTTCACGTATTGCCAATGATCAGAGAGAAAAACAATCCTGGTAAATTGGTTTCCACTGTACCAAATATTCTTTCAGTGAGACAAAGTATGAAGGATTTTAATTAATAATATGAAAGGGTATTCCCTGACAGAAATAAATATATTATATAAAATGCTAAGCATGTCTAGATTTCATAAAATAATTTCCACCTGCCTTTCCATACAGTAGAGTACTAAAATCTCAAACTTGTAAGTAAATTATTTAAAACTAAAAATTCCCCAGGGTTGTGGAGTGCAGCTGCTGTGTACACTGCTTGCCTAGTAAGTTCAAGGACTTTCTTTCTTTGCAAACACCACAAAATAAATAAATAAATAAACAAATAAACAAATAGATAGATATTAGAGAGATGACTCAGTGGTTAAGGGCACTGGGTGCTCTTCCAGGGGACTCAGGCTCTGTTCCTAGCACTCCACATAGTGGTTCATAATTGCTTCTAACTCCAGTCCCAGGGATTCAATACTCTCTCTGGCCTGTACAGGCACTGCATTGAATATAGTGTACAGGCATACATGTAAACAAAACATCCATCAAATAAAAATACAAAAATAAATAAAATCTAAAACAAATCCACAAAAATAAATAAAAGAAGAAAACAAAAGTGTTTTATAATACCTTTAATAGAATGAACACAAGTTGTGTGATGTGTTCATATTTATAAATTAGAAAGACATCTTTGCATGAAGACATTCAATATCGACCTGGATGTAATGATGCGTGGATGTTCCCTTGGCACTAGTGGGGCTATAAATAGAAATATCATTTTGCAAATCAATGTAGCAATGCGTGTATCAGAATTTCCTAAGATATTTAAGTGCTTACTTTTGGCATTAACTCCTATTAAAAATCTATTTTGAGAAATGAAATTTAAAAATAAAGATTTCCCCACACCGCTATTTCAAAATAGTCATATTATAGAACAACCTAAATATATAAAATTACACATTTGAACAAAAATTTCTATTTACCTACTCAAATGAATATTATACATTACTGATAATAGACTTTGAGGCATTACAAAAACCAGATTATCTTAGGTGAAAACTTAGGTTTTAAAATTATATAAGGATTCACTGCCATACATAAGGATCACAAACACATGCTTATATCTGTAGAAAACAAAGCTATAGAGATTTTCATTTTAGAACTATGAAGAATTTCTCAGTTGGCTTATATCTGTGACATTTCTAACTAGATGACATTATTTTTAATCATAATAAATATTTCTCTAATGGAAAGTCAGGCATTGGTACATAACTAGGGAAGTTCTATTACCCCTTTCAGAAACAGAGACTAACTCCATGAGTTCTGCACACTTACAATTAATGCATCCCTTTCAGCAGGAATTTTACTAAGGTGAACGGTTGTGGGTCTTCTCAAACCTGCGACTGTCTGTTGGCCCAGTGACTGGCACTAGGTAAGGTGATAAATTTTTATATACATGAATATATATGAATATGAAAATTTGTTCCTGTTAAAAGACACCAATTTAAGTTTCTAGAAGAGAAACTATCAAATGTGTGCGTGTATTATTGCAAAGCACTCACAATATCACAAAAAATCCTGAAAAATAAGTTTTCATTCAGATTATCATCCCTCAAAAAACCATGAAGTATGAAGCAGAGGACTTTATGATACCACTACTATGATTTAAGCAAGAAAAGATTAACAGATTTCTGGTTATCACACTGAAATTCAATGCCATGCCTTCTGTCTCCTAACAAAACTGTGATATTTGAATAGATATTTACATGTGTCATGCAAAGGTAAGTTGTGAATCAAGAACTGTGTGTCAACTTTTCAAACAAGCTCACTGATTATTTGTCTCCGCTCATAAAATAGGAAAGTCTCTCATACAGATATGTGCATGTAAATGATTTTGCTATTAATATATGTAAGCTATAACTAATTTAAGAGATCAAGATAATAGCTAGAGAGATGGTCCATCAGCTATGGGCATGCCCTGTACCTCCAGAAGACCTGAGATTCATTCCCAATACCCAATTCTGGTAGCGCACAACCACCTGTGACTCCTGTTCCAAGAGCATCTATTGCTCTCTTCTGTACACCTTGGGCACCTGCATTCATGTGCACAAATCCACACTCAAACACATATAAAAGTAATTTTAAAAAGTAAAAAAAAAAAAATGCTATAAAAAAACCCAAACTTATGTATATGCTTACAAGTGAATGCATACATGAATGTGTGTGTATGTGTGTATGTGCAATCTGCATACATATACTAATTATATGCCATGAAATGAACTACTCTGCTACTTGACCAAACCCTGCAATCATGCAGTAGACCTTTGATAAGAAGGTAACTTAGCCAACTCAAAGTATGAAATTAAACTTAGCAACAATGACTGTGGTACATGTAGGCACCACAGTTCTGGTTGAAAGCATCCTGTGTAACTTACTCTTCCTTTATCCTTATCAGCAATGGCCAGAGCCAAGAACTCTCTGGATTAGACATCCTAAGATTCACTCTGTGGTGGATGTTAAGACCCTCAACCTAAAGCACCATTTGCAATCAACACAGAAGTGTGTATAGGAACCTTAAGTTAGTCTAAGAGTTTGTCTTAGCTCCTTTGTCTCCATGTGACACAAGGACTAGACAGAGAAGTTCAAAACTCTCAAAGGATGAAGACAAGGGCTGTTGCTGGAAAATATACAAGAACACTGTGGCTTGCTGAAAAGCCATATTTTCAATTTTCTCCTTAGCTTGAAAGATAAAAATACTATAGATAGATAAATAGATGATAGATACATAGATACATAGATAGATAGATAATAGATAGATAGATAGATAGATAGATAGATAGATAGATAGATAGAAAGATAATAGATACATAGACACAGAGATACATAGATAGATACATAGACATAGATAGATAGATAGATAGATAGATAGATAGATAGATAGATAGATAGATAGATAGATAGATACGATAGATACGATAGCATTATGCTGCTAAATGTGGAAAACAGTGAGAAAATACACACAAAGTACTGATAATAAATCTGAATCCAAGCATTGCCTCTGTTTTCCACCTTGGTTCCCTTTTACACATTATTTAATATCACTAACTCTTATTTTCTCATCTCAAAATTGAAAACAAAACAAACAAAACAAAACCTACCCCTATCCTCATGCGGTCACTGTCGGCTCCACTGAAAGCATTTAGATGTCAAGCACACTTACTGGGTGGGAAATTAAAGATGTAAATTAAGTTCAAAACACATTGTATAAAATTCTTAAAGAATTTATAAAAGATATTGTTGATTTAAATAATAAGAAACTGGAAAAAAGTTCAGTTCTCATCCTACTAATGTCTGGCTGTCTTAACCTAAAGTAGAGCTCTTTGAGAATCCATCACAAACACGTGCATGAGAAGGTCTGGGCTCCTTCTGATAGTCAATGCTATCTCTTTAAAACATTTTTCAATTCAAGGTTTCTTTTGTTTTTGTTTTTGAAGTAAGCAACTGAAGACACTTGGCAGATATCTTCTTATCCAGTTCCACTTGTACCTTCATTCAGTTGATCCCTCCTAAAACATAGCCCAGTATTGAATATGTATTTCACAGAGAGAAAATCTGACTGAAAGAAAAGCTTACCTGCAGTTCCAGAGAGTTCCACACTTAAGGTTCGCTCAATAGTCTTGTTCTCAAATGGGGAACCCTTGGGGTCACTGGAAGATATGGCACATTTATAAAAACAAACTGAAATGGAGTTGCTGTAGCCAAATGTATTAGAACCCCCTTCCCTTTCTGAAAATGCTTGCATTTCTTAATACTTACTTTGGTGACTCTGGGGTCAGAGGAAGAGATAAGGTTGTTGGTTTGGCTAAAGGAAAGAAGAAGAAACTAATTATAAAATATTGAGTCCTTTTCAGATCGACTTTCTGCTATGTTTAAGTAAGAAACAACCAGGCAACTGGAAGAATAAACTAAGGAAACCCCAGGTTGTTGGCTAAAAGTCAGACTACAGTCCGTTATGCTAAAACAAACTCCAAACAACATTTGAATCAGTGCAATAGCATTAGAGAACATATACAAACACAGAATTTCCCAACAAATGCACCATCTCGTTAAGGACACAAAATTTGCATCATACCATCAAAGAGAAATATTGTTTTCTGTTTTTAATTTGGAATCAGTACACGGTTTGTTTAGACAAGGAAACAGCAGACTAACTACAAGGTGACAGATCGTTATGAATATTCAGTTGATTTTACTCCTAAAACTTATAGTTTTATATCTAGCTCTGAGAATAGGAAATTTCTATGAGATGACTAAGGCCCAAGTAATAACCATCCTATTCACTGAAAATTAGTTGAGCGATGATGACAAATTGTCGCCATTGACCCAGATGGCTTAAATGGAGTTTGCATCCCAAATCTGATAGACAATAGAAAACATCCTAGTTGTCAGTTAAAAGATCAATGGATATTTCTCTAAAGCTCACTCTTCCATTCTCTCCTTAAGTGTCACCTGATCTCACTCCCTTTGATGTCTTTTCTCAACAAGAAATACATGATTAAGAAACTTCCCATTCTGATAGGTTAACTGCTCCTCCATGTCAGTCCTCTACTTTGAGTGGGAAGAATATAGATGATGAGAAATATATTATGTATATATATGCTTATCTATGGAGATGTATGCATGTAAGCTTTTGTCTTTTTTTTTTCTGTTAACTACTTTCAGAAAGTCAAGAGGTAGTTAGTTCCATGTGAAATGAAGATCATAGATTTGAAACAAAGAGTCTCTACAATAGTTTCTTACTTTACGGTTGGATACTCTCAGACACAAAGATGCTAAATGATGCCTACAGGACCATAAAATGGATTCTTGCCAGATTTAGGTACTCCGATATTTCCTTCCTCCTATTATCAAAAGGAATTAAATTTAATGCACTTTAAACTAAGTTAATCATCCCTAGTAATTAAGGCCCTTTGCAATGTAAAAATATTATTTATGTCCAAATTAGTCTGGAATAAGGTACTTTATGTGGAAAAATAGTATTTACATATTTAATTTGTGGACTAGGACTTAGTTTTTAAACAATTGAGTAGTAAGTATATCATCTATCCGATGTGCATCCAGAAATATGAAGCTCACGCTGTCTTCTACAAATTAGGTACATTGATTAATTGGCTTTTACATATATACAGATAGATGAGCTGATTGTACATTAATTTTTGAGTATGCCTAATTTAATCAGCCTTTCAAAAAGAATGAATTTATTAACAAATTTTATTCACTTTTATGGTATTTCTCTAATAGCCAGGATAATTTACACAGGCTCTATAGAAAATATCATCCAATAAGGAACAACGAACTTTTAAATCACACAATAAATGCACATTGAAAAGCAGAAATAGAGATGTAGAAAAGACACGTTAAATGCTTATACAAATGTTTCAAAAATCCAGATAGCTAGGTACAGGGAAGCCTAAAGCAACAGAGGAGAAGAACTGGCCACAAGCATGCTCAAAGCCAGCAGAGGCAAGTAGGTAGTGAAAAGTGTGCTCAAAGGGTTCAGTCCTGCGGCCACCCTCAGACTAGAACCCTGACATGAAGATTGGAACACACAGGTTATCTCATGAGGGCCACTAAGTTCATTTACAGGGAATGTCACTGGTGCTATTCCAAGCACTGCCTGACCACAGGGTGCAAGGCCCTCACGTCATGCTTCATGAAGATGCTATTTTTGAGTGAATAGATGATACTCAGCACACACTATCAACTAGGCAATTAGCATGAGGAACTAAAAAGTTCATGATGCCATAGTACAACAAAGAGTAGATCAAAAGCCCAATCAGGAACACATGCCTAGAACCCGGAAAGAAAGTCACCTAACCATTCTCATCAAAGGATCTCTGACTGTTCGTGTGAGTTCTACTTTCTAATTTTGAATAACTTAACTAATTTTGGAGAGTAAGCACCTATTGGTTATTAATAGCATGCCAGGCTTCATTTCTCCCAGGCGTCTAATAACTATGGCATTTCTTTTTCATTTGAATCAGCAGGCTTTGTCCTGTGATGAGCCTTTTAGGACTTACCACAAATTTTTACTTAAAAAAAAAAAATCTGCATATTGCCTGTCTCCCTCAGAGATTCCATCTCCCAGGAACCTATTTAATTGTTCAATGCCATCATTTGTAAAAGTTTACAGTAATATTTACTAGTCGGTAAACTTTAAGAAAATCTCAAAATCTAAAAGAATACAGGACAGAGAGAGGGGGAGAGGGAGAGGGAGAGGGAGAGGGAGAGGGAGAGGGAGAGGGAGAGGGAGAGGGAGAGGGAGAGGGAGAGGGAGAGGGAGAGGGAGAGGGAGAGGGAGAGGGAGAGGGAGAGGGAGAGGAAGAGAGAGAGAGAACTTTAAACTACATGCTTATTGACCAGATTCCTGAACATGGGATTTCAAAGAGCCTAAAACTCTCAGTTCAGCTCCAGGGAATGAATGGAGCTTGGTGAATTGGTCAGGAGGAGCCTTGGCCACCTCAGTCACTCACTAGATCAAGTTTAGTGGGCTCCTTTTCCTGGGCCTCCAACATCATCAATTTGTCTACTAAAACAAAACCAACACACAAATGATGGAGAGTGTGATGGGCAGCTAATCCTGGCAGGCAAGGCTGTAAGGGCATTTGGTCCATTTAGTGACATTTAGTTCTCCAAAGTGACAGGAAGAGATGAACAGCAAATTTGACACATCTGACAAGGAAAGAACAAACACAAAAATCTAATGGAGAGCCAATTTAAAATATTAAAGGAAAATTCCTAAAAGTACTCTAAAGTAGGAGGGCAGAGGAAGTACAAACCCCAAGGAAAAAAAATTTATTTAAAAGTACAAATTTATTCAACTCATTAAAACTTTAAGAATTATATAATAATATTTGGCATTTGGGGGCATATGAATAAAACTGTTACCTTCTTTTTCCACTCACATTTGAGGACTGGAGGGCCAGAGCTAAGAAATAAGTCTTAACTAATAATCTTCTCAAATTCTTTCTTATGACACGGAATAGTTCGGTAATTCTGCGAAAATGTGCTGTCAATTATTCTGTCACCTTTGCTAGGTTTTATATTAACTATGGGAATATTGACATGTTGCTGCTGTTCCTTAGCCTGCAATGACTATTCAACTGCATAAATGTTTTTAAACATCAAAAAAATATATCATCATCATCTCCTAAGCAGCAGCTGCATATCTGTATGAAATGATCACACTTCAAACAAGACAGGGTCTACTTAAAACCCTGAAGCTGTTGTTTAGAGAACCGGAAACACAAGAGAGGCATGTTTGTAGCTACTACAGAATATGTCTGCTTCTAGGACATGATTCCAGGTAGTAAGCAGAAGCTGGTATCTTTTTAAAGAAACAATTACTTTCATCAAACTGTATGCTTCCCGGATTTCAACATTTGGAAGAGGAAGAGGTGAGAGAAAAAAAGTGTTTCTCTGCCAAGAGAGAATTGCCCCAAATCACCAAATGTGCCTTGGAAGCACCAGCCTCCTGGATACATATGGGACTAATAAAGATCACCCCAGATGTTTTCTTTAATCTAGGTAATATTTTCTAAATACACAAGGCAGAGGAAATCAGAAATTTCCAAAACTCTTATATGCAAAGTAAAAAAAAAAAAAAAACAAATCTGTGAGCATAGCAGGTGGTCTGGAGAGATGGCTCAGTGGTTAAGAGCACTGGTTGCTCTTCCAGAGGATCCACGTTCAATTCCTAGGTTCAATTGTCAGCTCCCAACTGTCTATAACTCCAGTTCCAGGGGATCTGACACCCCCATAGCAATACACATAAAGTTAAGTAAAAAATTAAATAAGTAAATAAAATAATAGTTTAAAAAAAGTAAAATGAGAATGCATTTAATCAGAGAGACTACATAATGCTATTTCCTGCTTCTCGGGGTAGATGGAGACGTCCAGTGTCTCATTTTTTCCATGACTAGAAAGGGAAAATCAAAGAGCCCCACAAAGAATTGGCAAAGGATCGCACTTAACAGTCAATGATCTCAGTAATCCAGATGTGTATAAGCCTCAAAGGTATTGTGATCCCGGCAGCCCTACTCCACCCAGCTAACAATCCAGGTGTCTTTAGAGCTCATTTCTCATGCTACCGATCAGCTGAACGGGATGCAATGATTACTCTGTGTCCATGGAAGACCTTCACACCCCGTCTCTCCCCTTGCCTCAGACAAACACAGTTGGGATGAAGTGCGGGGTCCCTGTGTTGAAACTTCACCCCTGCGTTCAGCGCCCCTGCTGGCTGCTCGCTCTTCTTGGACCAGCCTACCTTGAGCATGTTGCGACTGTGGTTGTGTATGGGACTTCTTTTTGGAAGCGCATTTGTCTCTGCTGCTGTTCCTGTTCTCTGTGGGTTTGGTGTGAGGAGGGTCATCGTTTGTGGTCAGATACTTGAGAAGCTCTGAGCAGGGACGTCTTTGTGGCTTTTGCTGTTGACAAATGCTCTTTGCTTTATTGCTCCATGAATTCTCGGTCTTAAAAACAAGGCATAAAGAAAGCTAAAATTAGTGAAGTGAACCTTATCAGAAAGGATATAGGTTTTCTGAAGAGATGAGATTTTTTTCGGCAAAGTGCTCAGTCTAAGTGTACTGGATCTATGAGCTGTGAATAATTGTTTGCAGAACAAGGGAGAAAATTACATTTAAAATTCCTAAATGTCATTTATGCAGCTTTTTATTTCATTTCTCCTACATCCCGATGTTCCTACTCAGCAACATGTAACTAACAAGACCCTACAGCGCCTTTACTGTGAGGAAAGGGGGAAAAAAGCTACTTTAAACCTTAATTTACCGCTGACTGCTGAAGCCCAGTATTCACAACTCTCTTAAGTACCCCTTAACGCTTCGCTTTCGCTCACAGCGAATGGCAAGACAAACATTGTTTAATACAGCCCGCTAACTGAATTATGTCATTGCCAGCCTTTTCTCCAATTAATGGCAGAGATGGATCTTTCACAGTGAATATGAAACCGTCTTTCTCAGGTTAAACAGCTGGCAAAACACCCACCCTGCATCTTAAAGTCGCCCACAGACCACAGCTACCAGTCTGCCAGTAAATTGTGTTGTCGGGCAGACCACTGCGTGTATTAATCAAGTGGGAGAGGAACCACTCGTTCTGATAATCAGAAAAACAATGAGTAAGGGGAACTCATCCTAGATTCCCTAAGCCCCAGTACAGTGTTTGGAGACGCACTTTGTATCTGCTTCCCCGCTAGAGGCAGCTGCCAATCCCGGCTAAATTAATCCATACAAACTTTAGGTCTGTTAAACAGAACCGTGCAACTCCCCCAGTCCCACCCCTATCCTCCCCACTAATAAAAATGCTTGCATGCGTACCTTAGCAATGGCAGGGTTTGTTCTGATCCTGTGGGTGTGGTTTGCATGGTTCTGAGTGCTAAGACCGCTGCATTCATTGTAGCTGAGCTGAGTGTTGGCTGGTGCCAGTAGGAGCTTCTTAAGCTAGACACACACCAGAAAAAGGGAAAGCAAGAAAAGTTACACATCTTCTAAGCTTTGAAGAAGTAACTAAAACTTGAATAGAAATGAATTATATTTCTTTTTAACTATACCACACTTTACCCCAGAATGATAAAGGAAATATTTTCGTTTAAAAGAATAAGAAAATACCTAATTAAAAAAAAAGGATTTAAGATTACAGAACTACCTAGGAAAACATTTTCTTTTCTCTTATTTGAAACTTGACATTGACACCCTTAATTTTTAAATGATTTTTTACATAGAATAATGACACAACCATTCCTAAAGAGATTTGCAAGCAATATCAGGCTGGCTGGCCCACCAATGCTTTGAAGGGGCAGAGGTTAGGAACAAACCCTCCCTCTCTAGGCCCTTCAAGCTTACATGGTAATCAATGAGAACATCTTCTTCATCATGTTTCATAATTAAACATATTAAATGTATGGAATTAAAATAACATGTGGATTAGGGCAGTGCCTATCACTGGAGCAAGAAGGGAAAGAAAGGATTTGTCAATAGAATGCTGTTCAACAGCCCAGATATGAGCTGTGACACCAGCCAAGTATTTGTTGGTTCTGTTGGTTAGTGTCTTTGCTTTTGGAGTCAGGGCCCAGTATGCAGCCCTAAGAAGACTCCAACTGGGCATACTTCTCCCTCAGCCTCCTAAGTGCCTGGATGATAGATATGTGTTACAGTGCCTGGTTTTACCACTTACTGTTTTATCAACCCAGTTTCTTCATTGGTGTGGTTCACTCTCAAGAGCCACCCTGCTCTGACATGTAGGATGCCTTTAACTGAACAACACTTCTCAATTGAGCAAACAGTATAGATGCGAATCCTCATTCAGGAATTAGTATACTAGACTACAGAGACAGTGACACATGGAAGGCATGGCGATTGAGGGGAAATTTACACGCGTAACGTTTTCCCTCAAGAGCAGACATCTTAGACTACAAAAGTGAAACAAGCAAATCATATGGAGATTTGCCCATGTCAAGTTCCTCCAGACTTAACAATTTGAGAGAATCAACCTCCAAATAGCATGCCAGAGTGTTTTATTAAAGTTAGAATAATAGCGTTCAATAATTTACACAGCATTGCTCTTCCATGAGACTTATGGCAAATGACCATGAATGGCTATCATAGATGAGGAGACAAACTGTACTCGGAACTAATAAAATTCTGGTCAAGCATTTTGTTGAAAATAAAAGTCACGTCTCATGGCCAACAAATTTACTCCCCATTGCCTACCACAGATTTCAGTTACTTGGGCTGCAGAAGAGCTATTATTGTCCCATCTTCATAAAAAATGCTGATTGAAAGGTTTAAGCTCCAGCATAGTGCCTGACTTTGCAATTCTGTTTTTAGAATCATAGGCAAAGACAGGTAAACATTAGTATACAATCTGTTAACAGCAAAAACATGGAAAGAAAAAAAAACTAAATATTTCACCATGCTGGATTGCCTAATAAATCATAGCCTCTCCATAACAAAAAACAAAAAACAAACAACAAACAAACAAACAAAAAGAACAGTGTGTAACCTGTAACCACTAAAAAGTTCTGTATACACTGAAACCATATAAACAAACACCAAATAAACCAGACATGGCAGATTGTAGTTACATACTTGTACATACACGTGTACATACACACACACACACACACACACACGTAATTCTAATAATTTCAAAAAGAGGCTATTAATTCAAGAATGTGGAGCATGGGGAGCTTAAGAGGGACATGCTAGGAATGGCTTAAGGAATGATAGAAATGAGGAAATTAATAAAATTCTATTTTAATTTAAAAAGCATAAAAAGAAAAATTCAATGACATGTCCATCTTAAACCTTAAATTCAAAAAATAGTGAATCATTTTGATATAATGTTTTAAAAATCACAGGTGAATATTTAGTCTTTTTTTTTCCTAGACCTGTACTGTAAGCTTTCCCCACGAGCTTTAATAATTCTAAGACATAGAATCACATCTACAGGAAAGGTAAAAAATTGCTTTTATAAATAATTTTCATTTCATCATATAAGATGTACTATTAACACTTTTAATAGAGGATTACAGAATGGGCAAATCTAGGAAGGGTTGTGGGTTTTTCCCCTTTTGGTCTGAACTAAGAATCCAAACTGTTCCTATGCCATAGTTATGCACTGGGCAGCCAAAGGCAACTCTGACCACTGTTAAGTAGTAGGAAGGGTTCTTACTAGAGACGGCTCTTCTGCCTCCTGAGGGGGAGGGGTGCCGTCAGGCATGGAGGAAGGGCTGGCCTCGTTGTCAGTGGTCACGGCTCCATCTGTCAGTGCATCAAATGAGGGCAATCCGTCTTCATCCACGGGGAGACTGTCCAATGTCTCTGTGAGGACCGCTAGCAAGTTTGCCTCATTCTCTTCATCTATCTTCTGCAGAAGCATTAAAAAAAAAATACAGAAGACATGAGTGGGTTGACATGAGGAAGTAGACACCATGATTGATCATCAGAGGCTGAATATGTCCAGGCTGGTGAAGAAACTGTATGAGAAATCTTCAGTTCCCACAGCGGAGCACAAAGGATGTGTCTTTCTCAAACTCTTAACTCATGTTTAGTCTGAATCATATGATTAGCAAATACATCTACTGATCTTGGAACTGTCTGGTTTGACAATCTGCTAGGTCAATTCTTAATACTGTTGTATTATAGCCATTTTTATATCCTTATGCCTTCTGTTTCTAACTCAGGAAATCTCAAGCCCTGAGAGAATTTTAAGCATCATCTAATCTTCATATACAGTCCCTAGATCTCTCACACAGTATGCCACTCCAAATATTTAGATAACTTTGCACTCGAACACCATCAGAAACTTTAACAGTATATACTAAGGGAATCTACACACTTTTGTGATTTCAATTATAATCTCATCACTGCGCACTCACAAATCATTTATTTCTCTCCCTGACACCTCTCCAAACTTAAGTCATAAATCTCTGCCTACTGGATACTTCTACCACATTATAGCTCTCTTGTCTCCAAAACCCAAACTTGGGACCTTTCAGAGCAAAACTGTTCTTTCTCTTAACTTCTTTAGCTTGACTATCAATTCTTCAGTTTTGCACTCTGCAATATCTGGGTACCTTGCTATGAAGTCAGTTGCTAAGGAAACTTTCCTTTGCAAGGTATCTTCACCAGACTCATTTCTTGTGCCAGAGGTATAACACCAGCATGAGATGATTTTTAGTAGGGGCTTCTGCAATGTATTGTAGTTCCTGCATGAACTCATTTTCATGTGTGCTCATACAAAGCTAATCTTGAATTGTGTCTTCCACAGACATTATTGAATGCCTTAGTCATTGGGGATGTCATGGTAAGTATTGAAAATAGAAAAAAAAATGAGACTGAACTCTTCCCTCTACTGGAAAGGAAAATAATCTATAAACAAATTATGAGATAATATTAGTTTGGGGTCTCTGTACAAAAGCTGGGATGTCAGTATCTGTTAATATGACAGTGTGTTTTTGACTATGCATATAATCAACCAGCCTCAGTGCTGGGCACATGGAAGAAGCAGTCAATAGTTAGTTGAATAATTTATTGATGGTATTTATTGACACACACAGAAAAGGTGTACACCACTTTTCTTTCTTTCTTTTTGCATTCTACATTAAATGTCCAAGTTGACCTGTTTTTGAAGGGTCTTTCTTCTTTTCTTTTCTTTTCTTTTTTTTTTGTCAAGTTCTGTAAGCTATGACATTAACAATATGGCTAAATTATCCCACATGATTCTATTACAAAATGCACCTAAGTTGCTGACATCTAATGAAGCTGGCGATACCCACACTTCCTCTCTCACTAGCACTGAACTCTAGTTAATTGACCTGACAAAATTACAAGAATCACAGTAAAAGACAGCTAATCAGAAAATCAAATTGTATTACTAGAGAAATTAGGCAGGGCCTTATCACTTAGACATTCTATTTTCACAAGAAAAAAAAATAATGTTTTCCCTTATTACTGATCACTTTCTATCTGGAAGTCAAGTGACAGACTTTATTTTCTTTTAGATTCAAGAGGTCCAGAAGAGCCATTTTATTCTCTGTGGGTGTTAATATTTGCATGTGGCATGTCCCTACTGTCCCTGAATTTGAGAATATAGTCATGTACTTTGGGGCACATTACAGTTTAACACATGGATTGAATCTTAACTTCTAATGAAGAAGAGAAAGCCAACCAGAACTTCACAGTCCCTTTCAAATGGCACATTTACTTCCATCAACTGAACACATCAAAGTCTATAGATCACAATAACAACAAACAAACAACCCTCAGTCCACCCAGCCCCTCTGTATCTTTCCATATACTCTCAATAATAAATATAGGGAATTATTTTCCTTTTTTTTTTTGCCTACTAACGTAATCTAGTATCCAAAAATTCTGATGACACCATCTTGAGTATCCCTAAATTCTAATTACCTACCACCTGGCAAAAAATAAAAAACAAATGCAAATAATAAACTTATTAGTAACATTGTGTTTAAATAAAATATTCTACCAATTCTTATCAAAATAATGAAATTTACATTACTATAAGTTACTGTATTTTCTAATAAAATAATCCTCAGAGATTTCTCAAATACACATGCAAACCAAGGTACAGATTCACTTTTATTAAACTAAACACTTTTCATTTATGCTTATCCCATTTTCAAAAAGGTTCAGTTCACTGAATTCAAAAAAGAAAAAAATAAGAATGTTTACAAATAAATGAATAATTTTGTTTACCCTGATTTAAAATTTGTGTTTGGCTTTCCAGTGGTACTACAAGCTGCTATTTGCTTTCAATCACAGAATACAATAGCGCCTTGGCTCTATCCCTTGTGTAAACAAACTCTGATAATTCCAATCAAATCAAAATGACAAAGAACACTTAAATGAACTAGTTTTCACAGATTTCTTTAATAAGCACGAGTGAATGTATACCACACACAGTGGCAGAAATATTGGAGCTTGATTATGTCATAATTAATTTACAAGATCTGATTAAACCTCCAACTATTTTAATTCTCCTCTTTCCTGAAAGCACAACAGGAGGGGAGGGCTTGCAAAAGGGAGGTTATCACAGAAAATGTGTAGGTGTTGCTGAAATGCTTGGGTAGAGGAGGCTACTATTCACCCAGTACACACCAGTAAGAGCAGCCATTTTTATACCATGTTAACTAAGAACATGCATTATGTATGTTTATTATCCTTGTATGCTCCAAGACCATAATGGTTATTCTGAGTTTTGGAAGAATAAATGTTATGATCCCAAACTGTTTTTTTATTCATTATGAGAGCCTAATGATATGCCTCTGTGTCAAAGATCAACACATATTCTTACATGCAAAGCTGAGTGGATGCTGTCTCTCACTGTGGCAATTTCAATTAGTTTTGTGTGAGTTTCAGTAGTCATAGTTCCAGAGAAGCAATGGATGTGACAAAGAGGACTCTGTTAAACAATTAATGTCACTTTCCATTATTGCTCTGGTCCCAATTTACAGAGCAAATAAATCAAAGTCGCCGCAGATGAAGCACAGCAGCCTGTACACACATGTCTGTTGATATGTAACAGAGAATGGCACTGCATGAGCAAGCCTGGTGACATTGCAAGGTGACACAGCCTTGGCCTTTGCCCTGATCTCCAGTCTCACTTGAAATTACAATTTTATAAAACAGAATATTTCTCAGCTCTAGCCAAAAGAGTGGTTCTCAACCTGTGGGTAGAGAGCTCTTTGGGGTCACATATCAGATATCCTGTATATCATATATTTACAGTTCCTAACAGTAGCAAACTTACTGTTATGAAGTTGCAAGTAAATAATTTTCTGGTTGGGGTCACCACAAAGTAGGGAACTGTACTAAATGGTTTCAGCATTAGGGAGGTTGAGAATCACTGATTTAAAAGATTGAAAAGTAGGAAATGGAGAATGAGAGCCACCAACACTAGTTGTGTGGAGAGCACCGACTCCATTGGATGCCTTCTAGCAGAAGAGACAGGAAAGGCCCAGTCAACTAGCATCTCTATAGTTTCTCTGAAGCTATCAAGGGCATTTCGACAGGGTGGGGGGAAGGTGACAGGGTGGGGACAGAGGGTGGGGGAAGGTTTCAACCTTGGCTTCTCCTTACAGAATACAATTCTGCTGCTAGTTTTCTGACCTAAATAAAGGTCTGTGAGACTGTAAAACTCCACTCTCCAAAGGCTCTCCAGGAAGAAAGGAGGCACAGCAACAAAACCTCACTCCAGGTGTAAAGAATTTCCAGTGACAGATGATACATTGGCTTTTACACTGGCAAGCCCAAATCTGGAATCTGCAACAATTCCTAAGCCATGCCTCGTCATTAATAAATAATGGTTTTGAACAGTCAACAGAATCCGGAGACTCATCCCTGCTTTTTGAGACTCCAGTGTCCTGAAACGACTTGTTCACTGAGTGTGACATAATCCAAATGGCACAGGGGAAGAAGGTAGACCATGTTCCTCTGGGTCCCTAAGATCAGCTGAAGATTTAAATCCCAGACTCCAGGACTGAACTGGGATGTCTTGCTTTGTTGCACAGTAGCAAAAGGACCTTCCAACTGCTAAAGAAGAAAGACATGGTGGTTGGGCACACAGTGCATTCAGCTCATCCAGCCACATACCCTAGAGAGCAAATAAATCCACCCAATCAGGAGAAGATGAAGGACTCGGTTGCTAACTGACACCTGGAGGGAGAAACACAGAGGAAAACAGCATGTGGCATCCCAAAGGTTTCTAAATGCAGCCTATTATGGAAGGACCGTGCCCTGCTTATGATAGTAATTTTTTCTGCATCTTGTAGAATTGCAATTACACTCTGCATCCCCAGATTCTCACACTCGCTTGATCTCTGTTTGATAAAAATAGTTTAATAGCCATTTAATCACAGCTTCATTATCTTAGCTCTCTTAATGTGAATTAGGCCATGAGAATTCTGGCTTCCTCATTATTCAAATCATCAATAAGAAGGAAACTGGAGGGGGGGTCTTCTTATCACTCATTAATCAATTTCAGTTTCTTAGGAACTGTTGACTCAAAGATCAATCTGTGTGAGAGGTCACTTAACCTTCCAGTGTCTCTACTTTTCTCTATGCAAAGTTTCAGGTTTTCTGCCTCATTCTTGCTACAGAACACCTTTTTCTTCTTATGTATGTATGATTAATAAGAGAAAACATGTCAATGCAATTTGAGAATTCTTCAAGCTGGTTCTCAGAAGCATTTTCCAGTATACATACCCATCATCTTGATTACCCACATTTGAATTTCTT
Source organism: Mus caroli (assembly GCF_978045245.1). Lineage (NCBI taxonomy): Eukaryota > Metazoa > Chordata > Mammalia > Rodentia > Muridae > Mus > Mus caroli. The sequence goes on from NW_028227259.1 coordinate 54,054,046, forward strand.
CCTATGTGCACAATCTACCACTGGCTTTCCACTTTGGGCCAGCTTCCCCCAAGTACCCAGCATGCCCTAGGCCTCTTTCTTGCCCTATCCTGCTGATTTGGAAACAGCTAATGAAGATGAAATTAACTTCTACTTTAAGTGAGGTCTAATTAGGAAGGGAAATCTGCTAGAGTAACATCTGGTAGTGTATTCCAAAGCCAAATATAAATGACATTTTTGGATTATCCACTATTTTGGATTATTCATTCCACTACATCCTACCAAGAGTTCAAGTAAGTAAATAGAGAAGCAACTTTTATGATGTATTTGAAAGCCCAAATGAGGAATCCAGTTGATCATAGGCACCCTTACCTAAATCTCTCAAAATGCACAGAGTTCTTATATGAATTGGTAGACAACAATAACAACAACCAAGTCTACATTATGAATTTTGAATTTGATGCATAACATTACAGGGTTTGGAAGAAGCTTCATTCAAAGTAAATTAAGGTTTGTTGTTGCTGTTACTGTTGTTGTTGCTGTTGCTGCTGTTGTTCTTGTATTCTGAAATGAAGTAAAAAGACAACAATCTAGACTCACACCTCCCTGTAGTCAGGGCAACCCCATTTCTCCTTTTAGTGCTTGTTTGAGCTCCCAGAGTCATCTTGGTGGAAAGAGGAGTGAGATGTGTTGACTTTGTTCAAACAACTTTTTTCTACCTGCTTTCTTCTTTCCCTGCCTGTACTGTCATAATCCACTATGATATTTCTTGCTTCTCCAAGCAGGGACACCAACAGCTGGCCTGCCTCCCTTTTCCAATGATCAACAAGAAACAGGTAAGAGCTCCACATCGCCCACACAGGGGATCCTAGACCTTTCCCCATTATGTAAGCAGAGTTCCTAAAATATCTCACTCACTTCTATTTACCATATGGTATATATAACTTAGAATAAGGAACTGACATTGAAGGTAGAAAAAACAGGACATTAAAACCCCACAAGCATATGCAAGTAAAAGACAGTAATTTCAAACAGACCTCCTTAGTTTACAGCATACATTATAAAATACTTCAGTGTGTTTTCATATTTTATAGAGGCATCAAAGATTTGCTTATTGCCATTTATCCTTAGGACCAACAGCTTCCGCTGGGTGCTAAAGTGCTAAACTTTAAGGGCCAAGAGAAAGAATACAAATTTTAAACTCATTATCTGGGTACACATACAGACCATGTAATATATACTTATAATATCCCTCTTAGATCCCATGTATGCACATATATATGTGTGTACATGTATATTTATGTACATATATGTATATATAAAACAAGTACACATTTTAAAAACAGTACATTCTATATCTATATCTATATCTATATCTATATCTATATCTATATACATATACATATACATATACATATACATATACATATACATATACATATACATATACATATACATATACATATACATATATGACTAGGTACTGTTTTATACTATATATAATATATATGACTAGGTACTATTATTTATATTTATTTTATATTTATATATATAAAATAAAATTCTCTAGTCTGTTCTTGCATAGTTACTTGTAGTTGAATAGATAACAATATGTGATCAGCACTTTATACTCTGTCTCAGTTATGCATTTCAACTGAGGGATGCAATGATCAAGAACTAAGGTTAATACTTTCAAAGATGAAATAAAATGCAAGTGGAAATAAAATACAGGGAAATCTGAAGATTCTTTTTCTTTCTGCATGGATATATTTAGATCTGTACGAATCCATTTAATTCCCATGAATACATATGACCCTACTTAAGCAAGCATAAAATTCATATTCACATCTGTACTTAGGTTCCACACTAACTTATTAACTTATATCACAATATTCATGAGCTAATAAGCATGTAGGGAACATGTGGAATTCATTACTATGAAGCCCTTGTAGGAACCAAAGTGTAAACACAGAAGTTCAATAGAATGGTTGGTGTGGGCAAAATGAGCTATTTCAGATGAGAGACAGGAAAGCTATGCTTCATATCTGTTTCTCACAGTAGGAGGAAGACGGAACAGAGTGGTGGCAGGACGCTCAAGAAACTCGACAAGAGCCAGCAAGGCATTCCTTTTGACCTTGGATGTAAATGAAGAGAAACATCTTTGCAGAGAGTTCAATGACACCAGACAGCAGACTAAGAGAACAGATGCTCCCATTCTCAGCTGCACAGGTGCCAGTGAAGATACTCAAATCTGGATGCATGGCACGATCAAGAATGACCATCTTCCGCTGTCAACACAGAAAACTAAGTAGCCATGATAAAAATTGGTCAAGTCTCATCCCTTTCCTTGCCAGATCCTACTCAGGCCCCTTCAGATTTCCAAAAATAAAACCCCAAATCCAAATGGTTTACATAGTAGCTAGGTGTTCACCAAATGAATTATTATCCAATGGTGGCCAGCCTCACAGGGCTGGCCCACACCATCACAGTTTAAATGGGACATGTGGTTATCCCTTTCTAAAGGCAGCATCATTTCAGCATCAATGCCACCATTTACCTGGCTGAATTCTTGTCAACTGCTCCACAAAGCACCAGGTATACACTTCTGGGTCTTGTGCATTTGATGTTTCCTAACCTTATAAGGCTCTCCTGCAGCTGACCACATGTTCTACCCTCTTTTTCCTTCATTCACTCAAATAGACCCTCTTAGTGAAGACTTCCCAATGATGCTAGTTACAACCTTGCCACCTTCCCTAGCCTATGACTCTTTGACACTTGTCTCTACAGCTCATCGTGTATCTTAGTGACTTTGCTTGTTCATATTCTATCTAAAACAACATCTCTGAATTTGATTAGCATTAGTATACTTGGCTTATAGAGCTGGGAGTGCATTTGAATGGTAGAGAGCTGGACTAGTATGTAGGAAGCTGTGGGGTTTAGCAGAGAAAATAAAAAGACACCAAGCATATTGGATATGGCTAATTTAAATGAATAAGAACTTTCACAGAACACCCAGAATACATTGTGACATTTCATTTTTCATTTGTTTTTACTTTTCTCTGTAATTTCCACCTCCACCCACCTCCAGCATATTTATCTTCTTAATAATGTTTATCTTCAGCTATGATTTAAAATTAGTTTGCATTCATCTCACACATACCAGATGATAGTCCAGGCAAGCAGCCAATATATTCTTGATGGGAAAGAAGGAAATACGAAAAGTTAAGAATCTAGAAGGGCTACTTCTGAAATTGCCCATCACGGATGTGATATCTCTAGTTAAAAAAAATCAAAATGACCTTTTTAAATACAGTGATGAATCCCTCTCAGTCCTGTTTGGGAGCAGAAACTGGAACACATCACCAAGCAGCCAATTTGCAAACATTTTAGAAGAAACAGAATGGCAAAACCATTCATGAAAGAAAATCTTGCCATATAAACTTATAATCTGTGCCCTTTGGAATTCCAGGTGACCAAAAGAGAATAAAATATTGATACAGTCTATCAGGATCACCTGTATCACTGCATAACAGGGTCTTCTCTGAGTGGCAGGTGTCTACTCATCTTAGCTTAGGACTTTAAATTGGTTTTCTATGGAACAGTAGTCATTAGTATAGTGGCTGTAAGAATCAATAGTGAATATCAATTTGATGTATGTTATGCATTATATCACTGGATTTAAAGGCTTGTGTATTTTAGAAAGCAACAATTCCAGTGAATTATTTAGCTTATAAATGAACAAAGGAGACATTGCCACTGCATTAAGCATACAACTGAGTCATTTTGGGTTTGTCTCAGGATTAAAAAGAAGAAGAACAAGAAAAACAAGAAAAGCAAGCTGAAAAGTAAGTGAGAGACAGAGAAAGAGAGAGAGAGAGAGAGAGAGAGAGAGAGAGAGAGAGAGAGAGAAAGACAGAGCAGTGTGAACCTGGAGACAGTAACACTTCAGTTTTCTCAATCCTCTTTGATTAAACCAAAATAAAACATAATCTGTTGCTAAAAGTAATTATAAGATACTGATCATTGTCTTACAGCTAAATTTTTTTCTATTCATTTACTGTTATAATTCTCTTGGATGGATGCTACTTTAATTTAAAGCATCAAGAAAGAACAGCTTATTTTTAAATATAGTACTTTTATTTATCCTCTTAGAATTCCATCTCTGTATGCAACACATATTGATCATGCCCACCCTCAACCTTTTTGCTACACTTTATCTTGATCCCACCTAAGTCACTTTCCCAACTTTGTGGCCTCTTCTTGTTCTTTTTTAAATAACTCACTGAGTCCAATTAGTGGTGGTCTGTATGCATAGATGTAAAGTCATCCAGTGGAGCATGGGCAACCTACCCGGGATCACACCCCAAAGAAACCCAACTGTAGTCATCAACTTCCAATGGATCCCCACCTAAGAGTAGAGCATTGGATTCTCACCTAGGAGTAGAGAAGTATGCATCCCTCCCCCATCCATGTAGTAATGTTGGCTGGCTTGATCTTCTGTAGGTCTTGGGCTGGCAACTATAGCTATAGCAGTTGATTTTACTGAATGCTTCTGATGTAACCTAATGCTGAGTTAATTAGCATATGTGCACTATTTCACTTAAAGTATCCATTTAATGAGAGGCAGAGTTGGATATCAAGCTAAACATATTTGATAAAATATGGCTCTCGTGTTCTGTGTTGAAATTTTATAGAAGAGAACATTTTATAGGAATAGGGGGTAAATTTGTGCTATTCTAATCTATCTTCCTATCAGAAGGCATATCTATCCTTACCAACAGACTACAAAACAAGATGTCCATGCACTTATACCCAGGAAACATGTAATCTTCTATGTGGAAAGAGGGGATGGCTTTAGAATTGCTTCTCATCGTTTTTGCTGGCTCATGTTACTTCATAATCTGTCTTTACTCCTAGTGAATGGAATTGGTTCTTCTGCTAGAATGTTTTCTTTTCCCTTTCCTCCATTTGTTCCTGCCACCCCCATATCAAAGCTGACCTTAAACACTCTCTCCTCTGTAAGATAGTTTTGCACAAACCCAGATTTTCTAGACCTCTCAAGGTTCCCAGCTTCTTTATTTGACTAACAGGTGTCCTGAGAACAGAAACATGGAGTTCTGAAGCCCATCATGGATCACTAAGTCTAGATCTCTAGATCAACGTCAGCAGGATAACAGCATTAAAAATAATGAGTAGGCAAAACCAATATGAATAAGGGTTCAACAATTACAAAACAACAAAAGGAGAAATCAAGAAATTTAACCAGCCATTTTTAATGGCTTCCATAATACTATGGTGGAACAACATACGGCCAACAGATAACAAGAGGACAATGTTAAGTTGGGCAATGCTATTACATAGGAGAAGCGTTGAGTAAACTTCTTCAAGATGAAGTCCCAACTGATCTAAGTCTGCATATGAGTGAGAAAGAAAGAGAGAGGGAGTAAGAAAAGGAGAAAGAGGAAGGGCGGAATGAAGGGAAGAGAGAGCAGTTGAAGTAATAAGAGGTAATAAATGTATAAACCGTAAGATGAGAACTTCAATGAATAACAATTTAACTTTATAAAGTTTGCATTTCAATACTCAAAAACTGTAACCAGCAATCGCCCATGAGCCCTAATCTGTCTGGACACCAGCAGCAGATCTTCAGAGAGAAGGTGGCTGTAAATAACTTACATGGCTTTCTTGTGTCAAATTAGCAGATGATATGAATCAAGGGCAGAGATTTTTGTCCTTTTTTGGAGTGACGATGTAAGCAATCTTTATTCTATATATGATAGTACATTTTCTGTCTTAAAAAAAATGCTTAGACAGCATCATCAAAAGGGTCAATGTTACTTGTTCACAAAGACTGAGCACCACGGGATATGTGGGAGATTGTGCAGCTGCAGATCCCCAGCACCTGGATCTATGTGGCATTTCAGGTTGGGGACACTAAGAAGCAGACAGTATCACATGATCTGATTACTGTGCTATACCAGCAATAGCATAGAATGAACAAAAATCGTCTCAGGGTAGATGCAAGCTATTCCGAGGCAAGCCTGTCCTCTGTGGGGCCATCTGGGGTAAAGGAAATCAAAGTGTGCTTCCTGGTAATCCTCTGTGCTGTCCCTGGCCCTTCCCCAAGAGAGCAGAAACCATTAGAGCTGAGATTGGATCTGAGACTCCTTGAGCAACTTTCCTACCCCGCTGAAGTGCTCTGCACAGACGAGTGGGTTGTCGATAAATAGTTGCCAAATAAATACAATATGAGAGCTTCATTTTCTCAATGATTTCACATCTAACAATTCTACATGCGGTTTACTTTCCGAAGCTTCTGAATAAGTTTGCAATCTCCTAGGATTTAGATATTGAGCTTCCTTTTAATGCCACACTGAGTGCACCTTTCATGAAGAATCTTTAAACACTTTCCACTGAGTTAGTTCTAAATGCAGCCTCCTTTGTGGTTACTGGTGATGTGTATGCATACGCAGGGAGCATGCATAGTGAGGGAGCATGAGATCCCCGTTAGACAAAGTGGCCTATAACATCCCTAACTTTATTTTTTCAGTAAGTTTGATATCAGGGCCTTAAAAAGCACAATCCCCTGTAGTAGTATGGGATAGAACAAGAGTACACCAGTCCAATCTGGATAAGAATTTAGAGTTACAAAACAACAAAAAGAGAAATTGGGTAATTTAACCCACTTATCCTTTCGTGATTCTCATAATACCAGGATGGAGTAACAGACAAGCAACAGATAGGGAGAGTGAGGAGTCAAATCAGGCAATACTGTTACTTAGGAGTTAAGAAGGATGTCGTTGATAGTGCTGAGCGAACTTCTTTAAGATCCACTCTCAACTGATCTATGTCTGCATTTGTTCTGATCTAGGACAGCATGATGGTTAGTTTTGCCAATGGATCCTGTTGCTTTCCAGGAGGATAAAAGAAAGTAACATTGAAGAAATCTATTTCTTGTAGTGCTATTTTCCTTCTTTAAGACTCAACATCTTTTAAAATATCATGGATTGGTAGAAATCTTAATATATTGACTTCCAAAGAAATAATCGAGCATAATTACCAAAATTAGGCATCTAAATCTGTGTTTTCCAATAGACAATATGCACCTCAGAGCTAGCTATTGTGATTTGCACATCAAACTGGTTCTGAACAACATTAACAATTACTGATTGAGACTTCACTATGTACCAGGCAGTCTCAATACTGGGAATATTAGCAATGAACAAAATAAATAAAATTCTTTCCCTCAGAGAACTTATTGTGAGCAAGAAAGGAGATGAGTGATTGACAACATAAATTACTATAAACACAATAAACAACTGTGAAGAATAAAAGAATGGCTAAAGCAATATGAACGCTACTCACAGTTAAGAGAAGCCAAACATATTTAAAAATCAGATTTAATTATAAAAGCAAAGCATGAACAGTTTTCTTAGGAAAGACTTCACACTGAGATAGCTTAGAAGCACTTAAAGTTGAAAATATAATTGGTACTACAAGGACTTGACTCACAGAACAGCTTGCTACTATCTTTTATATGAAATGAAAGGTAGCCGGAGAGCAGTAATTTTCAATACTGCCTATTCAATAGAATCATGTATGTGCTTTAAAAATATTTATGCTTTAGCCTTATTCCAGAGCAATTAAATCAGCACCTTTGCAAATGGGAGTTAGTATTTTTAAAGCGTCCCAGGTGGAATTCTAATGGAAGCCAGGACTGAGAATCACTCCTATAAAAGACAAAATGGTGGTACTTTTGAGGAAAGAGAAAAATGAGTGTTCCCATCATGAGCTCAAGCAAACAAAGCTTGCCAATAGATAACGTCCACCTGTCCTACTTCAGGATGCCCAGAAATCTTCACATGTCTAAGGAATACAGATATTACAACATATCCTGGAGCCTGTACAAGCAGAGCTCATGTACCTGTCTTAGTTTCTTTCTTTCTTTCTTTCTTTCTTTCTTTCTTTCTTTCTTTCTTTCTTTCTTTCTTTCTTTCTTTCTTTCTTTCTTTCTCTTTCTTTCTTTCTTTCTTTCTTTCTCTTTCTTTCTTTCTTTCTCTCTCTTTCTTTCTTTCCTTTCTTTCTTTCTTCCTTTCTTTTTTTTTTTTTTTTGGTTTTTTGAGACAGAGTTTCTCTGTATAGTCCTGGCTGTCCTGGAACTCACTCTGTAAACCAGGCTGGCCTCGAACTCAGAAATTCTCCTGCCTCTGCCTCCCAAGTGCTGGGATTAAAGGCATGCACCACCATGCCGGGGTACCTGTCTTAGTCTTACTTCAAGACCTACAATTCCTTTAAATAGTTCAGACCTCTGGTATTAGATAGGGGCACCCACCAACAAAGACCTTTTACTGCTAATGTCAAATTAAGTGGCTTGTAAATAAATAAATAAATAAAAATAAATAAATAAATAAACAATAACAAAACCAGCAAGAAAAACAAAAATAACATCAGGTCTCATAGACCAGACAGCCTACTTAAATTGGGTTTAAAACTAAAAGGACACCCAAGAGAATCAGTATAAGAAGTGTTTTTATAACCACCAATGTAATGGCATGCATTTCAGATTAAATTGTTCAAAATATTTACTGAATTTGGATTATACTTAGAGTTGTATTGAATTTATTTCTTGCTCATAAAACTTTGCGATAGCAAGTGGGAAATAACAGCCAGTGTAAAAACAGTAATAGAATGTGTATGAGACTCTAGCAAAGGCCGTGGCTCAGCAGAGTCCCCACAGTGTCTGTCCCTAACCTGCTCAGAATCTTCAGTAACCCAGCTGGGAGCAGTAGTGATAGACAAACTTTCCAATACTGTTGGGCTAGTGCCAGTCAGCAGCTGTAATCTGTTCACTCAGGGCTCAAAGATCTGATGCTATCAGTTAGACTTGGCTGGCCCCAGAGTGGATCCTTTTGCCTCCAGGCACAGTGTGAAAACATCAGGCTTTAGCAATTAATAGCAAAATAGTTAGATGCCACTAAAGCATCAATTGCTACTCAATTTGACCCTGGAAGAGCATTCAATATTCTCCAAACATTAACCCAAGGCCTCTCGTTTCAGTGCTTCCCTCATCAATATCATGTCCATTGTGAGTAATTACAAAACACAGATTGGAAATCTTATGGGATTTTGCCTTTGAAGAGTGAGATTAAGTTCTAATTTTATCATATAGAAGCTTGTGTCATTTGGAAAGTCATTTGGGGCTGCTGAACTTGGCACTCTCAGCTGAAGATAGTTGCTTGGTAATAGTATGTGATGCTATGCACAAAGTATGCCATAGACCTCCATAGAAATATTTCCTACTCCAAAGAATTTTCAACATGTTACATCATCAACAAAGAACAAACATTCCAAAGAAACCGCAGAAAGCTACATAGCATAAAGACTTATTCTATTACTTAAGATGTGCCACAGACTAATCTTTATCAGTGTGGTTGAATCCAGAGGATAAAAGTCCCACAGATTCTACCTTCAAGTCTGAACACCCCACCTAGATAAAAATATTATTTTTAAAACAAAGCAGAAATGAATGATTCATAAGAAATATAACAGAAAAAAAGTATGTATGAAAAGTTGTTTTTGAGGGTAATGGAGGAAGATATAAAATAATTTGTCTTATTTAAGAATATGACTAGGAGACATAATCTTCAATATATATGATATATATTTTACTTAAATTTACTTAAATAAACTAGGTTTATTGTATAGGCATAATACACTGACATGCTTAACCCTTAAATATATAGAGATTTTTTTCTCAATCAAAATAGAAGGGCCACAATATACGGTGATCCAAGGCTAATGTCATATTTTCTTTGCCCAACTCTTCCATTTCTTCTTTCATTCACTAGGCTAAGGAAATGCCTTGGAAGGTAGGAATCTCAAGCAAGTAGGGGAGAAAAGGTAAACTTAAAAAACATTATCCCCAGTTTTACAGTGAAACATTATCTTAGCTAGCCTATATTCATTCATTCATTCATTCATTCATTCATTCACAAGCAAATAAAATTACTTGTTTAATTAATGCTAAAATGGGCTAATTAATGGAAATATGGAGAAAAAGGAAATTAGGAAAAGAAACTAGAATAGACAAATACTTGATGTTATTCTCACTTTTGTTGAAGATGAAGTCCTCTTTCCATAGTCTACTGTTATTTAGGGCTGTGGACTTTGGGAAATAATTACTGGCATTAAAATATGAATTAAAGTTTTAATCACCATCTAGGACTTTTTAATAGCTCCTTATTCTTAACACTATCAAGATTCTCTTTGTGAGCCATGGTGATCATAAAGTATAAAAGGAGCACCCAGATTCATCTTTGAGCTTTTGATACAGTCATCAGAGTCAACTCCCCTGGAGGTCAAGTAGATTCAGTCACCACTTACAAGAATCCTGATTTTCAGAAACAGTCCACCTATACAAGCTATAAGATGCAATCAATATACAGCCACCTGATGTATGGCAGCTCATACGGGGTCGACGTGCTCATTAATAATACCTTAATCTTCAAAAATAAAATGTTATCTCAAGATAAAGACAAAAGACCTTGTGACATGTGATAAGAATATTGTTATACACGACACTGTGCTATTTCCTTCTAGCTACACAATAATCCCTTCTATAAGCATTATTGTTGTACTCTACAAACAGGGCAGAGCCTTGAAGAGATTAAGGCTTCAACACAGGTGACATACCAAACACAGGACAGACTGGTAATTCAAGCAGAGTCTTATTTTCTTGAGTGAACTTAACCTTTTCTGAGCATTTTTCTATGGAGGGGATTTAAATCTCTTCCTGCTTCAAAGATTAAAAAAAATTACACTTAATGGTTCATTTTATTTTCAAGACATCTTTGGGGGAAAATACAGCTCACTGAATATTCTAGAAAAAGAAAAGTCACATGTTTCATTGCTTCTAATGAGTTGTTGCAGTTCAGAAGTTTCATTACATTCTGACAATTAAGTTGCTAATAAACTGAGGAGCCACTAATTGACTTATCCATCTCACAAACCCCAGATCCGGCAACCTAGAACACAGTTTCCATCACTGGTCCCCAAATCACTCAGCATTTTGCAATCAACTTTGTGATTCAATTTGCTTTGGGTAATTTACACATTGTTCTTATACTTGACATGAAGTCCTGATTGGGAACACACATGCCCATGGTCAGATCCTCACTAGTAACATGTTGTACTGCTGCAGACGGTATCATCAGATCGAGTGACTGGAGAGGGCTATGCTGGAATTCACACAATGGCTGAGGACCCAATATTAAAAAAAAAAAAAAAGTATGGTAATTGAAACCAAAGAATCTTAGGGAATGCAGTCAATTTCACAGAGTCCCAAAAGGTCACTCTATTCAATTTATACTAGAGGCTCTGCACAATATTGAAAATAAAAATGAGAAAGCAAATAATCTTATCAGTTGTCCAGGCTTTAACAATTTACTGACTATATAAAACAAACTACTGATTACCAAAAGGAATGCATTGCCAGTGCGAGGCATCATGTTTAGCCCATCAGATTCTTGTACAGAAGTTAGCATTATGGATGCATTGCTAAATATGTCACCATTTCCTTATTAACTACTCTGTTCAGCTCCAGTGAGAGCAAACCTTTATGAGGTCGTGTTCCTTAGTTCCACTGATGATGCTGAAGGCTCCCTGAAAGCCTGCTGTCTGATCAAACTGTTGCTCTAAGCGTTGTCTGCTGAGGCTGTTAGAAACAAGAACAAGAAGCACACCGAAGCCAATGCTTCTCATACATTGATGTGCACACACAGCACCTGAAGATGGTAAACTTCAGGTTCTGTTTCAGGATATGTGGAATGAAGATATCCTGGGCCATTAACAAACCCCCAGGTGATCATAAGCTACTTATCACATAGGCATCACACAGGTAGGGTAGAGTAGCAAGGATCTCGTTTTCTTTTTGTGTGCATTAAGTTACACTCTTTAAAATATGCAGTTAATATCCATTATTTGTCCAAAAATGGGTTTCATTGTAAGATATTTATCTTCTAAATTACATTTATTCATTTATTTATTTTGAGTGTGTGTGTGTGTGTGTGTGTGTGTGCATACTTTTACTAGCATGGTAAGTCACACTTGTCTTCACCTGACAACTTGATGGAGTCAGTTCTCTTCTTCTACTATATGGGTCTGAGACTGGTGCAGGCCATCAGGCTTGTCAACAAAGCCCCTTAGTCTCCTGAACCGTCTCACTCAGGTATCTAATGTGCTATGATCATTGTCTACATCCTTTAATCGAGTCAGAACATCCTTCCATTCCTTTCCTGAATCATACAGAGCAGGGGAAGGAAAAAAAAAGAGCTGGAGTATACCAAATCCTCTCTTTTATTTTTTTTCTTGGTTATTTTATTTATTTACATTTCCAATGTTATCCCCATTTCCAGTTTCCCCTCCACAAGTACCCTACCCCCCCTCCCTCTCCTTGCCTCTATGAGGGTGCTCCCCCACCTGACCACTCCACTCCTGCCTCAGCAACCTAGCATTCCCCTATCCTGGGTCATCAAGCATTCACAAGACCAAAGGGCTCCCTTCCCAGTGATGCCAGATAAAGCCCATCCTCTACTACATATCCAGCTGGAGCCATGGGTCCTCCCACCCCCAGTGATTACTCTTTGGTTGGCAGTTTAGTCCCTGGGAGGTGGGGGGCATCTGATTGATTGATATTGTTGTTCTTCCTATGGGGTTGCAAATCCTTTCAGCTCTTGTTTCTCCTGTCTTGTAGAGGTGTACTGCCACAGTCTGCATAAAAACTTGTATGTTAACTGCCATTCCATTCATGCTGGTTCATGTTACAAAATGGAAGTGTCTCTCCATAATAATCCTAGACATAGCTTTTCCTTGGGTAACATGGTTTTGTTCACAAAGGGTTTCTTAGCATTATAAGATTAGTTAATGACACTTACTGAACTGAAATTGTCATCTGAAAGTTTTACATCTTAGAAAGTAATCAGAAAATGTAGAGAAATGGGAGTCAAGGAGCAGCTGACCACTTCAGAAAGGAAGTACCTTTATGGCCACATTCATAGCCCTGACACTGATCTCTGGGGCTGTCCCCATTTCCACTTACCCCCCAATCATGTCATTCAATACCTGCCTATGTTCCCAGTACTCGAGTCCCTCTGATCTCCCTTTTCCAATTCTTTCTCTCTTTTATACATCCTCGTTTGACCATTTCTCATATCAAACATTTCCACCCATTTTTTGTTCTTCATAGAAGTGGCATGGGTTACCTTGTGCTTGTGTTCTTCTGTCTCATGAAATATTGGTTAAGTGCACAAGCCTCAGTCTTTCATCATTCCATTATGTTTGATACATCATAACAGGTTTTATTTTTTGTGTATAAAGTCTACTTTTATCCAAGGCTCAAACACCATCACAGAAATGAGAGGAATGAAGAATGCACAAGCAAGAAGATGAGAGAGATTGCTGTGAGATTCTGTCTTCTAATTCATGGTATGGCTGGTGTGCCTAAGAACTGACATCAGGAATGGGCTTCCAGTGACCTTCCAACTGGATTTCTCTGTGTCCTACATTCAAGGTCTACAGTGTCTTTAACATCTGGATCTGGTTAAAATGGTGTAGACAAGACTGGGCCCACTGATACATCATTGTGGGTAGAGCAGGTGACCTCAGCCTCTATTGAGGAGTTAAGCTGTTTATAATTGGGGGTTGGGGGAGAGAGTCATATTCTGCAGTGTATAGGTACAGGTAGATTTTTCTTGTTCAAGTAAATGATATCCACTCATGCTCAAAAAAAACCAACTGTAATTTTATTTAAGGATTTATAAAGAAGATGGAGGACTTAGAAGGAGGAAGAGGCTGAGAAAGGGTAATGGAAGGGGATATGGTCAAATTTGTGTGGTGATGAGGGTGTGTGAGTGTGTGTGTTTGTGTGTGTGTGTTTGTAAAAATAAATAAAATTCAGCAAAAATAAATATTAATGAAATATTTAACTTAGAGCATTTATATTGTATATACTTTATTAGACACTGTTACAATATGCCCTTGGATTATCATTTATTAAACATGTGAAGGAAAATTTGTTATATTTCAATGATATCTCAGATAAATGAGATACATTTTAGAGAGCAGAACATACACTAGATTAATCTCAAATTTAGGTTCAACGTATTTGCATATTTGTATCCAAGAAACACTTATCCCCAGGAAACCTTTGATGGTTATAGGAAGGAGGAATGCAACGTAAACGTCCTTCTTTTTTGTATTCTTTTTTTTAAAAATACTTTTTAAATTTATTTTTTATGTATATGAGTACAGTGCAGTTGTCTTTAGACACACACTAGAAGAGTGCATTGGATCCCATTACAGATGGTTGTGAGCCACCATGGGGTTGCTGGGAACTGAACTCAGGACCTCTGAAAGATCAGTCAGTGAACCACTGAGCCATCTCTCCAGCCCCAGTAAATGTTCTTCTTGTATTTAAAAGAACTCCTCATGTTGTCTACATTCTCACTGATACTCAGACGACTGCTTTCTATGTCCTACCCATAAAGGTAGAGAGGATTTTAATAAAGTTACAAAAAAATTTAGAAAACATCTTAAAAAACTCAAAGTTTTAATATTTTTGGAGCATCTTCTAGGTATAGTTTAGCCTGTAGGTTTAAGTGTGAGATCTCCAGCAAAGCTATGAACTGATTACTGAGGGCTGTAGGATCTGAAGGGAGGTTGCTGGTCCTGACTCCTCTCTACACCAAGTAATGGCACCTCCGGGAGCTACTAAATTCCTCTGGTATTCCATTTCCCACCCATAGTTAAGCCAATGATTAAATACCTAACGTGTGCCTTGTTGCAAGGATCGAATGAATTAAAACATGTTAAATGCTCAGAATGCTGCCAGACACATACGGGCTGTCCATAAATTTTAACTATCATCAGTGTTCATTTTATTATCCTCAAAGGGCTTATAATCTAGTCAAGGAAGTGAGACAGGAATAGTAAAAATATAACTAACTCCACAAGGCTATGTGTACATGACAAGTAGCAGATAAGTCACCCAGATAAGGAGTGTGTGCTCTGAGGAGAATCATTTAGAGTTTTAAATAATGTTGCCAAGAATCCTGGCAACAAATTTCTTATCAGGTCACAGGACTTTTAGAGTAGTTATGTTATTTTGGTCATGGAAATCTTTTCAACAACTTGTTCAGAACAGAATTCTCCTCCCATCTGGACAAAAGAGGCCATCCAGGCTTTGCCTCTGATGGAGAGTGTAAGGGTGGGAGGGGGGCAGTGTGTGTGTGGAAAGAAGTAATGTCGGAGAGAAGACTAGACTTCAAACAAGTCTTAATAGGAACCTAGTTGACCACTGGAGATTATACACATTTCCGATGTGCTGCAGTGTTTAGCCAGACCAAGAGGCCTCAGACATAAACAGTTCCATGGATTTAGCATAGCAACCTAGCTTTAGAAAAGAAATTTGAAGTCTGTAAACGAGGGTGGCCTTGCCCTACAAGGTGAGTTTTTAAATGAAGATAAGCATTGTACTGAAATGTTTCACTCAAAGGCAGATAGATTAAAAGTCTAAAAAATGTTTATCAATGTACATTTCCTGGGGAGCATATGCCATTTATCTTTGTATCCCAGGCATCTAATAAGACGGAGCAAGCCAAGAATGAATGACCCTCAGATGGATGGATGAGCAGATATGAAGGAAATCAGGGAAGGAGGGGACAGAAAGGTCTTTTTTTCCCAACAGAAACAGGCTGCAACATTTAATCTGCCTCTGGAAATCACCTGTTCTTCCAGATAATTCTAAACCCTGGATGTTTTGAAAATCTACATTTTTGTCACTAACTACAAATAATTTCAAATATTAGTCATATTTTTAAAAGTCTGATCTTTAGTTCTAGAAACTCTGATAACCAGAAACAGGCTAGATGTACAAAAACCATATTTCAAATAAATGAAGATAGGTAAGTTAAGAAGAAGTTCCCTTTCAGCACAAGCCAAGTACCCAGCCAGTGTGAGGCTTCGTGAATTGCCAAGTGCTGTACTTTGCCTAAAGTACTCCAAAAATAATTTTAGATTATTTAATACCTTATTTTGTATCATTCAGGATAAACCTAATAAGCATTCACTATGTTAACATACTCAGTTAATAATTGATGTGGGGGAGGGAGAAGGAATGCCACAGCACAGATTCTGCCACCCAGTTGAAAAAGGAAGAAAATAGTATGAACACATTGGGAAACAAGGGCTCCTGGGCAGAAACTATGGGGCACACAGGAGCAGAAGATGGGTTATCTCAGGGTACCAGGTTTTAGTAGCAGTATAGGAAGGGGATGCTGGTTGATAATAAGAATTCAGTATATAAAGAACAATATAAAACGGTCCCACATCAGAACAAATCAATGGGTTATATACTCAGAGACATCTGGGCACCAGATTTGACCTACGGTATTCATTTCCCAGACATCAAATAAACTAGTGCTTATACTCATATTATAGAAACCAGTTGGCCTTCATGAAAACCAGGTCTTCCCACTGTGAACCAAAATAAAATATGGTATATAGAAATATGTTACCACAGTTATAATAGGAGACAAACCATATATAGATAGCTGCATATCTGTCTCCCCAAGCTGGCACAAGGTACATCAGAACTTACTGCGTTTCTAGAGCGTGCCATCGTGAGCAGAAAGCAGACCACACAGCAGTTGTTGAACACGTCAAACGCTAAACTGTATGTTCTGACTGTTCTGAGCAAAGTTCTCTATGTTGATATTTTTCTGTCAAGTAGGCCAAAGCATCCTGGTTTCTGATTACCAGGACCTTTAGTCACTGCAAACATCTCTGACTGGATAGAGTGTACTTTTATGTACAAAATATCTGTGCTTGCTGATCTCTCTTTGTCACATCAGAGAGAAGCCCAGAGCTTTAAGTAACTCAAGGAGTCACACTTTGGTTGCCTATGATCCTGGCAAAGGTGACATTTCATGACAAAGTTTAGCTAGGCACTATACCCACCTATGACTGTTTGTAACAATGATCCTTGCTACTGGA
The DNA here is from genome assembly GCF_978045245.1 of Mus caroli. Lineage (NCBI taxonomy): Eukaryota > Metazoa > Chordata > Mammalia > Rodentia > Muridae > Mus > Mus caroli. Next base: position 54,071,074 of record NW_028227259.1, read on the forward strand.
ACAAACAACTTCATTTCCCTCTGGCTTCTGTCTAGAGCTTCCAATTAGGTCATTTCTCCAAACCACATTTTTAGGTCATTTCTATGCGCTAGGAAATGTCCTGAGTGTGAATGATGTATAAGACAGACCTCTGGAATTTGTCTTGACACAACAATGGATCCACACTGGATAGCCAGCAAGCAGAAGCCCCATTCTCATTACAGGACTCTCCCAGAGGCCAGGGACAAATACTTAGCTGCTTTCTCCCTTGAAATTGAATCTTCACCAGAATTTTCATTGCACTTTGTTCCCAAGGACATTTTTAGTTTTATAGAGCTATCCAAGAAATCTACTGTATTGGACATTCTTACAAATAGTCACTTATTGACTAAAAGTAAAGAATGAAAATCAAACTAGGCATTTTCCTAATGTTATTTCTATATGCATTATTAGAAAACTTAAATTTTACAAAAAGACAGTGGGTTGACTCAGCAAGTAGAGGTTCCTACCGCCAAGACTGATGTCCTGACTTCAACCTCCATAGCGCACATAGTAAAAGAAGAGAACCATCTTCTTCAAGTTGTCCTATCGCCTCCAAATATACCATGACTACCTGCACACAGATTAAACAAGCAAACAAACTTGAAGCTGAAAAACAAAGTTTCTAGGCAGAAACACGTGGCTAATTTCTCAGGAACAGCAGTTAATGCCAAACATTCATGTCTATTTTCAAAGTTAGCACAATTTTGGGCTCACAACAATGCTCATCACTTATGTACTGGATTTCTAAGGCTGTTACAATAATAAAATAGGCAGTAAACACACAGTATCAACTTCCAAGAAGCTTCAGAGACTGCAAGAAATGGGGAAAGAACACTTATCTGTAACACGTAATATGAGAAGTGAAGTTATACAAAACATATTTAAGGCTCATATGTCTGTACACAGGCATGTATGCAGATAGATAAGGATTTAAGCAACATGTTTTAAAGGCAAAGAGAATAACTGAAACATGGACACATTTTATTTGTGGAATTTCAAAGAACAGCCACTGGGTGGTAGGATTCCTACTGTTTTACTGGGAACACGTACCCCCATTCTTTCTCTCAATGGCAAGCGTTTTCTGCTTACAAGATCTCCCACACAACTTTAAAGCCCATCCCAAAAAGGTTCATATGTAACAATGTCACTATTTCCCCTCACAGAAAAGATTCCTCTGGATTCCCATGGGGATCGGATGGGCAGATCCTTCACTCTCTCCTCTCCTCCCAGGGGCTAGCACAGACCTCCCCCAAACCTACTGATATAGGAGCTGATCAAAACTGTGAGGCACAGTTTCTATGGTCCAGACGTGAGTTGCCAATCCCAGCTCAACTCCCTCTCATCAATTCTATCCACTGCACATGCACTTCTGTGCGAGGACACTAGAAAAAAATGATGATGGTGATGATGATGATGGTTTTGTTTGTAACTGAAGATCTGTAAATAATAAAACCCCCTTTACTGTGATTAAATATTAACAGTTTCCATGGAAGGAGCTTGTTAATAATATTTTGGCTTTCCCTGTCCTCATATTAATGTATTAGTGGAAGTTGCCATTGCCTCCAGGTGTTCATGGACTTTGTATACATTTTGTCAGCAACGTTTATTGCATGCCCTTGGCTCCAGGCACTAGGAAACACTCCTAATACAGCCTTTAACTCAGACTTAACGCAATCATCTAGAACGGAAGCTCAGTGGGGACAGGAATTCCAGCTCCTTAACTAGAATGTCCCTAGACTCTCACGTGTAACACGAAGGTTTGTAAATGTTCACTGAATGAATAAAGAACCTTATAAAGCCAGTATCGATTTTGAGAAGAAGAAATGTATCCATGGCCTCACTTGAATCAAGTGATAGACAAAAGATAAGAAGAGCAGTTCTTTCTGACTCTAGTTCTCTCTCTCTTTTTTTTTTTTCCCAGCCATCTTACCATAGTGCCTCTGGAATCATGAAGTATGAGGAAGAAAAAGGTGTCTGCTGACCTCAAAGAACTTGACAAAGTCTTCTGAATTCTGAGTCCATCCTTGGGAAATGGATACATGGTCTCTGTGGCTTATAGAAACCTTTGCATATATAAAATGATGCCATATGGTGTTAATTTCTTGAACTTGTGAATCTGTTTAATGTTTAGGAAGTCAATCTAAGGTCAATGCTTATCTCTGTTATTCTTCCTTAACAGACTGGCAGGGTTCTTCACTGAGACTCAGTTCTACAGCAAAATAATTGTCTTTTAGTTTAGCTCAATTAGGGAAAGAGAAAGAATATATGGAATCTGCATGGGTTGCATCTATTAAATGATTTATAAAAATAAATTAAGGTACACAACTATATTGCTTGTGTTGTGTAATATAAATTAAGATAATATAGAAATAGCAGTTTATATCATGCAAGGAAATTTATTTATAAATATAAATGAAAGTGTTAATTATAATTATCTTTTTATTAGTGTACTCTAGTACACTGTTCAGGATGAAATATCAACTACACAGACTCCCCAGGGAATGAGATGATAGTCAAAGACCACTTGAGCATCATTTTGCAAGCCATTCTTCTTTGAATTGTGTCTGTTAATTAAGGAACTAAGGCATTGCTTACAATGCCAGTGTAAAGTCAGGCCAAGACAAGGTTCCTAGTCCAGTGATGCCAACATAATCAGACACTGATGCCCCAGGGAGACATTTCAGACCTACTCTTTGGCTTGCCCAGTTAGCTCTAGTCTACCTGAATACTTAATGTGTAAGAGAAAGGTGCCTTCAGGATAGTCTAGCAGAGACAAAATAAAAAGGGAAAAAAAAGATGTTGACAGAAGAAAAACATTAGATTATAAAGAATAGTCACAAACCCTCAATTATTTTTATTAAACACTATAAACACCAACCAAGATAGTTTCATTACATGCTGGCCAATGGGAAATATTTAAATATCACTGAAAATTTATGAAGAATGGAGACCTGACAAATTATCTTTGTTAAACAAGAAAGAGAGTGCTAGGAAAGACTGGGGGGGTGCGGGGGGGGGCAGGGTGGAAGAATTGAAAAGTAGACAAAAAGCTACAAACTTGCAGTTGTAGAATAATAACATTGAATAACTTGTACTGGGATTGCAAGTAACAATATTGAACTGTATTCTGGTATTTAGCCAAAGGGAAAATTTGTGAAGTGGTTATTAGGTTAGCAATTTAATATATATAATATAAAGAATGTCCGAAAAGGCATTTGAGGACATCAGTAGAAGGAACATTAAACTCAAGAGCAAAGGGATTATAAGCAATGGTAGGATTGGCAGACAATACTTCAAAAATCACCATAGAAAGTATTAGGAAGGAAGGAAGGAAGGAAGGAAGGAAGGAAGGAAGGAAGGAAGGAAGGAAGGAAGGAAAAGAAAAGAAAACAGATGAAAAAATCTAATGAGTCAGGAAAACAATAAAAGATAAAACGATAGTTGAGAAGTGGACAGAGGTGAGAATTGCAATATGAATGAATGGAAGAATTCGACAACATAGCTTCGTCCTGTCCTATAACCTAGTTCCAAATGCACACCTACTGAACACTCCTCTAGAACCTTCTTGGGATGACTGAACTCCTAGGAAAAGCAATCGTGACAGAGAATACCAGTTGCATTCTTGGATATTTATCTTCATCCAATCAGCAGTACAGCTGTTACCATAACACTTTGATCAACAATTTGCCACCCAAACCAGAAGGGCAGAGACACACAGCAATCCTTTCCCAGGTGCAGGAACGGGAGCGGGTGTAGACAGCAATAAAACATTGTGTTGGCAACATAACAAGAACTGCAGAATGGGTGCCACTGTATCTTAAACATCAAGGCCCAGAAACCTGTACTATTTGAAACAAAGAATGAGCAAACCGAAGCAAAATTACTGACCCATCTGCAGAATGTGATGCAGTCACCAGACCCAGCCCGGCAGTTATTCAACAGATCCAATTACTCAAGTAATTTTCCAGGTCCCCTAAAAACACTTTGAGAATGGTTTAGAAAAATCATAAGTTAAATGTCATGTGCTCATTCATTTATTCACCAGCTAGCTACTCAGTTCTGTTTATCTACATAATTTTGAATCAGAATCCCAGGGAGCTCAGAGAACACCGGGACCAAAAGAAATAATAATTTTATAAAAAAAAGTCATCCTCTCTGCTTATAATTGAGCTGATAGAGGACACTACAGCTTAAGGCATGTAACAACTGCAAGTGTTGCATGCAAGAGAAAGATGAAAGAGTCACGATCGTTCACCTTTACATGGGCGTGAAAGAAGCTAAAATATTAAGAAAATTTATGTAATCATTAATACAAAATGAGTTGATGCTCACTACAGAGAGGAAAATAATTGCACCTACGTGTGGTTTATAAAACATTGTTTACTTGGAGGAAAACCTATATTTTGAATTACATTTAAAAGGTGGTAGGGTTGATACTGGCGTGCCGCAATAATACTGGCTATAGTTTTGTGTTCTGGTGATTTGGATAACTGGTATCACTTAATGAACTCTATGAAAGAGGACTTGTAGTTCCCACTAAACTATACTTTTCAGGAGAACTTCCAGACATTTGTCTGAATATACCTTACAAAGACTTTTCCAAGGGTCTAATGAATGCATTTAGAACCAAGTTTAGAATGCATTATTAATACTTCATAATTGCCTTCCTCTTCAATAAAATGTAAAAACAAGAAGAATTTTAGTCAATCAGTTCACAAGTGCCAAGAAAATTCACATTATGGATGAAGAACTAACACTCCCAACCTCACAGTGCTAGTATCTTCTACAAAGAAAATATGTGTTCTGATACAGATGAAAACATCTATGGCTCTAGGGGCTGCAGGACATGGGAGCTCATCTGCTGGCTGCTGCAGTAGCTTGGACTCTCATGGTGCTCTTTTCACTACACACCAGTATGAAAAGGATCCATGCCTATGCTAGCTGTTCAAGTAGAAGTAGGATTAAGCAGAGAGCAATGCCAGAACTTAGGGGTTTCCTGTGGGTTTTAAATTAGGAAGACTGAAAATAAGGAGACAGAAATAAACTTAGGTATTTGGAGATTAAAAGAGGTTGGGATTAAAGGAGATAAGCTCAATACCTGCCAATATGCGTACTAATTATGAGGCAGCATAGGGAATGGCTGAAAATTCAAGGTTTGTAGCCATAGTTCAGAAATGTTTATCTATTCTGGTGTCAGCTCTGAGACTTGGCCCTGGGGAAGGTGTTTACTCAACCTAAAATCTCAACTTCCAAACTGTAAAATAAGTGAATACTTCCAACACATTTATGGCAATTATGAGAATTAACCCAGAGTAGTATTTTTAGTAAGTAATTTGATAGAATGAAAGTTTTTCTTTTTATATTAAAACATTGTTTGAATATGAAGGCCAAGGGCCTGACCTACACATGACTCCCACCCATTTACCCACACTCATATGTACACACATCAAACTTCTCCTACTGGCAAAAAAAAAAAAAAAAAAATCTAGTTCACCAATTGTGGAACTCAAAGCAAACGTGAAATATCCTTGATATCCAGGACACAAGGAAGCCCTGAGATGTCTTCCACAACATATCTACCAAATGACTATTTCCTTGAGGACAACCTCCTTCAAGGTGCCTTCCATAGCTGGCCGATACTTTGTGAACAAAATTACTTCCAACAGATACCAGAGTATTGTCCTGATAATCTACTTAGGTTATATTCTGGATCCTTCTTCTTTGCTGTATCCTTGAGCCACACAGAGCCCCCTCTGCACAAGATTCTATTTTTATTAACTAATCCTCAGTTCTCCAAATCACTCAAACTATTAAACCACAGTCCCTTTTAACTTTTGTTACACTCCAACATCAAACCTATCACTTTCTCTAATGAACATCTCCATCAACACATTTTGGTTTTTTTCCAACCCCTGTAATATCCATCCCATCACTCAGTGTCTCCATTACCCCTCCACTATTCGCATGACTTCAAGCTTCCTAACTAGACACCTCTCAGCCCTTCTCTACCACTTTTCTCCCAAGTCATCTTCTGTATGGTCTATAAGAAGCCATCTGATGGTTTCATGCTACAAGGAACTGAAAAATTCTTGAACCTCAATTTCCCTGCTTGAAATGAGCACACAAGACTCAATAGGACTGATAAAAATAGCAGCGTTCAACAATTCAAAAGTTCTGTCTCATTGGAGCTACTGTCCCTTCCACCTGCCCAGGTTAGTTCCACCTCTTGTTCATCTCAGAGTGTACTGCAACACAGCTTTTTTCCTATCTGATTTTTATTTTAACATATCTATATCCTTGCACACAAAAGGTGTTAAATATATACTAAAGGAATACTGCAAAGAGCCTTGATGCCTGAAATACCTACCTTCTACTCTACCAATAAAAACAGTTCCCAGCTAAGAGGTGTGTTTCCTGGCTAGCTTTTTTCCCCGTTCCCCTACAAATTTAAAGAATCTCCACCCACCCTTAAAAATCTGCTAATCTCTTACCAATGGCCACACACTTCCTTATGCAATAATTAGCCTCTGATGGACACTGAGTGGAGAGGCTAGCTGATGAATTTATGTATCCCATATGAGGCCTAAAACAAAGTTTTGTCAAGCAATAATCTACAGTGTAGCTGTGGCTGGTGATTGTGTCACGTATGTAAATCTGGTATACTTCGAAGGTTATGAAGGGAATCCTTGAATCCTAGGTAATTCTTTTTTTATGTACCATAGTTTCTTGCAAAGTTCAAGGGTCATAGGAGAAGCTGTAAAGTACAGCCTTTGGATTCATATACAAGTAATATATGTGTAGAATATGGACTGTACAGGAGTAGCAGCAACCAGGACTGAGTAAGCAGTGGGGGTGTGGAGAGAGGCATGATAACTTAAACACCAGATAGAGAAGGTTCAAACAGATAAAGACCGTGAGCATTCATCAAGGAGCACAAAGGTAGCCTTCTGTAACAGACTTCTTATGGAATACACAGGAGGTGGTAAGACAGAGGCAAAGGAATGAGCCAGAGATAGAGATCTGAGGCTTGGGATTTAGGGGAAACAACATCCTGGCTTCTGATCCCTCGGAGCACACAAACAAGAAGTTAGGCAACCTTGTGTGCCCTGGATTGCAGTGTCAGCCTTGTGCTAAAGATTAACAGCCAGATTCACAGGGGACTAAAGATCAGGCAGGGCCAGCAAAGCACCACCAAACACCTCCTGGCAGTCTGCCCTTTGGGACCCTGACTGTCAGAAGATCCCAAGTCCCGTTTAATCAGCTAAGAGTCAAAAGATAGCTTGAGCAGGACAACTCTTCCCTCGGAGACAGCCATGAGGGTAGCCAGTGCTCCTAGATTTCCAGAGGAAGAAGGGCAATCACACTTTACTGCCACTGAAGAGAAATAATGGGAGCCAGGAATGGAGCCTGGTTAAATACTAACTTCTACACTCCTAATCTGTGGAAAGACAGAAAGCATACATAACCAAGGGTGATGCCTGGCACCTCCCAGGACCCCATAAAACCTTTATGAGAAGGCTGGTATTTCAGGTAGTGCTGCACTCTACATGAGCCTTGAATTATGCATGTGTGGTGTCTCAGACGGAGGAAGGTCTCTGTAAGTGTCCTCAGTCTACTAGACTATTGTATGGGTAAAACCATCTCAGTTGTACAGCCCTGGAACACAACTTTCAGAAGCCTGAGGCCCTGGGTTGCAACCATGTTTGCCCCACTGCACCTACTTAATGTGATATAGAACACATGAGCTCAGAAAGCATCTGGCAATCGTTGCCTCCTGCTTAGCATCTTCAGCTGACTGACTTTGTGCTGAAGTAGCTATTGTATGTAGTCTTCTGACTGGGGTAGACTAGTCAACCTGAGAGTAATCTGGAACTTGAACAGTCAGAATCATTGTTTCTTGGGAGCTGAGCAGAAGCTAGCACATTTTATGGTGCTGTGACCTATAGTTGAACTTCTGCCTAGAGAGCCTACATCTGTACCTATGCACATATGTAGATAAACACTACCTTCCCTCTCTCTGATGAAGATAGTGAATGCTAAGAGGTGATGGAGTTGTTGGAATATACTATATAGAGACAGACAGACAGACCGACTAGAACTGACAGATCAAGAGTCTCACAAAAGCTTCTGAATATGTAAGGATGATACCAGAAACAGCCAGCCTACATTTTTTTTTCTTTCAGTTAGATAGGGATAGTTTATTGAACAGATGCCCCACGACTGGTTGGGGCCAAGAAGCACAGCCTACAGTTCTAAACTGCTTCTTCTTTGCTTTCTGCTTTTACTAAAATTACACACTGCAAAGTCACCAAGGAGAAAGCTTTAAGAAAATTTTCATTTGCTATGGTACAGCTCGCTGGTCTTCCTTTGCCTAAAATAAATAAATAAATAACCCCCTAGAAATGTTTCTTTCTTCTCACAGCCATTAATAACGATGGCTTGAACTGTAAAGATTTGCTTCCACTGAAGGTAATGGGGTAATGTTTATTTCCATTAGATCAGGCCTATAAAATCCTCTTTTCATATCCGCGAGTCTACAATTTTCAAAAAGTAAAGCTGGACATTTTGGTCCCTGACAGGCAACACTCAATAGTGGGATGTTTTAAAAATCTATATGAAGGAAGCCGTTAATACAAGATAGGCTGAGCGTTCTCCCTGTAAATGATTTGTTTTAGCCATTGCTCTTCCTCCTGGATGGACAAGGCAAGGCAGACAGCTTATTGGCTTAGTCTGTTGGGCCAGGTTAAAGGGATGCAGCTTGGAAAGGCTCTTAAGGGAGATTACCCTTGGGCTAAAAATAGCAGGCACTAGAGAATTATCTTAAATATGACCAAACTTGCTCTGTACGGTGAATGCAGATAACTGTAATATGTTTCCATTTTTGGTCATTTCAGGGCTTTTTATTTTCTCTCCTTCTTCTTAGTTTGGCTTGCTGTAGCTGACTATTTAATTCATTTCTGATTCTATTTGTCACATTTGCTCTCAGAGATATTGCCCAGGGGTGTTTGACTAAGGAACCCTTCTTATTTAGCTGGGCTGCTTTTGTTGAAATCTAATGAGCTGTTGGATTGCCAAGCACAGCCACAGAGTAGACAGCGCTGGTTAGAAGGTAAATTCATTAAAACGTGTCATTAAAAACCTACTATGTGGGTTTGGAGCTGTAACTCAGTCCATAGAGAGTTTGCTTAGCATGAAAAAAAAAACACAACAACAACAAAACCAGTACTGTGGGGTGACATTTATCTGTAATCCTAGTGTTTAGGAAATGAAGGTAAGAGGATCGCAAGTTCAAGGTCATCCTCAGCTACATTGGAACACTCATAGCTGTCAGCCTGACCTACATGATGCCCTGTTTCAAAAAATACCATAACTGCCACATATATACCCACTTTTTTGTCTACTTTCTGGAAACGTAATTTATACACAAGAAGAAGTTTGTGTTACCTCCGATTTGTTTGTATCTCAGGAGTAAATATATGATACAACAGTGACCAATTTTCCTCTCATTCCTTTTCTGCAGACATTTGCAGTCATCGTAAAATCTCCTTGATGCTCACTTCTCCTTTTGCTGCAGGATTCATCTCCTGACTTTTAACACAGGAGTGTCTTCAGTACACAAGCAATGCCTAAGGGGAGTCCCTGTATCAGACGTCTCACGTACCTAGTGGATTGCAGTGGAGTGAACACAGAGCCAGCTCCATCTGAGCTGCTTCTTAAACGGCTGATAACTGTCCATTAACAAATGAAGGAGATCAGATCTGCCCTATAACATCCAATAAAGGAACAGTCTACCTGACAACATGCAAGTCGTTCCGATGCCCTCAACTTGTAGGTAAAACATATAAAGAAGGTTCACCACCACCCTTACAAAAACTACAACGGTGACCAGAATGGCAGCTTCACAGAAGAAACCAGGAAAAGCCGGGGATCTACCTTTGTCCCTTCTGCATACTGAACTCCATCACAGCTCATCAAAGAAGGCAAGAACGGGAACGTTCACAGCTGCCAGAAACCCACAGACCTGAAGAATTAGCCATCCTCTGCCCCCTCCAGGTTTCCTTAATAGATCCTGGATTGATTCTTCCAAGAGTCTAGGTAACCACTATACACACATCATGGTAAACTGCACAGTCCTGTGATCACTTAAACACAAGAAGTAAGTTCTTCTCACTGTGATTGTCGACAAGAAAACTACTAGAATGATGATAAGAGACTAGCAAAACCATGGAAGTCAAAAGAGACCTGGAAAAAGGAATACAGTGTTGGGAATGGTGTATTGTAATGCTGCAGAGCTTCATTTCTATGAACTCGGGTGAGAGTTAGCTAGTTCCTTACATATAGGCAGGGGAACCCAGATGATCCTTGAACCCTAGAACACTACCAGATCCTCAGCACTTCACTGAATATGAAAAATTACCCCCACCTTGATCTCAAGCTATACAGGTGAAAAGCAGATAACATGCACCCTTAGCAATGTGTTATGTACACACATGACCTAACACAGCTGTGTATCTCATCAGCGCTGAAGTTTCCCTCATATCTTAATCTGCACAGCAAATCTGTTCGATGAGTTAGAAGGTAGGTTTGCAGCCAAGCTGGCAGGCATACAGCATGCCACTGTCACCCTTGGCTCTGTTTATAAACCATCTCCTGGAGAACATGTTCTCAGATCTTTGACATGTCTTATTTTTAGCCCAATTGGTCAGGATGGCTAGGAAGGTCATTTTATTTTCTCTTTCTGAATTCAGTAGTACCACTGGAAAGCCATCCATTAAGAAGCACTGGAGGTAGTCCCAATGTGTATGACACTGTCCTGGGCAATGATGGGAGAAAACACACAGTCAGATTTCTTTCACTTAACCCACAATTTATGGAGATGTGGAATCAATGACCTGTATCATAATCTAAAAACTTATAGAAAGAGAAAAAAACCACTGTTGAGCCTATGTGACAACAACTCACTGTATTCCTCAGAGGACCACAAATACCTTCCTAAATTTGGGGGAATTAAGATTTTACCATGTGCCTGGTAAAGCCTTCAGATAAAAGGAGACAAAACAACCCATCTTTAAAATAGCACATTGTTACAGGACTGTTTATGGAAATAGTGGCCACAGAAAATTTCTCTGGGATCCTGTCTCCCTAAGACTCACATCCAATGGCCCTTGGCGGAGGGCTGATTTGATCTCTGGCAGCCTGCAACTATGCACCTTCTTCCAGCCCTGCTTCTGCACTTCATTTGCATTGACGCTGCCCTTGCCACTGAGCAGCTCCATGGAGAGCACGGGATAGCAGAGCAGACTGCCTCACATACAGCCTGGAATCAGCTTTTCCGCCACTAGACAGAAAAGGTCAGGTGGAAAGGGCTAGCACTGGCACAATTAATCTGGTCACTCAGGAACCATCTACTAGCTTAGCAATAGCTTGCAGGTGAGTGATGGACAGGGTCATGGCTGCCTGATGGCATTAGGCACCATTATGACAGCCATAAAGAGAAAGGGAAAAATTGGACAAGGGAAAGAATTGCTCCTAAAAGGGACATGAAGAAAGACACAAATGCTTCTCTACAAAGAATAAGCTCGAGAAGGGGCCAAGGGGGGCAGTGGTGGCCAAGACAGCACTCTTTGATATTGTCAAAGTTTGAATATTAATGAGGGGTCATGGCCTAACCAAAGCTGAGGGTCCACACCGGGAAAACTCAGGCTGTTCACTTTAAGGTACAAGGTATGGGAACCAATCAGGAAAATCTAGAGGAAGACGCAGCTGGATGAGTCCCAGGGTTTCTAAGGGAAAATTAGACTTAAGGAACTTTGTCTTAGACATTAAGTAAAAATCCTTTGTCCAAAGGCAAGTAGTGAATTTTAATAATTGCTTTGCAGGCCATAAGTCTGGTGAGTTACTTATAAGAGTCTCCAAGCAAAATAGGAGGACTGAAAATGGGAAAAATTGTTGTTGGTGCTGATATTTTAACACAGTCTACATTGAATCATGTGGCTGAGCTGCTCATTGTGGTGGCTGTGGGTTATTAGGGTCTACATAAAGATGGAAGCAGTGAAAGGGGGACATGGGTAATTTCATTCTAGTGTGAAGAATGACAGAATAGTAGATAGGTTGATTTGTACTGACAACTTCTCTGTATCCAGACAAGCTTCTCTGTATCCAGAGAGTTTTAGGATTAACAGATAAAGTAAAGAGAGGTGTCATTATTGTTGAACATCTAAATATATGAATAATTATATACTGAATAATATATGTTTATTCAGTGAAGAACTATTGCAAGAGATTATTACTACAACTACTACTACTGCTGCTGCTGCTCATACTAATAGTAACAATTAACATTGCAAATTTTCAAAGAGCATTCTTTCATTTACCATAAAAGAATGATCAAGAATTAACCCAGTTGGCCCTGTGTGATGAACCAAAGAACATGATGTGTGTAAACAACAACCTCTCCCCTCTTTTTACACTAATTTATTTTCTCAAGTGTAGGCATACATGCCCCTGCACATGTGTAGAAGTTTGAAGTATTTCAGTCACGCTAAAATTTATGAGAATTGATTTCTGTGGCACCATTTGCTCTTACAAAATAATGATGGGGAGTGAATAAGGCACTCAGAGCTTGGCTGCCCTGGTGTCCCAGAAAATTTGGTTCTAGGTGTTGAAATTTGTAATTTTTAGTCTTGTGTTTTGGTCAGCCTAAAAATCTCCCCATGATATCTGTGTCTCTGCCATCTTTAAGGGTTTTTAAAATCACTGTTACCCCATGTCTGATGTTCTCAGAACAACAAGTAAGTAAGACTCATTTAGACTGCACATTCAACAGAAGAAAGCAAGTGTGAAGGGAGGTCTGGAGAAGCTTATCTGGGAATAAAACGTGTTAAATATGAGAAAATCTATCTGAATCTAGTTTGGCTCCTCTAAGACAACTTTACAAGATGGTGTGTTTCTCAGTTCTGTTTCAGACAATTAATCACGTTAATAATGGCCAGAGAAATGAGGTCTTCCTGTGCAAGTTATAAATATAGCCACTGTGATTGAGTTAGACATGTAGCTTCTATATGAAAGACAACCTCGCTTTCTGCCATAGACTATGTAGCCAGGAATCACAATGAACCAGATGCTGAAGGTAAAACCTAAGACTCATAGTTTGTTCTTCTGTATTCTAAAGCAGCAGGCAGGTCACACAGTATGGTAGAGGCGATCATCATGTCTGCTGACTCAGAAGAGAAACACATTTGCCATTCAAAGTTGAATTAAATAGAGTAGAGCTTGAGCTATGCGGAGTCACAGACTCAGTTATCTGCTAAGACCAGGCACCATCTAGTCACCTCCAAATACATCTAAACACAGAAAAAATTCTTTAGCTCACTGTGGACAGAATGTCTTTGTCAAAATTGTCAGTTTGAACAAATATTGCAAAGCAGCCCAGGCTAGATCTATCCCAGGAGAAATTGACACAAATTCCTCTAGGATGGCAGCCACACAGCTAGGATTGAGGATTAAAGGATCTAGACAGCAGCACAGTGACCTAATGTAACTCTCCAATCTGTGGCATGCAGAGTCCTGGAATTGGGAACCAGCAGGAGAAAAGAAGCCACTTATCTTGTGGAGAATCACTGTGCTCCAATTCCCAGGCATTTGCTAGGCTCTCCTCCAATATGAATAAAAAGTGAGCCTACCCATTAGACGGCACTACCAAAAAAAAAAAAAAAAAAAAAAAGCCAGGTGGAGACATGCAGCTCAGAGGAGAGCAGGGTGTCCCTGCTAAGAATTGGCTGGCAAGACACAAGAGGATCCTGACATGAGAACCTTTCTGGACAGAATCTGAGCTGGCTAGGTTCCTTGGACAGCCAAGAGAACTATGTCTGGAATACAGGGGCTCCAAGTTCACATCTGAGCAGATGAGATGACGCCCAGGGAAGCTAATATCCTTAGGCAATGAGTCCATGGAAAAATCAAGGGCATTACTTTAAGAGAGGGTTTTTTTTTTCTCAACTAGAAAAAAAGCTGTTCAACTGGAGAAATAGACTTCTCAAAGGGGACCTGGGAGAAGAGATTTAAGTCAGAGCATTATAGAAATCTGAATGGGATCTAACTGAATAATGCTATTAGGGAAATCATATTTGTTTTTTCCAGAGAGAAGAGTGGAGGGGTACAGGACATTCTTGCTGTGGTGCCTCACCAAAGGGGACAGGACAGTCTATTGGTTGCTCTACCAAAGAAGGTAACGGGATGGCAGTTAGAGACAGGAGATTAGAGACAGTTTGCTCAGAGAGAGCAATGCCACCCATATAGGGTGCTTCTTACCAGCCAAAAGTATGCTGGCCTTTCCAATTGGACTGAAATATCATTCTCCAAGAGAAAGGTCACCAAGCCTAAAATGGTACAAAATGGTTCTGGTCCATGGTAACCCCAACACACATTGGCAGAAGCAGTATGTAAGAGCTCCCTGCTGACAGTGGGGCTGTCTTCCTTTAGATTGGCTTCCTCTTGATTTCCCTCAACAATCCCAATGAGCAAACTTTATTTTACCCAATGCATTTCTCAACTCTCCTAATTTCAAAATTCTGAGACTCTACCTTAGAGGTTTTAGAGCCCATCTCTCAGCTCCTAGTTAGAAAGGGAAAGGGCCTGTAGCAGAGGGAAGTTGTCTCCAGAAAAGACAACAACAAACACTTCAAGTCGGAGGTACCTTTGAGAGAGAAAGAAGAGCAGAATTTATCGTTTTGATGGACAATATAGTAAGGTGAAATAAGCCCTTGCTGTACTCCCTTTAGTACAATCCCCCCACCCCTCAGCATTAGAAGTCTGTTCTCATCAGTCACCATGAGCTTCCTGGAGTCAGGGGACAAGTCTGCTCAAAGGCATTGTCTCACTAGAAATCGACAAGTAGCTGAACACGTTATGGTATGATAATAATTATTTTCTGGTGAATGGATACATAAATCAGTGAAGGAATGGGTGAACTTCCTAACCTAAAAGCACAAAGAAATGCAAAAATGAGACCAAGAGCTTTGACCAGCAAATCGTTTCTCCCACAAGAAGACATGGCCATCTATCTCGCCGACGACCCGCGATGAAGAGAGCAGGGTTAGCCATAAGCCTCAGTAATATCTGCATAGTGTATGATTTAAGACAGGACAGTGTCCTGAGGTCTTAAAGTTAGCAACTTAACTGGCTAAGTCAAAATGATTACAGATACAGGCTGCAAACGCTTTCTTGTCTCCGGGCCATTTAAAGAAAGATAGGGAGTGTTGAACACATCTAAGAATTTCTCAAAAGCAGAAAAAAAAAAAAAAAAAACTCACACTGGTTTCTCCTCATGCCTCTGGTGCAGAAATTTCAACCACTGTGAAAACCAGTCTCTGGGTTGCTCCCTAGCTGCTGGGGAACACTTTTCATTCGTCTTTTTTCCTTACAGCAAGTTGCAAATTTGGTACAAAGATTTCTTTCCTGACTCTCTCTCTCTCTCTCTCTCTCTCCATTTTCTGGCTCAGAAAAGTTTGAACCAAGTGTCTTCCTGTCACTTCTTCCTATTGCTCTGATAATGAATTAAGAGTTAACTGGGGTGCAAAGGCTCACAGAAAGCTTGACAGAGCACAGAGTTAGAGGGTTTTGTAACAATTAGCACTGATTTTCATCACAAGAATAGAATTTAAAAAAACTTAAAAAAATAAAAATGCTCACAAATGCACAACTCAGCAAGACCTGCACAATGTACCAACCCTGCAAGGTCTGGGTAGAAGTGGCATCCCCGGATGGCAGAGAAAACATGTCCAATTAACCAGTTAGCTAGCATTCATTTAAGGGAAGAGAGCTCCTTGGGAGAGAGAGAGCAGACAAGGAAGGTAACAGCAGAAAATTCAGCTTTATGAGGCTACCTAAAGGAAGCACTGCCTCCTTTGCTTTCTCTTACTATTTTGCTTATTTTTTTTCCTTCTTCTCTTAATTTTAACCTTAATTTTTTGTGACCCTCTTGACAATTCTGGGGGTGGGGGAATGTTTGTTTGACAAGCCAGAAGATGACTCTATTTATGAGACAAGTTGACAACATACAATTTCATGCTTGTTGAACTGATGGGTGTTATATATTCACTGCAACTATTATGAAGCCTCACCATTATAAATATGAAACAGTATACACTTATTCAAAATAACTCCAGCAGTGGCAATTTATAGCTCGGTTGTTTGTGCTCTTATGAAGTCCAAATGCCACCTTAAGAAGCTGTAGCTCGCAGAAACAGATGTGCAGTGTGACTGGGACCAAAATGGATCGAGGATGACCTGTGTAGAAGCAGACTGTTACGCTTTGGTCTGTATAACAGCTGACACCCGTTTGTATTTAGATATGTGAGTGTTGGGAACACTGTGTCCTTAAAGCTCTGTTTAAACATGGTCCAAGACATTTGTCTCCTGGACTAATTATTTTACCGCCCTTTCATGGCAAGGATCCCAGACACCCCCTCCCACCCCCGACCTCCACCCCGTCTCCACCTCTTCTTTATGAAATAAGATAATATGAGTACATGGTCACCCGTATCCCAGAAGCAGAGCATTCCATCCTGTTTCATAAAGTTATACCTCAAGGACTTTAAACCCTGGCCATGTCAGGTGAATGTTGGCAAGATTTCTGGAATGCCTGCATAACAGGATTGTACTACTTTCTTGATCAGGTGCCTGGGAACAGGACAAGGCCACACACCATCAAATCATAAGCTGTCACAGAAACTGTTTTTGGTCAGGATTTTTCCCCTCCCTCCCTCCCTCCCTTTGCTTTCTTTCCCTTAGGAAGCTTCAAGCAATTTGCAAGTGTTCACTTCCACAAGGACAAATTTGGAATAGTGAGGAACAACACAATTTCTCCAAATGTGGAAGGAAATGAAGGAAGCAGGCATCTTGCTAAAGCTAGATATCAAAAATTTGCATAAGCAGTTTCCCAACAACAACAGAGGTGCTATTTGGAACAAAATAAATTGCACAAACCTTGGCCAACTTTGTGATGGTTTCCCTGCCTGCACCTTCCCTAAGTACATTTAGCCCTTCCATTTCATAAGGTCAGGTTACTAATCTCAGCAGTTAGACCTAAACAGCTAACTGTTTGCAGACTCTAAAGTTATCTTCATCTTTGATCAGTGAGAAAATAAATTCAAAATAGTAAAAATGAAAAATTGAGTTTCCTGAGCAATTCCTGTGTCTCTTGTCTGTTAGCTTGCTTAATTTTAGGTAATGCCCCCTATCTCTCATCATGAGACCTATTGGAGGATTCCAATACTGGAAACCTAGGTCCCTCTTGGGCCCAGTTTCTTCAAAACAAGATATTTTAGAATCATTTTTAATATAAATTTTCATTACATGTAATCCATTGTATTTGGTGTTGAGTTATAGAAAGACATTTTCATACAAAAAATACTTGATATGGTTTTAGTATTTAAGCCCACCCCAGCAAAGTTTACTATTCAAAATCTGTACCTCTCCCTACTATTCCTGTGGGGCTAAAGGGAAGGTGCTGTCGGTCCATCTAGTAAATCCAAAGTGAGAGATAACATAATCACACACATTCATTTCTCAGGGACCTTGGCGGCTCTTATCTGCTGGCTTTTATGATCTCTCATGAACAGCCAGGAATAGCAATTTGCAGCCTGTTTGTAAAGCCATCTTAGTCTGAAGCTAGCCTTTCCCTCTTTTATCACACAGTGATACTCGGCAGCTAAGTCCCAGTCGCCACAGCAAAATGTGCTCTGAGCTCCATTTCAGAATAATGTAAGTATTCTCTAGGAGTGTGGAACATATCAGACATGGAACAGAGGGCAATTATCATTTCAATGAAACACTTTTTAATAGAAGATGTTTTGTATGTGCTGCTTAGATGTATTGATATGCTGCCCACTGTATATTGGACCCTGAAGCTATTTTGTTCTTTCTCATCAGCATCTCAAACAAACATTTCCACCATTCACACAATGGTGGTTTTTCTAAACCTTTTGCTTAACTTGATTTTACTATTATATCACCTAGGACATTAAACACCAGACTCTAGTTGTGTGTGTTGAATCACAATTGTTTCTTATGAAGTGTTCCAAGCTACCCATTTTTATTAATGGTTACTTTATTAAATCCTTAATAACACAGATAGAATAGTTAGTTAATTTGTGTGTTGAGCCATGGATGTTAATTTGTAAACATAATAACATACTGCAATCATTTGCATAATAGCATTTTAATCTTTTTAGTAAAAGCTGTAATTCCCTACAAAGTACACTGCAGTAGAAACTAAGCGAGTATTGGTAATAATACAAAAGGCCTTAAAATTCTGATCCTATTATAATGTTGGAACATACCCAAACTGCTTGCATAATCTCTGAAATGTTACTGTTCTCTGATTTAGGTGTCTGTGTCAAGAATAAAAATGAAGTGTAACTGGTACTGTAGACTATTTCCTACATGTAATTTAGTATTCACCAAGCACCAGCACTTTTCAAATAGCTCTAAGGCTTTCCTGCAAAGTTCAGAACGCCAGCTATACACATTGAGCAAGGAACTCTACACAACTTATTCTCGAGACTGAGCAGAGAGGAAATTGTGCACTTTTGGCATCAGGAAGGTCACTGGGTACCAAAGATTTGGCTCCTGAGATTTCCCTTCCATCCCTGTCTGACCAACCTGGCTGTACTATGCCTCTTTAAATAACTGCCTGTAACAGAAGTTGAGAAGAAATAAGAAAGTAGAGATGATGCTTAAAGAAGATGTTTTGTGGGGGAGAGGTCATGGGGGAGAGAGAATTCTACAGAGGCTCAAGTTGTAGAAGTGATAGCACCAATCACAAGACTAAAGGGACAGGGAAAGAGAAAGTTGTATTTAAAAAGTCAGGTGAAGATATTTTCCCCAAGATCTGGTAATTCATTAATCCGTCTGGCTATGAACCTTGAATGAATAGTTTGCAGGAGGAATAGTTAGACAGGCCAGGTGTGTGCAGCATTAGTGTTTGAACCCCAAACTGTGATTCCTCTAACATTTTTTGAAAGAACAGGTACACAAGCATCATCTAACATCACTTCAGAATGTACGGTTTCATGGATAAGAGGTTACTTCTAGGCCCCAGTATAGAGGAAGGCCAGGGCCAAGAAGTAGAAGTGGGTGGGTTGGAGAGCAGGGGGAAGGGGGGATGGTATAGGGGATTTTCAGAGAGGAAACTAGGAAAGGTGATAGCATTTAAAATGTAAATGAAGAAAACATCTAATAAAAAATAAATCTAAAATAACAAAAAAAGTTACTTTTGCTTTGAAAATTGTGCCCTTATGAAGAGTAACCCCTGGATACTGCACCATGGCTTTCTCTCCCATTTCCCCTTGTGTTCATCCTGGCTACTTATAAGTCAGCATCTATGACAGCAAAATGAGGGCTTCTGGTTTTGCCTTCCATCTGAACTGCACAGGGCACAATCTTAAAAGGAGGCTTGAGAGGTTAAGGAACAAAGATAAAACTAAGCCTTCCAGAATCATTTCATATCACAGGCAATTCATTTTATTAAACTCACAATAAAAGTTTTCATTGCTAAAAGAATAGGCCCATAATTATAGGGACAAATTAACCTTGTTTAAGAAAAATGTGAAGTCTGGAACAAGAGACTGCAAGAACAGTTTGGCTCTTGGTTTAACATTCATCTTTGTATCAGCTTTGTGGCTTCTTCTCATTCCTAGGTGAGCCATCTGCTGGGCTGTGCGTCTATGACAACACACATAGCTAGATGTCCGTGGACAAATAGAACCAGCATATGTATGAGGTTACCACACAGAATGCAGGTGCTGTGCACAAGGACTGTTTGCCCAATGCAGAACCTGGAATAACGTTTGCTTTAACTTAGATGGACAGCTTTGAAGTAACCAAAGGAGTTAGCCAGTCATTCTTTTCCTGATTCAACTTCAGGATTTTCTTCCTGTGAATCTGGGTCTTCTCTCTCTCTCTCTCTCTCTCTCTCTCTTTCTCTCTCTCTCTCTCCTAAACATATCCAAACGAAGGAATATTTATTTATAAATAACTCACTTGAGATTCTGGGAAGCCAAAAAGCATTAAGACAAACAAATATTTCACCCACTTCTAAGAGCACACAGAGTGTCTGACATGAAATGTCTTCTAATGCCCCTCACCTAATCACAAGATAATCACCACTATATAAAGTCAGGGCTGGAGATGAGGCTCAGCAGGTAGACTGCATGCCTTGCATGCAGGAAAACCTGTGTTCAATCTCAAGCACTGCCAAAGACAATGAGTAAAAAAATAGTAAAAAATAATAAAAAATAATCAGTGTGTCTAATTAAACATATGGAGTCTTGCTTTCTAGACTACAAAGCCTAGTAACTGGATCAGCTTCCATAAAGAAGAGTGGCCAGCCTTGTCCCTGGTCCTTTCATTAACAAGACCTATGACTAAAGAAGTATGTACCAGTGACCCACGGCCATGCAACCTGCATCCTGTGACTTGCTATTTATTAGTAAGAGTGGATGCCAAAAGACACAGCCCTGTGGGGCAGAACTCCTAAGCCATGTTTTTCCAGTGGTCAGCATAATGGCAGGGAAAAAATCGGGTGATAAACCAGATGTTCCCAAGATAAGCCAGATGTTATCAAGCCAAGAAGTCTAAAATAGTGTTTACCTAAGGGGCATAAATGAGCACACAGAGAGAGAGAGAGAGAGAGAGAGAGAGAGAGAGAGAGAGAGAGAGAGAGAGACAGAGAGACAGAGAGAGACAGAGAGACAGAGAGACAGAGAGGCAGAGACAGAGAGACAGAGAGAAACAGAGAGACAGAGAGAGACAGAGAGAGACACAGACAAAGACACAGACAGAGAGAGACAGAGAGAGACAGAGACAGAGAGACAGACACAGACACAGACAAAGACAAAGACACAGACAGAGAAAGACAGAGAGAGAGAGAGAGAGACAGACAGACAGACAGACAGACAGACAGACACAGACAGAGAGACAGAGAGATAGAGAGGCACGTATACATAGTCCAATCTCTCTGTCTGATAAGCTGGTGGTAGTAATAGCACATGCAAGAGCAACAGCACACAGACTGGATCAGATTGTTGGTTTCTGATTTGTGAGTCTCCAAGATGAACATCGAACTGATTTATGCTCAGAATTTGGAATTTTGTGGTAGACTACAAATGCGAAGATAAGTACAACATAAATTTTTAAAATCCTCCATAAGTCTCTGTGAGCTTCAACATTCTTCAATGTTCTTATGTTACAGCCAATTATCTCCCCATTTAAATGGCTATTATTTTCTTACTTGAAGTCTATGTTCTTGGAAAGTGTCATTACCAAGTGTGGCAAAAAATCTGGTTGTGGGCTGTAAATTTAATTTAAATGGCAAACATTTATTGATTGCAAATTGGGAATCCTAGAAATCTTTAAAAAGTGATTATTGTAAATGAATTCACTCTCTCTGCATAACAAAGGGGAAATTATTCTTTTGATGATTACATGAATGTAAGTCTGTTTGGTTTTACATACTTGGTTTTCTTGCCTGTTTTTTTAAAATGCCAACAGGATTACCATTCATAGAATAGTCTTCCTGGACACTGGCACAGTCAGAGGCAGGTAATCATTACCATAGAAGGCTGGAAAATGTCCTCCAAGAAGACAAGCGAAGAAAACGAAACATGGTGTACATTTGTGGATTAGGGTTCATATGGTCTGCTTGAGGCCATAGGGAGATGAATCCCTGTTTGTAAAATGATTTACAAGTTGAAGGAAGTGCTTCAGTTTGTATCACTGAGTAGTCATGTGACCTGGAGAGTTATCCACGAAGAGCTGATTCCTTTGGAATGTGTTCAAGTCAACATTACTTGTCACCTCCCTCTATATATAACTCATTTTATCAGGGCTGATGGAATTTTCCTTCAAGGTTCTTTGAATCTTCCCCTGGAGCCCATTCCTCTCACTCCTCTCTTGCCTGTCCTGGTATTGCATGCATACTGTCTGGCTTCCCCTGCTTCCTACCTGCCTCTGCCTTTAAGATCTCCCAACATGCTCTCTCTTTGTACCACCTCCATCCCATTGTATTGGCCTCCTGTGGGGCACTAATTTCTATCACACAAACTCGTGAATACTTCCCAATGTGGTCTGCCATAACAGCACAACTATATTAAATTTAAACTCACACCACATCTTCCCATGGGGATATATATATATATATATATATATATATATATATATGTAAAGCAAATTCTTCACCTCCAGACTTACTCTCTGAAAAATCTTTCTTTCACTCTCTCACCAGCCTTGGTGAATCTACCCTACTGTTATTTCTTTCCTTAGCTAGAAATACACACATACATGTATACTTGTAAACATGATCATGTAATGTTTGCTACCTGCCAATATAAATATAATACATGTCATATATATATGTGTGTGTGTGTATGCTAGATACACATAATAGCTATTATGCACACATATGCATGTATATGGCTGTACAGTTCTACATTATTTTTCCATTTGTTAACATACAAATGTATGCACACACTTGAATACATATATATTCTTACAGCCTTCCATTTGGGGGTTAATTGGTTTACATTTCTGCATTTGGCCTCCCAAACTGGATTTAAATTTCCTTTTAAAAATGAAGGCAGATCTCCTTTTGAGCTTTACAGGTAACTGACTTTGTGTTTAAAATCACTTTTAAGCTGGGAAATCTTCAGTGACAATAATCAGCAAATCCTTTTGAATCAATTAAGGGTCTGGTAAATTTGCCAAGATTGGTTATTTTAACTTTTTAAAAATGTACATAATATATACCCAGGATTGAAAGTGTTAGAATATAATAGAAACTCACAGAAAAAAAATACTGAAGCCACCTGTACACCTACCAAGATAATCAAGTGTTTTGAGAGATTCCATTCCTAGGCACTGCATAGGAGAGCAACTTTCACACAGACAACAAGGAGTCACCACTCATCCTTTGCCTACACAAGCTCAGAACCTCAAACCTCACTGCGAGTTGCAGTCATTACTAAAGCTGATTGCTGGTTAACGATGTCAAGTCCTCTTCCATAGGCTCTCTCTCCACTGTGTCCATTGTTGGAAATGACCTCCAGACAACTGCATGCCCACATGCCAGTGTTCTAAGGAATCCCAAGCAGCTTCATTCAGAAGGACCAGACCAATGAATGAAAGATGTCCATTCACTCATATCACGAAGACATTAAAGCAGGTGTTAAAATGAAGCACAGACAAGGTGGCTCACAGTGACCCAGAAAGGCCCGAGTGCTATTTAATTGAACTCCCTACCACCCGTCTTTACACAGCCCTGTTCCTGAAAGCACTCCTTTATTCTCCACAAAACAATGCACAAAGGCAGCTGGGGAAGGAAGTCATGTTGCAATATTCTAAAACATAAATCTTGCTACCAGTTTGTTCACAGACAGCATCCTGTTTTCCTTACACATGGATCAGGCACTGGAAGCTGTCCTTATGGGCTCTATGCCCTGTTCTCCAAAGTGGCTTCTGAGTGATACGTAGTCACCTTCATTTACACATTCAAGTACGAGTTTTGTGAGCACAGCTTAATTTGTGTCCAGTGCATAACTTAACCAACTATATATTAGCACTGCTTTTGCCACATTTAGAATTTATCCTTTCATAAATTGTGACATTGAACTGCATTATTTTATGTGTATAAATAATGTATGATTGTATAGGGTATTTGTTTAGTGTGTGTGTGTGTGTGTGTGTGTGTGTGTGTGTGTGCGTGTGTGTGTGTGTGTGTGTGTGCAAGTGCCTAAGCATGCTAATATGGAGGTTAGAAGTTGAGATCAGGTGTTATTTTTAATTAATTTCAGTCTCAATTTTGGCACAAGATCTCTCACCAAACCTGAAGTTGACTGGCCAAGAAGCTCCTGGGTAGCTCCTGCCTCTGCCTCCTGAGCAGTGTTTCAGGCATGTACTACAATGCTTGTCTACTGACAGGATTGCTGAGGATCCAAAATTAGATTCTCATCCTTGTACAGTAAGCGACTTATCCATTGAGGCGTCTTCCCAGCCTTTCAACTCCATTCTTTCATTATTGTTCCTTATGTTATGTTTGCAGTGTTGAGTAAAAACTCAACGTAAGATTTACACATATGCTAGAAGCCGAAGGAAGTTAATACGCCACACTCCCAACCCTCAACAAACATCACATGATAGTTCAGCTGTACCGTCATACCAGCCTGAACCTCACTTGCTATTCTGATTATGATTCAGAACCCTATGGCCAGATTCCAGCAATGTCATCAATGTGCAACTTGAGTCAGGGAAAAAATGTTTAACTCCTCAATAGCTTATTTTATCCTCGGAGGCAGAGGTACACAGTAATGCTTATAACTGACAGATCAGCACAGGCAAAGCTGTGACTGTTTGGCTTGCTCAAGGCTATGGCCTTCTCAAATGTGATGAGGCAGGACTTTGAGGATCAGGGGGAGAAGGGGAAGGAACACAGGAGGAAAGTCCATGGGAGTGGACAGCCCTGGGAAAGAGCTCTTGTGAGAAGCTCCTTTGGCAGAGAGCACACAAGTCTATGGGCAGACAAAGAAGACTCTCTCTCTAAATAGGAAATGACTCAACTTTAGAATTTCACTGCTGCTCACTTTGGTTTCCCCTCGTGGGAGAGATGTGTTTGAGTTTAACACTAGAGGGCAAAGAGGGAGGGAGTTAGCACTCTTCTGCAAGGCCCCATGACGCTGCTGTTGCCGCTGGTGACAGTGTTGCCACATAGGACCTTACCCTTTGCCTGGACAGAGAAGAAGGGATCCTGTGACATCAGAGAGGACTGCTATGAGCCTCTGTCAAAACAGTCACTCTAGTCCTCTGTTGTTGAGAAGAGCTGACATGTGAGTCCTTGGGCCCAGACATCGCTACAATTTTATAAGGATCCTCACGCTTCACCACACTTTCACCTCAACAATCTGTTCAAAGCATTTCATAAAGGGAAACTTCACTGATGATGATGATGATGATGGTGATGATGATAATAATAATAATAATAAACCAGGGCTTCCCAAGCTCAGCACCAGTCATTTGTAATCAGTTCTTTTCTGCAAGGGATTGCTCTGTATATTGTAGGGCACTTAGTGTCATTCCTTGTCTCTAACTACAAAGTACCAATGATATCACCTTGTAACCTACTCTTAGCAATCAAACATACCTCCAGACACTGTCAAATATCCCCTGGGGGATGCAAAACTGCCTTTGGTTGAGAATCATTGGCTTAAAATGACCTAATGAGAGATTAAATTAAATGAACCATGTATTTTAGTGCATTGCAAACAATTCTATCAGCGTGGGAAGTTATATAGGGAAACAAAGAGTGGCGTAGCATAGATTAAGCATCTATATATAGATAACTGACTGGCTGCTGAGACAAAGCTCCTGAAGCTATAAATGAGGAGTACTCCATGCAGATTCCACAATATGAAATATGGGGACTTAAGGTCATGGGGAAAGTTCTGAAACCGGCCTCCCTGGGAGGTAATGATTACCACATAACCTCCCCCCTACTTTATAGTTATCCTAACACCGTCATCTGCAAAATGTGTGGCATTCACCAAATATGGAGTAGGCATAGCTGATCCTTAGATAGGAGGTCTATAGAGATAGACATGTTCTAAAAGAGCTGTTTATTTAATGCTGCATGACTTAGAATGGGCCTGTAACCTGACAAGTGTACTGGATGAGGAATGTTCAATTTACCAGTTCTAACCAGCCAAGTCCTCACGTGAACTTTCTAAGACCCAGCAGAGAAGCCTGAGAAAGTATAACCAACCACAAACCTTTGTTTGTTGCTCATTCCTCAGTCCTGACTCTTCCCCACCTGGAGCCTTCTCTTAAGACCCATGTAATGTTCCAGGCACATTACAGAAACTTACCTATCCACAGAACTAACAGGCACATCAGCTACACCAACTACCCAGTGCCTCCACACAGGCCACCACAAAGAGCAGACATTCCGTTCTATTTTTAAATATATTGAGCAAAGGAGCAGCTTGATGCATCTTTGTAAAGGATGGCTGTCACCCAAGAAGTACGGGCTCCCTATTTTTATCAATGATATAGACTTTGATGTCAGATAAATTTAGAAACTCAATGTTAGATCTTTATTTGTCAACTGTGTGATTTTGTTGAAATCACTTAACTTTCTTTAAAACTCAGTGCCTGCATGATATATATATATATATATATATATATATATATGTATATGTATATGTATATGTATATATGTATATATTCCATGTGGAATAATATATGAAGATAAAAGATGTGTGCAACAATATACAGAAAGCAGAAGTTTTCCATAATGGTAGCCATCATTGTTCCTAATTATTTCTCCTCAATGTAATCATTTTTATCATGCACTCATTAAACAATCATTTATTCATTCAGTATCACCTATGAACCCAGTAATAGAAAAGTTGAATTCTTATTAAAAAAAAAAAAAACCTGCTCTCTTGAAGGACAGAGACTTTAATGAAGTAAGTGGAAAGACAGTAATGTGTGACTGGTGGCTAACAGTAGTATTTTTGTGCAGCTTGGCACAGAAGGGCTTAAAAACTCTCAGATGACGGTGCTGCTAATGCTGATTTTGATGCTGAAAATTAGCTGATTTGGCAATTTGCACCCAATTCACTTGTCACTGTACTCTATGAATGCTTCTCACTATAAGAAGTGATTTATTTTCAAGTAAATGACTCCCGATCTTGTGAGAGTGAACCTCGTTTCTCTGAGTAACACTTTAATAGGAGTAGATTAACATTCTTTATTATAGGGTAGACTCATAATAGGCGTCTAGAGTCTGGGAGGTAATTCTCACCACTGAAAGGAAAATGAATTTTGACTAATTTATAAGTACATACTAGGTTTTTTTTTTTTGAGTTTAGAAATTTTCCATCATGAGAGAAAATTAGGGGTCTGAAACAATAATATAATAGCAATAATCAAAACCGCTCACTGACAAGGTAAAACAAATGGCGATAGACATTAACCCCTTAGTGACCAGAAATGCCTTCTTCTGTATTAATTCATATCAGGCACCATTTGCTCTTGGGTCCCTTTCTGTGGGGACAGAGAGGAGTAAACAGCTTTACACATTTTTCTTCCTTGTCTCCAAAGCTTTCACAACCCCTTGGATTTCAACACAGTTTAACACACTCTGTCGTCCTTAGCACTTTAATTCTAAAAAGGCCCGTTTTTCCAAATACCATTTTTTTTCCATAAGAGAAACTCTCTAGCTGTGATGACTCGTTTCCTGTTGGCAACAATGTAGGAGCCCCTACAGGCTGGAGTCTAGCACGCCATACATCAGTCAGAGATGAAGGTCAGTCAAGCCGCCGTCAGAGAGAAGTGCACTTCTCCAGAGGAGATGCTTACCTCAAATATGTTCGCAGGCTCATTGTTGTACTGGTTGGATATGATTTCCGATTGGTCGCTACACCACTTCAATCCACCCAGAAAGCTGTCTGTATCCAAGTCGTTCACATCAAGTTCAGAAAGGTCAAGTTCAGGAAGATCTGGGCAAAGAGGCTGGTCCTCACCAACCAGAGCAGCACACTGCAAAGAAGACAGACACGGCGGTTATTAATGGCAGGAATTCACTAGACAGCAGTACTATGTCATGAGAATTAAGTCTGGTTAATTCAATGACAGCACCAAAGCTGGCCTCTGGGGCTTTAATCACCAGGAGATGCACCTTCCATTCTTTTTGCCCTTGGCTTCCAAGGGGGTATTTTGTTTAATTTCTTCCATCCAAATTCTAAACTGGGATACAAGTTACGTATCATGTTTCCATGAAGGCCTCCTTGATTCTTCCAGCTAGAAACTAACAAGAAGTTTTCTTACCTCCGGGATGGTTACACTTGATGAGCCTTAGCCGTCTTATAGTTAACTATGAACATGATTTTATTCTGTCCTTATCATAGGACCTAACTGAGAAAAGTCTGCAAGTGAATTTATACCTTGGAGTCGCCATCAGATATAATAGATATCCTTGCAGGGTAGTGGTGGCACATGCCTTTAATCCCAGCAATTGGGAGGCAGAGGCAGAAGGATTTCTAAGTTTGAGGCCAGCCTGTTCTAGAGTGAGTTTCAGGACAGCCAGTGCTATACTGAGAAACCTTGTCTCGAAAAACAAAACAAAACAAAACAAAACAAAACAAAACAAAACAAAACAAAACAAAACAAACAAAACAAAATGGATATCCCTATGAACAACTGCTCACTGAGATAATAGAACCCAAGGATTAGACTAGGAAAACTTCCTCCATGCGCACTCCCTGTGAGTATTATAATCTGTATCATTCATTTAGCAACTAATGATGCAAGTCCTCTAGCTCATCTCTGGCTCTCTTGAATTGTTATTTAAATCATTTACTTTCACTTGACTTTTTATGAGTTCCCTGACTTCATCCTTAACAGGTCAAATGCAAGTTCCTTGAGTTAAAGAACAAAATTCATATTATTTTTCTATGTGACCCTTAGAGCTTTCACTAGAAATATTTTGCAAGGTGTTTGTACACGTATGTGCATGTGTGTGTGTGTGTGTGTGTGTGTGTGTGTGTGTGTGTGTGTATGGTGTGTTGGGTAGGGGTTGACCTGTCACCTAAAAAGAAAGAAAAAAGAACAGAAGTTTTGTACCATGGTTATATTTTGTATTTTATTGAAGTATGTCAAAACCACAGTTATGATGGAGAATTTAAAAGTGATATTTGCACAGAGATACAAAATGGTTTCAATATAATGAAAGGTTTAAATACTTATTAGGAAAACTATTTTAGATCATTTTATATTATATATGCATATATGTATAATAGATAGATAGATAGATAGATAGATAGATAGATAGATAGATAGATAGATAGTGGTTAGATAGTCTTTCCAACCCCCCTGACCTGTTGCCTTCTGAGGCTATCAGAACCTTACCAATGAGACTGTCTCCTATTTAACTGGAGACTTAGCTATTGAGCCAAGTCCCTGTGCTCTAAAGAACCCTACAGATGCTCTTATGATGACAGTAGAATCACCAGGACTTCACCTCTCACCAGTCAACCTTCTGAATCAAGGCACTCCCACACAGAGAAAAACAAGGCCCTCCTGCCTCTGCTTCCCCAGGTCTGCAGAGAAGGTATTTAGTGGCTCCTGCGCAGGCAGCAGCAAGACATAAAGCTGATAAACTTCCCTGCCATTTAGATTTTGAATAAAATAAGTTTTATGCAGAGTTTATTTCTGGAATCCCTGGCAGACTGTATTACACAGTCCGAATGCAGCAGTGTGATCTGAAGCTACACTCTGAGGAGTAGGCACAGGGAAAGGAGACGGGGAAGAGAGTCTGCATATCATGGCGCTTTGTCCACAAGACCACCAGGCCTCAGGGGATCTCCAAAGGCAGGCACATAACCACGCCAAGAGAGAGCTGCATTCGCTCTCTTCGTCTTGGGATTTTCTTTGTAACATCTGAGTCAGCCCAAAATTAGAGATCAGAAAACCTAGCTAGGTTTGTAAGTGGAAGCCTGACTATAAAGAGTAGATCTTGTCTGGATACGGTTAGTGTTTTGTTATGGGTGTAACAATCCCAAGGCTCCATTCTTATCCACACTACACATCCCCAGAGCACAACCCCTTTTTATTAACTCTTCCTCAACACTGTCAGCACAGAGATGAGGGGAGAACTTTGTCAACAGGGCCAAACAACACGCAGGATGTCATGGGTGGAGGATTCCTTTAAAAAAAAAAAAAAAAAAACGTGAAGAACCACAACCAAAACGAGCATCCAAAGGCAAACTAAAGCAGACGACAGCCCAGTGTGCCTCTGGTACTGCTCCAGTTCTAGAGCTCAGAAGTCATGGCTTTCGGGGTGATAGTTTTTTACCGTTTCTCTTTAACCACTCTCTCTAAGGGAGACTAGCTTAAAGAACCTTTAACCTTCAAGGGAAAAAAATATGTATTTGAGTATAACTTCTGACAACTATTGAACACATAAAATTAATTTGTTTTAGCATTCTCTATTTTGCTTTCCCTCACTCACCCACCCTCTCCCAATCCCGTGTGTGTGTGTGTGTGTGTGTGTGTGTGTGTGTGTGTGTGTATTCATGCTTATTCTTGCACTATGCTCAAAATAGTGTTTATGCTTGCCAGTGTTGACATTCTGATCAAATCAGTGCTTCTGAATGTGCCATGATCCTACTTATCAAAAACACATCGTAGAAACAATTTCTTCTGTTATTAATTCATATTTGGACTTGGACAACGCCAGACTTATCAGACTGAGCCGAGTAACTGTCCTTGTCTGACATGCTGATATTGATGGCTGCCCTGTGCATCTGTAACAGGTGTGTCTTGCCTCAATTACACAAATACCCTACAGCCACTTTGCAAGTGTGAAAGCAATTTCACAACTGTAGCCTTCGTTTTTTACAATAAGATTTAAGAGGCCAACACAATCTCTAAACACAAAAGGCTAATTATTGTATGTTATTTCACCCCAACAGACAGTCTTTTCCCTTAGTTAAGAAGCAGACAATAAATTAGCTTAACTGCATGGATGATAATGATTCATTATAATTAAGTATAATTCTCCATTAACCTTTCAGAGGTTTTGGTGCCATTGATGCTAAATTTTAAAGAGAGAGAGAAGAGAGTGAGTGGACTCAGCAGCCTTAATTATATTAATAAAAAGCAGAAACTTAACTTGTGATAAAAACATTAGTTGAACTGGGAGGAGGTATGGAGGCAGGTAAGAATGACAGTCTACGTGAAGAGTGTCAGGTGAACTGTCTCTATCAATCTTAGTATCTTATTGTACATCCCCTCCATTAAGCTGTGAAATACCAGGAGACTCTGAGTAGCTCTGGTGGTTTGGGTTTTTATTAACCAATACACTGTCCTGTCATAAGGGCATAATAGGTTTGAAGATGACAGCAAGCATTAATGATTCAAAAAAATGAAAGCTGCCCACACTACCTGCTGCTTGTAACATTTCGACAGGCAGGAATGATTCCCAGAGCCACAGGCTCGAAGGCACGGGTTTCTAGCGGCTGGCTGTCTACTATGCAGCACTAACTGGCCCGAGACTCAATCTAAGGCTGAGTCCCTATCCCCAACTCCTTAAGAAAAACAAAGAAAGAACAAACTTAAAGCCATGGTTATAAATGGCTACGGCGTTTATTTGCAAACAATTGCAGGAATTTTGACTACTAAGGCAAATCTCCCTCATCTCCTTTAGATCACAGCTCTTCAGTCACTGAGCAGTATCGGAATGATCCAAGAGGTAAAAATGAAAGTGATTCGAAGAGACCTATGGTGCCAGCCAGACAACCACCCACGGGTTACGCTGGCTACTCCAACAATTAGGACTTTGAAGCCACTTAGAACTCTGACTTCAATAGCCAAGGGACACATGAATTATCTATATCTATTCTGCCTTGCCAAGAAATCACAACAAGATAACAATAATTATAACCCGCAAATCCGATCTGCCAAAGCCTAGGGAAAGCAAACGGAGCCAACATCTGCAGACCCAGCAAAGAGTTAAGAACCCAGGGCACGCCTGGCTAGATAGGAAAAATGCATTCGCAGGCGGCCTCGCCAAATCATTTTTACTTTAGATGTGTATCACTGCACCACACGGACATCTTATTTAATCAAATCACGTGTGGCACTTGACCCTCCCCCTTACCCTACGTGCCCCCGCTACCGGGAGGAAGCACCATTGTTAGTTAGCAGCTCCGATCCTCCGCGCAATTCAATTCGGGTCCATCTCACCAGAGTCCACAAAAGTTTCACTTGTTTTCCAACTTGCTCAAACTTTCCCCGAGAACATTCCATTGTACTGAATGCAAACACGCTGAAGTCCTCTGGCCCCAGCTAGACTCCAGAGATTACGGGGAAACTGCTTGTGTTTTTTCCTCCCCTGTATGAATTGTAGCCAGCAGAGACTGTGGAATTGATGTATTGCGGTCTATTTTTACACAAGCAGTGAGCAGCTCCACACACGGTCTGCATAAACTCCATTCTCTCCCGGCTTCAGGCAGCTCTCCGTGGTAGAGAGATTTAACCGTTCGGTTTCTCGCCACAGAAGCAAACAGAAAGCTTTGCTCTCTTAAGACTGGGATTTTTTTTTTTTTAACTCGCTAGCCAACCCTTTCAGCCACACACAAGTGTTTTAAAGGAAACAGCACTGTCGTTTTGTGTTCTGTGGGAAAAGCAACCTAACTCAGACCCAGCAGGAATATTTAGGGTCTTGTAAATTCTCTGTTTAATGAACAGAGAGAGAAGGGCGGAAAAGATAAATCCTGACGAGAGTCAAAACGGACTCTCTTTTTAACACAATCCATTTTAATGTTTATCCTCATTTTCTTATAAATAGAAATGGCATTTTTCCAAGCAGGCCACTGAACACTGGAAAGACTTCAGCTCCTGATTCATATCAATATCTTAGAGCATAAATATTGCATATGAGTAGAAACAGAGCCAAAGGCACATGGAAAGAGTTTCTAACTGCTACAGATACTGATGACAGCAGCTAAGCTTTGATTTGCTCAAGGCATCTCCGAGCCACCTTAAAATAGCAAACTTATTGGAGTTAAGATAAGATGGAGATTTCCCCCTCCAAAAGCTCCCGCTGAGCCACTTTCTATGTCCCCTCCTCTCCCCTAGCCCATCCCCCCTCCCCCTCCAGGAATCATTGCATCTGAGAGAAGCTCCGGTCCTGCAATACTCAGCCCCAGCTCACCTCTATGTCACTCCATACAGAGTCTTGGCTGCACATGTCCCAAGCCATCCAGCTCCCGAATGACGCCAGTCAAGCTTTTTCAACTCCAATCCACTCTGACACACAGCACACACTCATGCAGGCAACCAGCCCCTTACTGAGAGTGAACTGAAGGCACCTGTCTTACTACAGTCCCCAGTCACATGACAAAGCTATTAAAAAGTAGGCTGGGCTGTCACTCACCCAGCCTCCCTTCTCCTGTGCAAGCTTGCTGCACAAACTCCTGACGTCACTCCGAGGCAGCCCTCTGCCTCAGTGAAGTAACGCTTAGAGAGAGAGAAAAAAAAAAATAGAAGAAAGAAAAGGAAACACTTGGCCTTTGGGAGGCTTCAAGCATCACACTGTGACTGAAGCCAGCTTTGAATGCCACCAACTCTAAACCGGAGCCCTGCTCACATAATAACTCAAATCTCCTGCAATCTTTTTTTTTTTAATTTATTTTCCATCCAAAACAGGCAAATAGCAAAGGTCCCCTGTTACTGACACAGTAACTACACCCTTGCCTAAAATGTGTGTGCTTTAAGAAATGGTTTCCAAGTAGCCCCAGACTCAGCTTGGAACTGAAGCAAGCACTCCTCATGTGATACATTTTCATGAGATTCTTTTTTTTCCCCCTCCCTATTAGAGGAGTGTTTGAAAGCAACACCCCCCGTTTTTCTTTCTCTCTTTTCTTTCTTTCTTTCTTTCTTTCTTTCTTTCTTTCTTTCTTTCTTTCTTTCTTTCTTTCTTTCTTTCTTCCTTCCTTCCTTCCTTCCTTCCTTCCTTCCTTCCTTTGTTTCTTTCTTTGTTTCTTTCTTTCTTTCCTTGTTTAGTCAACAAAACAGCCACATTTGTTTAGGTCTAAACAAATTTCTCTACCCCAAATCAGCTGTCTCCTTGGCAGTAGAGAATGCGGTCTCCAACAGTCTCCAAAACTGTTACTGCAGTTTGCCTTGCTCCTTGTAAAGCAAGCAAGCCACAACACCCTAGACTCTTGAGTTCCCCCCCTCATGATTCTTTCTGTGGATCTCATAGGCTCCCAGAAAACAAATGCTAGAAAATACAATTCCTGCTGCCATCCCTGAAACAGCTTAGCTACTCAACTGCCCCCACCCCTTATTTCTTTTCTCATATGTAGCACAGTCTTCCTCATGGCTCCAGGGTGCCTTTTTGAATAAACATTGGATTCCAACCCTAGTGCCTTGGGTTGTACAGTTTGTTTTTGAAATCAAGAATGTCCAGGGAATGAAGGAAAAACACTGAAATGGTATCAGCAGAGATACTCATTTCTTGAGCTTTGCTTACTAATACTTTTTTTTGTCGTTCCTGAGTCAATGAGGGGTAATGCAGGTGCCACTGTTTTTCCTGTGACATTACAGACAGAGGCCAGAACCAACTCTCAGCACTTTCCATAACGCTTGGGTGCTCAGACTTAACCCTTCCAGGCCCAGTGAGAAATGTACAGGGGACCTTTGAAAACATATTTTCACAATACCTGAAACCCCACAGACTCAAAAACCAGCTCATTTCCTTTACTTGACAGTAATTTAGAAGAAAAAAGTCCCTATGTATCTAAACATAATTTATAAAGCACCATTCATTTAAACTCCTATTCCACTGAGGTTAATTTAATGTGTTCTTTATTTTCTCTCCCCTTGGAAGGAAAACATTGGTGACTTTATATAAAAAGTCACTCTCAGTCTGACTTTATATAGTCAGTTACTAATACAGTAAAGTGAAAGAAAGAAATTCAGCTCGCGCACACACACACACACACACACACACACACACACACACACACACACACACACAAAGCCCACCAGCCTGCTGTTTGCTTCAGACCCCGTATAAGGGGTCTGTTTGCTTGGATGTCCACAACTAGTAGACAGGGAAGAAGGTAATGAAATCGACAGTTTGTCAATCAGTGAACAGAACAAGATGGCCAACAGCTTTGACATTCTAAATTAGGTGAATATACTTCACTGCTACAACTGTCCTCTTCCAAACATCAGAAAGGTATTATTCATTAAATTTTCTAATTCAGAGAGAGAGAGAGAAAGAAGACAACCCTGGGATCATTTTCTACATGCAATTAGTAGCCTTACTCTGTACTCCCACAAAGAAACACTAATTTTTCTTGCCAATTAGATTTTTACTTAATGTAAAACTTCAGTAAACTATTAAAATTCAGGACAAAGGTCATGGGTTCTACTTTCCACACAGTCAACTGTGAAATAATACTGGCCACCTAGCTATAGAGAGTCGATTATTAATTATTATCAAGCAATCCTGGCATCCTGATGGTAACTGATACTTTGGTTTCTCTTTGTCATCCATTAAGCATCCACCATACATTTTAAAAACCTCATCCACACCTCTTCTTACAGATGGTTGCTTGGACTAGATAACTTTGCATGACTGTTTTGGTATCTTAACTTGCTCACACTGAGTTGTGGCAGGATTTTCTTTTTCTTTGCTTTGAAAAGAGAATTTCTCTTCTTTCTTTCTTTCTTTCTTTCTTTCTTTCTTTCTTTCTTTCTTTCTTTCTTTCTTTCTTTCTTTCTTTCTTTCCGCCACCTAATTCTACTTAAAAAAAAGAAAGAAAAAAGAAAAGAAAAGAAAAGAAAAAAAACTAACCCAGCACATCCATGAAGCTAATGATCTGCTTAAAACAGCCACTCTGTCCTCTACCTTCATAAAAATGGGTATGTGAAGCTAGAGAGAGCACAGGGCTGATGAACACAGACACACTGCCCTCTTCCCCTTGTGTTTCTGCTGCTATAGAAGTCCATTTTAAACTGATTTGTAGAGCGAATCAGAATACCTTCTACTTGTTTCTTGGGCCTCAAAATTACAACTCTAACAAGAAGGATATTTTAGAAGTCTTATCATTTGCTTAATTAACTCTTCAAATTAAAAGTCCTCTTCTGTCCAGCTTTTTGCTCTTCTCAAGAGAATTTAAATTGTTAGTTGCTCACCAACCTTGGGTTTTTCTGTCTCCCCAGGCAGTTTCTATATTTAATTTTCTCTCTGTCTTGACTCCTGTTGCGCTCTCTCTCTCTCTCTCCCTCTCCCTCTCCCCCCACCCTGTGTGTGTGGTGTGTGTGTGGTGTGTGTGTGTGTGTGTGTGTGTGTGTGTGTGTGTGTGTGTGTGTGTGTGTGTGTGAAGCCTGCCTCTCACTTCTTCCACCACTTTGTATAGAGGATTCCCAAATGTTTGCTTTTAGCAAACTAATGTCTACAGAAACTCTACAGTGTGTTCGGCCACACATTAAAAGGGCTGACAGACAGAAAGGGTATACAACATGAATACAAGGGAGTTTACCACTGAAGGAGAGGGGAGAAACTAAACCTTAAGGAAGGAGAATCATTTTCTATAAGAAACCAAGTCTCACCTTGTTCAAATATTCCTTTTACCCTGAAAAATAAGCCATGTGCAGGGACAAGGTCCTTATACTGATAATCCCAAGTCAAATCCAAATCAACCCATGTTTTCTCAGAACAATGGATAAAGGTATTTATTAACACTTGGTGGCTGCCTATGGTGCTTTGTAACTACACAGGGTGGATTCCATGCCCAGAGAATCCCTCCTTTCAGTAGTTCTGTTCACATTTCTTTTCCAAGATCCCACCATTGTGTGGAGGCAGAAAAACTTGTGCTTTAAGTTGATAATGTGAAAGGGTAGAGCAGGTGGAGATAGGGATCCAGGAAGATGGGGAAAGAAATTTCAACATTGTTTTAAATATATCTGAGGACCTGTGTGTTCTTCCTTCCCCACTCATGTCCCAAAGAATAGACGTGTGTGTGTGTGTGTGTGTGTGTGTGTGTGTGTGTGTGTGCGCGCGCGCGCGTGTGTGTTCTTCATACTCTATTATATGTAACAGCATATTTCTAAAAAGTGAAAATAATCCCACAAACCAAAATATCCAAAGCCAAACACCATAGACAATAGTAAGACCATGAATTTCAGTGTTAACATTGTCCTATGATCAAAGCAGGAATCTCAGAAAAATCACAGCCTGATTTTCTTTGCCCACTTCCCCTTATAAGCTTGAAATAATGTACACAAGAGTGAAGTAGAGGCCAAATCGTTAAAGAAGAAAGTGTAGAGGAGAAACCATGGGCAGCCAGAGGCAAGAGCAGCATGCCCTGTAGGACACACTAATCAATGAGGTCCTCAGAATGCTTGCTCAAAAGAAGTTATGTGCCCACTCTACAGCTAAGCAAAGTGCAGCAGCCAGAATGGACAGACAGATCTTGAAAAGCCCTTCTTAGAAGAATTAAAGTATTTACCCTCAAATCAAAGGTCTTGCAAAAATCCACGAGGAAACCCCTGGAAAGACATATGTACAAAAAGAAACCAACATTTCCAGGACTTCAGCCTGCCTAAAGCAGTCTAACAGAATGAACAGGAGCCTGACCAGAATCACTAACATTTGTAGAGTTAATCATTGCTAAGAGGTATAAACTGTTTGCTTTTAATTCCTAAAGCGCCCTTGATCCTGACACCCCCCACACACCACTTTCTGAACACATACTTTGGGACTCTAGTTTGAAGCTCAGACTGTGCAAGAATGATTGAAAGTAGGCTCAAATGTAACAATGTTCCCAAACTCAGCCTGATTTTATAGCTAAGCTGTAGGTGCTGTCCAAGAGAGCAAAAGATCTTTCAGCAAAACATGTAGAAGAAAGTGATAGACAACATTAAATGCCAGTTAGCATTTGTGTAATTTTTTCCTTCCATTCTTTTTTTTTTTTTTAATAAGCAAGATTTGATCAACATGTTGAGCAACTCAGCTCTCATCCCCAATAAAACCTGCAAAGCCCGGTGGAACACAGCCAGTCTCAATTAGACCTCAAAATTTGCTTTTCACTTTGTTTTTAATATAGCAACCAAAATATCATGAAAATTAATCTGAGCAGTAGTTTAGTATTAGACTATTCTAAGAAGAAAGCAAGAATTGTGCTTACTAGGAACACAAATAAGAGATAATAAAGTGTTGAGTAAAATCTGATAGTGTCTGATGTGCAAATTGGACATATTTGTGAAGCTACAGATATTTTAATTTATCGTAATTTTTTCAAGTTAATCCATCTATACTGTTCAGAGTGATTATTTAGATAAGAAATGTTTAACACCGTTACTTACCAGTATTATTTTCTGAAATAAAAAAATAAGGCTTATTGCATATTTTTAAATGTGGAATGTATTAAAAAGTTAAAGTGTGACTGTGCCCCAAAGTATGTTATTTAATTTCGTAAGAACGATGTTTTTATCTTCTTCCCTGTGTTTGGTGAGGACTGGAGGAAAATTGGAATATGGATTGTTTAAATGAAAAACAGAAAAAGAAATCAAACTGTGCTCCTGTTTGTTAGTTCTGGAGTTGAGTCTTATACTTATCAGCTTAACCATTTGTTATTTTATGGGAGAAAACATTACTTTACAAATAGCCTCAAAAAAAGGAGGAGAAGTAGGAAAAAAGGAGTATTGTTTGTCTTTTCTTGATCACCTCAGATAGCCTGGAAGATTTGAGGGGTATTTCTTTTTGTCCATATTTTTTCAGTACCTTCATATTTGTATCTCACTCGAGCAAGTTAAAATGTGTATCTCCAAAGTGTGGAGGCAAATAAATGGATTACCATCCTAACTAGCAATTAGAGAGAAGGTAGGTGGACATGAGATAAATTTTGTACAATAAATGAAATCTTACTTGATATTAGCAAATCAGACATGGGAATTTTAAAGAAATTTCCTTAGTAAAGAATGATAGATCCAGAATAGACCTTCACTTTTCATAACTATATCTAAAAATATATTTATTACATACAGCTGATAGGGTTACAAATAGTATATTTTTCCTAGAAGGCAAATAGGTAATATATCTAAAAAAATATTCTAAGTGGACAGTCCCATAGCCCCAGAAAATTGAGTTCTACAATTGTCCAAAGAAATAAGAGAGGAGTACCTAAAAGATTTTTTAGTGTGAAAATAAATGATGCTATCCTACTTGTATTGTTGAAAATTTAAGTGCAATGTAAAAACCTTGGGTGGTCTACTTAACAAATTATAAAGCAATGTTTATACACATGGAATCGATGTTATTGTGAAAAATCTTATACAGTTAATTGCATAATGGGAAATCGTTTTAAATATATCAAGGTTTCTCCTTAGATTTGAAGTAATAATAACCATAAAAAGTCTACCTAAAAAGTTACAAACACATAATGGCAGAAAGAGTAAAAAGGTGGTAGAGAACAGACACAATGTTCACAGTTCTAAGGACACTATAAACATGTTAATTTTCTTTGGTGTGTGCCTATAACTTCCAGGTTTTCTTAGCTATACATACATCCCATATATTCAGAAGAGGACTAACTATCCTTTTTTATTTAAGAAACAGAGAGAGACAGAACTAGGGTCAGGACACACATGAGATAGAACAAGCAGAAGCAGCCCCGGAAATCCAGTGTCATCCTCAGATATTCCTTGTCTGTTTAAGAGGAAGCCATGGCGATAAAGTCTAGCATTCTTTCCCCCCCAAGGCTGTGAATTCTGGCCCAGTGCTGAGAGAAATCACTGCTTGGTCTCTTAGAAATCATCTCAAGTCTGAGTTTCAGAGGACAGAGGCGAATCAAATTTGTCTGAGACATCACTACCATCTTTATTTTGTTTTCTTACTGAAAACATTATCAAATTAGGCACACACTATTTTAAAACTATAGTTACCCCCAGAAAGGATAAAATTTTAGCCTCTTACATAAGGTATCTGTTTGTTTTTCCTGGTTTTCCTTTCCTTTTGGCATACAGGTCAGGAGCATAAATCAAAAGAAGAAAAAGAGAGAATGGTGTCTCAAGCATTATTTGACGTAAAAAGTGAGAGCATTTCTTAGGAAGAGAGCCTATTGGTTTGGGAGTGGGAGTAGGGTACAGTTAGAGAAGTGCTGACTGATACCTGCTCTAGATGGGGCTTTTAATAAAGCCACCTGGCATTGCCTTGATGGGAAGAACACCATTCCCATTTCAAATCAGTGACTTATAAAGTGACCTTCTAAAACAACCAGTCTCCAAATGTGGAGCTGCCTACACAAAAGATCACACAGCATCGCCCTGTTTTGGAGATGGAACTTTCAAATAGCAAATGGGATCAATTCATCTTCCTTTTCCTGGAGAAGAATCTACAGAAATGGAAGCTTGACTGTGTATCAATTAAACTTATTATGCCTATAGTTTCTCAGGTCTTTCCTTCCTACATGTGGCTGGTGATTATTTTGACCATAAGGAATTTAAGAAGAGGAAAAGTGAAATGAAAGCCAAGTCTGGATGGTTCAGGTGATTTCCTGGAGGCTCAAGTCTATCTGTTAATAATGTCACTTTGTGGTTCTTAACTCAGCCCAAAGTAGAAGAATAAAGCCAAAGTGGACAATGCTTCGGTCTTCACATGACTGAGTCACTAGCCAATAATATGACTATGGATTGTTCATTCACTGGTGTTGGGCCTTAGTCTCTTTTATCTTTCAAAACAGATAGATTCAATTATGTCTAGGGTCATTCCCTGCCAGATGTAAATACCATGGTGTGACCACCTTGACAGAAATGTAAACAAATCAGGAAAAAAAAACCTTTGCACAGAGTGAACACAAACATCTTATGTTATAGATTCTGGGGTCAGTGATAACATACAAGTCCCATATCAGTTTGTAGAAGAGAACACAGCTTTATTTCTTTTCTTCTTGTGGGGATGTAATGACTAACTGTTCTAGGAAAAGAACTCAAGAGATCTGATACCTCTCACACGCTAAACCACATGACACTATGTCACATGCCAAACAAAGCTACTGTTTGCACAGTAAGTCAAAAAACCACACAACTGGTATGGTAGTGGCTATTTACTTACATCTGCATAGAGACAGAATATAATATACTGACATGTGATTTGGTTTTTACAAGATAAGATTGCAGTGTTACAGAAAGAAGACTAAAGAAAGAAACCGAATCCTAAGGTTCAGCTTT
The DNA here is from genome assembly GCF_978045245.1 of Mus caroli. Taxonomy (NCBI): domain Eukaryota; kingdom Metazoa; phylum Chordata; class Mammalia; order Rodentia; family Muridae; genus Mus; species Mus caroli. The sequence continues at coordinate 54,111,892 of NW_028227259.1, forward strand.
TGTAAAAACCCAAGTGAGTTTTGTAGCATGTAATCAGAACTTCGAGTAACCCTCTTGTCTGTTAATAGCATAATCATGCTTCTTAAATAAAAACCTTGCATTGAATAAAAGAATTCTGTGTGAAATTTGGAGGGAGGGGATCATATAAGACTGTTGTAGAGTGCGAAGGAAGAAAAGGTCAGACACCTGTCTATTAGCATAAAATTATTATTATTTTTTTGACAAACAGGTATATGCATTTATTCCTTCTCAGGAACAATACCTAAAAAATAAAATAATTAAAACAAAACAAAACCAAAAACACCCTCCCTCGACCCTCCCTCGGCCCTCCCCCGCAAAAGACAAAGATGCACACAGACACATCGGGATATATGAACAACCGAATCAACCCCATTCAACAGAAGCGGGAATCCTCCCCCTCCCCCCCCCAGAGGGACAGAATCAGAACTGTAAAAATCGGAGTGAAGATTGCTTGCTGTAAAGCCTGAGAACTTTTTTTTTTCCAGTTGGTTCTTCTGAGAGGCTATGACACCTGCAAACATACATAAAACCTAATTTTTCTCTTTTATTTATTTATTTTTTGCTACACTCTTCAGACTAAGCATGCAAGACATACATGTGACTAAGTATGACTGAGTGAAAGGTATATTTTTTTAAATTTTTTTTAAACTCATTCCCTAAAGGTTTGAACTGAGGTGTGTGTACTAACAGTCCTCATGCTGTTATCTTTACTCTTGTCTAGCTACACATGCTGAGAATGAACTAACCTACCAGATTTTTACCCTCTTTTGAATATCTAACCAACAACCACTCAGTTTAGAAGCACAGGGCCCCCTTCCCATGACCCGGCCTGGCTACTGCCTACACACTGTGTAGCTGCCTGGAAAAGATGGGGGGTTCTGGGGGGGTGAATAAAATTATTAAAATATGTATTAATATATTGGGGACAGAGTGAAGGGTAGATGGTTGATGCATCCTAGGGATTATGACTTTCTTGTCCAAGTATTTTCTCTGTACATTCAACTCTTTTCAGCAAGTCATATATGATTTGCACTTCAGCATCTTCTATAGTCACCTGTCTGAAAGGTTCTCTTAGGTTAAATGAATAGCCATAAACACTTTTAATTCTGAACCAAAAATTTGGAGAGGGGGTGATAGAGACAGAAAACTAGGAAGGGAACAGGTTGGTTAAGTCATAAACCTCAGACAGGACAATGCCTTGGAATAGCAACTGGTTAGCTCCAAGTCAATACCATGGTCCTAGCGTAACTTCATAATTTGCCGCAACCAAAGGAAAGGAACAAGGAAACAACTAGCTTAAGGGTGTGTAAGTTCAGTGTCTGTTAGTCAGCCTGTGAAAGGGGCTGATGAGATTTTTCATGTTGAATAACCTGTATTCTATGCCTTTCTCTAAAGTCTCCAGGTCCTGCTTTGTACAAGCAGTTAAGCAGATTGGTTGCTCTTTCACCTCCTTTCACAACAGAAGTCTCTACTGTCAAGATGGAACTTTCTATCTTCCATATTCATAGATTTGTTTCCATGAAGAGTACCTAAAAATAGGCCACACCTAACCTATCCCACAGCTTCACAAAGAACCAAGTAGACAGTCAAACCTGGAGCTCTGCTGTGAGTCTTTTCAGCCTGTGTGTTCTTTGTTTCCTTTAGCTTGTCACCTAGGGCCACATCGTATGGAAAAGCCTTGAGCTTTCTCCCAGTGGCTTTCTGGGATGTGTCATGTACTGACATCTCCTGAGAACCATATCTCAGCTGTGTGATGTCACTTTTAAGGGAATCAAATGCCCCTAAACTTTTAAAATAATAATCAATGGTAAATAAACATATTCCTTCTATTTTTCTATTATGATTTGATTATTAAGATTCGAATACTTGAAAAGCTGAAAATGAATAAACTTCACAGACCCAAAAGTACACATCTCTATGAATATAGTGGGATATAATGGCTGCAGCAAAGGAAGGCAGACACACACACACACACATACACACACACACACACACACACACACACACACACACACACACACCTCTACAACCCCCATGATTCCATTTCAATAAGACATCAAAATGGATGAGGACCCATGCAGCTGGAGGGCAGCCTCGGCTGCACTTGGTGGCAGCTAGAGGAGGTGGTCCAACAGCAGCAAGAGTGCACTTGGGGAACTATACAGAGTTTCCTTTTTTGTCCGTTCTGGTTACTACATGGGTGTGATTAATTAGGGGAAATGAATTTATCTCAGCCCTTTTGATGAGGGTTGACGTTCATTAATGACATTATAGTTCAGCAAAGGATTAAAGACATTGAGAAGAAAAAGACAGTAATATTTCTATACTACCATGTTTAAAAGTTTGTTTGCTTTCTGTTAATAAAAAAAAATTCAAATTTCAACTTACTTTCTTAGGTCATTAAACCACTCAGAAACTGAGGAGTGAGACAGAGAATCAAGAAACTAGAAACAAAAAGCCTGATGTCTAGGGTTTGTTTATTCCACCTTGGACAAACCACTTAGCTTCCTAAATCTTTGTTTGTTTATTTGTTTGTTGTTTATGGATGTGATTAAGTACTATATACACGTACTTCTTAAATAACAAAAAAGGTTAATTTTTCCAAATCAAATATTTTAGTACATTTACCTTTGGCTCAAAATGCATTGTTAAAGGGTGACATTTGACTTAGTTTGAAAATGTCTTCTCTTTCTCCAGAGAAATAGCCCAGAGAATCATATTTCTGTGAGCGCTCAAATGCGTACCAGCATCATCCATACAAATTCCAATGAAGATATCTATTTGATATGGTTGGCACTAGGTTTAAATGAGGTATTTATTGGTCCTGTGACTAGCATATACATATAATCAATAATAATAATACCTATTATTCATGTACAAATATCAGAAAAATCAATTTAATATCAAGTAAAAGTAGAGTTTGATATTTTTTTGCCTTGTTTCCTCATCTAAATGAAAGAATAAAAAGAGGAATGAAGGGATGGAGGGTGTATCAAGCTGCAGAAGACAGCCCAGCCAAGCTGTGGTCACTTCCTGTCTTAAATGACTTTCTCTGAATGCCTCAGTAACACAGTTGATAGGAATGGAGAGTGCCTGTTGAGTTCTCTACTCACTGGAAGAAAAGGAAAACAAAACAGAACAAAAACAAAACAAACAAAAAGCTTTTCTTTTTAAAGATAAAAGTACTAAGATATTCCAGGTGGTAGTGGTGCACGCCTTTAATCCAGCACTTGGGAGGCAAAGGCAGGTGGATTTCCAAGTTTGAGGCCAGTCTGGTCTACAAAGTTAGTTCCAGGATAGCCAGGGCTCTGCAGAGAAACCCTGTCTTAAAAAAACCAAACCAAACCAAACCAAAAAAGAAAAGTGCTAAAATATTTTAAAATATTTGATTTGGAAACCTGACCCAGCTTTGCCTCTGAAGAGACCATTTGTTTCCAACCTTCAAGCAGGCCACAAAAGTACTTGAGTCCAAGATTTTCAAGAACATTTTTAGTAAGAAGCAACCATATACTGCACAAAACCTGACAAGAGATTATGAGTTTGCCAATGTGGGAACCTCAAGAATGTTGATGACGTGTGAATCACACATGGAAGGTAGATAGGAAAGCAGTGGCAGGATATCAGAACAGTACAGTGCAATGACAGGTTTGCCCCCAGCAGGCTATCAATGAGGTTGTCTTAGCATCATTCACGATGGTGGGAAATCTCTTATCAATCACACAGTTACTTTTGCAGTTGATAAAAGGACAACAAGCGGATCTTATCATATTTTGTTTTCCATGTTGTGAGCTTTAGGTTTTCAAAATTGAAATATTCCATGAAATGGGCCTATGATTTCCAACCCGGTGTAAGGAACCGAATGTGGATTGTCTCGTTAATAATTTACAGATTACATGTCGATAAAATATTTTGGATGTACCCTGTTAAATAAAAGATCTTATTAAAATTAAATGTATCTTTTTGAAAGGAAGTAACTAGAAATTTTTGAATTACATGTGTGATGTGTATAATATCCCTCTTCAACAGTGCAAGCCTTTTATTTAGTCCTCAGGTTATATCAGAGTCGAAAAATCAAATCAGTGAATTATGGGAATAGGGACTTGGGGAAATAAACAGGAACAGCTGAGCATGGCCGCAACATCACTGCACAACTCCAGGGGGCGCCACACCTATTAATTAGCCTTGGAAGACTCATCCCCAACACTGCTCAGTGCTTGAATTTATTAAATGCTACATAATCTATCCTTCCTCAAAATCATTAGGAATCCCTTCAACAATCTCCCTGGGGCAAGTCTATAAATCTTTTCAGCACCTTCTGCACCTTTTCCCAAACACATACATAATAATGAGATGCAAATGTAAAAGCTTTACCCAGGATTCTGAAAGTAGGACTGTGCAAACTAGAACTGATCATGTTATAAAACTCGGTTTGGATGCAGAAGATGGCCAAAGCTCACTAAGAACACACAGTGTGGCGTATACACAGCATGCAAGGTTCTCCAGACGACAGCTTTTGGGTCTTCATAGGCTATCATTCTCTTTAGTCATAAAATGCACCGCCTCTCCCTTCCAAGGTGGTGGTGGTGGGGTTGTGAAGCCTGTTGCTACATCTATAATATAGCTTTAGTTTTTTATGTCAAAAATGATTCAGTAAACAGAGTTATGCTACAGTCTACTATTTCTTATTCGGTAGTCAAATTAATCTCTGAGCAGTGCTGGCATTAATTCAATTTGATGTCTGTACTTAGGATTTCACATAGGTGCCTTCATCCAATTCTTCTCAACTAATAAAACCTTAATTCATGGTAATATATTTACTTCTAGTTGAGTTCATGTTGAGGAGTGCAGTACTTTACAGAAAACTAATTAATATCAATCATATATTATAACACTTTTAATGGTTCAGGGGGAAATTCTATACTAGAGGTAAGATTAGATGAACAGAGGGGACTTAGCCCATCGTATTTACTCTATTTTTAGGACTTGAGCCTAAGACAGCAGCATCATTTCAGACATAAATGTAATTTAAATTGTACATCATAGAATGGCTGGGAATTAAGAACCTTGGGACTGGTCCCCACGACACTGATCTGGCATGGCCCAAGAATGTAATTCATACCCTCAGACTATTTTTTCTACACATTTTGTATAATGGCTGTATAATTTGCAAGTTGGTAAAGATATTCAAATTCAGATTCATGGCACTATTAAAATAATAAACTACTTCACTAATGGCAAGCCTTCTGCAATTGTGGGCAAGCATTCTATATTGATGGAATGTTTGAGTAATGATGATGGGCTCATATTTCCTGAGATTGTACATACAGTCAGCAGGAGACCTTATGTGTGAGACTCTGACTATGACACAAATGGTACCCCCTGGAGTCATGCAATATAGTGGCCCTCACATCTCTTTAAGGAGTTATATTTAAAAGATCTAATTCTTTGCAGCCACAAAAAAAAAAAAAAAAGCTGAAGTGCTGTTATGCACTTCCAAACAAACATCCTAAAAACAAACAAAATCAAAATGCAATCTATTGTCTCAAATGCACATTGATAATTTTCAATTGTTCTAGCTTATAGAATTCATTTGCTCTGTAACAATTTCTTTATACTCACGCAAAGAATGCTGGACTGCAGTTTAATCTCTTTTTGTCTCTTCAGCAAAAAAAAAAAAAAAATACAAAAAGGCTGGGGGTTACAGCCTGGGGGAGAGTACTTGACAGCCAAGCATGATGCCCTAGGATCATATCCTCCTACTGCAAAACAACAACAACAATAATAACAGCATGCACATACAGTCTCCTGATCTTATGTCATTTTTAAAAATCGCCCTTGTCGTTAGATATGAGAGAAATCCCTACATACCAGCAGCATAGTGGGTCTGAGGTGTGGAGAGAATGCCTCCTGTTACTCACTTTCAAAATTGAATCCATGGATGACAATCCCAACATCCATGTCACTCATTCTGCTGGAGTGCAGATACTCCTATGGACAGTCCAGACAGGACTCACAACAGTGGCTTGCACCAGCTACGTTTTAATTCACTGGGGCTCAGTGACGTGGGAGGGCACCTGGGAGGCACTGCTCAATGAATTCCACAATAGGACACAAATGTGAAACCCGATCTCAGCCAGATATGGACGTAAGAGCAAATATGTAGAGTATCATGTGCTTTCCAACAGCCCAAGTCTCGAGGGAGCTCTCTGACATCAGCAGTTGAGACAGGTGGTTCCCTTTCCAACTGTGGAAAATAAAACCCTAGTACAGAGGCACTAGGTAAATATAGCAGTACTGTAATTTTTCCTTGGTACACTCTCCCTGTGATTTCTATCCTGTGGCGATACTTCATCCAGTTAAATCCCAGGACATCCTACCAAGCCAGCAAAGGAGGAAACATTTGCAAAGAGGTTGATCTGGGCATTTAAAGAGGCTGGTGAGAGCTCTGTTTTGATACTCAAGTTGTTAGAAGCAGAACTCTCCTCCCTCCCGTCTTTACTTAGAATATATTGTCAAGTAGCTGCCAAAGTCTCTGCTTGACAAGTCACCCTTTGTTCCGTGTTATTAATACAACCCAACCAAATAACAGACAGGAGTCAGGGCATCTTAAAATCACGTGCGAGGCTCAGGTCAGTACCGATCATAGCCAGTTTGAGTCTGCAAGCTTAGATCAGCTGAGATGTACTAAGCCCTTTGTGGTCACAACTATTTGCTTTTGAATTTAAGAATTACTAGCAGAAGGGTGCCCTGTAACGTGTGTATAAAATTACTTAATTCAGCTTCTATTTTCCTTTCTCAACATAGATACTTTTACACTCTGACAGCCGCTGGCTCTTAAAGCATTCTCCTTTTTGTTGTATCTCCTTAGAAACACAAATCTTGTTCCCTGGCAGCAGCGGTGCTAAGTGCTATGCCACATGCCCAAACTAGTTCTCCCTTGCAGCTTTAATTCACAGTAAGTGGCATGAAAGGAGGTCAGCCTTCCTCAGAAAACACTCAGAGTTCTTTTCGGCAGCAGAATCTATTTCAGAAAGCCACGCTCCCTGGCATGTCACGAGTGGCTTCCCACTTGGAAATTCTGGCCATAACTATTGACAAGTTTAAGGAATGGCCCACAAAGGAGCAAATACAGAGAAACAATCCTGGTTTCAACTTCTGGTCCTAAGTTTCCGTGAAGTCAATTAAATCCAGGAGGAAAAAAAAAAATCATGGTATGCTCTATCCATCCATTTGTCTCTCATCAAGTTACACTTCCATCTATAAACTACTTATGGAATATATACCTGATTTGGTTTGCTTTGCAGAGGTACTCATTCAGTCCTCTACATAATTATGCCACCTTAATCCTAGATGTTTCCATGGTAGCCATCAGAAGTCTAAAGAAATGGAAAATGAGGCAAGGTCCCCTGCCTCTCTGAACTCATCCTACAGTGTTCCAACAACCAAGTCTTCCTTATTTTGTTTTGTTTTGGCTGTTGTTGTTGCTGTTGCTGTTGTTGCTGTTGTTGTTGTTGTCGGTGGTGGTGGTGGTGGTGGTGGTGGTGGTGGTGGTGTGTGTGTGTGTTCATTTCCTGGTCCTTGCACACGGTAAATTTAAGTTTTAGAAAGAGTCGATATGTACCAAACATTAAGCTGAGCAGTTATGTGGATTCTCCCATTCAATCCTTACACTAACAATGGGAGTGAACACACTTGTTCTGCTTACTCTAAGGATAAGCTTGCAGAAGTTTAGTAAATGTAAGAAACTTAGAAACTTTCCTGAGAATAAACAAATGGATTGTGGAAGAAATAGATCTTTCAGTAAGTTCTGTCTCAGTCTGTCTTGCTGAGACAAGGCTATGCCAGGCTATGCAGAAAAAAGGGACATTTTTTTTCCTGGCCAACAGTCATATTTAGGCATCTAAAAATGCCTCAAAACTCAGGAGGAATCCACAGCTTTGGGTTGAAAAAGAAAATAAACTCACCATACATATGAATGTAAAATGCCAGGAATGTGGGGTATATGAAGCATTCAAAGAACACAGCTTGGACCTGGGACCCTACTTTGATTAAGGGAAGTCTTACTGCAAGTGTCTACAAGTTTGATCTTGAATACCGTTTAAAGGAATGCACCTTTCTTTTAAGATCAGCCTCTATGTGAACCAGGAGTGTTTGATCCAGGCCATTGAAGTACACTCCCAACGGAAATGAAGGTGGAATAATGCCTTATTTCAAGTGTGCTGACTCTAAATAATGAGCAGTGGAAAACACGTATATCTAAACCACATGGCAAACCATCTTGAAGATGTTTTCCATGCTACAAATGCTCTCTCCCACAAGTCTGTTCAATAAAGTGCCTTCAAGGTATCTAATCTTGAATAGACCTCAACAAACAGATGTCCCTGTTACCTTTCACCATCTATAAACAGAATCAATTTCCAATAGATATTTCATCTCTGTTTGGAAATGCAATCAGATATGGAAATTTCACAAAATTTAGTGGCACTCAAAATCCTTTGTATTGATCTTTCAAAGGCAGGAAGCTAAGATATATGATTCCTAATCTCCCCTTAGAAAATATTTGATTTAAAAGAAAAGGAAAGAGGGAGAGGAAAGAGACAGAATATAGACTGTCATGAACACTTTTAATCCCAGCACTCAAGGAGTCTCTCTGTGAGTTCCAGGCCAGCCAAGGTTATATATAGTGAAAGCCTGCCTCAAAAAAAAAAATCCATTAAACACACTTGCCCCCCAATAAAACAGATTTGTGGGACTATGGCTTAAGTTTTACAGCTCTTACAGCTATGGTCCAAAGCACCTAGGAGACATCATCCAGTGAGTCCAAAGTAAATGTCCCAGAAAACAAACCCACCAGATATCTTCACACCTTCTCGGCCTACAAGAGCAAAGGCAATGGGAGATAGTCTTCGGCTACATGCATGTGTCAATTAGACCTGAAAACCCACAGTCAGTACCCCTCTCACACCTAACAACCCCAGCTGCACCAACTATAGTGTAACTTAGTCAGAAAGGATGTGGGGTGTCTTCGATTGTTGTATTGGAGATCAGATGGGAACGATATGACTTTTCAAAGAAGAAACTCGTTTACTTTGGGCCCAGTAAGCTGACCACATGTCCATATATACTAATTACACTACTAAGAAGAAATTCTTCAAAGTTGTATCAGAACCAGATGGATTCAAAACGTGTTGGCTCAACCACACACCTAGCCAGAAGAAGTACCAGAGACACAAAAGACACATGGATCCTCTTTGCCCATACTACCTCAGTGACAGCTCTTGGACTAATCTCTGAGCCTTGGCTTTCTCATAAAATATGAATTAATATCTACTGAGTGATAGAAAGCATTCTCAAAGCTTCTGGCATGCAGCGAGCATTTCTCCATGACCATTTTTTTCTTCCTGGTTCAAGGTTCTTAGCTCCAACAAGTTCTGTGGCACTTTTTACTTGAGGAAATTTATGATAAAAATATATATCTGCACTTCTGATTTTACATGTAATTGGTGCTGATAAAAATAAGCCTGAGAAGCAAACTGTTTCCCACATTCTCTTCTGGCTACCTTTACACAAAGGAGGTAGAAGTTCAAACAGTGCTCGGAGCACAAAGTCACCGAGAGGTACATAAGATATACATGAAAGATATGCACTGAAAACAATCCAGACAATTTTTTAAAAGAAAATGCAACACAAGATTTGAACCCACAACTGTAGAGTTGTAGAAGTTTTTGAAAGCATGCGAGCAAAGAAACAGTGTAAAATGTTGCTAAGTGGAACTCTGAAAGAACTCAGGGTAATGTCACATTTTTGGGTGTTGAGTGTCCTTTTGGGCATGCACAGGAAAATCCATCAAAGATGAGATATTTTAAAAATTAAAAACAAAACTTCCCCAAGCAGGTGAATTTCTCATTCCCAGAGAAAGTGTAATAGGTTGCCCAGATGCCCTCAAGTTTTCTTATAATAGCTACATCACAAAACTACTTTATAAGTAACCAGAACTGGAAATAAGTAAAATAGATTGGTAGCAGAAAAGACATGTATGGGACTGGTTTATGTGCAACCTTTCCGAAGCACTCTCAGTGCCTAGCCCCATTAGAAAGGCGGTGGGGAACAGAACGGTAAACACCATCCCGTTTGGAAAACTAACCACAGGGAATCTGTCTCTTTAACCCATGTCTGCAGCCGTTATTTATAGCCCCGGACTGTAACTTTAGATGTGTCAAAGGTGGCAGAATGGACTTCCTTCTCCCTCACATGAACTCTGCTGCTATAGGTTCAAAATTTTGTATCTGGAGTGCTGGAGGCCAAGAAGTGTTCTAGAGATCGGCAAGTTTGGTTTTTTTCTTCATATTTTAAGAGTATTTGCCTCCATATAGTGAGATATATTGAGGATGGGATCCACATCAGAATGTCAAATTCATGTATGGTTCACAGATACATTACAAATCTTGGAAGTAACTTCATAGAACAGTTTCACTGCATTCGAGTTTTGATAGTATCTTAGCAAGAAGTTGTCATGTGACACTCAAAAACTGGTTTTGGGGGGGTTTACAGAATAGGGATGCTTAACCTGTAAATATAAACTGTTTGCGCTTCCTTTCCTGCAAAAGCAGAAGGAATTGGCCCTGAAAGTTTCAGTTAAGCTAAACATTTCTGACAAAAAGACTCCATTGCAAAGCAAACACACACACACACACACACACACACACACACACACACACACACACACACCAAAAGGTTCTCCTGTTTAGCCACCTGTGTGGGACTATACATACCTGCAAATGCTTAGGACACTATTCTGTAAGAATGTGGTGATGTGCTTCAAAGATAGCCTAGCATCATGCCAGATGCTTAGCTTGTGTGAGATTTTATGAGTATCTTACTGAAAGCTCTTATAGTCTTAGAGTTGGACACCGAATCAATCAAACTACCCACAGGTGAATACAACAATAGAGAGTGTGTTGTGGGAGCAAGGGTGGAGAATCAGTTAAAAGCTTGAAAATAGATTTAATTAATCTCATAAATATATCCAGGCCCACAAAGATATTTATAGATACCTGCCTCATGTGTAATTCAAAGTATAAAGCAGACTCATTCCTAAATTATGCATATATACAGACACTCAGTGATGTAATCTCCATCATATTAGTTGTATGAGTGGTTGCTTTAAAAGATCTAATAGAATGAATAGTCTTTCAAAGCAAAAAGTGTTGGCCCCCTGCTTTGCAGGGTGCCCAATCATTTGATTAGTGTGGTATTGAGTAATCCCATGTGGATGCCAAAAAAAAAAAAAAAGTAAAAGAAAACAGCAGTGGTTTGCCAGAGTTGTAGCCATCCATTCATGGGACCTCTGCTCCAAGGTCTAGGATCCAGAAAAAATAAAATAAAATAAAAGGTTTGTAAGAGGCACGCTTGGCTGGGGAAAAAAAATGACATGGAGATATTCCTGGTTATCAGTGAGCTGATGGGGACAGAGCATACTGAGACCCTGAGAAAGATGTCAGACAGAAAACGGACAGATAATAGGAGAGCAGACAGAAGGACAGAAAATAGGATAGCAAAGAAGACAGTTTCTCTTTGATGTGAGGTAGAATTTGATTGTGATGCTTCTAGCTCTGTGTGATTCAAGGAACTTAAAGAGAGATGACACCACTGTCCACACGAGCAATCAAGTGTCAGACTTTGGATTGGCACCACGCAGACATTTGCTAAATGTTACTTCTCCTCAATACTAAGGGAGCTAAAAGAATCAAGTGTCCTGATAACAACTGATGAATTGTACAAGGGCAGGGTTTGCTGCTATACAAATACAAAGAAAATAGGAAAGGGAGCATAGAGGGAGGGAGGTAAGAGGACAGAGAGAAGGGGGGAGGGTGTTGATTTTCAACAAGCAAGTGGTTATAGCCACTAACATGATTTCACTGTGCAAATCAGTCTTTAGCCCAGAAAATAAAAGAATATCATAAGACAACCAGAGATATAAAACAGAGAGCCATTTAAAATAGAAATGCATACTTGGGTCTAATTTAACTTATAACGTCATTCATGAATCCACTACTGTTCTAAAGGCTTTATAGATACAGTGCCTATAAAGGAAACCTATTGTTATCCCTCCTTTGTCAAATGGAGACAGATGCTGAGAGTTCACGTCATTTATGTAAGGGCTCAAAGGAATTAGGCAAGAAGGCTGGGACTTGGTCCTGGGTGGCCTGATTACATAGTGTTTGTCTCTGAGAGGGCACTCATTTTCCAACTATCTGCCTCCCTCTACCACCTGTTGACGGCTTAGTATTTTTTAACTGCCTAAACTTCTGGGAAATACTCAAACTAAAAGTTGGGCAAGACCTAGCTCCTAGTCTCAGGGAATCCACAGTCTTAACAGAAACAATAGAATCTTTGATTCTGGAACCACAGAGGAATCTGAAAGACACTGTGAGTGGAATGCAAACATTGGAGAAACCCAGGCTGCCTAGAAGAGATGGGAGGGTGAGATTCTACTATGAGAACAAAAGTTTCTTCTCCTTTCCCTACTTTGCAACCATTTTAAATATTAACATATTAGGAAAGCAACTGCCTTGCTATCTTTGAATCATGCAATTAATGGTATTGTCTACTAATCTTATTTATAAGTCTAAACAAAATGCAATCTAGCCCATGACACATTTAGGGTCTTAAGAAGACAAAATCTAGACACGAAACATTTGAATGCACAGCTGCACATTTTTCAGTTTGACCCAGGATCCTAAAGAGACAGACACGATATACAAACACAGCCATGGAATTATTATATGATGCCATCTTCTCCCAGTTATCTGATGATCTTCATGAGTCAGAAGCTCAAGACTTTCTGCTGTTAGTTATTGATGAATCAAAATAAACCATCATACATTAAACCAATATATGTATGAAAGCATAATCATAATTTTTCACATATATGTATAAACTATATTAACTATGAATGTACAAACTTGATAACATCAGTCAGTCAAAGGAAAATCACATTTATTGGGACTAAAGAGTTTACAACAATGCACCTGAATTTCATCAAAAATACATATCAAAGAATACATCACATTGTGTGATGAATAAACCTAATTTCATTATTGTGGTTAAAAATTTAATATGATAGCTGCATATTAAGTTTTCATCATATATGTAATACATATATTTAACTGTAGGCACAAAGTTACACAGTACATCTACAGACATCTTCTCATGACTAAAACTAAAAAATACCTATTCCTACAATTTGGTGTGGAGGAGATAGGGTTTCACTCTGTAGCCCAGGCTACCTTTGTACTGATGGTACCCTTCCTGCTTCAGTCTTCCAAGTTCTGAGATCACAGGCATGGGCTACCATGCACAGAAAAAGAAAAAAAAATCCTGTCTGTTTTTAAGAACTGTAATCCTGAGAGCAACTCTGGATTTGCCTGTCACCCAACACACCAATCCTGAACTGAGTAACCATAAAACCAGAAAGAGAAGTGCAATATTTAAAAGGTCACTAAAATTAATATGGAAAATTTTTTGAGAGATAATCAATATTAGAAACTTAAAAAAAAACTCTACCTTTAAATTTATGTGTATGAGTGTTTTGCCTGTACCATTATCACTGCAGTGCTAATGGAGGCCAGAAGAGGACATCAGGAGCCTGGGAGTAGGGTTGCAGAAGGTTGGAAGTTGGTATGTGGATGCTGAGAACTGAGTTCTGTCCTCTATAAAATGAGAAAGCCCTCTTAACTGTTAAGCCATCTGTCTAGTCCCAAGAAATCAGCTTTTAAGCAATAAAGTTTATTAGAAAAACATCAAGAAAAAGGAGAATTCTAGGTGAGAAAACCATATTTTCAGATGTGCAGCCTGGTAGCACAGAGCCTTAGCCCTGACTTCCCATGTTGATCTCAGTCACCATTTTGTAGCTTTAGACAGGTGACAGGCTCTCTCTATGACACTTTTCTTGCATCTGAAGTAAGTTGTGAGTCCCATTATTTCTCTTCTAAGATAATTGCAAATGACTTCAGCAGAAGCATGTGTCTGTCCATCTGTCCATCTGTCTATTCCACTGACTGGCATCTTGCACCCTCCATACACCCCAGATAGAACCACCCTCATAATTGTAAGGATACAGATTAAATTCTCACCCTTGGAGCACACACAGGTTACTACGTGAGCAGATGGATAAAGAAGTTCCATCATAGCAGTACTGGAGTAAAACTAGGCATGGAATTGTGGGAAGGGCCAGAGAATGGATGCCTCACCTCTTCTATCAGGAAAAATTGTGCTCCTGCAACAGTCAGTTCTTAACTGATGTCGTTACAAAGCTCAACTCTGGCAGAGCACTATGCTCTGCCCTGGAAATAATCAAAAGGTTCATGGTAGAATACTAATACTGGTTAGCTCTTTATAGTAACAAGCATTGCCTTGTTATTATATCAGGCATTTTCTTAAGCAGTGTATATTCATCTACTTGTTCTTTTTATATGCTAAAGAATTGGGTTGTCATTTCCACACCTTTATTTCTAAGACCATCATATGGATATAAACATACAGATTTGCTATTCAAACACTCACAGAGCACCTACTATCTACAAAAGGATTGGTGTGGCACCAAATTAAGCAATAAATAATGTCTGTTCTTAAATCTAGAGAAGGAGACAAACAGATACACAACCACCCACAACTTTGGACTGACTGTCCCCACAAAGACCTTGTCCTATATACAGGAAAGCCACCTCCCAGACTTGCCAAAACTGTAAGAATACAATTTTAAACATACCCAACTGATATGAGTTTGGAGTGCCTTCTCTAACCCCGATATAAGGAAAGTAAGCAGGGACTGGTGTTGTTAAAATATAAGATACTGTCAAAACTATGCTTGACATCCAGAATCTGTCCTTTGTGTACACATGACTAACCATGTTAACTGTTCTTTGGTGTGGTTGATCCTTTTTTGACTTCCAAAATGTCAGTCAAAAACATTTTGATTTATATTCAGGCCACTGTTGTAGCATAAGACATTGTTTCTAGACTTCTCATTGCTAACGAAAAAAATTGAGCCCTACAAAAGGAGATGTGGGCATAAATATCTTGCATTATTGATAAATAGCATGTATTTGCCATCAATTAGGAGCAAGTACATATTGCAGCAATTTCGAAATGAAGTCTTATAAATAACTGTAGTTTTAATTACTCTGGAAAACTACAACATCTATTAAGATTCATGACTCCTGCCAAGAATCATGCAGGTCCTAGAAAGTTCTACAGTTATTCAAAAAGGTCAAGGTAACTAAAGAACAAACATTCACTATCATTCAAAAAAAAAAAACCTTTGAGTGCAGGTGTGTATAAATATGTATGCATCTTGACATGTATATGGGATCTGTGTTCATACTATGCAAGACAAGGGTCAACCTTGGACATTATTGTTTAGGAAATTGTCCACTATAGTCTTTAAGAAATGAAGTGTACTGGAATATGAGGATTGTTGCAAGGCCAGTTGACCAGTATGCTCCAGATATCTTCCTGTATCCATCTCTCTATCATTAGCATTTCAAGCAAGCACAAGGGTGTTGGAGATGCAATTTAGATATTCTTACTTGCAGGTAAAGCACTTTTTTTTGATGGAACAACCATACCCAAGCATCATATTTTAGTATCTTAAAGGGAAAAAGACATTCCAGTTTTACAAAGTCAAGTCTAAGCCTTCCTGGAGGTGAGTATTAAGAAAGAGCACTTAGAAGCTAATCTATGGATATGGATATAGCATTCATGACTCAAAGAGTGAGGAAAATGAGAGAGGACACAGTGTGGATGAAAATATAAAAGGATACTTGGGACTGAATGAGAACAGGGTGTCTTACTTCTTTCATACTTCAAATACTTTCCATTTTTTTTTTGTTTTTTGTTTTTTTTTTAAGATTCATTTATTTATTATATGTAAGTACACTGTAGCTGTCTTCAGACGCACCAGAAGAGGGCATCAGATCTCATTACAGATGGTTGTGAGTCACCATGTGGTTGCTGGGATTTGAACTCAGGACCTTCGGAAGAGCAGTCAGTGCTCTTACCCGCTGAGCCATCTCACCAGCCCTACTTTCCGTTTTTTAAAGAATGTTTTAAAATTATACCTTATGCACTGTAGGAAGAGTTTGGTGATAGAATGCTTGTACAGCATGAGAACAATCTTAGGTTCAATCCTCAGCACCAAAGAAATAAACAAAATTACAGGACTGGGGGATGTAGCTCAGTGATAGAGCACTTGCCTAGCAAGCACGAGGCACTGGATTCCATTGCGTCTGCCACACACAAATGAAGAAAATACTGTTTTGTAACTCTCATGAAAGTGGAAGTTGGGGTTTCCTACAAAGATAAATACGGGAAACAAGAAAATAAGCATACACACACACACACCAAGACAAAAAAAACAAAAAACAAAACAAAACAAAAAGCAAAACAACAAACAAAAACAGATCAATGTGCTTGAAAGGAAAAGGCATTTATGTTGCATATGGGTATGTGTTGGCATCTATCCAGAGTGCACTGTAACTTTATAACCAACTTCTATGCACAGTTTTGAGTTCCCTGGAAATTTGAATGAAAACTAAAATGTGTTGGTTTGAGTAAATCTTTTAGCCAAGAAAAAAAAAAGGGGGGGCTTTCCTGTGCTCCTAAATTGATGCCATCCTTACTCTTCATGCCCTGGCATTGGTATCTCTCTTTATCTTCCCTCTGTATTTTTCATGGCACCATGTATCAATATCTTAAGTTATGTATCTTTTGGTTGTTTCCTTTTTGTTCTTCTGAAATACAACATTAAAAGGGACACGGGTCTATACTTCTGTTTCTTACTTTACCATGAGCTCTGAGTACAGTTTCTTAACAATGATAGGTAAGAGACAAGGAGGGAGAGAGCTAGAGAGCATAAGCAAGGGAGTGGGGGTTCAGTGTGTGTGTGTCAGAGAGAGGGAGAGGGAGAGGGAGAGGGAGAGGGAGAGGGAGAGGGAGAGGGAGAGGGAGAGGGAGAGGGAGAGGGAGAGGGAGAGGGAGAGGGAGAGGGAGAGGGAGAGGGAGAGGGAGAGGGAGAGGGAGAGGGAGAGGGAGAGGGAGAGGGAGAGGGAGAGGGAGAGGGAGAGGGAGAGGGAGAGAGGAGAGGAGAGGAGAGGAGAGGAGAGGAGAGGAGAGGAGAGGAGAGGAGAGGAGAGGAGAGGAGAGGAGAGGAGAGGAGAGGAGAGGGAGAAAAGGGGTAAGAGTTGAGAGAGGAAAAGAATGAAGGATAGAGTGGGGAAAGAGGGGAGAAAGATTATACTCTAAATTTGAATTCTAAGAGAAATTGATCATGAAATCATATTTTTAAAAAAACACATCAGGCTGTGAGGTTACACTAGAATGGGGAGATTATATAGCCTGATAATCATAATAGTCATCAAATAAAAAGTAAATGCAGTGTAAAGTGTGTGAGGAATAGAAGCCACAAAATCCAACAGCTCCCACACCCTCCCTTCTGTCAAGCAACATAATGGAAATGAAAATGGAGTCAGTGATGGGACCCACCTTTATTTCCTGGCTCTGTCAAGTAAACTTTGTAACCTCTAAAATTTTGCATAGCCTCTCTGTACTTTGCACTTCATCTGTGGAGTGTGGGATAATGTCCGTACATCTACCAAAGGATGCTGTGAGAATTAAGCGAATGCTATGTGTCAGTCATCTAAAACATTCCCTGGCTGTGAGGAAAACTATTACCAGTTAATCTGAACTCCTGATCCTCACTCTCCACAGGTTAGTTTTAAGTATGAAGTGCCCTTAAATAAATGAAGAAGCTGAGTTTTTCAACTGTTGACTTTATCACTCACTTTTGTTTGCTTTCTTTTTATGGAAATCGAATATGCTCATCAAAGGAGTTTTAGAAAATTCAGAAATACAGAAATAAGAAAATAAATTTCCTCTGTATTCCACAGATGAGATGAAATGAGTCACTATTATTTTTTTTACATCTTACAGATTTCTTTCTATGTCATAAACATATACATGTGTGCTTTTAAAAAATATCATCTACAAATAAGTGGACACACATGAGTCACAACTATTTCACCTGTTCTTTTATAAGCTTACTGTGGGTGACAAGCATTTTGCATTACGGCTGCTAGTTCCCCATTTTATAAACTGCCTTGATTTACTTAGCCAGCACTCCATTCATACATAGAGGGATGGCCCCCAGTTCATGAATGTGCTTTGTAAACTACAAAGTAATATGCAAAGGTTACATGTCATGGTCCAGATTTCTAAGGTAAATATCTAGATGTTATTATTAAATCCTTGACCTTTCAAGACATGACCCCTTCTACTGTTTCACTGGTATCCCCAAGAAGGGAGGCTTTCATTTGGTTATATTCACACCATCATTTTAAAAGCATAACGTTTAGGAGTCCCCATCTCTGATCTTCTGAATCAGAACGAGAAGAAAGAACTGAGAACTATGTCTATAAGCTGGTTCTCAAGGCAGTGATGGCCCTTTCCCTTTGCCCAGGCTATCTCACCCACCTTTGCCCACAGACTGTCATCATTCACCAATTGCTGCCTTTTTCTCCATTGAATCTATGTATGGCCTTGGAGTTCATTTTTGACAATGAACTTCAAGGACCCATTTTGAAACTGGAGTGAATGAGGCATAAAATGTTAGTTTGCTGACCTCAAATTGAAGATATAAAGAAAATCAAAGAGGATGCCTAGAAGTGCTCACTGAGTTAGTCCTAGGGAAGAGACACATGCTGTAAGTGGCTGGCTTGGAGGATATATTGATCAGCACCACAGCCCATCTACAGATAGGGATCCTTGAGACTGGGAATAACACCTCATCTTTCTCTTCAGTAAGAGTCTATAGAAGCAGAGACACTTAAGAAATGTTCTTTAGTGCTTGAGAAGGTGAAATGTAAGATCAAAATACCAGATCACATCTATTTCACAATCTCATTGATTAATAGCTGAAATTAAATGTGCCGATCTAGTCTCTGTAAATAAAACCTCCATACTATTTGAGCATAGGATAAAATTGAGTCAGATGTCAAAATTCATAAAAATAAGTTAAGTTAGAATAGCTACACTTTTTAACAGTAAATTTCTCTATTAATTAGTATTGCAGCTCACAGCAAACATACATGGCAGGAAACGGAAGAGCCTGCTGATACCAATTTTACAGGAGAAGGGAGTTTATGCATGGAGATATAGTGCAGATGTATTACTTCCTGGCTCAGGTCCCAGCATGCGCTGGATGGATTCAGCTTATAAAACTCTGGCCTTTAACCTTTTCAAGGCTACAATTAACTTCTCTATGAGTTTCACTCATTCAACAAATATTTACTACATGACCAATATATCCCAGGCACTGCAGTAAGTGCTGAATTTAGGGAAGTCCAGCATGACAGAAAATAATTGAAATGCATAGTATATTATCTATAAATATCTCAACAGTGGTTCACTGTGACAAATATTACTTATGACTGTCAAAGGTAGTTCATTACTTTTATCTCCTAATATTAAGCTAGGATTCTATCACTGGACCCACGAAGGAATTTTTATCCCAATATGGAGGGTAGTAGCAAATAATTTCATTGTCTCCTGTATGCTTTATTTCCTACTGGCTAACAGAAAGTGTGTGTGTGTGTGTGTGTGTGTGTGTGTGTGTGTGTGTGTGTGTGTAGTACAAGAGATAGACAGTGAGAAACTGACTTCAAGAAATGCACTGAAATTGGTGAATAAGCTGTCATGAATAGAATGTAGGGTGAGTAGGTGAGGTGTCTAATATCTGCTATTCCTATCCCATTTATTTCATGCTGACCTGTCCTCTCCTGGTCATACTACATAACTTCATTCTACTAGCTCCTCGGGACTTATTTTAGGCTCCATCTGTTATATAAATCACAGGCCAACATGGTGAATAATGAAGGCTACTCCTCTCCGCTGCACACCAGCTCGCACCTGGTTACATATCAAGCCTTATCCTTATCTAATTTCTCCACTTGGAAATGTCTCATACTCCACAGAAACAAACCATAAATCTCCGTCAGAGGATCAGCCTTACAACCCATTCTTTTTAGGATAGTACACATAGCACCCAGCATCCAGCTAGCCACACGAAAGATGCCCAACAAACACATTTTATACAGATGTGCCAGGAGAAGACCTGCCTGGAACCCAAAATGTCCAGTTACACATGATCGTTTTCTGTTCACTACGAGCAGGGATCTTGATTTTTTTTTTAAGTCATGCAAATATATTGTACTTCCATTTGCCCATCTCTGAAGTAGAGATGTCTTGATAAAAATCTCTGAGGTACAAATATAACTATTGTTCAGTGACTCCTCCTATGTTAGAGGACACAGAGCTTTACCAAAGACTGTTGGAGTTTTCAGTCTCTTTTATTTTTATTAAAATGAGGTATTTTTTTTCTTTAAAATGAGGTAAATTGTACATTCCCCTGAGAAACAGTTTAGCTTTTACTCAATCACTATTGTAAGTTCTCAATAGATGAATGGTCATTTTCTCCTCGTGTTCCAAGCCATTAAAAAAAAAAAAAGAATGCCCCCTTTTTAATAATAGAAAGTAGGATCTGAGTGTAAGGATAGCCCTTACATGAAATATTTTTTATTGACAGAAAGCTCTCCCCTTCCCACGCACTGACAAAGTATCTTAGCAGAACACACATGGAGAGAATGGGAGACAAAAAATTGTAGCTAAGAGTTGGATTCAGTGAGGAGAATGCAAAGCACACTGTAAAGGTTCATGCTGACAAAAGACCCCGCCCGGTATGATACCACAAGGGAAGCCGGGGTATTCATGCAGACAGTAGAGAGAGGGTAGCAGGTTGACCCCATGGAAGAGGAAAGGCTAAGAAAAGAGCAAAGATTCAAAAGGCTGATATGCTCTTTAACCCTAGAAGTCTACATAAGATCAAATGTAAATGAAGTCACTTTAGAGACTGTAATTTTTTTTAACTCAGCAAGAAGAGTAGTATGCATAAAGAAATTCTATCCCGATCTGTCAAAAGCAACCTATTGATTTGAAAAGATAAAACATAAAATGTTCAAAGGAGCATCATAAATACAATGGTATGGGTTAAGATCGGGTGCAGAAATGTACCCCAGGTGGGACATATTCTGCTGTAGCCAGTGAAGAGCTAACTCTCAGCCTGGTGAAGCCTGTTCGGGAAAGGTGCCTCTGGCTACTATAAGTTGATCGAATTTTTAAAAGGACAAAAATGGAAGCAAGGCTTA
The DNA here is from genome assembly GCF_978045245.1 of Mus caroli. Taxonomy (NCBI): domain Eukaryota; kingdom Metazoa; phylum Chordata; class Mammalia; order Rodentia; family Muridae; genus Mus; species Mus caroli. Next base: position 54,133,173 of record NW_028227259.1, read on the forward strand.
GGTCTGTATTAGCTCGCAGAATGGTAGTCTGCTTATGCTGTTAGTCAAGACTACTCCACTGCACAGCACATGGCATGACAAGCAGCCCGCAAAGGCAGCTTGGGAGCTGGACCTCAGGGGAGAGCGAGCCAAGCCTCCTGCCCCTGGGTGACTGGCATCAGGCCCGGGCCCTAGACAAAGCAATGCTTATTTTTTTTCCAAAATCCTACTTTTTTCTATAAAGAACACTAAAATTACCCATCTTGCTTTTCTATTTTCTTCCTCAACTTTCCTCTACCTGTCTCCCTAAATCCCAACCTTCTTTCAGAAAAAAAAAAAAAAGTAAGGCGGAGTGTTACTGTAATTCTTTGATGTGGTCTCTGCAATCTCTCCACAGGTTTATCACTCAGCTTCCAGATGCCTCCTTCCTGTTTGCCCTGATATTGAAATGACTCAGGCTCCTGTTTAGCAGCAGAAACGTTCCTCCCATTCTTCAAACCAGTCCAAACCACAGGGAACCTGTCCTGACCAGAGCTTGCTCTCCCTGAGTTACCACCTACAGGGTCAGCCTGGGCTGGCCCACAGTAAACAGCAGGGCCCCAGGTGAAAGTGTGAACCCGGCTGGGGCTGGAGGGATGAGGCCCCAGGTTCTTCCTTTAAAAAGGGTAAGTGAACCAGTCCAGCTGTCACCATGCCTTGTCCCACCGCTTTTCTCAAAGGGAAAGGAGTGGGTTTCCACAACTTGGAAAGGGGAAAGAGTTGGTTCCATAACTTGAGCATGGCAGAGTGAACAATCCCTGTCTCCCACACTTGCTCCATTCTTCCGAGGAATGAGGCGACTTTGATTCTCCAGATTACATCTACAATTAAACTCTTCAAGACTTTGTACCCTGGGAAAATAGTAAACAAGTCAACTCTTGTCCTCAGATAACCGCGCGCGTGTGTGTGTGTGTGTGTGTGTGTGTGTGTGTGTGTGTGTGTGTGTGTAAAGAATTCAAATGAATGAGAAGGATTCTTCACCACCCCTAAGAGTTTCCACAGAGGGAATGCATGTGGGTGAAACACCTTGTAATTTTAAATACTACTTCTTCCTGGTTCTCCAAATCTCAGCCTGAGCCAGGCGTGGGATTTGATTTGGCTGCCTTTACTTGTGAAGGCACCGGGGTGCCAGGCAGCCCATCACGTGAGGCCCCCAGGCACACTGAATGCCACCCTGTTTGACATTTCACAGGCAACCTCAGAACAGCCTGAAAAGGCTCCCCATCAAACCAGGAGAAGGCAGGTGGGAGGGGGAAGGGCTCCCAAACCAAGTATTCTTCCTAGGAGACTGTTCTAGAATAGATTGGGCATGGCACAGTGAGCAGACAGAGGGTAACTGATACTTGTCAGGTGTATGCCCTGAGATTCAGTTAGTGGAGGAGAGGGAATTATTTGGGGACAGTTTTTCAAAAGAGAGAGATGGAGAGAAATAGAGACGGGAGGGGGGATGCAATATGGAAAGGAAAAGAAATGTAGGGTTAAAAGTAAAATAAGGCAAGCGTTCACCTAAATCAAATCTCACTGCTGGCTCCCAAATTATAGTACGGTGGTAAAAATGTCAGAGAGCACAGGGGCCAGGGTTCTTATCATTCATTCATCTTGCATGTGCTTGGGGAATATGCATGGTGTTCATAAAATGTGCTTTTTTGCCAGTGGGTGAGCAGAGCAAAGAAAGATACCCAGATAACCAGAGATGGATTTTGACCTTATGGAATTTGCCGTCTGATAGGAGACAGGATCCAGAGAGCACACAAGCACTAAAGATCCTTTGGAGTGAGGTACAAATGCTAGACATGCTAGAATCAGTCCTCTGAAGGACTGGGTGTGTGGCACTCCATCTGAAATTGAGTTCGGCTGGAGAAAAGTATACCACTGGGCTTAGGTATCCACAAGAAGATGGGGAGCCCTCAATATCCCATCACATCGACAAGAGAACATCGCTTAAGCAACTCCACTTTCTTGCCAAAATATGCAGGTCCACACCTATGTGTGGCTTGAATTTCTATAACCGTTGAGGGTTCCCCATTCCTTTCCCCAGTAACAGCAAGGAAGTAGATGTTCCCACACAATAGCTAAGCTTCTACTTTAATTATTTATTTTTTTCCCCTGAGTCATGTTTTAAAAGGAGCAGATTTATGATTCTGTGAAGGCTTTTTCTTACTGTCATTTCTATAACATTAGAAATCACAAGCTGATTTTCAACAGTCCACTGTAAGTCTCTGGCCCTCTGAGTGGTGAGGTGAAGATTTTTGCCAGCTTTTGGGGTAAATTTGTTTGGTTTCCTTCGGACAGATACAATGGAATGCTTCAGTGAAAAACCTCCCAACTCATTTTCCATCTATGAATGAACAGAAAGCATCCCGTGGCCAAGGAGGGACAAGAATTGTGCCCCACGGGGACCTGCTGGCTGCTGGGACTGCACCATTACTGAGCCCACTCTTGCCTCCACACACAATTTACTAACGTTTGTGCTGTCTCATGGCAGGGTGATTTATCACTGACAACTCCTTGCCACTTCAGCTGGGGGCCACTGCAGTGGGGCAAGGTTCAAGGAAGTTGGCCGAAAGTGAAGCAGACATTTTATCAGCTAACTATTGCATTTTCTGCTTCTTGACTTTTTCCCAGGAGCTTTGGGTTTTCATTTCGTTCACTGCCTTTAACTCCGCCAGTGCTGTTCAGGGCCAGGGTATTTTCTGGGAAAATAGCGCTGCTTCCTCACACTGGGGTGGATTGGTTTGCTTGCTTTGTTTAAGACTATAAGGGCTCCTCAGCTCTAACACCTGTGATTTGGAGAGTAGATGATAGATCACCGAAGGCTAGGCAGGGTGACTGAAGGATGGCGTGGCGTCACCAGCCTTTTGTGTATAGAAGCTTGAAGAGGGAACTGAGGCACGAAGCTGAATGTGGGATTCATCCACTCAACAGCAATCCTGTCTCAGTGTGAGATTCATAAGCCTTTACTTGCTCAATTGCTCAGGTATCTGGCCATTGATTCATACATTTGACAAATGGGTGCCTAGTAAGAAAAGGATTGCTGGGTGTTCCAGAGGAAAGCAAACAAAACCAGCCAAAAAGCATGCGTGTGCCTCTCAACCCTGGGGGCCGGGATATACTCGGCTGACCAATATTTTTTGATACAATAAATAAATAAATAAATAAATAAATAAATAATAGTTTGAGTTAAATGGCTGCCAGAAAAGGAAGTCTCACAGCACTGTCAAGATAAAGAGGAGGAAGAATGAAGAAAGAAAGAAAGTTAGAAGTGGTCGAGGGAGGGAGGCCTGAACTGTCCTTATTTTGAAACAGATTCTAAGCATGCTCTTCATTACACTGAAATGAAATTTTGACTTGACTTACTTAAGTGGGGGAGAGCCATCATTTTCTCTTCTCCCAGAGAAAAATCCCTCTCAAAAAAAAGTTTCTCTTCACAGTCACCTGCCAGCCTCCTCTCCTTTAGTTCAACTCCTCTATCCCATGCTTTCTCCATATTTCGATTCTTCTTCTTCTTTGAAAGGACCACAGGGAAGAATACTAAGAGCTGTTAGGCACAGTCTTCCCACAGCTGGCCACACTCCCATCCTTCACTAAAGAGAGGCCCTTTCTTTATCCAGGAAGTTGGAGCAATTCCATTTCCATGCTGGCTCAGTCCTGGCCCCTCCTGGGCACAGGTAGAAATGATAGCTAGGCATATGGACTCAGTCACAGTGCCTGTTGAGGAAGAGAGTCTTTCATGGGAGACTGAATGGACCAGCAAACCTATTTTGACACACTACAAAACAGATGCGACACTCCTAAACTTCTCATCTGCACTCCATCTTGGCAGATACTTGCTCGTGGGAGATGTCCCAAGCCATTTTCAGGCACTGGAGTTTGGAGGAAGGACAGTTTAGTAATTGTTCATAGAGGTATCAACTTACCAGAAGCCCCAAGTAAAGTCTGTGTCTTTATGTCTTTTCTTAGAAAGACCTCCAGGTCCAAGGCTCTTGGATACTCTCCCTTCTATACACAGACTTCTCTGCAGCAGCACACTCAGGCAGAACCAATTTACTCATGGGATTCCTCGCTGAAGTTCCATCTTTCCTGATACCATCAGAGTGTACAGGGAACAGGACCACTCTCATGTTGCATACACAGCTCTCATCTAATACCCCTGCCCTGTCCCCCTCCAAACACCACAAAGAAAGAGGGTGGTCTCTCTCCCCATTTCTTATCTTTTATAGAAGCATCGATGTGTGCCTGGTGTGTAAGACCAGAACATGTCAACTTCAAACAAAGCACATTAGGATTTTTTACAGTACAGGCAACCTGAAAGATGGAAAGGCTTAGAACACAAACCTCTGAGTGTCCTCAGAAGAAATATAAAAGTGACATTTTCTCCTGCTAAAACACAGAGCAAGAAAAACTAAATATAAAAAGCATTTTCTTTTTTAATTAACTTTTCCTCAAAATTCTCTACATATGAGAGTGATCTCTTGCTGACCCTTTGTCGGCTGGAGGAAACAATTATTTTGGTCACTGAAAAAGCCATGTTTACCAATGAACTGTCATTATCAATCAGTCTAGGTTTCCCTGAACTAAATACAAAAATTGAACAGGAGAATAAATCGGTAAGCGAATAAATTGTCTGCACACCAATCCCCGCAGGCCATGTGTTTATAAGTCAACAGCTTAAAATGAAAACATCTGACGAAGGTAATACACCTGCTAGAAGAACATAAAACACCAAACCCAATGGTAAAATAGAAAGATTAGAAAACCTTTTAAAGGCACCATCAAAGCAAACTATTAAATGAATACATCTGCTCAGTGCTAGACTCTGGTTTATAAGTGCCACTCAAAATGAAAGAGATTTAGGACAAACATTTCATGAAAGGATATGAAAGGCCATGAAAAGAACATGTCTGGAGGATGATGAGAGGAAATGGAATGGATTCAGTTAAAAAGAAGAATTGACCTCAAGCTTCGAGCCCAGGACTCGAATGGAAGGGTTTACGGTTCTAGTGTTCACTGAAAGAGGAAAGAGAACACAATCGTTTCTCACCTCCCACTTAATATTTTAGTTTTAGTCTACAGGCAAAGGGGAGTGTGTGATTCGGTTAGTGCTTGGTAGCTTACCTGCAGTGAAATCTATTAGTTAAAAGAGAGAAAAAATTTCAAATTGCATTAATAGAAAGTAAAAGAATCCTTCAGTCAAGGTTAGCTCCCATAAAACCAATACCTAAGATACCACAGAAGCAGGCAGAAGGGACGGGTGCTCATTGAGCATGCTTGTGTCTCCCCCTGACCTGCTTGAGATTGTTTTTCATTGTGGTGTGTTTCCTTGTTTGCCTTTCCAGCCTCTCTCGCTTATTAGTGCCTTGCTCCTTGGTTGCCAGTGTTCCCTGAGATGTAATACTTTCCCCACTTTGCTGTGCTGCTCAGTCTTCCTTGAAGACTCACTGCTACTCAGGGCTTTCCCTGTATCTGAGCACTGTTAGCTGCAACATCTACAGCTCTACTGCAAACCACACCCATCATAGCCTTGGAGCTAGCTGCCTGCTGACCAAACCACGAACATCCTCAAGATCCAGGGCCATAAAATACACTATAATGGACCTTAATTTCCTCCCCATCATCATTTGCTTCCCCATCCAAGCTGTCTCTATCAGTTGAAAAGAACACTATATACCCTAAACAAGAATGTCACTGCTGCTAACCCAGCATTCTGAAATCTTTGCCTTCCTCACCATTCCATTATTACTGATTTTATTCAGGCTAAGTGGGGTCCCCCAATCACAACTCTGGCCTCACAACACCTTGGCATACATTACTTCCATGCCTCCATATTAACCTAAAGACCTCCTAACCCTGGTCATGGGGCCTTATTTGAGCTGGCCCACCTATTTTTTTCCAATAAGAACTCCTTCCACTCTGTGCTTCTAACTTTCTAACTAGGGCCCAACATCTAGATCTCTTTTCCTGGCTTTCACTCAAGCTTCTCAGAAATCCATTCTGGGCCATCTCTCCTTATCTATCACTCTTCTTCCTAGAGGAGTCGCCCAGACAAATTTCTTTCAGGAAGCCTCATTGACTCCTGGAGGATAAGATCCCTCCTGACTCAGAGCCCTTTGGCTGTCTAATGTTTCAGTCCACTACTGCCTAATATCTCTGTCTCCCCATACCCAGACTCATCAACAGCAGGATTTCTCTATTCATTTAACACCTTCAACACACATAATAGAGAGTAGTTATTCAGTCCAGACTATGTCTTATAGTACACATACATCTTACATATAGGTATCTTAAAGTCTATGATATATCCTTAAAGTAAAATCCTCCTATAGACATGCTTAAAAAGAAAAAGCCCATGGCTCCTTTGTTTCTTCTTTCTACTTTGTTTTGTTTTGCAGTAAGGGAAGAGGGTAATTGGATCTGTTTCACCTTTTCTTGAAACCAATCTAATTTGAGCTTGAATTTAACCCAATGTTCTAATAATATACATTGTCAGTCCTCCCTGAGCCTGTCATATTAAAACTCTGTCCTCATTGTTTTATATGTCCGAATTAATTTATTGTCACATCAGCCTCTGCTAGTGTGAGGTCTGGGCATTACTATACCCACCCCTCATCTATACAAACTAAAGCATTGAGAACAACATATCCAGCCGGGCATGGTGGCGCACGCCTTTAATCCCAGCACTCGGGAGGCAGAGGCAGGCGGATTTCTGAGTTCGAGGCCAGCCTGGTCTACAAAGTGAGTGCCAGGACAGCCAGGGCTATACAGAGAAACCCTGTCTTGAAAAACCTAAAAAAAAAAAAAAAAAAAAAAAAAAGAGAACAACATATCCAAGACCACATAAACCAAGCCATATGGAATCTTAACCCAACCCAAGTCTTTCAATTGAACCACACTTCTCTCAACTGAAAAGCACATTATAAAGCTTTACTTTCAATTCATGGAACAGACTTCCATCCTCTCTACTAAAACATTTGTAAGAATAACCAGCAGTATGGAAACAGACAACCAATCAAAACATGCCTAGCAACTATGCGATGACAATAATGAATTCTTTAGTTCCTGGACATTGAAACAACCAAAGATGTTCCAAGATTAGGTGGTACTGTGACATTATGAGCAGATTCAGATAGCATCCCACGCAGCTATTTACCATCTAGTGTTGGGTATTTTGACAAGTGGTTCTGCAATAATGGTGAGCCACGGCTGAACAGTAACCCCAATCTGACTTATCTGGTTTAGGATATATGGATTATCGTTCTTGGGTATATTTAATAGAATTTCCATAGAGGGGAAATGCTATTTATGGCAGAGAAATTGAGGCAGGAAAATTATTCTGTGCCCTCAGCTAGTCTTCCTAAACATATGACTTAAGACAACACAAAAATTGGATTTAAGTGTTGTGTCAAACAGGGAAATGCACAGAGCACCCCTGCATAAAATGATGCTATGGTATGGTGCCCACAGCATGAGACCATGTGCTGTGCAAGGTAGGAAGAAGGCTTGGATATGTTCTTCAAGATGAAATCATGAAATCCTTGGATTGTGCTCACATCATAGGGCACGAGCGTTAACCTAACATCTAAGGATGCAGGCTGAGTTAACCACAAGTCTTTGTGATAGAACTTCATGTGCGATTTTGGAGCCAGAGCTGAGTTTCCCAGGACAACAGGGATGACTCTCAAAGCTGCTGACTCAAAGCTATCCTAGACTCTCATGCAGTCCTTGCTAGAAGTGATGCTGCCCTGCTGGGGCTGCATGAGAACACAGCTAGATGCCAAGAACAGGTTCAGTACCAGCTATTTGTAGACAGGAAATACCTGTGTGTGGAAATCAGTGTGTGGAAGGGCCAATGCTTAGAATGACTTTGATGTCAACAGAAAAGGGCTGAGACAGTCCCAAGGTTGAATCCTCCCAGAAACTACAACATTTCAATCAAGGATTCACATTTTGCTGCCTTCTTCTATGGATCATTTTCCTAGAGATAATAACAATAACTGGAATAATGAGGAGGCTAACACCTGACACCTTTTACTGAGCATTCATTTGCCCTAGACTAAGTCTTTACAAGGCTCTTCTCATTAAATCTTTTTAATAGCCCTATGAGGAAGATATTAGTATTGTTCCACTTTATAGCAGAGTGTTAAAGAGGCCCTAAGCTCATCAAAGAAGCATTCCTACTATGACTATGGAACACCTTTCACAAGTTTACCAGCCTCACTGTCTGTCATTCTAGCATACTTTATTTATATGTTAGCACCCTGCACGGCTTCCAAGGATAACATCAGAATTTTCATCCAGACACCCTGCTTTATTTACTTTTATGGCTCCAAACCAGATTTGAAGTTTCTTTTCTACTCAGACTCAAAGACCATTTATTTTGTTGCACCTGGCTTCAAACACAGCAAAATCCTTCTCTGCCCCGTGAGTGACTGTGAATGCCATTTTTGATGGTACAGTCCTTGCAGGGCTGCCTATCATTGTGCTTTCCCAGATGCACTCGGGGGCAAAATATAAATAATAAATAACAGCAATTCCTGTGTTTCTTTTGCACCAACTAAGATGCCAATCATATGGTGGAGTGTAACGCCCTATCGGCTATGACATTTAGGTACAAGGCTGAAGGGCTATTTCTTTGGCTAGGACTGCCATTCAGTTCTCTAGTATCATAAATACCAACCTTAACCCCAACAAAGGCACAACATTTTATCAGTACGAGGCAGAAGAAAAGAAAGATTTTGAAACATGAACAACTATCACCACTGATTTAAAAAAAAAAAGTTAAAAAAAAAAAAAACCATACCACACAGGCTTTTGAACAAAATAAATTGTGTCCCAAAGCTCACCCAAATGGGGAACCAGTGGGATTTTTCAGGATTCAAGGGACTTTTCTGCTTTTCTCCCCTTTCTTCCCTAGCCAGGCTCTTAAGGGGTCAAATTCCTACGGAATTGTAATCTGAGAAGTAATGAGTTAATGTAAACTGTACAGTTCAGTCAGTGATGTCTTCGATAATTGTCACATGGACCCTGTAATCTGTCTCATGCTGTCAGCACTGGGTTAGTCATAATAATATCACATAAGAACGTTCAAAGTGACACACTAACCAACATGAGAGCCGCATGACTCGCTGGCACAGCTACTGCCCTTCAGCTGAACTTTGGCTTAGAACGTAAGGCTCCCAGAGGCAGCCAGCACATGCCACTGCGTGGAGCGTTCAGTGGCATTTTCCGTTGCTATGGCCTCTGTTGCTCCACCATCACAGGGAAGGACAACTGAGGCTGAGTTCTGGGGAGTCACCTGCACTTTCACACTTCTGGCACTAGCAAAGAGGGACTTGCAGCTGTGGTGGCTGCCACCTTTGGAGTGCTGGGACTCTGTGTCCCTTCCACACTTGATTAGTTTTGCAAATGTGTGTGTAGCACGTTATGCCAAGTGCCACAGCAGGGAAACTCGGACCCCCAAAGGGAGTTTGTGCTGGAAGAGGTAGGGAAAGAATGTGACTCTTGGCTAAGAGGACACAAGCCAAGGGCAGGAAAGGGGGTTGGTGAGGGAGGAAAGCAGCCACTCTGGGTGGAAGGTTACTCCACACTGCTTTGATATAATAACTTTTCTGTATCCACCCCCCACCACCACGTGTTTGGGTTTTTTTTTTTTTTAAACCTACAACATGTTTTAGATTTATTTTATTTGCAGACTCGCATATTTTTAAAGAGAATCAAAGAAGTAGAGACTAGTAGAAGGAGAGTAAGGAAGGAAGGTGACCCGTTCAACTTACTCACTGGTTCATTCACAAAGCAGAGAGCAGAAAGGAAGTGGAGGGCTGTCATCTGACATTGGATTTGAGAACATTTATTGGCCGTGTGCCTCTGGCGTACTTACCTAACGTCTTTTTCTAAGCTTTATCCTCTGCAGTAAAATAGAAAAATAATACTTAATTTACAAGGCTGTTAAGAAGATAAAAAGAGGCGATGCGTGCTAAGTGCCAGCAAGTGATAGGTGTGAGGATCCTGGGGAGGAATGAAGATCCTTGCTGTCAGATATACCCAGTTACAAAGCCTGGCTGCACCACTCATTAGCATGTGACCTCACCTTGCAGAGCTCCAGTGTCCTCGCACAAAATGGGGAAAACAAGACACAACTGTCAGAGGTCTTAAAAGAAGTCACGGAGACCAAAGTCCCCGTGTTGGAAATAGAGAAAAAAAAAAAAAGACCGGTTATAATAGCATAGGCAGAAGGTAAAGAAAGAAAAAGAAGGTGATCTATTCATGCAATCAACAAATGGAAATCTCAAGCAGTACAATGCTGTACAGAATATATAAATAAGAGCTCGAGGCAGTGATCAATAGATCAAAAGATTTCCAAGGAAATCTAAGTACAGGAGAGAAGACAGCACAGGATATCTCCACAGGGACCAAGGTCAGATCATTTGATGGGAATTTCCCTGTGTATTCTCCTTCCTATGAGGGGAGTGATACCACTCCTCTAGGCTAAAAAAAATAAATAAATAAAATAAAAAGCCCAGAGACAGGCAACAATGTTCCTAGGGCCATACAGCCAAAAAAGCAGCAGAAAGAGAAATAAACTCAGGGCCTATTTTGCTAATACAATCCTTTAGGAAAGACAGATGATTTTATAAAGAAGAAAAAGCACAACATAAAAGTATATAGGGATCAAAACAGCAACTACAGACAAAGCAATGAAGGGCAGAAATTTTCTGTTTGCAGTGCAGGGATGGAAAAAGAGAAACTAGTTAATTTTTAAAAGGAAGAATATTTTGACAAAATGATTTTTTAATGGGGAATAAATATTGTATTCATTGGCAAGAGAGTTGCCAGAGATAAGTCAGGGCAGCTAGAGTATCATGGGGAACTTAAGAAAGGGGGATCCCAGTGGCAAAGGGTAATATAGAGGTTTTCTCGATAGCATGTTCCACTGAGGCTGAGGTGCTGTGTGATCTCTAGTTTCCCTGACATAAGCCAGAACAAGTGGCTCTGAAGACAATGTCATCAGTACACAGGACCCAGGGGTTGGAATGTCACAAGTACATGGGGCCTGGGGATTGGGATCTCTTCTGGAGCTCTGGGCTGCTAGCATGAGACACAAGCTTAGGGAAGAGAGATGCTTTTATTGGCCAGGTTGGCAGACCCATCCTCAAGCAGTGCCTCTAGAGGGATAAAAATAAGGAAACCCCAAAAAGCGAGCAAGGCTCCGAGGGATGGAGTGGAGCCACTGCCCAGATTCTCTTCTCAATTATTCTGGTGCCAAAATGTCTGAAAGCTGTGTGCACATTTTGTCAAGTGGGGAACCATTCTCTTCCTAATCGACAACAGGGAAGGGGAAGGGGACAGGCTGGGGATGGTGGCTGCAGGGATGTCCTGAAAGTTCCCTGCCTCTGTCTCTTTCACCCCATTTTTAAAAGGGGGGATTTGATGAGACTGACAGGACACACTTGTCTCATATGCTTAAGTTAGGAGCCGTATTCTGGTTTATTTAGCTCTCAGGACTGTCTCGGGATTCCTCTTCCCACTGTTTGGTGTGTCGGGCCATCTCTTCTATGCTGCAGGCTGGCTCAGAGCTCATGGAGCTGAGATTAGAGAAACTAATGTGAAAATGAAGGAGAGAATGGAAAGAATCATGATTTAATATTATAGACACTAGCCTAGCACCCCTGTGTGTTGTGAGGTACTAGAGAGCAGTGTTTCAGGCAGCCAATGATCATTGGCGTGCATGAGTCTTTCCCCATCCTTGCACTGCATGCATTAAACATCTCTGACTACTAAATAGTAATCGTAACGGCTTGCTTTCCATGAAGTCTTTCAGCTTAGAGGGTACTGCAATATATACTAGTCATTCATGTGCCCCAAGGTATTGACACTAGCTGGGTGACAATGAAGCCCACAGCACCAGTTTCATTGGAGAAAGAAGTAATCTGCTTTACGTAGAGTGTCTCTCGATGACTTCTGCTTTGAAGTACTATCCTCGGGAGGACAGATGAACAGATGGAAAAAAAGTGTAAGAAGACCATGAAAAGAAAAGTTGAAAGGTGCTATTTGGTGGGTGATCAGGGCTTTTAGAACCCCTGGAGTAGCATGGAACTACAAAGAAATTTGCAAAAGAGTATTTGGAATAAAGCTAGGAACATTGATGGATGACAAGAGGCAGGGTGGATGCTGCCTTGTCTTGGCATAATGGTTTGAGAATGCTAATGGTAATCAGAAAAAGAATAGTGACATCCTTGGATCTGTGTGGCTGCTGTAGCCACACAGACCTCACAAAGCCAGGAGCCAGCCTATACATGCTGTGCTGTGCAAGATCAGTGGTGACACTGTATGGTAGTAACCGAGATGGCACTGACCATCTATTGGCAACCTGTCACATACTGCCCCACCTCCTCAGCGTTATGTTAAAAAAGAAACCAACAAAGAAGTGGCTTGCAGATGGCTCAGTGAGTAAAGCATAAAGACCTGGGTCTGGCACTTCAGTGTCTGCTCAAAAATGTCAGACATGGCAGCTCATATAAGTCCACTACTGGAAAGGCAGAAAGAGGAAAGTCCCTGGGGCTTGCTGGTTAATATAGATAGCTGAATAGACTTGGTGAGAGACTGCCTAAAAACATAAGTGGAGAGCAATAGATGAAGTCATCTAACATAGATCTCTGACTCCCACATGTACCCATGCACATGCACACACACACACACACACACACACACACACAATTATGAATGAAAACCCTGTGGAGCTATCTTGTCACTTTGGCCCTAATCTGATGATGAGAGACTTCATGAAGGAGACTTTGACTTCCTGCTAGCAGTGGTCCAAGACTTTGCTGCTGACCAATCTGAATGCCAAGAGACAGAAGTAGATGTGTTGCCTCCCTGGAGAGGTTGATCATATTGGTTAGATTTATTACACACACCGTTGGAACAGCATATCCTGGCTAGATATCACGATCCAAGCAGAATGGTGATGAGGAATTTCAACTGAAGGAACTGAAACACTTAGGTAAAGTGGGTTGCCTAAGACTCAAACTCTAGGAAGTGAATGGATGAGCAGGCTCTTTCCTGGAGATGATTCCAGGTCAGCAAGAAACAGCTACAACTGCATTTCCTCCTTTGGACTGAGGTGGAAGATTTCACGAGACCTGGCAGAACGGCCTCTGCATGTGAGCGGCAGTATTTCACAAAGGTTCCCTGTGTTTTCCACTCCCCTACATGGACTTGGGTAGAGCCCAAGCTCGAGGCTCCGCTCACATGCTTGTGGTTTGGCTCCCAGCTGGGGATCACATTCTCTGCTCCACAGGCTAAGCCAAGGATCCTGCTTGCAAAATACTACTGGTGTCCTGGTGCCACCTCCCGAAAAAGCTGCCTACAATACCCGCGTGCATGGCAGGTGGGGTTGGCCAGATTGAGCCCTGGCAACCAGGACATTCAGCAAGAAAAGATTACGTCTACTCTTTCCCCTACTAAGTTTCATAAGTCATTGGCCTTGATCGTTGCATAATGCAATATGCATTCAAGAAAAGCTTTCTGACACAAGTTAATGAAATTAAAGAGGCACAAGGTACAAGAGCATATGCAATATAGTAATTTGGACTGTTTTGTTTCTGCTGATAATCTTAGCAGAGAAGGAGCAAGTTGTCATGTACTTCAGATCATAGGTCCCTTTCCTAGACTGATCATCACAATGTCACATTAGTTAGTAGCTCTCACATTAGTAGATCAGGACCATTTTCCACACTACTCCAGCAGATGCTCTGGTGGGTTACAGTGTAAATATTGCCTCTCCTGAGATGGGCAATGTAGCTTTCTGTATCCGACAGCCTTCACCTGGGTGTCAAGCTTGTTTACCTGCAGCATCGATTTTAATCATGAGGGTTAAATCATGGGTAGCATTAGTGGCTCTGCTTTACACACAATAGAAGCATTGAACAAGCATTTGTGCTATTTGTAGATAGCACTCTGACAAACCACAAACTAAGAATCCAAACTCAGCCATGCCTAGGGGCTCATACTTTAACCCCAGCACTTAGGAGGCAGAGATAGGAGAATCTCTGAGTTCAAGGCCAGCCTAGTTTATGCAATGAGTCCCAGAACAACCAAAGTTACACACACACACACACACACAAAACTATAGCAAAATCAAGTTTAAAAAGAATTCAAGTACACAGCTGCCTGATTTCAATCATCATGCTATAACTATTTTGCTCCTTTAACTGATGTCCTCAGGTAAAAGAAAAAAAGAATTTCAAAAGATAAATTCAAAGCAGATCGGCATCTATATATCAACCCTATATATAAGCAGTCCTTTGATTCTATTTTTTGAGAAACACAATAAAGCAAATAGTCATATGTTCTCTTCTTAACATGTACAATTTCTCAGCACATCTGCTTAGAGAGTATGAAGTGCTGACTCTATTGCATATTAACTCATGCTCGTGTCCAGAAAGGAGTTTAATGAATTTTATTTAATTTTACATAAGGTAATACCATCCCAAAAATCTTTAAATACAGCTATCTACCAAAATGATTCTATGATATAGCAGCAGCAGTTATGCACTGAGCAGTTTCTATGTGCTAGGTACTATGTATCAAGTCCTTTGCTGCCCAATTGCTAAACATCCTTATATATTGTGTCTACCTCATCAGTGAAGGATATACTGCAAGACCCTAGCAGATATGTGAACTCCGTATACAAGCACTATGATTCCAGTCGACTTGATAATTAAGATGGATAAGTGCATACAAGGCAGGTAGTACATTCACTATGGATATACTGGATAAGGGATGGGATGTCACACCTCAGGTTGAAGAAATGAGTTGGCATTTATGTACTCTGAATCATACAACATTTAAAAGCTATAAATTATTTATGTCTTGAATTTTCCATTTAAAATTTCAGATAATATTTGACTGCATAGGAAGTGAAACAGTAAATAAGGGGAAACTACAGGAAAGTAGACAGGGTTATTGACAGAGAGTGCTTTACCTAGAGATAGGGCAAGAAAGTGATCCAAAACCCTAGCTCTTAGGGGGCAGAGTCGGAATATGAGCCAGACAAAGTAGTTCATGTTCTACTCTTCTGCCACGCAGTTCTAAAGTAGGGCAGTAAAATAAAATGACATAGCCAAAGCAGACAAGACATTGTGCAAAATTAACTAAGGAGCAGGTTTACTATCAAAGCTGGAAAAGAACACCAACTCATCAATAAGGAATGGGCTTCTGACAATGTCTGAAAATGAGGAAGATCATCTGTACAAAGCTACTAAAAGGACCAGAGACCAGGACAGATGCAGTGAAAGATAGTTGCTACAGTAACACGCCGTAAACATCAATGTGCATTTAACTGTGTAGTTTTCCCAGCCACATCTTCTTTTTACAGGGTAGGAGAGGCAAGAATGAGTGAGATCAAGAGATCAAGAGATGGGGGCAGGAAGAGAGAGAGAGAGAGAAAGAGAGAGAGAGAGAGCACGTGTGCATGTATGAGAGACTGTGAATGAGTACGAGACACTATAAGATGATTTAAATATCCCTGTGGTCCCCATGTAGCTTCGGCTTCTCCTGATTTATTTTACCTTCTCTATCCCTGCGGTACTTTTACAAGTGAGATCCATGTTTCATTTATTTAATGTTTTCTCCCACTAACATAAGACACTGATTAATCTTCAAAATACTCCCATGCAGCGTGTGCGGCTTCAAAGTGCTACTGCCCAGTCTTCGTCAGGAAATTGGGGCAGAAAGTTCCATCACTTCTGCCCAAAGCAAAACTTGGCCCTAGGCCAGAGGTAGAAGTGTGGATCAGACCCAAGAGTTCCCATTCCCAACCCAGAAATTCTGTCTTCTCCTTACTAGAAAAACAAACAAACAAACAAGATATAGACACTACTGACATCCTTTAACAATTTGTCCTTGTTAAAATGAGTAACATTTCTGCCTATCAGTAACCGGCTTCCTCCTTCTAGAAAGGTCAGAAGGTACTGTTGACTTGTCAATCCATGAACACCATTCCACTGTTGTTATTCTCACACTCCCTGAAAGTCTGAAAGAGTCAAAAGCCAGTTGTGAGCAGAAACTACTTCGCTACCTCTCATTTCTCCATGAGGAAGAAGAAAGCCGGAAAATGCTGATAGTCTTTGCTTTCTCATCACAACCTATTCATTTATCCATCTTCTCATGATTTGGGATCAATCCCTTTGCACCATTTCCCAGAGGGAAATCCCTTGACAAACATCCCATTCACCTCGATTGGACTTTGAAAAGTCAGAAAAATCTGCATGAGCACAACTGGGCTCAGAGACTGGTCCAAGAGAAACTATGTGTTATGGTCACATGGGAAGTTTGAGATGGCTAAGACGGTCCTATGAGATCCAGGCTCAAGGCTCCAGGGACTTAACTGGGAAAAATGAGTGCACAAAGGAAGTGTAAGAATTGCACAGAGACAGACACACCAGTGAGAATGAGGGGTTTTTGTTTGTTTGTTTGGTTGGTTGGTTGGTTGGTTGGTTTGGTTTGGTTTTGTTTTGCTTAGGATAACTTTTGGATCTTACAGTGTATTTCATTTCAGCATCTTTGTGTATTCCAAAAGAGAGATGTTAGAAATAGTCCGTAGTACCTTGAACAGTCACTATGGGAAAGCACAGGCCTCAAAGGACACATCTTCATTTAGAAGGAATAATTCCTTTTAGTACTACTCCACTCTCCAGCTGTTCTTTGAATGACCCCTGTGTCACATGATTATTCCCTTGTATATGTTACTATGGTAGTCATATAGAAACATATCTTCAAAGAACTTGTTATGGAGACAGCAAAACCTGGTTTTCAAGGATGGACTTCATTCTTCAATGCTAAGGCAGTCAAGAGAATAGAATAATGTAGCCTGACAATGGCTACAAGGGCCTCCTGGAAAAATAGAGTGCATAAAATTCTATGCACAACATACGGGAAGACAAGAACATTAAAGATAAGAGATGGATGCTTCACAGAGAGGAAGTATAGTAAGCCCTTTGAAAAGATAGGCGTCTCAAAAAAAAAAGATGAAAATTTACACAAGAATCTTAGAACCAAATAAATGTCAAAGAAGTGAAAAAAAGGCAGAGACGTAAACTATACAGCCCTTCAAGAAATTACAATCAGAGCAGGGAAGAAGGAGGTGCAAGGAGACACTGTGTCTTCTGCCCAGCAAGCATCAGAATTTGGTAGCAGTATGATATCTTGTGGCTGCCCGTCGGGTGCCCCCTTGGTGTCAAGAGAAGCCTCCGCAGCTGCGCTTGCTTAGATGTTCAGTGAGGCTATTTTGGGCTGGATGGGGTGCATGGTGATGATTGCCCAGCCTGGGCAGCTTACCCACTGTTGCTTTTTAGCATTCTGTTTTCCTTGTCATTTAGCTTTCTACCGTACAATTACTCAAATAAGGAAAAAAAAAGGAAGAAGAACATGGCTACATCTTATTTTTAGTACTCAAATCAATGGTGGCAACCTCCTCTGCATTTCAATAGGAACTTTGCATATCAAAATCTTCCAAAATAAAGCATAGTAAACATATTAAAATTCATAATGAGATTTTTCAGTGCTGTCTCAAAATGTTTGTTTGTTTTGAAATACTGAATTGACTCAGCCCAAATTAAAGACTAATGCACCGACAGATGGGCAACAATAATGTTTTGATGCAACAAGCACCCACAGAAATGCACATCTTACCTTCTCACCCTGTAGGTCAAAGAACATTTAGAAAACAATAACAGCTACATTTTATTGCTAAACCTGGTCCTTGTAAAGGACCTAAAAGCACATTGCAGAAGCAAGCAGAACCCCAGGGATCTTTGGTATTTGGAGCTCCTTGGGGGTCCTTTGTCTTTGGGGAATGGATTTTTACCCTGAGACTAGTATGAGAGATCTCTCCAGGTTGTGGGTAACAGTGCTCCCATAAGAAATTTTGACAAACACCACTGCTGGGACCCAAGCAAACAATAGCACAGTTTACCTCTCCCACCATTCTCCATGAAGGTGACATTACCTTAGCATTACATGAGAGATCACTGAGATCCAAGGACATGTCACTAGTGAGAAAATTTTGGATGAAGAATCTTCTAATCTAGTTCTTCTTCCAAAAGTAGCCAGTGTTGGACTCTTCATTAGTTTGGTCCACCTCTTTACTCTCTCTTGTAAGCAATCACAGAAATACGTCACAGATTCAAAAATATATCACCTTGTATCTCCTCTAGAGATAACCTTGTATAATGCCTAGGATCTCCTCAGGAACTCCAAGTTCTCAACCACCCCCGTACATCTAAATTGCGAAAATATAATCAGCAATTTAAGAAAGCCTATGCAAATTACTTGAGTATTTCTTCAATTAGTAATGAGTCCAACACTCATCTAGAGAGGTGAAAGAAATACCTTCTCTGTCATGATGTACTCAAGAGGTATAAACAAATGAGCCACTGCAAGATAACTTCCTCCTCCTCCTCCTCCTCCTCCTCCTCCATCTTAAAACTACCACTGGGGCCACAGGAATGTGGAAGGGAGTGTGCCAGGCTACCTGCCAACTTCTGTCAAACTCCAGAAGGAGGTGATAGCCCACTGAAGACTTATAAAATAAGTGGGATCTTTTTAATGTGGCTTCAATGGGCAATTGTCAAAAGGAGAAGGAGAAACAGTCTAGATTCCACTTGAAGAAAATGCCACAGATATGGCTATCTCTCTTTAAAAACCAAATGAAGCACCAACCTCTCGCCCTCGCTGACTCGCTGCACTTTTGATAGTGTTGGATGCATTGCAAGTGAGCGGCAGCAACAGAAGCTTCATGTAATGACATGACATGGACAAAGAAGAAAGTGAAACCCTCAGCTGATGTAATATGTGTAGTTAGCCAGTAAATGCAACCATCTCACTCTCTGAGCTTCTTGACAACATAGCCCCAGGCCTCACAGAGACAGCTCATATGAGTCAATTCTACATTTCCCAGGACGTTCTTGTTTGCTTGCTACTTAAATATCCTGGCTTAAGATCACTCCCCCTTAGACCCTTTAGCACAGTAGGAAGCAGATAAACTGTGAAGCTCTGGATATAAAGATGTTTCCACAATCCATAGGCTAAAATTGTAACTTCCTAGGGATACCCCCATACTAAAGTTTGTCAAACAGGGGCCTTCTGAAAATGTGGAATTCTGGACAGGTGGCTTTGCTGAGCATGTAAGAACACTTGATGTACAACCATGATGACCTGGTTTTGACCTTGATTTTCTCAGAACCCACATAAAAGTGAAGAAGAGAAAGAATTCCACAAAGCTGTCCTTTGACTTTCATAGACATTCCCCTACTTACAAAAATTATAGCCAGGCGGTGGTGGCGCATGCCTTTAATTCCAGCCCTTGGGAGGCAGAGGCAAGCGGATTTCTGAGTTTGAGGTCAGCCTAGTCTACAAAGTGAGTTCCAGGACAGCCAGTGCTATACAGAGAAACCCTGTCTCGAAAACAAACAAACAAACAAACAAAATTATATACACATAATTGTAAATAATTCAGGATTTTGGAAAGCAGAATTCTGAATAACTAAGAGCAAATTTTTAGTGGCTTATGTCTGATACAAACTAACCAACCAGCACTGCTTTGTAAGGTGGAGGACAAAATTTGATGTATAGATTAAAGCACTCGTTCTCAACCTGTAGGTTCCCATCCCTTTGCCGGGGAGTTGCATGACCCTTCCACAGGGGTCACATATCAGATATGTACATTACAGTTCATAATGGTAGCCACATTATAGTTATGAAGTAGTAATAAAAATAGTGTCATGGTTGTCAGTAACCACATTATGAGGAACTATAAAGAGTTGCAGCCTTAGAAAGGTTGAGAATCATTGGTTTAGCATATTACACCCTTCAGACTGGATCAGATAAGCAGCTGATTAAAAACCAACTGACAATGAAACAAGTAATTTCCAGACTATCTCTAAAATAGAAACTGTGGCCCACCTTTAACCTTGGTCCTGAATAGACATACAAACTCTGCAGATGGGATATATATTCCATTTCACATATATTCCTACTAGAAAGGAGAATGGCTCTGGTGACACATTTCCATGTCAGAGGGCATGCACTGCTGCTTTTTTGGAGCATGTATTCTGATTCAAGACTACTCTAACTTTATGGGAGTCATGCACAGTCCCAGGGCACAGTGTCACCACTAAGTAGGCTTCAAACCCATCCATCCTACCATGGGTTATTTCCCTGGGTCCTTGTTGGATATAGTCACTTAAAAAAAACTCACTACAAGAACCCAGCTACAACATTGCCCACCACTACAATAGCATTATAAAGAATGACTGTAATATCTTCCCCTTCCCTGCTTACCTGCAGTACTAGGAAAGATTTTAATTGAATTTGGAGACTTAAAACCTACCATCATTTCAGAGGTTGGCCAGAGCTCTTTGTCCTCCCTGTTTTAAGCTGAGAAGTCTTTAGCTCTTAAAATCAACAACACACAACAGGATCATTACATAAAATAGGGGAATGTAGAATTTCCATCTGCAGAGGCATTATACATCTACAAAGAGCAAAGGACAAAGAAGGTAGCCTCGTGGCTTTCCAACTCTCCTTCTAGCCATACCAATCAAAGCATTTCTCAAGTGGTACTGCCCAAGCCCAGTCATTCATTCAGAACACATGCAAGGAAGCATCAGAAAGAAGCAGAGTAAATACTGAGTTCACCAAAGAAATATGAAAATATTCCCCTAGAAAAGGACTTGGTACCAATATTGAGATTCTTATTGTATCTAAATGATTCCCTGTTTCTTAACAATTCTCCATGGTCAGGTTGGACAAAACATGGATTTTGCTACCTATACCCTCAGAATGTTTTCTGTTCAGTATATGTAGATCAGCCCAGTTTGGAGTATAGGACAAGACCCAATCATTGAAATGCCAGCATTACTGTTATTTATTTAAAATTCACGTCTACACTTACTGAATCGCACCTCTCTGTTTTCACCGTATCCCAGTTAGCCCTCATCCACTCGGTATTAGTAAATTGGTCCCTCTGGGAATCCAAACTTAGGCGCATGTAAAACTACATCTTGGAATTCATAATTCTTTCATAATCACCTCCCATTTGGCATCTGTGAACTCACAAAGACAGGTTTCCTTAGGAAAGATCTGTTTAGAGTTCAATATTTACATAAACAATTTCATTTGGAGTGTAGGCTCCTTCATGCACCAATAACCTCTCCATCTCTGTAGGTCTCGAAATTTTGTGTTAAATAAATTTTAGCACTACAAAAAAATACCCAAAGCAATCTTCACCATTTTCTTCAGCATGAAAAGTCATGTAGACAGGCTAAGGAGGCACTTTGTGAATTGCTAATGGAATAAATGTAAGTACAATTTGAATTGAAGGTGTTATTTGAGTTGCAAGAATAATTAGGGCTTTTCTATGTTAGCTCATCCCTACACTGAAAAATCCTTGGGAGAAGGGACTATTCCCCAGTCTAGTGCTTGGCCCAAAAATTACTCAGTCAGCTTCTTAGTTAACCCCAATTTCTTCCCTTCTGAAATAAGGAAAGTCAATCTTGATCTCTCAGAGAAAATAGAACTTAAATTCTGCTTGTTTTTGTAATAAATGTACTAAATACCTAAACCACTTGCCTATCCAATCAATTATTTAAGACAGTAGTATCTATGGAGCATTTCTCTGGCTTGGAGAAATTGGTATTCGGGAGTGTAAATAGGTACTAATTTTCTAGAAATTAATTTATTAATATAAACTTAATGATGCTTGTAAAGATGCTCATGCTGGTCCCAATTTATTAAGGGATTAATCTAAAGAAAAGAACCTGAATGTCCCAAAGATGTTTGTAACGAACCTTCATGTGGCATTGCAGATAATGCTTGATAAATAGAGCAACCTCAATGTCTATGAAGAAGAAATTTGGAAAGTAGCTGTAGTACATCCATGAACACATTACCCCTTCCTCAAGGCTCAGGAATGATTGGAAAGAAGACATGGAAAGTACCTAGGAGGAGTTAAGGAGGAGTGGTGACTGTGATCAAAATAAATTGTATGCATATATAAAATTCTCAAAGAATTTTTAAAAATTTGTACTAATTTTCAAAAAAATAAACCGAATAAAAGTGCAGATGAATTCTTTCCTCAAGAACATGGAACATCACTACACACCTCTTATTAGTTATGAATTATATGTAGTGATTACTAAAGAGTATGTCAAAAAAGATTCAAGAGAATATGTCAAACAGGATTGAAAGGGCATAAGAGACAGAGATAGGACTAGAGTAAGATACAACACTCTCAGGACAACATAGCGTCATTGTTACAACCCTAAGTTCACAGTATTTTTGATTGCCGGCAAAAGACCTATACAAGACCGAGCCTGCCAGCATATTTACATGGGGAGAAAAAAGGACCATGAGTCTTGCTACCTCAGAAACTACAGACAGGTAATGGTGAGCAAGGGAGCAGGGATTTATAAGGCCCTCTCTCTCCTTGAGTAGATCTGTAGGCAGTTAATTTTTGCTGAGGGAGAGAGATTTTCTTCAGTAATATAGCAAGAGCACATGCTTCTGTAAATAACCCCTCACTGTAAACAACCTTAATGAAACCTATGGGGGGGGCGAGACAGACAGACAGACAGACACGGAAGGGCTGGAACAAGAAGTGAGAAAAGGGGGCTGTACTGGCTAGTTTTGTGTCAACTTGACACAAGCTGGAGTTATCACAGAGAAAGGAGCTTCAGTTGAGGAAATGCCTCCACGAGATCCAACTGTAAGGCATTGTCTCAATTAGTGATCAAGGGGGAAAGGCCCCTTGTGGGTGGGACCATCTCTGGGCTGGTAGTCTTGGTTCTGTAAGAGAGTAGGCTGAGCAAGCCAGGGGAGGCAAGCCAGTAAAGAACATCCCTCCATGGCCTCTGCATCAGCTCCTGCTTTCTGACCTGCTTGAGTTCCAGTCCTGACTTCCCTTGGTGAGGAATAGCAGTATGGAAGTGCAAGCTGAATAAACCCTTTCCTCCCCAACTTGCTTCTTGGTTATGATGTTTGTGCAGAAATAGAAACCCTGACTGAGACAGCGGCAGAAGGAAAAGCAGAGAGAGAAAGGAAGAAAAGAAGGCAATAAATGTATTAGTTGGGGGAGTGGATTAGTGGAAGTAGAACAGGGTAAGATAATGGGAGTTGAATATAATACATTATATGCTTATGAAAATGGTGTAGTAAAACCTAACATGATGTATAATTAATACATATTGATAGAGATAAGTTCACTAAATGAAATTAAGGGCAGGAAGTAACTTCAGAGTTAAGAAACCTGACACCCGTGACCACACCCGTGGCCACACCCATGACCACACTGAAGGGCAAAGGTTATTGCCATCAGAATTTATGTTGATAACATGCACTCTTGATATGGTCTGGAGCCCCACTTTTCATATGTACTCTCCTCCCCAAAACCTGCGACTACAATCTAAGTCATCAGTTAGCATAAAGTAAACTCCAACCAAGGAAGGTTCTACAAAACACTTGACTAGTATTGTTCCAAATTATCATATAAAAATCTAAAAAGCTGTCAGAGCTGAGAGTATCCTAACAGACATGATACCCAAACTTGTTGTAGACTCCTAAAATAGAAAATGAATAGCTGTCATCTAAGAGAATATGGCTAAAGTATGAAGAACTAAAACCATTAACCGTTTCGTTATCGTTTCATTAGTTGTGCCACACATACACCAATAATGCAAGTTAACAAATTAGGTAAAACTAACCAAACCAAACGTTATTTGAGAATTCTCTGTATTATTCTTAACTAATTATACATAGACATACACAAATTATAAAATGCAATGTTTATCTGACAACTATAGTCATGAGCAAATATGAAAAATGAGTATATGAACTATCTCTATAAAATAATAATAAAACAATGTTACTATTTCTCTCCAGAGGATACTGAATTTCTATCATAGAGCACGGATCACCTGTGTATGCTGTGGATGGATGGGGGAGGATTACCCTCATAAGTGGCAGAGGGAGGGGATTGGGATAGGGGGTTCCAGAGGGGAGACCTGGAAAGGGGATAATAGTTGAAATGTAAATAAAGAAAATATCCAATAAAAGAAAAAAATGTTGTATTTTCTGGTCTTCATGATGTCAGAGATTGACACTATATAGTGTTAGGTCTTACAACATTATGCGTGCCACATAACCACTACATAACAGCCTTTAAGCAACTGAAGGCATTACTATGCTGCTGAGTGAAAAAAAAAATGAAACTATAAAACACTATGTAGAGCATGCCCTGTTACAGATGAACAGTATGATCCTGAGCAAGTCATTTCATAGCTGAAGGTCACTTCAGTTTCCTTGTCATTAAAATAAGGATGGCCACTTCATGGGAGAGAATGAGTAGACATCTGCTCAAAAACTATTATGTACCACACTGCATAATCCCTTTACATATTTCTCTCCCTCTCTTCTACATACTATCCTGTTTGTCCTCCTCCTCCTCTTCCTTCTCTTCTTCCTCCTCCTCCTCCTCTCCTTCCTCCTCCTCCTCTCCTTCCTCCTCCTCCTCTTCCTCTTCCTCCTCCTCCTCTTCCTCCTCCTTCCTCCTCCTCCTCCTCTCCTTCCTCCTCCTCCTCTCCTTCCTCCTCCTCCTCTTCCTCCTCCTCCTTCCTCCTCTTCCTCCTCCTCTCCTTCCTCCTCCTCCTCTCCTTCCTCCTCCTCCTCTCTTCCTCCTCCTCTCCTTCCTCCTCCTCCTCTCCTTCCTCCTCCTCCTCTCTTCCTCCTCCTCCTCTTCCTCCTCCTCCTCTCCTTCCTCCTCCTCCTTTCTTCCTCCTCCTCATCACCATCATCATCATCATTGTGAAGAAGTAGGGATTAAAAGAAGTTTACCAAATTTATATATCTATCATGACCAACACCAATATTTTAAGAGTTTTCCAATTATTTTAGTTTATTTTTGCTTGTCTATATGATTTTAGGTATTAAAACTATATAATAATACCTATTGAAAAGAGTAGCTAAAGGAAATAAATAAACATGCATGCATAAGCATGTCCATGATATATACTGAGGTTCAGAAGGTACTGTTTTGTCCCACAAAGAATTTACAGTCTACCCAAAGAGAACAGGGATATCACAACTACTAGAGAAAGAGAGGAAGGGAAAAAGGGAGGGAGAGAGGGAGGGAGGGAGAGAGAGAGAGAGAGAGAGAGAGAAAGAGAGAGAGAGAGAGAGAGAGAGAGAGAGAGAGAGAGAGAGAGAGAAGCAATACCAAAGGAAGCAATTCTGAGAATAGGAAGACCAGGAAGGGGCAAGGCTGTGATAGGACAGTTGGTCTACAGAAGGGCAGAGTGAAAGGCGAGGTGTCTGGGGGAAACCACAGGGCTAGAGAAAGTCTCAGATTGCTAGTATGATAAGCTCACAGCCTGCTCTTGCATCTTTACATATACCTGGGTCTTTCCACTCTCCCTTGTCTCCACATTTGTTTTTGTTAAAACTCCTGATTAGACAATAATAAAACACTTATTAGCCATTCCTAATCTGTTCCCCTTGCACCAAAAAGGGAACAAAAGACTAAAAGAAGCCTAACCTGATTTCTGAGTTTGTGTTTGCAGTGCTAATGACGCACATGTCATGATGGTCAACTTCATGTGACCTGCAATGTGAGTCACAAGCGGCTGAAGACTTAGAACTAGCACAACCCAGAGCAGCTGGTTGGCCAGAGAATGGCAGTTGGACCCTCCTTCCTTCCCTAGAAGAGCCCCCTCCCTCCACAGCTCATCTCTGAATGAGAGCCCGTGGGGGCAGTTTCTATGCTCTTGGAGAGAGTGGGTGGGAGAAGAGAAAGCAAGCATTCTTGCTTAGGTCCCCTGATGACACATCTCAAGTATACATACCCCCCCCCTTTCCCACAAAACACCCAGCTGGTCTCCCAATAGAATTTAAAAATAGACTTTTGCCCAACAGTGAGAGCAAATGCTGACTCGGTCTGGGAGAGATCTCACCACCAAGGCCCTGCCAGGTTAGAGCAGGTTCCTGAGAGCCTCTGGTGGAGGTATGAAAGGGAAACTCACTTCTGTCTTCATCACAAGCCCAGGCTGGGCTGGACCTAACAATTGCCAAAAATGTGAAGCCAAGGCAGCATGAAGAATGGCTTTGCTGCTGCCACAAATCCCAGACAGGAGGATTTCCCAGAGACCAGCTCAAGCTCAAAGTACAGAGAAATTCTTTCCTACTCGGGGGTGCCAGGAATTTGACAGTAGAATAATATCGGGAGGAAGAACTGCAAAGATACAGAAATGCAGACTGGCAGGATAGAAAAAAAGACAGGAATAAATCCTGCTCTCAAAGCACGTGAGTCTGCTGTTCTTTTCTTCTTATTCTCTCTGGCTTTCCTACTCGCCAAGACTTGAGTTTGGCCTTCAAGCCTCATGTCTGGAAGTCGTTTTCAGGAACCTATATTTCATTTGTGGCAGGCAAGAAAAACTATATTCAGCCATGTGTTGTTTAAACACAGATTTGTTTTGAGAAACACAGATATGTTCAATTCATCATTATTTGAAACATAGATGAGTTAGTCTATTACACATGCACTATATGATATAAATACACATACATACATGAACCTATCCTCACCCACATCTGCATATGTGTACACACAGTGCAGGCGGGTGCAGACACTGTGTGTGCGTGTGTGTGTGTATATATACACATACATAACATACATACATATATACATATATATATATACACACACATATGTGTGTGTGTGTGTGTGTGTGTGTGTTCCTAGAACCATGATGAAAAAAGAATACATGAGACACAAGACTAAATCCAACTCAGAAGAGGATACTGCAATCAAGAGAAGTGATAACCACAGGATACAGGCGGGTGTTGCCTGCATGACACAATACTATTTTATAGTAAGTGGAAAAAGCACACTCTGCAATCACAATTGTAAGCACAGTACACTAAATGCATAAACAGACAGTGCAGTCATTTGTTGTCAATATTACATATCAGTCTTGGTTCATAATTGTTCTCCGCTCTTGTAGGACTGGTAGCACAGGTTTGTCCACACCAGCAACAGTGCAACTGTGTGAGGAATGCATGGTTCTTTGGTACTAAGACACCTCTAATGCCATAGGTGATAAGGGTTTTCACTTTCATTATAACCTTATGGATTCACAATTACATATGCTGCCTGTTATTGATCAAGACATCTCTGTATGAAGCATGGCTGGGTATAGAAGTATAGTCACTGCGGTTAACTGCTACAAGGATGGAATTTTCAAATAGCCTCAAAGCACTTCTAGTGTAAATATCTCCTTATAACAATCAAATTCAGCCCACAGAGCCCAGCTGCTCAATCTGCCTCTGGCAGGTTAGTGCAAAACTCAATTTGTACTAATCAGCCTTTGGCTATTGCAGTACATAATGTACTTGATGTGACAAGTCCCTCTCTTAGAACACCTTCTCCCCCTACATCCTGAGTTCCCTGATGCTAGCCAACTGGGACCAATCACTTCTCTGAGGGAGTCTAGTCTAATGAAAGGACAGGTTCTGAATCCATTAATAATGAAGACAATGCTGACAATCCTAGTTAGCACAGATATGAAAAAGAGCAACTCATAGATTGCCCATGCCTGCTATATGTCGAGTACCAAAGTACACGGATGATTTCATTTTTTTCTTCCTATTCATCCTGATGGGTAGATATGGCTGTTTTCACACGTATGAGCTGAGAGGGATAGAGATTTAAAGTATTGGATCTGTCTGTTCAAAGTGTTTAAAGTGACACAGCCAGTAAGTAGTAGCGCTAATATTTGACACTGAGGAGCATAACCTCAAGGCCTGCATGCTTATCTACTGCTCAGAGAACCAACATAGTCTGCTAAAGAACATTTGCTCACCCCATTCCCTAGGGCATTCGCACAACAAACAGCTACTAAGTGAAGATGGGTCTTCTGCACATTCTTCCTACATCCAATGTGAAAACTGGCATGTTCAGGTTCCTGATCTGTCCATTGCACACTGGGCATGTGGCAGCATGTCAGAGCAGTCTCCAGGAAAGCAGCTACGTAATTGCCAGTGTGGGAGGCAACGAGTGGGCACAGGGGAAATTACATGTGTTTTTCCCTCCCCGCTGTGCTGGGCTCCATATAGACTTCTGCTCCATCTCAGAAATCCTTCAGGAATAGGGAAGCCAAGAAAGGACAGAAGGGCACCATTCTCCCTGGGCAGTGACAGTCCCCCTTGAGGAGACTTTCTGTTTTGCTACCATTGGCCTGAGTTTCAATCTGGAGAGGACTATGTGGCCTTCTTGTGCTTCCTGAATTGTTACCAGTTAAGGGTTTGGCTTCACTCTGCCTCTCAAACCTCTACTTTAGAATGACTGTTTTCATTTACTCTCGATATCATTCATCCATCCAACAAATGTTACTGAGCAAGGATGCTTTCACAGGCAGGACAGGAGTGGGGCAAAATTAATTGGATGCTGGTACTCTCTTTCAAGGACTCAGACTGTAGTAGGAAATATATATATATATATATATATATATATATATATATATATATATCCTCCTGTTTAAACATCTGGGATTTGGTTGTTATTGATTGTCAATTTGACAGACTCTAGAATCACTGAAGAGACAAGCTACTGCACATGTCTTGGAAGAATTATCTAGATTAGGTTAGCCTCTGGGCATGCCTCTGAGGGATTATCAAGATTAGATTAACTGGGGTGAAAAAGATCTACCCATGGTCTGAATCCTCAGATTAAAAAGGGACAAAGGGCTAGCATCACGCTCTGCTTCTGGACTGAAGATACAATGTCACCAGTTGCCTCAAAGTCCTTTTACCATGGCTTCCCTGGCTTTAACTGTGAGTACAATAAGGTCTTTCTCCTCTAGGTTGCTTTTTTACGTATTCTGTGATGACGATGAGACAAGTAACAATTCTAATATCCATATCAGTTTTCTTTTGTCTCAGCATGGAACAGGGAGATGAAGAAGGACAGAGCTGGGAGGACAATGGGACAATAAGAAGCAATTCTGATGTGACACTACACTCTTTACAGTTCTGAGAACCAAGTATTATAACCCTCAGTTTATAGCTCACATGGGCACAAGGGGGCTCTACCACATTTTCAAAATCAATGAAGCCTTTGACATTTCTCTCTAGAAAGCCCTTGGCAACTGGAAGCCTGCAGATATGACTGGGCTATATCTTAAGTTGCATTTGCAGAGCACATTGTCTTTCTGTGGATTTTATATACTGCCCCGTGCAGAAACCAGTGCCTGTGGTTACTCATTGTTTCTTATTAATATCTCTTCCATTTTCAAGTGTTCCATTTTCTTGACAAACTGTGTAGTTGTCAGTTCTTCAATTATGTTCTTTTTTGAGATGGCTTTGGGGAAACTGGTAGATTTTGTTTAAGGTAAAGTCACTGTCCCAAAACAGCTGTGGAAAGACTTAAGAGAGAAAGGGTGATAACCATCAAAGTCTCCCCCAAATTGTCAGATCCCAACTCCCTTGCTATTTCCTTATCCTAGAATGCCTGCTTCCTGTAAGAACCGCAGCTGGATGCAGAGTGACCATTTCACTCTCAAACCACCTTAGTCTTTGCTTGCCTTAGCTAGATTTCTCCCTCATTTTTCAAGTCAAGGGGCAAATAGATAGTTCAGTGGCATGGCTCTGCTTCAGTGACCATAATTTATGAGTGAGCTCTCCATTATTAAGAAATCAGAATGAAGATCAATCAGTTTACCACTCAACGCTCCTAGGTGTATGGTCCTAGGCCCCATGCAGTTTTCCTTTCCCTCATGAAGTCAATAGATTTGCTACGTTTTCAAGCGCATTTGGATTGGTGTGCACAAAAGGAAACAAAGAAAACAACATGAGGCTCACAACTATAGACTTTCTCTGTGCTAGGCTGTTCCATCATGGAAGTCCCAAAGCTCTAGGCACAGCACTAAATTACGTACAGGTAGAGGCTGGATATAGGCTGCCAGCCGGCTTTCAGCAACATCCCCCATATGGCTAGGAACACTTGTGCCAGTTAATTAGCACTGGCATTAATTGAGAGAAGGAACATTGACCAGGACATGGAGGTTATCCTTAGACTATTTAAATATGTCACGTGATCACTTAGTCCATCTGTTATCAACACACTTCACACTTAATCCAGTAAATAAACTCCCCACCATTTTAGGCGAATGGATTCCATTTTGTCTCGTCTCTTTAGACTCTGCAAATCTCAAAATGTTTTCTTTCCTTAGAATCTATATTGTGAAGTGCC
Source organism: Mus caroli (assembly GCF_978045245.1). Lineage (NCBI taxonomy): Eukaryota > Metazoa > Chordata > Mammalia > Rodentia > Muridae > Mus > Mus caroli. The sequence continues at coordinate 54,163,486 of NW_028227259.1, forward strand.
ATGGGATTCAATGACACAGTCTGATGCGAATTCAAGGTCAAGAGCCACCCATCCCCATCCACAAAACTCTAGGGAATTATCCGCAAGGGATGGGGACTGCAAATAATCACCGTCATCACTCACTCAAATGCAGATTCTTTTCACTTTGCAGCTACCCTACAAATCTGCCTTGTTTTCTTTTCTTGCTCTCAATTCTGGAGAAAGTACATAGAAATAAGGCCTATTATTCAAATGACTTTCACTGTGCACTAAAAGTGTGGCTGAGTCGAGATAGAAACCCATTTAAAAAGGGCTCTCCACTGAAATAGATGAGGTCTGGTGGGATATAAAGCACTTGGGTATTTAGAAAGGCAGACAGGGAAAAAGTCCAATGCCCAGACCTTCCATTGGGAAATTGACTCATCATAGGTATAGCCGCAAAGTAGATTTCACTTCCACTAGCTAGAAAGGTATATATTCCATACATCTTTAAGAATACAAATATAAATCTTCCCTGAGACACTTATCTACAATAGAGTCTGTTTTCTTGCCCAGAGTAAAGATATATATTGCCTACCTCATCCATCTCTAGCATTTCTTTGCCCACATCTTCTAGAAAACCCCTTCCTCTCTGACAGCACCTCCATAGACAACTGTCTACAAATGCAAAGGATGATACATCATTTTCCCAGTACACAGGAGGGCCTTTAGAGAAAGATGGAACTTTAGCGTGGCTGTACATGGTAGCAAACAAAGGTAGAAATGGTGGGAATCAAAAGTATCATCATGGTGGAGCCTTGAGCAGTGTGGGACCACATCTGATGAAAATAAGAGATAAAACACTGGACATCACTTAGGAAGGCTGGGACTCAAATTCACCCTCCTCCACAGTGGAAACTCAGGAAAACTTGCTAAGAGCTTGCTGCTAAAACCCAGGAGGAGTGGATGGGTTTGGGGGAGATAGAGAAACAGAGAAGAGAGGAGAAAGGTGAAGTTGCAATTGGGATAAAAAGCAAACAAATAACTTAATTTAAAAAAAAATGGGCCAGGTGATGGTGGTACATTCTTTCATCCCAGAACTTGGGAGGCAGAGGTTGGCAGACCTATGTGAGTTCAAGGCCAGCCTGATCTACATAGCATCCAGGACAGCCAGGAATACCCAGAGAACCCTGCCTTGAAAAACAAAACAAAATAAAAAGAACCTTATTCGGTGCACATCAAATGAGCATGAGAATATAGTGTGGTTACAAGCAATGCTATCACCATCTTCTATGCTGTGCACTTGATAAGGAATTATCATCATGGTTGGTTCTCTCCCCTAGTAGTTCATACAAAAGATATTACCTCATCTGCCCTTAAAGTCTCAACAAAAAGTACAACTTACTCTTCCCTCTTCCAGGCAGCTTAGTGGGAAAGTAGACACTGGGCTAATTTTACCCCAAGCATAGGGAAAATCCAGAAGTCATCTCAGGAGCCAATTAATCAGAGAGAGATAATTAAATTTTACACATTGGACTAAGTTTTAACTAGGCCACCAGGGCTACCTTGAGGATTACACACTGCTTTCTGCTTTGGGGAAAAGGAAAAAATTTTGCAATTATACAATTGTTCAGTTTGACAAATACTTATTGATGATATACTGCATGCTAGAGCCTACATGTTCCAGAGACTGTAAAGAAATAGACTCCATCCCTGACCTGAGAAGCCCTCCCAGGTAGGTAGAGTCGAATGTATATATTTTGTTGTGGTAATAACAGAAATGAGGTAGAAGTATGCAGAAGAGTTAGAAGGCTTTGCAATGAGGGATGCTGAGACTGAGCCAAGATGAGTTAATATTGGATGAATTTCTATAAGCAGAAAGGATATTCTAAACAAATGGACAGTTAACACAGACTCCATAACAGTTCCCATAACTGGTCATCTTACTAGAAAGTAGCCAGGAAAGAGAAAAATCTGGAACACAAGGCTACAGAGATGTAGATCATAGACAAGTGAGAGACAGAATCCAATACAGCCTCAAGGGACTTCTTTTCTATCCACACATCATGAGATTTTTCTTAAAACTAAAGATCAACATAATCAAAACGCAGTCTATGAAATTCTCCAAAATAAAAACATTTTCAGTTTGAAAGTAAATGGTTAAGATGATTGAATAATAAAGACATGTAACTGCAAATGACTTTCAGTTTATAAAACCCAGAATAAAAATAACATACATGCCTCAAAAGTGTATCTTTTACTGCACTTAGGGAACAACAGGGCCTGTATGGTAATGGGATGGTGGTCTCTAGGAAGCTGAAAAGATGACTGTCAACTAAATCTCTCCTAAACTCTGTCTGAGTTTAGTAGGCACATAACTAGCCATCCCTGTCCTAATCCCCTTGGCTTATTGACTTGAACATTTGCAGTGTCTCACCTAGCACCTCCTCATGGACACTGAGTTCTTGCCCCCTCTATACCACTAGAAAAGCTATTGTCTCCAAGACAATGCTCAGAGATGCTCGTAAACATTCATCACTGATGTGAAAACATTTGACCAGTTTCCAAGGAAGGCTCAGGCTAGAAGACAGCTGTCCAATTGTGACGTTTGTAGATAGAATGGTTCTGCTTGCAACCCATGTCCTTATCTGTTGCTTTTCTGTTGTGGTTTACTTCCTGGGGACATCTGTGACCTGGCTTCACTATGTTTCTTTTTTAATATACATATCTCTTTCTGAGGCTGTTGAACAAACCCGTATTGGTAGTGTCTATGGATTTATATGTTGTATTACAATGTAGTCATCATATAATATGTTGTTATAAGAACTCCTGTTTATGGGCTCATAGTAATAACTAAAAGAAAATTCAGAAGCTGAAATTGTATTTCTAAAATCTCTGGATGAGGGTCTGGGGATATGGTTGTGTTGGTAAAGTGCTTGCCGTGCCAGAATCAGGACCCGAGCTAAGATCCCCAGCATCCGCATAAAATTCAGGAGCAGTGGTACTGATGGGAAGTCCAGCACTAGAGACAGCAAGGCATGTGGATTCACAGGGCTCCCTGAACAACTCAGGTAGCAGAGTCAATGATTTTTCAGTCAGATGCAGAGCAACTGAGGAACACACCTGACAGCAGCCTCCAGTCTCTACAGGTATGCATGTGAGTATGGACATGTACCCATAAACATGCATGCATACACATATACATACAAGGACATGGGCACAATACTAATTACACAAGGCTTAAAGGAGAAAACAGGTTACACTGTTCATTTGTTCTCACGATTTCAGTGACTTTCCCTCTACTTCCCTCTTTCCCCTGACCCTACCTAAATTTTTCTTCCTTCACTCTTCTACATGGTTCTTAGGAGAGCCAGGTACAATCTCACTCGGGCTCACTTGCATGCTGGCTTCTTATTAGATACAGTCAATATGATGTTTCATCCAAGCACCGAAAGAACCTGGGTGGGAAGGTGTATACGAATACTTTTCCATGTCCTCTTGCCTTTGGACCAATATCCTTAAGGAACCTGTCTCTATAATTGACTTTTTTTCCTGGATCCATGACCATAATTCCAGTCTCCATTGGTCTCAGTTGAGAGGCTATGCTCCTTCTTGTTTTTTTGGCCCCAGGACATTTAACTCCTAAAGACATCTAGACTATCTGGAGCTTAAATCTGGTATAGTTAAGTTTTCAAATTCTATATAAAGTATATGACCATTGGAGCATATTACTAGCCTATCTCAGGGATTTAGAAGGGCTCCAGGGGATATGAAAAATCCCAAAGCTTGAACTTCATTTTGCCTCATGCTCAGTTCACTCTCAAGCTAAAGACTTCCAGTTTCTTTCAATCTCCCATGAGCCTAATTGTTCTTTATATATAGTCACATATCTTTAAGTAGTCCCTTCATGGAAGAAGTTATTCCATTACAATAATCTGCATAGATTCTGTTTGCTGATGACATCTGTCCCCAGAAGCCCATATAATGTGATGTGATGATTTGATTGACAACCTCTTTTCCTTTCCCTATGTCTGCCTACTTACAAAACATTAATATATACTCTAAATTATTTCATTTTAACATCTAAATCTTAGCTTTCTTTCCAGAAGCAGTAAGTTAAAATATAAGTGAAACTAAAACAAGCCAGGAAGTAGTCTATTCTATTGCAAGCTTTCCCAAGCAGGTCACAAGCTAAATGTGTTGGTTACATACTCATTACATTCATAAAAGAAATATGATACTACTTTCCAAGAGACCTGTTTGGTCAACTCTGATTTTCAGTTGCTGTAATTGCAGTGCAGCTAGCTAGCATTTCTAAATCACTTCCTGCTGAGACTTTTGAATAAACCTCTAAGTAGCTACCTAGCACAAGGAATTACTAAGTTACAAAACCAGACAACTTTATTACGCAATGATGTTGGTTTGGCCTTAACTATACAAACTACATATTCTTCAAACACGGATACAGACATTAAGATGAGCAACTTCTTTCCTTTACTCTGAAATCCCAGGTACACAGTAAAAGTTAGAAAATCATTAAATTATGGGGCAGTATCCTCAGTGTGCAGTAACCATGGTCTTATTAACTTCCACAGTTAAAGCTCGCTGAGGTTGAACTTGAAATGGTACACTGCCTGACCTGTTGATTCAGCTCAATTTTCAGAGCCTGTCATCAGAGACGCTCACTGATAGGATCCTTGGAAATGGAAGGGATGATGGCCATTTTTATAATTGACTCAAGCTGTTAAAGTATGCCCTCTGCCAAGGTAAGAAGCTCTCAGTCCAAGAAAAAAAATGCAGGGCTGCATTGTCACATGTGGAAATATAGAGCAATAGTTCAGGCATCAGATATGATAGTGTTATTTCACATTAGAATAGTACACCTCTTGCTACAAAGAATTTTCCTAAGAATATGCTGTTCTTCAGGAAAGAACTCAGAAGTAGAGCACTAGCCTAGGATTCAAGATGCCAACAGTTGGCCAATACTGAAAAAACAAAACAAAAACAAAAACAAAATAAAACAAGCAAATATAATAAAATCCTACAGTTAAATTTCTTTTGAAATGTGCCTTTCTTTCCTCTATATTATCATTTACCCATCTAACCTCTTACCTCATAAAATCATTTTTATGTTTTGTAAACTATTTTTATAGATAATAGTTTAAGACATTTATAGTGTTTAAATCATTTATGGAGTCTAGATATCTTTCTCAATCAAACAAAAATGTGCATCTTCAAATTTTTGATGTGTTGGCATGTCTGGTCTAGAAAGCGAACTGCTAAAAGTAGGAGAGCTGTGCGGCAGGCTGGCAATGCTAACTGCAGCACAGGCAGTAAGTGTAGCTTGCTCACTGTGGAGGCTGAATCATGTCAACTACAGGAATAAAGTTCTCATTTATTTACATTTCCTAATAGGCTCAATCCAGACATATGTCAGTAACCAAATGCATACATGTTTCACACTGCAGTCACTTAAAAGTTTTTTTGGACTGTTTTGCACTATTTATAACTTAATGTGACAAGTACTCTTTTACATTAAAAACAACCAAAGAGCTTTGTTCATGCGAGGTTACACCTTAAGTTCTTCTAGAAAAGCATTAGGCCTAAGAGCTTTATTTGATGAAGTTGGGATGAAAGTTTGAAATCCCCTCAATATTACAGTATTAATTAACATCTTCTTAATATTATAGTATAACTAGCATAATTCTGGTGATGTCTACCTTAAATATAAATGTGTGGTTTGCATATGACTTAAGTCAAATAAAAATAGTAGTGATCACCATAAGTAACCATATTTGTCCCTGTAGAATTGTATGGAAGTAGACTATTTCATATTTAGGCATTATGCTGGTGAGTTTTCTGTTGCTGTGATAAATACCATGACTACGGAAACTTACTAAGGAAAGAAATTATTTGGGCTCTTAGTTCCAGCACAATAGGAGTCCTTGATAGTGGGGCAGCATAGCAAACAGTGGTAGGTGTGGTGGCAGAGCAGGAAGCCAAGAGATTACATCCTTGACCAGATAAATGAAGCAACAAACTGGAGGTGGTACAAATCTTTACACTCTCAAATCTCACCTTCATGGGCATACTTCCTCCAGAAGGGCCACATCTCTTTGACATCTTAACAGTGCTGCCCACCAGGGACCAAATGCTCAAATATCTGAGCCTATGGGAGGCATTCTCATTCAGGGATGATCCTTTATTGTTTTAAATTATATTTTATTTTAAATATTATATTTATTCACTGTGTGGGGAAGGTGGGCATGTATGTGCACATATGCACATGCACATGCATGTACAAGTCAAAGGTCAGTTTGTAGGAATCCGTTCTTGCCTTTTACCATATAGGATTTGGGAATTGAAGTCCTCAGGCTTGTCTGTAAATGCTTTTCCTCATAGGCCACCACGCTGAGCCCCCTCCAAGCTAACTTTCGGACTCAATTCTTTTTCTTTTTTTGTAATATTCACAACTTATAAGATATCTAAGTAAGTTTCTCTATTTTCATACTCATGAAGGTTATAGTAAGAGAAGAAACTCATAATAATAGAAGATTTCAGGAAATCACCTGAAACTTAACATCCCTACCCAAATATTCTATTCACAGCCGGGCATCAGAAGCCTATATGTCCTCGGTTTTGCTGTCATCTTCCTCTCTTCAGTAAGCATCAGTGGCCACCGGTGCCTTTTAGGCAAGATGCCACAGTATAGCTAATAAGACGCAAAGGCTGTAGAAAGGCAGTAGCATTCATTTTTTTTTTCAAAGCAGGATCTTTCTTTTGAGGAAAAGTTATACTTCAATAGAGTAGATAAACAAAATGTTTGTATACAGTCAATTTAAATTCAAATGAAGGTCTCAAGTATTAAATACCGACATGGTTATTTACAACATTCTCTCAGAATGGGAAATACCCATGGCAGTGATCTCTTCCTTGGTGCTATTTAAATGTGTTCAAAATGCCCAATGATGGTGATTTTATTAATAAATAATAATTCTTTACCTTAAAAAGCTCTGAAAACTCTCAGCATCTGTCCAGAATATAAAACAGCTTTGATTTATGCCTTGAAAGTAGAGTTATAATGAATAACAAACAAATTCATTATGATGAAATAAAAATACCCAAATAAATTATTCCCCAGTATCTACCCCCACATTATAGGTTATTACTTGTAAATATCATTATTCATGAGGCCTAACTCAGGATGTAAAAGAGCAATTTTCTTTATTACTACACATTTCTCTAAAACAGGCTTGTTGGCCATGAGAAGGGATGAAGGTAACAGAAGTGCACATGCAGGGAGGTGCCAGTGCCGGATTGACATGGGGGAACACCTGAATGTATGGGAAAGGGGAGTAAGGCAAAAGATGTGGCCTACATCTCACTCAGGAACTGACTGCTGTGCTCATCAATGAGAACACACAAGTACACATGGAACACATTTTACATCTTAGGCTTAAGGATGACTATAAATGCTTTACTCCTCCTTATCTTTATGATCCGTTGGGGTTTAGATTAAATCTATTTTTTTTTCAGTAGGAAGAAGTGAAGGTACCGAGAATTAATTATTTTTCTATGTAGAACAAAATTAAGTAGACCAGTTATTTAGTAGTACCTGTTTCTGAGTAGCAGCATGAGGACGAAATCTTAGTTTTCCTGCCTCCCAAATTATTTCTCTAGAGCAAAAGTGAGTGTATGTATCTGTTTTAAAGCCAAACAGCAAATCTCTTCAGCTGACTGCACCATGGTTTTTCAAGTCTGCCATTGTATGAGAACTGCTCTAGACAGAACATCAGAACCCAAGCTAGACCTGTGTGCCAATAAAACTTTGTTCATGGACACTGAAATGTGACTATCAGGTACACACACACTTGTGTGTATACATATAATGTGTTTAACAAAGGGTTTAGAGGTATCTTATTGCACCCATTTTTCTTTTTGGGGTGCCTGGGACACACGAGCAAACATTTTGCATCACCCCCTCTCTTTACTTCATTTTATTTCTTGATGTTAAATGTTAAGACAGCATCTTACTAAATTGCCCAGGCTGGTTTCAAACATGTGATTCCTGTGTCTCAGCTTCATGAGTAAATGAGGTTATGAGAATGGGCCGAGTCTTATTGCAGTGAATATCACGTAACTGTATGGACTATGAAATCTTTCCTGAATTTAAACATGAAAAAAAAAAAAAACAATCTTAGCTCTGATTGTCTAGATCAGGGGACTGGACCTGGGGGAGATGGTATTTAATGCTAACTCTCTAGTCTTGTGGTTGTCTAACTGTAACTTATGTGTTCATCACCAGATGGTCCTGCTGAAGTGTAGATGTTGATTCCAGAGGTCTGGAACAGGTTTTGGAAGCTTCTGAGGTACGTTGATGCTGCTGGTCCATGGGCCACACTCTTGAGTTGCTGCTTCCCAACTCAGATGCTCCATACATTGCAATAATGCCGTGATGAATGCATGCATCATAAGTTGAAAATATTCTAAGCCAGAGGTAGAAAAATGTTCTACCCTACAGAACATCACAACTTAGAAACACGACATTGAGGGAAGTCTATTGTTCCAATTACCACCAGCTGTGCCTGAGTGGGACATGCTCGGGCTTCGTTGTTGCCCCAGCATCAAGAGAGCAAACCTACAGTAGAATATCATTATCTCACAACATACTGAGGCCCAGTTTCTTGGCAGTGTACACAGTTTTTATGTGATTTGTGCCTTCATCATGGAGCTGTGTGATGGCAGAGACAGTTATTCTATAATATGCAATCCCTAAGCACATCACTGTCGCTATATGCAGGTGCCATTCCCTAACTCCCTTTTTTTTTATTAGGAATTTTTCTCACTTACATTTCCAATGCTATCCCAAAAGTCCCCCATACCTTCCCCCCCACTCCCCTACCCACCCACTCCCACTTCTTGGCCTTGGCGTTCCCCTGTACCAAGGCATATAAAATTTGCACGACCAATGGGCCTCTCTTTCTACTGATGGCCAAGTAGGCCATCTTGATACATATGCAGCTAGAGACACGAGCTCTGGGGGTACTGGTTAGTTCATATTGTTGTTCCACCTATAGGGTTGCTGTTCCCTTTAGCTCCTTGGGTACTTTCTCTAGCTCCTCCACTGGGGGCCCTGTGATCCATCCAATAGCTGACTGTGAGCATCCACTTTTGTGTTTGCTAGGCCCTGGCATAGTCTCACAAGAGACAACTATATCAGGGTCCTTTCAGCAAAATCTTGTTAGTGTATGCAATGGTGTCAGTGTTTGGAGGCTGATTATGGGATGGATCCCTGGGTATGGCAGTCTCTAGATGGTCCATCCTTTTGTCTCAGCTCCAAACTTTGTCTCTGTAACTCCTTCCATGGGTGTTTTACAGTTATACTAGAAACCTGAGGACACTTCCCTTAGCGTTACCCTACCGTCTCTGAATTATTTCTCCAGATATTTCCTATAACTCCCTGCCTCCACTACCAATGTCAAAGCACACCTTCTAACAACTCTGTAATCCTAGTCTTGTTTTTCTTGTTGTTGTTTTGTTTTTGTTTTTGTTTTAATCTGATCCATTTTAAGGCCATCCCTCTATTTGGAAATCTGGAAGCTCTTTCTTTCCAAAGTCAAATGTTAGTATTTCTCTCCCTGACTTACACTCATCTCAATGCTCATAGAATTGAATGCAAATGCAATTTCTTTCTAAGGTCACCAGACAAACTCTAATTCTTAACTAATTATAGCAATGATGACAACAGCCAATAACTTTGGTTAAGCTGGTGTTAGGTAAATGGCAAGTTCTATTTTGCCTTGTCACCACTTTAGAGACTACTGAGTAAAGCAAGCTTTATTATTATTTCCACTTAACACATAAGAAACCAAAAAGAAGTTCCCTAAAGTTCGATATCTAAGCCCTCACACTAAGCAACACAGTGCATTATTTTGTACTTACCATAGGCAATAGCCATATCACAGTCTCTCCATATGCCTTCAGAGACTCATCATTTCCTGTCTCTTCCTACTGTTTCCATAACCAATTCACATCACCCTCTCTGAAGGTTTGCCATCTTTTTTTTTCTCTCCCCAAGGAATAAAATATCCAGCATTGTTATTTTTTCTTGGACTGTTTTCCCCTATGATTGCTGATCTCAGTGCAAGAGGGTGGTCTCTGCTTCACTTGCTTCTAATACTAGTATCTATTAATATTATCCTTGGTGTTTAGTGGATCTTTAATACATATTTGATGGATGAACAAGAAGAATGTAATGAATAGAAAGTCAATCAATTTAGCACACTGTTCTTGGCCATATTTGCATGTCTGTGTAAAGAAGGGATTGAACCAGATAAATTTTAATTTGTTTTCATGAAGGTCTATCTTTCACTCACTCACTCACTCACTCACTAACTCATTGACTGCACTATCTCTTGAGTATCTACAGTGTAGGTCCTACCACACAAGAGCAAAGTAGACAAATGCCCAATTTGTTGTCTATTTAAGGTGCCATTTATAATTTTATTGATCACTCTTACATAAACAACCAGAAGACAGGTTATACACAAAATCAAACTAGACAAAATCCATGCCTGGACAGGGGAGGGGACTATGAAGCCCCACCCATAGCTGAGGAGCTATTGGCTATAAACAGGCACTGGAGAAGGAAGAGTCTTTTTTTTTTTTTCAGTGATACAATTCCTGATAGGATATTAATGCTCTAGTAGATGGCCTTACATCCATTCACATACTAGCAATCCTGTGTCATCTCAGTGGCTTTAAAAAGAGTGGATGAAGTTGGAAGAAAAATGTGTGGTGGCAAACAGACAAAGAGGGAATTGGTGGGACAGAAAAAGAGGTTGGATTTGACAAAAACAAATTATCTGTACATAAGAATTCTCAAAAAAGCCTAAAGGATATGGATTTTTCTGGGGTTTAACAGACATGAATTGTCAATATGGTGTAAACTTGGAGTACTGAGTCTCCAAGACATGGGATTGTAACCAAGGCTGGTTACATGGTTCTCTCTGAGTCTAAGTATTGTAGGACTATTGGAATACACGTAGTCAGTTGCTAATATTTTCATTCCTAGCAATGTGTTGCAACTGGTATGTTTTAAGCAATAAAAGTGGTGAGATACCAAACTAAACATCTCATCTCATAACCTAAGAAACAGTTATGTTGGGAGGAAATTATGTTTTTGTTCAGTTACACATGAAGTACAGAAACTCTAATTCTGATTCAAGTTTATATCAAGTCCCCAGTACTTAACTATTTTAATAATAATAGTTATATACTTATTTTCATCTTCACTCCTTTTTCCTGTATGTAAAATTATAGTTATAATAAACCTACAGTCTATCCAGAGAGGGACTCAGAACTCTTCATAAGTTTTTCAGAAAATTTCATAAAGACAAACTTGTAAGTCAGTATGTTGCTATGACAAGTGGCAGATAACTTGATTTCAGATGAACTGCAAGTCTGCAGCAAAAAGATTTGAGCTCAGAGGTCTAAAAGCCTCCCACAATTAAGACTCAGAAGTCCCTTTATATTACTTAAAATTCTGCTTTATTTTGAGTCAGTTTGTCTGCATTAACTGTAAGTTGCTCTAACAATGCACTTAATTTTAATGGTATCAGTTTTTCTCTGATGCAAGGCAGTTTTCAAATAAGTGGTTTTATGTGGATATCAATACAAACCAGTGTTTGTGAACATAAATCACATCACGGCACTTAAAAAAATGCAAAAAGCTAATGAAAAAGAAAGTATTTATAGTTCTAATGTTTATATTAAAATTACATCTAGGAAGAGCCTAAACTTATGTATAAAACAAAATTGTCTTTAACACAGACTCAGACATGGCCTCAGAAATAAACTCATATACTCTTTCTTTTTTACAGTTTAGAAAAATGCTAGCAGTTAGGATACAAATGAAGCAACAGTCATCTTAAGGCTACGAGTGTCAGTATTATTTTTCCCCAAAGGTTTATTCATGTTGACAAAAGAAGTAGAATTTGGAATACATCCTAGAACTTCAGTATGCACAGAAATGACTCAAGCTCATACTCTTGATGTATTTACCAAAAATAAAAGAAAACAAAGTCTCTGACATATGCAAAAGTGAATTCTGCATTCACCAAGGAGAGAAGGCTCCTCTTTACCATCACTGCGGAGGCCCAGTGCAAATGTGAACACACCGATTGAAGGGCAGGCACAGCCCACCATATGGTCCTCCTCCATGCGAGCCCACGTGTGCAGGAGCTCTTTGCTGACAGAGAGCTAAGCAGGGAACAAAGTGAACACCTGGTCAAATAAAAATCCATCAGGATATACGAATTGGTTGCCCAGTCTCCAAATTATTTTCAAGCATCTAGTCCAAAATAAAATGTGCCCCTCTTGCATGTTTCAGTCATGATTACAACATTAGGAAGTGTACAACATTTCCCTAAATGAAACCCCCCTCAGTTGGCTGGTATAACTTTTATTTCCGTGGAAGTTGAGTACAAGAAGCAGCAGGCAGGCTCTTAGATGGTGAGAATCTGCTTTGCTTTCTCCTTCGGGGATACCAGCACAAGTGACTTTGGGGAAAATCACCCACTGTACTCCATTGCGGTCATTGGGAAAGATGCCCAGACAGACTTGGAGGGGAGGGCTTTTGGGGAGGTATAGGAAGGAAAGTCTATACAGCAGGTCGAATCTGTTCCTCCTTTAATGGTCCCGACCCACCCTCCTTTGTCCTTCTGTTTCTAGAGTGGAACTCCCATATCAGCTGGGAAGGTGACAGTGCAGAGACCTGGAATAGCCGGGTCCACAAGGAACCTGCTAATTGGTGGATGCAGCAGGCCATGGAGGCCCAGGAGCTGTAGCAATCGGTGTCCAAGAGCAGAGAGGAAACCTTGAATCTGTGAAAAAGCAACTCGACCCACAAAGTTTGTCAGCTTGGGCAACCATTTCAAATGGCAACTTCAAGGCCAGACTAATGAGCTAATAAATTATAGTCACTTCACACACAACATGGTATGATTTTTCCTGCTGAGTTGAATCAGGTAATAATCCCAGCTAACCTTTAAAAAACTGATTGGTGCTCTCCCTATAAGGGTCCCTGAAAGATTCAACCTCTGGATTAGATGTAGAGGGGAGAATTCACATCCTCCTGTGTTGGAAATAACGGTAAAGCTTTACCCACCGCCTCCCCAAGGGAGACTTGGAAATATAGAATTTTTTTTTTTTTTGCATGACAACTGGTAAGGCAGGAAGAGAAGGTGTTACTAATATCCAGTGGGCAGAGGCTAGAGGTGTTGCTTATCTCTTTCCATTACATGGTAAAGCTTCAACACAGAGCTAGCACCTAAAATGCCATTCATATAGAGGTGTTTGAAGAAACCCTTCTCTAGAATATACACTGTAAGCTGTAAGTAGCTTATAGCACATTTGTTTAACCAACCAAACAGGCCATCTTTGGATCTGAATTTGGAAGCTAGGAATGAGACAGAACCACAGTCTACATGAATTCCACCAGGCACAGTTTGGTCCAGTAAATTCTCCACAGACTTCTGTCAGGAAGTCATGCAATGTGGAAATGATGGAGAGGAAAAAAGATGTAGAGGTGATCATTACTTCTGACAGAGAACCCCCATCATCTTGAATTGTAGGATGTGTCCTGCAAATGGTTAAGATTTAATGAGCATGCTCAATTAGCTCTATCACTTCCACCCAGGGGGAAAGCCATCACACTGGAATATGGCCCGAGGCCTCAGACTCCTATTCATCTGCCCAAATTCATAACATCACTGACATAAGTCATTCAAATTTCTCTGAGAGCCTGGGGAGCCAGCTGTGCTTATAAGCAACAGCAAAAACAATGATACTTAGAATTACCACTCCAAGGTCCAGTAAGCACTTTTGTTTTCCATGACATAATATCAAGAATTACACTAACTATATGTCCATTTCTTAACTTAGCTTAATGTAAATGTTGATGAATAAAATCTTTAAAAAGTTGGTTTCAGAGAGGTGTGTGCACGCGCGCACGCACGTGTGCATGCGCATGTACATGCACATGTGCATGCCTGTGAGCATGTATTGGGGGAGAGGGATTTTCTAGATTATGATCTTTATAAAAACCACGTGTCTATTCTGAAATTATCTATATAAGTGTGTCTCTGTATGGATATATGCACATAAGGGCACATGCAGGTGGGTGAAGAGAGCAAAAGGTGTCAGATCTCTGGAGTTGGGGTTATAAGCAGTCATGAAGCACCTGACATGGGTGCTGGAAACCAAACTCAGGTCCTCTGCAAGAGCAGTAAATACTGAGCCATCTCTTCAGTCCATCCCATATCTCCTAACTAATAATATTTCCCAGAAAGGAAAAGGCTTACTGTGTGACAGTTCCCATCTCATAACAACAAAGTTCTGGTGACAGAATAGCAGTTGACAGTGTGTTTCTCTCTGATTAGGTTTCTATCACTTGAAATAAGGTCAGAAGCTCTTCAGTCATGGACCAGAGCCTGGAAGTGTCACTTTTTGGGGATTCTTGGGATTTAATAAAATATATAGCATAGTATATCCTTGTGTTCCCACCGAAACCATAGGGTACTGGCAAGGTCTCATAATTTTTAAATGTGTCTTTGTAATCTATTGAGGAGACCGACGAGCTCTCCTGGTGATCCCTACACTATGGCATTCCTTTTCTATAAACGTTTAGGACATATGTGAGCAATTGCAGTATGACTCCAATCCCAATGCAACATATGGCAATTGGGACAAATGGCAGTGTGCTCCTTACCAGCCTCCCTTGTCACCTGTGATTGCATTGAAACCACCATTGCTTGGCATAGGGCTGTCCTATTACCACAGTAATTGGGACAGGTATGGAATGGCCATTGTCTCTGCCCATCATCGTCTCCTGTGCATGTTAGGCAGTGATGAGATGCTCATCACAGATAACTCTTCTGAAATCACCCTTCCCCACACACACACACACAGGGTGACAGCAACATACACAGTGACACCAGTCCTAAAGGTACTGAAATGAGTATGTTAACTAATAAGCTGTTTTGAAAGCTTTGGACGGAAAAAAAAATGAGTCTGTGGATCATGACCAATAAAGATAATGAGCATTTTCACTGTTAGATGACATTTTCAACTAAGTCAGACCCTCTGGCCAGTAAGAAAAAGGTTATGGGGAGAAAAAAAATCAAATAGCAAATCTGCTGAGAAGGCCCAACGGGTCCCTCAGATGTAACCCTTCCTCTTGTGTCTTAAATGACAGCAAAAAGGGAGGCAGAAGCAGCAGACAGCTATATTTTTTTCCTTCTAGATAATGTAAAGTGGGATTGAATATCTTATCTATGTAACAATGATTGTCAAACTTTGCTATATATTGTTAGAGGAGGCCAAGGAACTTTGAAAGAAAAACATCTGCATTGGTCACTTAAGCGGAGAATATTAGCCAATACCCTTTTACAGAGGAGAGAATCAAGGCCCAAAGAGGGTGAACATCTCCTCAAGGTGAAGGAATTCTCCAGAAAGAATGACAGAGCAACACTGTTCACTCTAACTTCTTGTCTGTCCTCACTACTCCAGCAAGGAGATCTCTACAGAGTTCCCTGTCTCTGAGCTCAAGGTTGCCAGTAAAGAGAGGATTATTTCCAAGTTGAAATGGGTAGTGTTGCTTGAGGAGGTTGGCTCTTCCTAGCCAGGAACGTATGTGTATAAATTTAAGTAAACCCCAAAATCAATAGAAGATTTCTGTCTGCCAAGGGCTTATTGGGTCAACTGGTCTTCTGGGAGCCGGTACATGTATACTGTAACCTTGACTGAGGCCCAAGTGGAAAAAGTGATGCAGGTGCCCGTCTTTAGACTATGCCTTTTCCTGGTTCACTTCAGTTGTCTCTGGTCCTTATTTGAGTCAGTAGGAAAGCTGCACAGCATGTAGTCCTAAAAGAAGGGAGGCCCCTTAAGCTCCAGGGACTTGAGCTCCTAGCTGCAAATTTCCTTTCTGTCAAAAGAGCACTCTCCACCATTTTTCTCAATGTAACCCTTAGCGTGCCCACAAGGAGGGAA
Source organism: Mus caroli (assembly GCF_978045245.1). Classification (NCBI taxonomy): domain Eukaryota; kingdom Metazoa; phylum Chordata; class Mammalia; order Rodentia; family Muridae; genus Mus; species Mus caroli. Next base: position 54,179,494 of record NW_028227259.1, read on the forward strand.
AGTGATTCCCACCAGGAGTAAGCTGTAGGTATATTCGAAAATTGAGATTTTTGAATTGCAACTGGCATCTCTCAGTGCCTTTCAGAAAGAGGCCATCTAAACTGCAAAGTGACATTTTGTGTTTCTGACGTGGCAAAGTCTGCATGAAAGAACCACAAGCGAGCAGTTTCTGAAGCACAGGCTCAAAAAGCAAGGACACTAACTCACACTAAACTTGATGATCTTCCGTGATTATTCCTTGAAAGAAAACAGCAAGGGACATTCTTGTTTCAGATTATGCTCCCTCCCAAACCTCTCTCCTTGCTATTAACATGAGCAATATCGTTCTTTATCCACTGCAGGAAACTTTTTGTAAGCAAAATATCATTGAAAAATCCTTCCTTTCACATCCATTCACTCCTGACAAGAAATGAAGCTGGATGAAGTTTGAGTGCCCAGCTGAGGAAATGAATGACCTCTGATTGATCTAATTTCCCAGTCTCTTTTTAGCCACATATGATTTCTACGGCATGGCTACTGTGCTGTGCCTTTGTCTTCTGGCACCTGTGAGCCCTTCCTAATCACTAGTTGAGACCCACAGGCTATTTAAAATAAGAAGTCTCTTCTCATGGCAGAACCAGAGACTCTCTAGATTCTCAGGCCTGGAAGGATTCTTGGTCCCCATGGGATGGGGGTATGCCCAGCTGGAGCCTGAGAGGGAAGGCAGTACAATTGGGTAGCTCAACAGCTCATAGGTGTGCTGGTATAGTACTCAGTCCCTGCTGTCCTCCGAAAGCCTGCACTTACATCACATACTTCTGGAAAGTTGGCCAAGTGCTTGGGAAGTGAGGGGAACATCTAAAGGCAAAGGAGGAGGGAAGAATTGCAGGCAGGGAAGAAAATGTCAATAATTCTAACATCCTAATTGAGTGTTCTTGGTAAAATAGAGGCTGGTCTAGAAGTCTTTCTAGTAATACAAAGCCAACTGCACAAGCCTGGGCTTAGTTGGGCCTGGGTTTGTGGTGGGATAGGATGCTGTTTGTTGCTTTCTAGCATCAAAAGGATTGATTTTCCTTTTCTTGCATCTGTTTTCTCATCTCTACCATGGGACAAGCAAAAGTCTTAGTCGTGTTGGAAGGTTCTATGAGAGAAATGTGAAAACCCCACACAACACCTTGGATCATAAATGTCCAATTATATAGTTTCTAACATTTGATGGTGTTCAACCATGCTAGGAGCTGTGCCTCTATTCATGAAATCATCACAATTCCAAGACAGATATTAGATGTCATAATTGTTTTAGAGATAAGGAAACTAAAGACTAAAGTCACAGAGCCAGAGAGCAAAGCCTCGACGACCTGTGCCATGTGTCATTCAGTCAGTTAGTCTAAGTTCAGATGAATCTCAAAGGCCATAGCTTAGAAATACGGTGGATTTTAGATGCATTTAGGGCCGGGATACAGAAAGAAGAGGTTACTGACTGACTTCTGGGCTTTCTATGGGTGACAGTCCATATCTCTCATGGAGAAGGGGAATGAAGGAAAAGGCCATCTTTGAACTTGTGAAATAACCCTTTAAAATGGAGTAAGAGTTACTATATTATAGTATATAGTAAATAATTACTATATTATCAAATGACTATAGTTCTTTGTATATGGCACTTAAAGAGGGAAATAATGCTCATCTTCTATACCAGTTCATTCATTCATCTTCATTCATTCATTCGCTCATGTATCTTTTTTTCTTTTTTTTTTTTTAATTTAAAATACCAAGAATTGAAGCTAAGTCTTCAGGCATGCAAGGCAAATGTCTCACCACTAGGGTACAGTGATGGCCCTCTGAGGCTCTATATTGGAGGAATCACTTGAAAACTATGTGGGGAAATGAGTGGATGATGTCAGCCAGTGAAGTGGGTTGAGTGTAACAGACGAGAACCTCCCTGTGAGAACAAGGTTTTCAGCATTTTCTTTTCTTTCTCTTTTCTTTTCTCTTTTGTGTCTCATGTAGACCAAATGGCCCTCCTCAGCATCATTCTCCTATGTCAGCCCCCTAAACACAGTGTTTTCAATCCCTCTCCAGGATACATGCCTGAGGGCATTTAATACTTAAGGGTTAAACAGAGAGAAACCGTTAAAGGAGAGCAAGTAGGAGTGCTGAGTCCGTCAGGAAAAAGGAGGGCTTTCACAATCCATTTTTCCCCCCAGCTTAAGGTTCAACGGGAAATATAGAGGCTTGGGTACTGGTTACTAAAGGGTGAAGATATGATTGGAAGAAAAGGAAATATTTGATCAGTTAATGGTGATAAAATCACAGCAGGACACGATGAACATGCTCTAGTGTTCTATAGTACAGAATGGTAACTGGCTGTAGTTAACAATTATTTCTGGTATACTTCAAACCAGACAGAATACAGGAGCTTGAATGTGCTCACCACAAAGAATGATTAAGGATGATGATGGGTATGTTAATGACCCTGACTTTGTGGTTTTCTATCATCTATGCATAGTAAAATATCACAGTAGAGTCCATGACTACGTGCCACTGTTACACCAAATTAAATCTATGAATTGGAAAAATAAATAAATAAAATGTTGCCTTTACACTGAACATAAGACTCCATCTCCCTCTGCTTACTTCTTTGGTATACCACCCAGGAATTTATAGTGCAGTAGGGATGGAGTGGTGCCATCACATCTCAGGAAATTACAGGATGGGGAAAAGTTAAATGGGACTATCCTCTGGCCTCTGACCATCCAGAAACCATCCCCACAGTCTCAAACCATCACAGAGTTCTTGCAGACACTTCAGTTAAGATTAAAGAAGGGATGTTTCACCATCTCAAAATACTCCACATGTACTCATACCACAAGCACTTTGGTTGCTGTGAGCCAGATTACAGTTATTTGTGTATTAGTTCAATCTCTTGCTAGACCAAAGCTTTCCTGATAGCCGGAGCCTTAACTACCACTTCTGTACCACCAGTCCACAGGGTAACAATTGTCCCAGACAAGGTGTTGAGTAAATGCTGTTGACTTTAACTGAATTTTTTAGGGAAACCCTAGTAGGTACATCCAAGATGGCCACCATCTTTGTCCTGGTTCTTTCTCTTATTCAAGGTATGTATCCCTTATGTGGCAGTATCTGCATACGCATACTGAGAAAAATAGCCAAAGCCAGTAGCAACTGAAAGAGACTAAACTTTGAAAATACTCAATATATACCACCTGCTGCTGGGCTAGCTATCACAGATCAGCTCTGCATCTTGAAAGATGGCCATCTAAACCCCTCGGTGGATGGTTTCTGAGATTTCCTGACTTCTCTGACTTTCCCACGGGTCCCTAACAGACTTAGGGTCTCAGTCCCCAACCATTCCTCCTGCTCCTGTCCTACAGGATTTACAGTCTGACGGTGACAACTAATTTTGAGACTGTAATGCCTCCTGTCATCTTCCATAAATTTGACATAAATAAATCACAAAATACCCTTTTTATATCGCTTTTTATCTTGCCACGCTCCTTGTTTCTTTTGGAAACAGTTTTTATGGCAAATGCAGAGCGTAAATCCACCCGACAATAAAGCATGCCAAACAAGCGTGTCCAACAGGCACCTGAGAGGAAATTACCCACCATTCACAGAGCTCTATGCAATTATCAGCAGGAAGTTCTGGAGTGGGCCTGTTAAGCGCACAGCACTGGGTCCCTTATGCTCAGTCTGCTTATCCCCCCCCCCCATATAAGCAATGTGGCCAAACAAAAGAAAGTTAGCGTACATTGGTCCACATCTTCCTAGTTCCCTCCTCTTGTGGCAACATGGAGCAGAGACTTTAAATAGCATCTCTCCTATTTTTTTCCTTGGAAATATCTTCTCTACTAAAGTGGTGATGACCCATATGACTTCCCACATTTTGTATGTATGCTACCCAATATGGAAGCCACTGGTCCCATGTAGCTACTGACTGAGCACTTTACATGTAGATGGTGAGACAAGGAAGCTATTTACCATTATTATTATTAATTATTATATTATGAATTTAGATGTAAATGACCAAAGGGAGTGACTACTATATGGAGATCATGATACAGAATATTTAGAGCCTTCTATTTCTCATACCTGCCCCCATATAACTTTGACAGTAAATACTGGATGTCACACTAAGTACTCAGCTGAGTACAACACCCATCCTCTCTGCTTTCATCTTAGCAATGACCCCATGGGACAACTGTTTCTCCATCACTTGTTTGAAGTGGATGTTAGAATTTAGTGATAAGTCCATAGTGTCGAAGCTAATCTATAGTGGAACAGACACTTGAACCTGGATCTGTCCATCAAAGCCTAGCTTTTCCTGGAATAGTTTTCAGATCAAGCCCTTTGATTTGAGGTTAGCAGACCTGAACCACTGGAGCAAGCATGAGTGTTTCAGCCCATCACATGGGTTCTACGTTCAGAGGAAAGGGTGTGCGCCTTCAGAAAAAGCCAGCTTTCCATCACACCCTACAGTTCAGGGTCACACACTTCCCAAAGTATCTGTGTGTGACTAGAGAAAAAAAATATTTCCCCTGTCTACAGCTCAAGTGTGTTGAGAGCCAATCCAAGAGTCATTTGAAGATAAATAAAAGACCAAAAGTGCTGTGAGGATGTTAAGGCCTTATTACTAAAGGAAATTCTGATGAATCTTACTGCACCCTATTTATTTCCTGCCTAAGTTGTCACAAAATCTATGTGCAATATCATTACCGACACCAATACTTACAGAACACCCCTAAAAGCCTACACTGGGTGCAGCAAAATTAAAGGAATGTATCCTGTGGCCTTTTTGTAATATCAAATTAAAGCAATGACAACCCACAGCAGAAAACCCACACCACTGCCCTGATTATTAACATGTTAATTTCTACATCCTAGCTTTTGAAAATGATTCTGGAAACTACTTATTGAATTTTTAATTTGCAGATTATCAACCAAATTGGCTGCAATGGCTCTGAGCAATGAGACCCACATGTCAGCCAAACAGGTAAGCAGTTGTATTCAGACAACAGCCGTTCATGTTTGAGGGGAGGAGTTGGCCAACCCAGGAGTCAGTTCTCATTGCTTCTTGAGTACTTAAAGTCCAAGACAAAGCAGAGAATATTTCCCATAGGGTAGTACACATGCAAGAATCCTTCCCTAAAGAGTATTTTAAAAACAACATCACAGTCTGAACTTCCACAGTCAACTTTATGTTTCAGTATACAAACCTATCCTAGCTTTTTTTTTTTTTAATGTTTACACCAATTCTTTGATCATCTTATAAATATATGCTACATAGTAAGGTCATAATGGATACATTGTACTTCTCAATCTCCAGGGCCCTTACAACATATCCCCTCTCCCAAATTCATGTCTTGTCTTTGTTGTTGTTAACATCCCAATACATCCAATTGGTTTTTCCCATAGGTGCATACATGTTAGGCCATTCCCTGGACTATGGGTTACTTATAAGTGGCCATAAACTCAAATAAAAACAATTCTCCTTTCCCAAGCCTCCATCAACTAGAGATGAATCTTCATGAACCCCTCCCATAATACATGCTGGGATTTTTATCTGGCTTAATATTATGTAGATCTTTTTCAGGGCATTTCAGTGGGAAGGCAGCACTTCACAGCACTCTCTTCAACTCTCCACTCATATTCATATATATATATATATATATATATATATATATATATTTGGTTTTTCTAGACAGGGTTTCTCTGTATAGCCTTGGCTGTCCTGGAACTCACTTTGTAGACCAGGCTGGCCTCGAACTCAGAAATCCACCTGCCTCTGACTCCCGAGTGCTAGGATTAAAGGCGTGTGCCACCACAATCGGCAGCTCTTACATTCTTACCAGCTCCTCCCCTGCAATGTTCTCTATGCCTTAGGAGGGGTAGATTGATATAGATGTCTCTCTTTGAGCATACTCAGTTGCTTATCCTTCTCATGTTAGCCAGCTTAGGCCTTCTGGTCATGCTTGTTTTTCCTACATTCTTCTTTTGGTCTTCTCTCTTCCTAGTCCCTTTCCTTTGAATGATTTAATGAATAAGGCTGACCCCATCTCTGTTCCTGTGGAGATCCTAGTGCAGCTGAAGACTCTGAACACAAAGCATAGCCAATAATGGGGAATGCTGTGATGGAGAAAGCCTACAAGGACACATACTCCAGGGAGAGTGGAGGTGGTGAAGGACATCTTTAAAAGAGCAAATGAAATAGGAGCAGAAGAGAGAGAAGATGGGTGAAGAGAGAGATAATCCCAGACCTGTTCTCTGCCCCTTGTATTTACTCAGAGGCAAGCGACCTCTTAACAATAAGATCCTAGACCCTAACATCAGTAGCAACATCCAAATCCCATGAATACCAGGAACTCACTGTGTGAGCTCGCACAAGCGAACAATGTTCCAAGGGCTTGGTCTCCAATTCTGTGGAATGGGAGTCATAAGAGGTGTTTTGTTTCAGAATGTGAGAATAAAATGAGTGTTTCATATCTTTTTAAAAAATGGTTCACAAATAAAAGAGATTGTGACCTTGTGATTATTATCACGATTGACTTTATTCTCATAAAACCTAGTCTCTGGTTTCCTCTCCCTCCCTTTGGATCACAGTTGAATTATTTCACCAAATTCAACAAGCCCTTTCATATTGCTGAGTCTCCCCTCTCCCCAGACTTCTAGAATTCCTTCCCCTTCCTACCCATTCTCTTCCCATGCCATCTTATAATAGCAATATTCTTCTATATGCCTACACTTCTGCAACTAGATGCCAGCATCTCATTTCTACTAATAAATACCATGTTATGGTAATACCCACAGGATCTTTGTCCTGGTCCACAACTGTACTGCTTATCAACAGAGCTACTATGGTGATCTGCAGAATAACCCTCCAGTCTGTTGTACAATATGGAAAGTTTCATTTTCTGTGTAAGAAAGAATGCCAGTCAGGTAGTACAGAAGTTGGGTGACTTGTCTAAAGCCACATAACTGCTTGAAGATTGAGCTGAACATAGAACTCAAGCCTTCAAACCACATGGTGCCAATGTCAGAGTTTGGATCAATATCTACCTAGGGTCTTAATTTAAAATAAAGCAAGAGGCTAGATTTTATTGAAAGTCACTCTATGCATTTTTCCAAAGTATTCTGTCATTTAAGTTAGCTTCACCAGGACCCCACAAAATAGGAACTAACACAAAAGATTTCACTATGAAAAAGGAAACTGAGTCACAAAGATGTTGCATTAGTCTATTAAGTGAAGTGGCTGTGACTCCCACCTGACCAACTTTTCAGCTCACATCCATGCCACCTATCTTTGTCGTGCAATTTCTAAAACACCTTTTGAACACTTCCAGGAATGGGAATGGAAGTGCTTCTGTAAATACCTTTATATTAATATTTATAGCAATTCAATCAATCCTCGGAAATATTAAGGTTGGAAATTTCGGTGGCTTCAATTGTTGGTATTCTTCCCAGGTTCCTATACTTATCTCTCAGCTACCCATGAATCAACATCCCCTGATGTCTTCAGTGCAGTTTCAGCTCTAGCCACCTATGGATGTTTTGATAGTTGAATTCTTTCTTCTGTTATCCATTGGTCCAGCTTACACCAGACATACCTGCCACAAAGGCAGCTGTTAAGCCAATCATATTACAAGTCTCAGCAGGAGGCATCTTTCATACTTCCTGTTCAAAATGTCCTATTCTGTCCTTTAATGTTGCCTACAAAGTAAGTTAGGGCTCTCCATTCCTCATGTTTCTATCCTTCCTTCCTTCCTTCCTTCCTTCCTTTCTTTCTTTCTCCAATGAGATACAGAAACATCTTACAGCATTCCACGGCCAACATAATAGGGTCAGACTATGACACAGATACATATGCCTGTTACCTTGAGTACCCTATGGAATGTTTAGGATATGACCACCCAGTGCCACATTCGCTAAAAGCAATGTAGACTTACTAACATTCAGACTCTTCCTTGAGCTGTCCTTTGCTGCTGAAGTCAAGGACTCCTGCATAATTCTGCAGAGGACTAGAGTCAACACTGCAGCACAGCACATCCCCACTCATCATGGCTGTAACCACTGGGTAGGATAAGAAGCCAAATGGCATCACAATGCTTCACCTGCTGCTGCGCAGGGCTTAGAGGTTGTGGTGTAATCTCCTTGGACTTTTCCAAGGGTGCCAAGACTGAAGGAGTTAACAGGAGACCGGAAGTCAGATGAACCTTGCAGCTCTGAGCACATCTCTGCTATTTTGCAACATAGCAGAAAACAAGCTGTTAGCCACATGTCCCAGTCTAGCCCCCTCCAATTTTTTTCAAATCATGATTTATATGCTTGGCTGCTTGTGTCTAGAAGAGGTATGGCAATACATGATCACAGAGGAGGCGGGTAACCATGGGGAAATGCCACCTGGAGGCTTAGAACAACTAAAAACTAGAATTTGACCCTCCAAAAAAGGGGTGGATTCAATCCGTGGATTCATATGTCATGTTCTTTGCCTTGCTCAATTAATGCTTATGAAGGTTTGCTGATCCTCACAAAATGTGCGATTTGTAGCTAACAGAGACCAGGTCACCACCTAATGTAATTCCTTTCTACCTTGGTGGAAAAAAAATACCAAGGTAGTGTCCATTCTCCACAGTTTCAATGACAAAGCTTCTGATTGAAGGTTAAAGGACAATCAAGGTTCCTGTCTTTCTTTCCATGTTAAAAATAATGACTATTTCTATTTCATGACATCCCTCTAATGATATCCCCTGGTCTGGTACTCAGCAAAGTACAACTACATCGACTAACACTGTTACTACCATGTACTAACACTGTTAACATTTAAAGCACTTGTTTTCTGGTTACTAGGATCATCAGACTCACATCCCATAGCTTTACATAGCTTTCTAGAACCCAACAAGTAAAAGAGATATACTTAGCAAAGCACTGCAACAGGCTTCTATATACACTTCTGATGACTAAAGAGGTACAGATGAAGCCCCCCACCCCATTTCTGTTCTTTCTTATGTGCATGTGCACATGGAGAGAGATACATGCACATGCACACATTAAAGTATACATATATGTGGAAATTTTCTGAATATATCCTTATATGTGTTGGATACTAAATGCAGAATGCCTAAAAGGATCTTGGAGGCAAGGTTTCATATAATATCCATATTCTATACAGTAAGAATTCATGGCATCTGTATGGTTGAGTATGTTTATAATTACCTATTTTGCTACTTGCTACAGGTTAATCCACCTATGCTAAGAAAGGGCCCAAAACAGTGATGCCCTTGTCACATGATGAAGATGGCACGTTGGCTCTGGATGCCAGACTTCTTACTTCATATCTTGAATTTCCTTTTAGTTTTTTTTTTTAAAAAAAAAACATAAAGTGGTAATTTTTAACTAAAACTAAACACAGAATCTATCATCCAGAGAAGCATCCATACTTGTAAACAGCATGCTCTGACTGGTCCTTGCTCACTCCAGTCACACTAGTTAATCAGGTTGTAAAAGAGGAAATTTACTGTCCTCAAACCCAACTGAGAAAGAAGGGCACAGACACTTAAAGCGAGAAAAACTCGAAACATAAAGGCTCTGAGGTGGCGTGCAGGAGTAATGAAAATGGAAGAAGTTAAACACAATCAGGTTTAAAGAGATAATGATAAAAATGAAAATGTGGGAACTCTTGCCAGCAGCATAAACCTAGACTGGGAAGAGGAATTCAATATTTCCTGCAAATAAACATTGGCTTCTAAAATTAGAAATCACAGATGTGCAAGACAGAACGATTCCAAGAGTCTTCAGTCCAGACAGACAAAGCAGAAGTTGGTATCACAGATGAGACACAACCACCGCTTAGGTAAGGACAGGATACTAAGCTGATCCATCAGGATCCAGCACATCCTGCATGGACTACATACCTGCCCCCTTTCCAAGGATAACCTGCACTGAGCATTTGTTGTGGAACACTGTGCTATTGTGGCTTCAGGTATGTTCCAAAGAATCACAGGCTTGTGAAGTGTTTACTATAAAACAAAACTAGTCTGCTAGATCATATCCCTTTCTTAGACATTCACAACACTCATGAACACAAGTTTTCTGTACATAAGGCAAGCTGCTCTACAATGAGGTTCCTCCAAGGAAACGCCCCATTCTTTAAACTGTGGCTTGCTATGTGTGGCCAGGAAGTCAACGTGAGGATGCTGATTAAGTAAAGAGTAACTGCATTAGATCAAGATGAGACAAGTCCTTCCACCACAGATTTCTTGGCTCACAAGAGAGGATTGCAAACATCCCTCTTGCTTCCTCCTTCTCTCTTCCTACTCTGCTTTTTTCATTTTTTTTTTATCACTGACAAGTGTACGCAGAAAGGACAATCCTGTAGATGAAGAAGGGGGAAAAAAGATTAAGAGTAAGAACCTTCTTTTGAGGAATGCAGTCTTAGCAAAAATGTCACACATTAGCTACAGTATCAGGTTCTCAATTCTTCCCTGTTTTCCTCAGGTGCCTGCCCTTGGCTCTCCAAAGGCTTTCAAACTTTATTTTCCTTTCTCTGATTGTGCTGGTATAAAGATGGAATTGTAAAGGAAATGCATCATAAAATTTATATTTGGGCAGTCTTATCAGCATTGGACATGCACAATCTTCCCTTGCAAAATTTTTGCTCTGAAATTGCACACAAATTTGTTTCTTAAAAAAGGAAGGGAAACCCTCTATGTTTCCGTGGTGTTTGATGTCTATTTATATGTTTTTTAAAGATAAAGCATTTATTTCTATGCATGATTTGAATTTTCTGCATCTCTTCTCCTTGCCTTAACGGAAGTGAATTCTTATTGCATAGCCAAATTTCACACTCAATTTATTCTGCAAAGTAACTCCCTTCCTCCAGATGGGACCATAAACCAGTAAGAAAAAAAAAGGGGGATTTTTTTTAAGTGTTCCTAATTGAATATATAGGATGTACTTCTGAAATGAAATCAACAGCTCAAGGGAAAACACAGAACAGCATTGGCAGAGGACACTAACACTCATAAAACATAGCGAATTTGCTGGTGCCAGTGTGCATTTGGTAACCCCTGAGAGGTACTACCATAGGCTACAGAAAGGACCAGCATACAGTGGGAATACAGAGGGGAAAAGACTGGCTTGGGAAGTAAATGATGGTTTCCAGATAATTTGAAGGCTATTGGACATAAAAGAAAAGGACTTCTAACGGTATGGAAGAATAAAAAGGGAAAAGTGGCATAGATAGTAAGGACAAGTGATGGGTGGGTTTGGAGGTAAGTTTCATCAGGTCCAGTATCTACTAAGGAGTCAACAATAACATACCAAGAGCAAAAGCTGTTCTCCACTTGGGAATACATGGATGTGTTTTCAACATTATATGGTAGCAGAACAAATATCCTCAGGGGATTCAAAATAATACTAATAGGAGCAGTCATATCTCCAACAGCATAGTAGTGGTTGAATTGCTACAAAGGAAAACTGTGCTAACCCTTTGCAAGTATCGTCCGTGATCTTGGAGGCCAAAGCCTTATCTGTTGTGTTTATATTCGTTAAATGTCCTAACTGCTTTTCACATTAAGCAAACACTGACTTAATGATGACTACTCTTTCCCATCCTACATAGAAGAAAACGGAATCTCTGTTTTGAAGTGATAAGGAAACTATACAGTAAGTCACTTCCCAGGCTTCTTTGTACCTAGCCCTATATCTATACATTGCCCCAAATTAGACAACTGTGGGACCACAGAATTAGAATTAGGAGCCAAGAGTGTGGACACAGGGAAAACCAATAAGGTGAAAAAGGTATGATTGTAATGCAAAAAAAAAAAAAAATTCCACTTGCAGCGTCAGGTACATTCTGAACTGCAGACTGTCTTAACCACTTAGTTGACCTCAGTTTCTTTATCCACAAAAGTCAGGCACTGAAATCTATTTACATAATTGTGAAAATTTGGGACTATGTAGACAATATGCTATTTACACATTTAAACCTGGTTAAAAAAACTATTTATGATATGAAATAATATTAACAACCTCAGTTGCCTAGAGCATGTTGTCTGACATTTCATTGCATGTCCATATGAAAATAAGAATTATGTGAGACCTTAGCCTCTTCATTATTTTAAGTAGTAATTTAAACTACAGGCTTCCTGCTGGTAAATGGTTATGAATTTGAATGCAGGAATCCTGTTTCTAGCCTATATGCTATTGATTTGTTTCATTCTTAGAGTAGTGCAGTATAACTTAGTTCTGGAAAATACCAAAAGCCTATATAATTTAATTTATAATTGATGGCTGTTTTTGTCTCCATGGTAAAGTGTCCTTCTTTGACTTATCTGAAAGGGGGTAGCTGATATCTTTCTGTGATGCTCAGTCCCAGAATTGATGTTGGGTAGATAAATCCCACTTTCTGGGCCTATGGACTGAAACCCTTAGCATGCTCAACACCTCTTCTAGTCACATCTGTCTCTGGGTGTAATGAGCCCACTGTAATATAGGATTTCAAATCAATCCACCTCTGTTCTAAAAAGAAGTCTGGGATGGAAGGCTAGGTTCCCATAAAATTCCCCAACCAAATAAAAAAAAAAAAAAAACAACCAAATTACTCAACAAAACCTCAAAGAAGCCATCTACCTCTACATGACGTTATGGTATAACATTAAAATACCTAAAAAGCATATCACTTTGAGCAGAATAAATGAATAAATAAAAACAAAGTAAATCAAACCATTTTTTTTCACTCTGATTCAAGTCCTGTGGTGGTCCCCTCTGAATAGCCCTACTTTGCAGGCTAACATGGATCCATCCTTGCTAATAACATGAAAGTGTGCTTGGCAATGGCTCTGCGGTAGAAGCCACTGGGTAGATCTGTATCTCAAGTTATGCTACTTTGTCTTCCGTTTCCACATAAAATGGGGGGTCATACTATTATACAAAGACCCCTAGTATGCTGCGCAACGAGAACTGACAAGCACATCAGAAAGACAGCAGTCCCAGCGGGCACTGGTAGAAGGGCCATTCAGATATGATGAACTCAGTTAGCACTACAACCCCCCAGCCTTGAAGCATCCAATTTGCATCTAGCTCTGGCTACTGGCTAGAGAAAAGACTTCAGCCTTACACTGAACCCACTTCAATGTGGCAGGGGAGGGCCATCTGAATGAAAATAATGTATTCTATAGTAAAATTCCTGCCTGTGAAAGTCCCCTAGTCATCTTTCTTTATTCTGTTTGAGTTTACTGGCTGGAGACTACTTTAATTCACTTTACAACAGAACAGTTAGATTATGCCCCATTTATTATAAACATTTGGTTTACACAGAAAATTTGATATGTTTTATGAATCTATCTCATAGACTTCTAAAAGTACAATGAATGAGTTAGCATAAAATGTTCTTCTTTAGACACTTTAGGTGGTTGGGCAATTAACGTGTCCAGCCTCAGCAGCTCGTCTGCCTCTCGATCGAAGGCTGTTTTCTGATGCGGATCCCTCTTGCCCACACCATCTACAGAATTATAAAACACATGATAAATTCAAGCTTTGGGGAGTGTTATTTCTATAAGGTTATAACCTTCTTTGATAAACTCAGATCAGCAGTAAAAACTATCCTAGATTAATGAAAACACATCAGAAAAGCACCACGCCATTTCATTCCTAGAGAATTACAGCTCTGAAACATTCAGAAAACATTCAGAGTAAATGGGGCAGGCTTAGTAGAAGGATATTTTATTTAAAGTGACTGAGGAAAACAAAAAAGAAGAAGAAAAAGAAGAAAGAAACAAAGAAAAAGAAAGAACACCCAGAGAATGGTGTGTTCATCCCGTCACATCCAGAAAGCTTCGGAGGGAACAAATAAAATGAAGTGTGTTCTTCACCAATGAGCAAGGCTTCTTCAATTATAAAAGAATAAAGCGATAATAGAATCCTAGAGACAAAGAACTGGCAGAGTGCTGGGCTTCCTACCTGCTGTATGCTTACGAGTGAAGCAAGCCATGCCCTCCCACATAGAGAAGGAAACAGAAAGAAAAGGAAAAAGTCCAGAGACTAGAAGATGGTAAATAAACTGTACATTTTCCTATACCTGGCTCACATTGCATCTGGAGGAAAACTTTGAATCTAAAAGTTGTTGAAATCAGGGAGGTAGCAGAAATTTCCATTTGTGTGTAATTGTTGAAGAACACTAGAAGCATCTCTCAGTTTTTTTTAGGAGGTAAAATTCATATTCAGGTGTTGACCTTTTGCCATGCACTATGAAGCCATTAATAAAATTTTATTTTAACACCAACATGTCCAAAATGCTCTGAAACATCAACTTTAAAGGATACATTCTCCAGTATCCTTAATTATAAATGTTACACAGACAAAGGCTGAAACCGAAAATCAATTTTTAATATATTTTGTCCCACCACAGGGCATGAGAAACATTAATGGTTTCTGCATCTACATGGTTACAATTATTAGTGTTGCCATTTTGAGGTGTTGTGGTGCACATACAGTAGGCTTGGCTTACAATTGGGGACTATGAGTGCTCTCTGTGACCATTTCTGCATGCTGGTTAATAAGCAATAGTCCAGGAGCTTAAGAATCATGCCAGTACTTGCTTATCCATTCAGCATCCCGATATTTGCACAATCACTTATCAGAAGACAGGAGAGCAACTTAAAACTTAATGATCCCAATTCACAACCCTGCATGGGGGATGAGAAGTTGCTGTAAACCTATTGAGGGATGCCGCCATGGGTCTTTGCTACCCAAAAAGGGAAAGGCCATGCATGGAGTTTTGCGTTTCCTCTGTTCAGATCATCTCATGCTGTCATTTGGAAGTTCAGCACTCAATAGCATTTCCAGGACTATCTCAAAGGACAAACAGACCAGATATCACCTCCTTTTACCTGGCCATAGCATCCCATCTCTCTAGATAGCCAAAACCTTCTCTGGGTCCCCATTGGGTTATTAATTAGGATATGTGGCCATCTCCTAGGCAAGGATGGATACAGAATCCACTGGTTGCAAAAGATGGTTCTAGCAATCCCAACTCTCAGCTCCTTGGATGGCTTTGTTCCTGCTCTGCTGAAAACCATTTCTTTCTTATCTGACAATTCTCCCAGAGCTTATCTTGGCTCCCTTGATTAATGTAGCCAGCATCAGTTCCTGTGGCTTAATTCAAACCACTAGCCAACAAGGAGGAGAATTAGCAGCTTAGTCTTTATGTTCCCCCAAACTCATATCTAGGAGTATTATCTATCTGCTTATTGTCCTTAGTTCCCTACCTGTGGTTTAAAATCAACTTCCCTCTACGAGGCACTAGAGGTTCTGGTCATTGGATTTCATTTTGTATAGCCAACCCCACTGTGTGTGTGTGTGTGTGTGTGTGTGTAATTGACACACAAGTCAAGAACCAAGGACCTGCATCCTCTGGATATCATGATTTTGTCATATTGCTGGCATAAAAACAAGAAAATAAACAACTTCACATATGTGCAGTTTCCTTTTCAGCTTACACAGTAACATAAAATATCAGAGCCAACCAAGGAAGAAGAACACAGAGAAACCACTGCTGAGACATTCCCCTCTAGGTCTTTTCTGAAAGCTACTGGGACCAACTGGGCACAGGAGGGAAACTAGAATGGGTAAAAGAAAACTGGTCCTAGAGGGCAGAACTAGCATCGTTAACTACAGAGAGGAGTAGGGCGAGGCAGAGGGTTTCAAAGAGCAAAAGGGCACAGTTTCAGACCCCACCAAGGAAACCAGTAGCCAAGGTCCTAGGTCCTGTTGTATGCAGATGTGCTGGAAATTTGTGAGGCTTCTCCATGTGAATTATTTCTAAATGTTATCAGCATCTCATGTTTATAATCAGTTTTGTTTTGCTTTGTTTGGATTTGTTTAATCACAAAAAGGCTGGCAGCAGACTCTAGAGTAGTTTTCTTTGAGGCCATAAAGAAATGGGAAACTGGGAAGATGCTGGGCCAATGAGGAAAAGAAGATCAGGGGTTGGACAAGAGTAACTGAATTTAAAAACTATTGGATCAAGACAAGGGCAAGAATTCACCAAGAAAAGAGTAAGATGTTTTGGCACACCAAGAAAATGATATTTTTTTCATCTCATTTATTCCCAAATTTTAAAAGCACATATGCTGCTATACACAAATATCCACAGATATCACTGAAACACTTACAAGAATATCACTATTTACCCTGGAAACTAACTTTTATAATAGGCAGGAAACAGACTTTGATGCTCTAGGAGATGCCCAAAACAATACTAGCTCAAACCAGTAGTGCTGAACCTATGGATCATGAACCCCACAAGGGTCACATATCAGACATGCTGTATATCAGATATTTATACTACAATTTGTAACACTAGCAAAAAAAAGAAAAACAGTTATAAAGTAGCAACAAAATAATCTTATGGTTGGGTGTCACCACAACATGAGTAACCATATAAAAGGGTATCAGCATGGGGAAGGTTGAGGACCACTGGTTTAAATCAAAGAAAACTTTGTTTCCCATGGCCATTCAAATATTCTAGCCTAGGTGTTAATTCTGTATCATAGGTTCAGCCCAAACTATGCTGGGTTTCCTTAGTACAGAGATTCAAACTCCTGGTCTGAGGATACTCTAGGAAATGTCCTGACTCCATTCTGGTGAGTGGGGAGAATCAGGATATGACGACGCTCATTCCTTTGCAGACTACATATGTTGTAAGTTCTATTGGTAACATATCATGTGGTGTTTGCATTTGCTGAGAAAAGACTCGAAAAGCAGTGAGTGATTGTTATCCCAGACAGTGACATGTTTATATCAAGTGTCCTGTAAAACTTTCTGTCCCTTGGTCAGGATGGCCTCCAGTAAGAGGCAGAAAGGCAACATTGAAAAACTTACATCTTTGGAATCAGCAGGAAGGAAAATCATTAATAAAAGAGACCGAATTATTTGTCTTATAGTATAAAAATACCTCCTGTAGGAGCAAGAAGTCAGAAGCTCATTAATGAAGAGACCACTATGCTCTCTTCAAGGTTCTCAAATGTTTGACCACCTCAATAGGACTTCCCAGTCACTGCTGCTGAAAGTTGTAAATGCCCAGTAATTATTGCTGCTGTTTAATTGTGACCCTTGATGGCAAATGAGTTTCTCCATCCTGTAATATTATATTTATTCCTTATTTCGTCTGCTACACTCTTCGTTAACTCATTCATTCAAAACCCAAAATACAGCTATCATAGATCATTCTCAAACAGTAATGCTGAACTAGGAAGTTGAAAAAGAGTCACATTCCAGTGACTAGAAGCATTAGATTGTCATTTATCATTGTAAGAAAGAGAGAGGACCATAGTCTTTAAGTCGTTCAACTACCTTAAATCAAAGAGGCAGGGGTAGACCCTGAGATGCAGCAGTGGCATTTCCAGCAGCCTGCAAACAGAAGAGAGTGGGGAAATACCCGGCTACATTGCTGATCATCTACATAACTTAAATCAAACCATCTCCCATAGTTGTCACTGTCCACATATACAGAAGAAGATTAAAGTCATTCGGCATAAAGGAGAATTGTAAGAATTGTTAGGATTGTAGAAAGCACTTGGCTCACAAAGTGGCAATTGATAAATGACAGTAATTAATAATTCATTAATATTATTATCTTTAATACGGATTGGCCAACTATAGCTCATGGGTCCAATTTGGCCCACCACATATTTTTGTTAATAAAGTTTTACTGGAACATAGCCATGCCTACTTGTCCATATAAGGTCTGCATTTGCATTTTTACAAGGATGGCCGAGCTGGGAAGCTGTAACAGGAATGATATATGTGGAAAAATCTAAAACATCTACTATCTTATCTGGTCCATATAGGAAAATGTTTACTGAGTCCTGGAGTATAAAATCAAACAAATCTTTTTTTATTCTAGAAAAATACACTGTTTCCTGGGTTGCAATGTAGAACCATTGTACATACTTCACAACAGTACTAAAAAATTAAAAGAGACAAAATGCTGGAAAGTATGGAGACCAGAGTCAAGTGCAAGTAAACACTTTGCAACTCCCAATCCCATCCTGCTCCCCTTGATGTACAGCCACCATTAGTGCTATGAAAACAGCACCACCTGCATGCCAAATGACACTAGACAAAGATAAACCTTGGATTTGGGTATGATGTGTGTCAATGTTAGACTCAGTCTAACATTGAGTTATAATCCCCAGAGCAGTGAGGCTTGATGTGCCAGGGTCTACTATGCATACTCTCAATGACTATCTGAAGTATGCATAGGAAAAATAAGGTCCACAGACACATGATGAGAAGTTATTTATTTAAGTGTACTGAAGTCCACAAGCTTTTGAACAGGAAGGTGTAAAATCAAAGTCAAGAATATTGATAAATATAGATTATAAAAA
Organism: Mus caroli; assembly: GCF_978045245.1. NCBI lineage: Eukaryota > Metazoa > Chordata > Mammalia > Rodentia > Muridae > Mus > Mus caroli. Next base: position 54,197,877 of record NW_028227259.1, read on the forward strand.
TGTGAAATGATGTCTGGCCCACTAAAATATTTATTAAAGGAACAAAGGAATAGAAAGGAAGAACGCAAGTAAGTAAAGAGGGGCGTTTTTCAATGGCCTTCTAGTACCTTCCCAAGGAAGAAGAAACTTAATGATATCTATCTGTTGCCCACCACACATAACCAGCCTTCCTCCTTTTTCTCTCACCAGTTGTATTACTCCTCTAGAAACTTGTGTGAACTGCCTCTCTCTCTCTCTCTCTCTCTCAATGTCATCATCCTTCATGTGTCACTTTCTATATGTCTGAAGCAGTTTCTCTGACCACTTTTGAATGTGTATTTTCTTTGATAAAATGATATTAGCAATCAATGGAATGGATGCTCAGTCACTCACCAGACATGCACAATGATAGACATAGATGAAATGTGCATGTCCTTCTCTTAAACTACCTAAATAAATAACAAAACTTTAGGTCAAATTTACCGTGACGCTTGTTTTTAATATTCCCTACAGCGCTGGGCAAGCATGCCTGGCTTTCTCTCTGTAACCTTCACTCTTCCCCTGTTTACATCAGGACTCTTCTGGGAGGTCGTTTTCTTTAGGGAACTCTTTCTGCACCATGAGGACCCCCTCTTCAATGCTCTTGTAGCTTTTTACATTTTTCTGACATGATACTTATCATAGTTTAAACTTTGTTTGTTAGACTCAACTAATATCTCTTCTCTTCTATCCAATGCATGCCATCACCGATGCTAAAAAACATTTAAATGTCAATTTCAGCCTCTAATAAATGAAAGTATCACATCAGCGCTTGTTACTAGCCTGTCTCCCCATTCATGCTTTGGTGCATTGTAGATAATGATAGTTATAAATTAATTAAATAGATACATAAATTATTCTATTAAAGCAGAGACTTTTTAAAGTATTAAAATATTATTATTGAAAATAAGAAAATATTAAGAGGTTTCTGGTGAGAGAAATTCAGAAGAACTATAATGACCAAGGTGAAGTCACTTTCATTTTTGTAAAAGCATCTCATAAGAGTGGCTGTATTAGATTCACCAAGAAACTTTTCAGCAGATGAGGTATGGCTTTTTGCCCCCATTTTTATCCCCCTATAACTAAAACTCACAGAATTGGAATAATAATATGAAAGCCACACAATTGGTTGGTAGCAGAAATATGAACCAAAACTTGTATCTTCCAACCCTCAGTCCACAATGGCCATTATCAGTCAGGGTATGCTGAGTGATCTTTGAACACTGGAAATTCTTGACACATTTAGTAAGATACAGTTCTGAGTTGTCTGAAGAACAATAGCTATAATGCTATGTAACAAAGATGAACATCCCAGAGTAGACAGAAGACAGAAAAGGAAATAGTTAAAGCCTGAGAGTGGGATCAAGAAAGATTACAAGGGTGTGAGGAAGGATCAAGAACAGAGGCTGGGAGATGAGTTACTAACAGCCTTCAAGTCCATCGATGTTAGCACACAAGGAGTTAGAAAACAACTGTGTTTTACCACCAAAGATGTCCAATAAAATGGGAAATTGTCTTCACTTATACAAGAATATGCTCTGCTCATGACATAGGTATCAAATGATCAAAAAGGTTATTGGATATCAGAAGTGACTTCATGTTTCTTGTTCTCCAAGGCTACTGAGTGATAAAGGCTCACCCAACAAAAACATCATGTCCTTTCTGATATGAAGCCAGACTGAGCCACATTTGCTTATCTTAACATCTTGTTTACAGGATAGAAAAGACCTTAACAACAGGCCCATCCTACAGTTCCTCTTGCTTGCCACTGCTGAACTATATGCAATGACTATAGTTTAAGGGAGAAATATTTTGGCTAAAGAGAAAAAGGCATATTTGGTTAAGTGTAAAACTTTTTGTAATTACTTCTCAAAGTAGGAAGTATATTTAAATTTGAAAATGGCTGGACATGGTGGCGCACGCCTTTAATCCCAGCACTCGGGAGGCAGAGGCAGGCAGATTTCTGAGTTCGAGGCCAGCCTGGTCTACATAGTGAGTTCCAGGACAGCCAGGGCTACACAGAGAAACCCTGTCTCAAAAAAGAAAAGAAGAGAAAAGAAAAGAAAAGAAAAGAAAAGAAAAGAAAAGAAAAGAAAAGAAAAGAAAAGAAAAGAAAAGAAAAGAAAAGAAAAGAAAAGAAAAGAAGATGAAGGGGAATGGAACCACACAGAGAACATGACTCTTAGAACCAGGATAGAGAAACTATAGTTCATTCTAATTTATCTAGAAATTAATGAAAAGTGACTTTGTCCACAGATGGTGCTGTTTCAGGGAAGGAAGAGAACCTTTAAGTAGTGCAATATAAGTGGAGGGAGTTAGGACATTGCATACATTCATTTTGCAAGAGTATTTAACCCTGACTTTCCCTTTCCCCTTTACTTATTTTTTTAAAAATTTTTTATTAGATATTTTCTTTGTATACATTTCAAATGCTATCCTGAAAGTTCCCTATACCCTCCCTCTGCCCTCCTCCCCTACCTACCCACTCCCGCTTCTTGGCCCTAGCATTCCCCTGTACTGGGGCATATAAAGTTTGCAATACCAAGGGGCCTCTCTTCCCAGTGATAGCCGACTAGGCCATCTTCTGCTACATATGCAGCTAGAGATATGAACTCTGGGGGTACTGGTTAGTTCACATTGTTGTTCCACCTATAGGGTTGCAGACCTCTTCAGCTCCTTGGGTGATTTCTCTACCTTCTCCATTGTGGGCCCTGTGTTCCATCTTATAGATGACTATGAGCATCCACTTCTGTATTTGCCAGGCACTGACATAACCTCATATGAGACAGCTATAACAGGGTCCCTTCAGCAAAATCTTTCTGGCGTATGCAATAGTGTCTGGGTTTGGTGGCTGATTATGGGATGGATCCCTGGGTGGGGTAGTCTCTGGATAGTCCATCCTTTCGTCTTAGCTCCAAACTGTCTCTGTAACTCCTTTCATGGGTATTTTGTTCCCTATTCTAAGGAGGAATGAAGTATCCACCCATTGGTCTTCCCTCTTCTTCTGTTTTGCAAATTGTATCTTGGGTGTTCTATGTTTCTGGGCTAATATCCACTTATCAGTAAGTACATATCATGTGAGTTCTTTTGTGATTGGGTTACCTCACTCAGGATGATACCCTCCACTAAAAAACGGGGCTCAGAGCTAAACAAAGAATTCTCAAGTGAGGAATACCAAATGGCTGAGAAGCACCTGAAAAAATGTTCAACATCCTTAATCATCAGAGAACTGCAAATCAAAACAACCTTTAGATTCCACCTCACACCAGTCAGAATGACTAAGATCAAAAATTCAGGTGACAGCAGATGCTGGCAAGGATGTGGAGAAAGAGGAACACTCCTCTACTGCTGGTGGGATTACAAGCTTGTACAACCACTCTGGAAGTCAGTCTGGAGGTTCCTCAGAAAATTGGACATAGTACTACCGGAGGATCCCGAAATACCTCTCTTGGGCATATACCCAGAAGAAGTTCCAACTGGTAATAAGGACACATGCTCCACTATGTTCATAGCAGCCTTATTTATAATAGCCAGAAGCTGGAAAGGACCCAGATGTCCCTCAACAGAGGAATAGATACAGAAAATGTGGTACATTTACACAATGGAGTACTACTCAGCTATTAAAATCAATGAATTCATGAAATTCTTAGGCAAATGGATGTATCTGGAGGATATCATCCTTAGTGAGGTAACCCAATCACAAAAGAAGTCATTAGATATGCACTCCCCTTTACTTCTGAGACACATGAAGTTCGAAGAAGCCTTGCTACTTACTCCTGCCAAAAGTAATGGCATGGACTGAAACCTCCAAAACAGAGAGCCAAACCAGACTTTTCCTCCTTTAAAAAGTTGCCTGCATCTGGGATTCTGTCCCAGTAAGGGAAAAGTAACTAGTATGATATAAAATGTTTACTTTATAATGCATATAAAACAATCATGCAAAAAGCATATCTTACATCACATCCAAACCAAATTTTCAGTAATAAAATGATGAAGCAATATGATAACCTAACTTGAAAGACAGTAGTCAAGAAATAAGAAAACCTACCCTTTGACCCTAACCCTAATGTGATCCTTGGTGGCTAGTCAAAAGACCTTGCAGCTTACTCTTCATCTCTTTAGACTTCATCTCCCTTATTTTTAATAGGGGAGGCCTTGGTAAATTACACGCTTGTAGGTTTGTCTAGACTGGTGTCAAATTGTGAACTCATTAGAAGTAAGATACATGTTGAAGGCTTCCCTTGTGTTAACAGAAAACTAAAAAAAAAAAAAAAAATTAGTAAACATTTGGAAACTGAAGTACACTCTGGGATACATCTGAATATTAATTGAAATGCCTTAAGGCAGCATTTTAAAAGTCTTTAAAATATTTACATGCACTTAATAGAAATAATTTATGCAGAAAAGAAAATTCTCCATACTTTGTTTTATGGTATTCTTTACCTATTAAACTTAGGTGCAACTACATGAATTAAAGTGACTTGTATGTGAGTCTAGGTAACATTGAGATAAAGGCAACAGCCTTTTTTTTGCAAGACAATGGAGTTCTTAACCAGTGAACACAGCTTAGGTGACTTCTCAAAACCCAAGGAATTAAAATAATGATTTCCCTGACATGATACACCCATTGGTACAATAATCATGACAGTGTTATGGAAAGATAAAACACTCTATGCTTGGATTAAAGGTCTGATCCACAACATAGAATCCACATATGGCATCATCATTGGGGTTTAAGACCTATGGCTGCATAGATCATAGGCTCTAGAGGAAAGCATATTATTATTGTTCTACTAAATGGACGTAGTGTTAAATGACTCCTGGTGACTTTGCTATATGCATAAATTAGTACATCTCTCCACTCTAATTAGAAAGTCTTTCAGTAGGTGGCTATTAACATAGACACCCATGACTACTTAACGTGCAGAGAATGAGAGATTCCAGAGTACTCATCTCAAAATGAGACATCTGTACCACATACATGCCTCCACCTACCCTGCTAAGGCTCGAGGATTATTGTAGAAGAGGGAAATAAAAGACAGTGGGAGCCAGAAGTCATTGATGACTATAATAAAATAGTGTTTTCTGGACACAACAGAGAGGTGACACATGTGAACTCACACTGGTTGCTATAGGACTCACAAAATCATAATACAAGCTCAAGCCAGAATAAATGAGAGTGTGGAAGAGGGCGCTGCATTCCACCTCTGGCTCAAGAGCTAGTGACAACTGATGAATAGGTGTTAGGAGAGGGAATGATGGTTTTCTTAAAGGGCAAGACACCTGATAAATCCACGATGCTCCAGCATAAGCCCCACACCAGAGAGTATTAAGGTTTACAGAAGAGAGACAAAACCCAAAGGTGGGTGGGGATGGATATGAGAGTGATCTGGGATGAGTCTGGGGAAGGAGAGATGATTATGATCAAAATACATCGTAGAACACTCTCAAAGTGTTAATACATTTTTAAGAAAAATTCAGAGAAATTGAAGGATAGGCACCATCCTGAGGGATAAAACTCATGGAAACTCAGTCTATTCCAAACATTGTATATAAATGACTTCTTTCACTTTCAAAATGACGGTTGGTAGTGGCAACTACATCTTGTAGATGAGGAAGTTGAGGCCGAAAAGAAAAATGTCAATTTTGCCTGTGTCATATAATCTAGTATCCAGCAGTAACAGGATTCAAACTAAAATGTGTGGATTCTTGCCATTTATAGATGTTCTGCCCCACATTAGATGACTTAACAATGCGGCATTTCTTAGCTTTTACTTCAAAATAAATTACAAATTCAAGGAGACAATAACAGATAAACAAAAGGCATATCAACCATCAGGAATGTTATTTCTCTGTGTTTGTTTCATGTTCTCTCCTGTAATGTAGAAGTAACAGGTGTGGAATAGTGTCTCGTGATTCATTTTAGTGCCTGGAGAGAGAACACAGAAGCGGTGAAGCCGAACCCTGAGACACCAAGGCTTCCTTTCAAATATGAATTCACAAAAGACATGTTAGGGTGTGCTATGATCTCTGGTGGTTTGCAAAATGGGAGCTCCTGTAGAGGAGACTGGAAGACATAATAGGCTGGAGGAACAGAATTACAAAAATCACCTAATGAGGACAGCGCTAAGATTGTTGACTATGTTCACATCTTCCTGTTACAGACAGGTCTGTGTTTCAGCCACAGACAACAGACAAACCCCTCCAAATCTAAACAACTGCAGAAAGTGATACGACTGCAGTGGAATGTCTTCTGCTGCGGACTGCAATCTTTGCTGACTGACTGAAACTCACATAGGTACTCGTTTCTCACCATGAGGTTTAGGTGCCCTCCTAAAACCATTTTTGCTTTCCAGAACTACCTTTGGTTTCCTAAGACCATAATGTTAATCCTGTCTCTGTGTCCCTGTGGGTACCAGCCTCTCAGCCATACAACCTATGATGCTTTCACACACACACAGCATATTCCTGTGTCTCTTCCCTGCCTTACAAGTCCATGTGTTGCTGTCCTATACACCATGCGCATGCAAAGCAAAATGTTTGTATATTCCTATAGACTCTCACTATCTCTGCCTTCTAACACATACCTTCCATGTTAATAACCACTTGTCTGATGTCCACCAGTTCACTAAGTCTCATCAGAACAGGGTTTCAATTTATCCCCATGAAATCTACAGTGTCCTGCTCCCTTCTGGCACATTGTAGATGAACATCTCCAACATTGTTAGAAATGTCCACATTCACAAACCACTTTCCAATGAACAAAACATGGAAAAAAACTTGTTAGAAATTAAGTATGCATATTATATCCATGTTTCTTAGTATAATCACTAAATAATATTCACAGGTTACTGTTTTACAAAGAAAATGTGTAATATGAATATAATTAATGTGTATATACATATATTTTAGATGCATATTTATATACCTATATATAGATACATATATATTTCTGTTTAGATGTCAAGGTATCTGATAAATATTACATAAACTTATGTTAACATAATATACAATAGTTAAATATAAAAGTACTTTTTAGTATATAAATAAGATACATGTACATATAGACATGTATATACACACACACACCACACACATACACACATGTACTTTTCCATGATCTCTAGGTGAATAGGTCTTACACTTGAATAATTTCTGATTAAAACACATTTACACATGAGCGAGGCATGGTAGCACATGCCTTTAATCCCAGCACTTGGGAGGCAGATTTCTGAGTTTGAGGCCAGCCTGGTCTACAAAGTGAGTTCCAGGACAGCCAGGGCTATACAGAGAAACCCTGTCTCGAAAAAAAACAAAAACAAAAACGACAAAAAAAAAAAAAAAACAAAACAAAACACATTTACACAAGGAAGCCAGGTTGGAAAAGTTGTCTTAGAGAATGTAAATATTCATTAATGTTTCTCTCGTCCCCATTGTTATAATATCTAGCACCTACTAAAGTTTCAAAAAAATGACATTAGAATTTGGGGGATGGTTCTTTCAATCATGTGTATTTCAACCCTCCCTTAACATAGTTTCCTGTCAGTAATTAATGGTTTCTATAGCAGTTGAGGGCCACCTGCCTATCCAGACAGGTTGGTTTAGATGTTAGCTTTGTCTTTGTAACTAATCTTGCCCATTTGGGTACCAAGATAGGGATGCATGGTACTGTACACTGGGGCTTACATTTGAACCCATGTCAAAGTACTTTTCCTTGTGACTCCTTCTTATAGACATCACAATTCTCTGTGGAAATTTGTGTGACAGGAAGAGAAAGAAGGAAGAAAATGTAACACACTTCTTGTGCTTCATAGAAATATAGAAATGGAAATATGAAGACTTGCCTATCTACTGATGTTCCCATGAGCTCCATGGGAACAGAGAGGTTGTCTCTTACTTCCTTTACCTTTATTCCCCTAAATGTGGTAGATACTCAATGCAAATTGACTGATTTAAATAAGGAATATACTAAGGAAGCAGTCAACACACATGGAAGCTATCTGTAGTAAGCGGGCCTGGGCTCTGATTTCTTGGTTCCTACAATATGAACTCACTGATAAATTAAGACCATTACTCTAAGGCTATTCCTCAATAGCATTAAAACTGACTTAAAAGAAAATAATTTAATTATTTAAAACAGACATCTAGTAAATTTATCACCACCTTAAAAAGCAAAAGGCAAGTCATATTATTTTATTAGTCCCTTTAAATAATGTACTCATACAATTATCACTAACTTCATTCCTATATAGATAGACATAAGAGAATACCAGAAATAGTATTATATGTACACAAAACAATTCAAGATTTGTACTTGCTTCAATACATATGTTCTATTATACACACACACACACACACACACACACATATATATATATATATATATATATATATATTCTTGACTCTTACATGAATATATATATATATTTATTGCATGAATACCTACTACAAGGATTAAAGTAAAAGAGAATCAGATGTTTTGAAAACTATTTAGACATTCTAAAGGCGAAGCAGTTCAGTCACAGTAAGTTCTGTCCTATTAGTGTTCTGTTCTTCAAGTAGTGTTTGGTGCCACATACATGCTGTGAAATACCTCCTGGCATCACTGCACCATGTAGGAATGTACCTTGAACTGTACTAAGTAGAGCTAATACACATTCGCATAGATCATTTCCCTGTGGTGATTACCAGAATTCTACTTATCAACAAGACAGCTAGCACACATTCTCAAGAACCATTAAAAACAATATCCATCCTGAACTCCATCCCTGTCCTCTCTGAGGCCTCAGCTTCTTCTTAGAGTCCTGTATTTCCACACCACTAGGGACCTTACATTTTGTTCAAGTTCAGCTCCCCGCTCTGAAGTGGGACCAGCTACGCCAACAGACGAAGCTTCTGGCAGTACCAGGAATTCAGAATTGATCAGTAGAAATGAATAGGTACCACGAACGGTGTATAATTTTCAATTAACTCCTTTAACTGGGGAGCAGGATGAAAGCCTATCCCTGAAGAAGTGAAAGCTAGCCCAGGAGCAGGTGGGGAGAGGTATCTCCCTCTAAGACAGGAATTTGAATCTTTTCCTAAAACTATTCTACAAATGCTAAGATAAAGCATTCGTGTAATATTTTACCCCAAGGAGAGTTGGGAAGCTGCTATCAAATCACCCTGAATGCAGAAACTTTCTTAAATGCAGTTTCTTTCCCATGTCCCCACTTATCCATGAGGAAGTAGAGAGCTTTCAAAAATTAAACCAACTGCTCATCAGGAGGGACCTCAATGGTGGATGTAGAGAAGGACAGTCTGTTCCCTGTCTAGAAATCACGGTACACAAATCCAGAAAAGAAAGGACAGATAAACAGCTCTGCTGTTCAGGTAGGAGAAATGAAAGACATGACAAAGGTTCTGTCAATTTAAAAACTACACTTTCTCTATTCTTACAGAACAATGGCACGAACAATACAGCTCAATAAATATGTGTTCAGTAAATCAAGCAATCCATTAACCCGTAATTAACAAAACATTGATTTCAAAGAAGCTCCTGACCCTGAGGAAAAGACTCAGACAAACATACAAGTTTGCTTTCCCTTCAAGTCTGGGGTCTTCTCCACTTAAGGAGCAGGTTTTCCCTTTTGAAGGACATTCTGAGAAACCCTAAGAGGAAAAGTTGTAAGGCCAAAGCAATGATTTACAAGACTCAAAGCCTGCTCTGGAAATGTGACCTTCACTCCCTGAGTATATTCCCCAGCAAACCTGCACGTCCCTTCTGGAGCTTAAAGGAGTTGTTCATACACTCACTCCACTCCAAGTCAATATATCACAGAGGTGCTTGTAGCTCCATGCTTGCAACCACACTCGTCACAATAGCTAAGTTATAGAACCAACTGAGACATCCAACAACAGAGGGATTGATGAGAATCTGTGGTGTATACACACACACACACACACACACACACACACACACCAGAATTATTTTTCAGCCATAAAAAGAATGAAGCGAGGCTTGAGAAGTGGTTCAACAATTAGCAGCACTTGCTGCTCTTCCAGAAGACACTGATTTGGCTCCTTCACCCACCTGGTGGCTCACTACCATTTGTAGCTCCAGTTGCAGAGAATTTGATGCCTTTCTGCTGGTCTCTATGGGCACTGCTCATACTTGCTACACGGACATACATGCAGGCAAAACACCCAAATACATAAAAATAAAAGTAAATAATGCTTTAAAACAAAAGAATGAATTGATGCCATTTGAAGAAAAATAGATGCAGCTGGGAGCACTATTATTAAATGAATTAAGATCACATCAGAAAGACAAATACCATGTTTTTCTCCCTTACGGTTCCTAACTTTTAGATAGTCACATAAAATTATATATAGCAATAATAAATGTAAGAAGATCTGAATTGTCTAGTGAATAAAGAAGACTAATAGGAGAAGTGGGAGCAAGAAACGGTGAGAGAAGACAGTCAAAATACAATATACACCTATAAGAAAACAATTACTTAAATTCTTAAAATACTTAAAATCTGAATTGTCTAGTGAATAAAGAAGACTAATAGGAGAAGTGGGAGCAAGAAACGGTGAGAGAAGACAGTCAAAATACAATATACACCTATAAGAAAACAATTACTTAAATTCTTCACACCAATAAAGAAAGAGAATAACAGAATCACAAGTGCATACTTCTAAAACCCACTGATCTCTTCTCTCTGCTCACAGGTATTTTTGCAAGGAGGCGTGAAATTAATATGAGGCAAAGGTCAGAGGCCAAGATATAAAGAAGAGGCAGTAAAAGACACAGTAAGACATCTTGGCAAAGGGGTACAACTCTATGCTAGCCCAAAGAGTATGTAATAGATTTCCTCATGTCTAGCAAATCCCTACTCCCTATTCAAGACGAGACATCAATTCAACAGAATGGAAATTTTTCAGGTACTAATACGGGAAGAATTTACCTTGCCTTTTCTTTTGTAATGTGCATTTAGCAATAGAAAGAGAGAGATGGGCGGGGAGGAAAAAATAAGAAAGAAAGAAAGAAAGAAAGAAAGAAAGAAAGAAAGAAAGAAAGAAAGAAAGAAAGAAAGAAAGAAAGAGAGAGAAAGAGAGAGAAAAAAAGAAAGAAAGAAAGAAAGAGAAAGAAAGAAAAAAAGAAAGAAAGAAAGAAAGAAAGAAAGGAAGGAAGGAAGGAAGGAAGGAAGGAAGGAAGGAAGGAAGGAAGGAAGGAAGGAAGGAAGAAAATATCTCTGGCCTCAGCTTGCTCCCAGTCATTGCTCTCTTTCCTTCTGAAGGGAGGTTCAATCACATTCCCTGGTCTCTGTCACACAGAAACTAGGACTCTCTTAGTCATTCTCTTTATGCCAATGGGCTGATACAGAAGGCAGAAACACACATAAGTACATCACTGTTCATATTGCAATAACTATCAGATAATATAGTTATAACTATTATGTCCTGTTCCTATCATATGCTGGTAATCATCTGAAGGTTGTATGTATCATTTCATATAGCCTACATAAAAATTCTGTAAGATGGTCACTTGTTTATCTTTAGTATAAAATACATGCATGCGCACACACACACACACAGAGAGAGAGAGAGAGAGAGAGAGAGAGAGAGAAAGAAAGAAAGAAAGAAAGAAAGAAAGGAAGGAAGGAAGGAAGGAAGGAAGGAAGGAAGGAAGGAAGGAAGGAAGAAAGAAAATAGCTCTGGCCTCAGCTTGCTCCCAGTCATTGCTCTCTTTCCTTCTGAAAGGAGGTTCAATCACATTCCCTGGTCTCTGTCATACAGAAACTAGGACTCTCTTAGTCATTCTCTTTATGCCAATGGGCTGATACAGAAGGCAGAAACACACATAAGTACATCACTGTTCATATTGCAATAACTATCAGATAATATAGTTATAACTATTATGTCCTGTTCCTATCATATGCTGGTAATCATCTGAAGGTTGTATGTATCATTTCATATAGCCTACATAAAAATTCTGTAAGATGGTCACTTGTTTATCTTTAGTATAAAATACATGCACGCGCACACACACACACACACACACACACACACACACACAGAGAGAGAGAGAGAGAGAGAGAGAGAGAGAGAGAGAGAGAGAGTTATATAACTCCCCATCAAGTTTGCATGTAGAAAACAGTCAAGCTGGAATTTGAAGTCAAGTGAGTTTGACACCAGGGCCCATTTTTCAGGCGCAGGTAAATGGAGGATGCCGGGCTTCTTGAGTGTTAATCGCACCTTCTGACAAGCTGCATGTTCCCATTGTAAAAGAGTGATTGACAGGCTTGATAGAGCCCATTAATTTTATACCCACTTGTATCAAAATCTCCTCAATTCCCCTTTGCAGCCTTCCTGCCTTTGTTCTCAGCTCTTCCTCCGCCCTCTGCTGTCTTGTCCTCTCTGAGCTCACACAGAAGGAAGGCCACAGACTCCTCCTCGATGTCTGAAGGGCCTGTGACCAAACAGCTCGTTCTTTCAATTGAACAATATCTAATTTGCATGGTGTGCTCTTTCCAAAGCATTAGGAGCTCTCCATCCCATCTTCTTTTTAACTAAATATCGCTGCTGTTTAATTGTGACCCTAGATGTCAAATTAGCTTCGCCATCCCCTGATGCTAGAAGAAAATTGGCTCCATTCTGCCTGTCCTTAACACCCAAAAGGGTCTGAGAGTGGAGGGCTCCCCTGGGTATGCCCTCACACCGGTGTGTCATGAGAGGGGGACTCTGTAAAGCGGGGAACAATAGGGGAGGCAGCATTTGGGATGTAAATAAATTAATTAATAAATTAAAGCCACTAAAACAAACAACACACAAGAGAACAAAATTTCCACCTCTGTGTACATAATAATTTTTTAAGAGGATGAGAAGTGATGTTAAAAGTTACCCATTCTAGAAGCTAGTAAGAACATTAATAGCATTTAGAATGGGTGAAATGACTCAGTCAAAAGTCACTTGCCACCAAGTCTGATGATGTGAGTTTTCTCTTCAGAACCAGCATGGAATTCAGAATTCAAATTCAGAATTTGACCCCCACCATTGTCCTCTGACTTCACATGTTTATAGTGGCACATGTATACCCACCTAGATACACACAATCAATCAGTCAATATTTAAAAAGAAAGAACATTGGTTACATTTGACAGTTATTAAGTTTGTATTGTGTGCCAGAGAACACCAAGTACAGATGACTTCTCCATTCCATGCTCAATCATAATTTCAGGCACTGACTCTCTACAGGTAAAGGTAGGCCCTGCACAATATAAGGAAAATGGCAAATGAAGAGAGAGGAGAAGTACCCTGAATTAGCATACCAATAATATCCTAACTATGGCATCTCTGATAACTGCCAATCAGCAAATTTTTACCAGAATGAATACAACAAATCGTTGGTCAAAAATAAATTTGTATCTACAATATCAGATTTGAAATTAGTCATTAACTGCTTATTCGAGCGACTAAGCAAGTATTGTTCCAAGTTGAACTGTGTTGACTATGTCATCGGCTCCATTTTACAGATGTTGGAACAAAGGCTAGAAAAAGGCAAATAAGTTGCACAAAAGCAGACAGTCTTCGCCAGCAACTGACAGATTGGAACAAACACAAGTTGACTAGTAAGTCTACCTGCTGTCAGGATGGCTGTCAGCTACATAGATGGATGCTGAATTATTGGAAAGTCAGTGGGGATTCAGAACACAGAACAAAGAAAACAATTTCTCCTCCCAAACAGTACAGTGTAGTCATGTCTGGAGTGATGACACTACCCAATGCCCTCCTGTACCTTTAAGGGTAATTTTCTCAGTGGTGTCCCAGGGACTTAAAACAATCCATCAGACAACTTTCCCTTCCTAAAAGGACTTCACTATTGAAAAGGTTGTCATTTGTTTTTTGGCATTTCCTCTTAAGGCTAAAAAAAGACAGGGTAAAGTTGCCAGAAAATGTGAATTGGAGATAAAAGGCCCTGGGCTGGTCAGATGCTCCGGCCATGAGCTAGTACTAAGCTGAGGATTAGAATGCCAGGGACCTCATTTCCAAGCAAACACTCTCTGTGCTAACACTCTGGCTATTTTCCCCCTGTCTTGGCTTACAAGCCCATCTCGCCCCATCTATGTAATCCCCATGTTGTAGGAAGTAGCTAGTCAAAGGCTCCTGAGCAGATTTAAAATGTTCAGACGCTCCAGAAGCCTGGAGTTCTTTTGATCCTGCCTACAAGATTTGGCAGAGAGACTTTAACAAACAGGTTGGAAAGAATTATAGGAAGGGGGCTGTTCTATTTGCTGCTATGAAGGTCATCAGGGGACAGAGAGAAATGGTCAATGGCAAAGTCCATCTTCCCATTAATAAATTAGACTGGCGGAAATAAGCATGTTTGTTTTGTAGAGACCAGGAAAGAAAGAAACATCTCCTGAGCCCTCATCCTGGGCAGAACCCATTTTCCAGGTGTGTAACCTGCAGCAGATACAATTCCAAGCACATTACATGTGTGTACTCGAAAACTAACAATGACCTGCAAGACAGGGACTAGTAATCTCATTCACCCAACCAAAGGAACAGAGAAGGAGAACAACAAACTTTTGCCCAAGGAACAAAGACTAGAGCTAGCATTTCTAGACTTCAGCATCATGTCTCTGGGATTTTATAGCCCTTAAATTCTTTGTCACACACCCCACTGATGCAGCAGCAACCTAGAAGGAAATATTGAATGGGAAAGAAAATCCAGGAAAAGACATAAAACAGCTAAGAGTAAAAGGACACCACTGGGAAAGAGAGGAAGTTATTCGTAGTCAAACTATGTAATAAAGATCTAAGAGTCCCACTAGAAAATTACCATGACCAGATACTACTAAGGAACATGTTTGGTAATTAGGGCATTCATAGGAGATGGCAACAGAAATAAAGAAATACAAGTCCTATTACAAGAGAGAGCAGTGTAGACTTAGGGTGTTTGCCAACTCTGACCTTGAAGGATTGCTGGCCCCAAAGAAATACATGTATGAGCAGGTGTGAAATTGATGATACTCTACCTAAGTGAGCATGCTAAAACAAGTTAGTGTGAGCCAAATATCATTATAATGTAATCAACCTCTCATTGTAGCCAAAACACTGATATCAAAAGTCACTGAACATATATATTATGTCAAAACTTAGGTACAAGCCAATCTGCCACCCTAATAAAGCACCCAAAGAAAGAGTGGCATGTTCCTCTAGGCCAGCGTACAAAGTCAGAAGATCCGGTCGAGCGACTTTGTTGAAAAGCAAACCACTAACACACATACAAGAGGGTACATATATGTGCACCCAAGCATACATACATAGGAGAAGCTCACACTCTTCTATGATGCCATGGACATATCCTCCTGAGGAGCAGAACATGTTAGTGTCCTCTGTCTTCCAAACTCTGTCATTCTCTAAAAACTTGTCCTCCATTTATTCGACCATGCCTCTGTCCCATTTGCTATTGTTCAGTACTATGGCTTTTGAAAATCAAACACCCTCAGTTTTGCACACTAGGTCCTTTGTGGTTCTCCTCACAGCTGCCATCCACCACTCTCCAGAACTCTCACATTGACTAAATTTTTGTACATCTTAACTATTCTTTACAGCCCCCTGAGCCTACCTCTAATTCCTTCTTCAATTGTGAAAAGACTGACAAGCTCTCTTTCTCAGTAGAGTCAGTGGTGACTTTCCATGGGCCTTGGCGTGGTCCACACCCCACCACTTCCTTCCCTGTCCTGATTGTTGTTTATCTGCTTATTTTACCGGTAGACTGTGGGGAGGAAATGAGCTACAGTCGGTTATAAGATCATTGATTAGCTGGATAAGACAATGAAGAATTCCTTTCAGCAGCGTATAGTGCTTTTGAAAGTGCAGTAAATTCTAGTCAGCTTTTTACAGGACACTTGACAATAACCCAAACCCAGATGATAGTCAAAGGCAGTAGAGATTACATTTCCAGCAACTTGTACAGATACTAAGGAGAAATCACATGCTGGGCATCTTTACCCCAGGACACAAGACAACTGCTCCTAGGACTTTGTGTTTCACAAGGACCTTTCCTAAGGCATTGTCTCCATCTATAATGTAAAGTCCAAAGCTACATAGAGAATAAAAAGCAACCATATCCCTAGTCCAGGTAAAATAATAGCAAGACTTAATATCTTTCCATATTAAGCAGCATATGAAGGTTGAGAACAGTCCCTTTCTCTGCCAGTCTGACATAACACCCACTAAAAGGGCATCCCGGGCTTCTTCTGCCAGAATAGGCTCTCTAATCAAGCACATTTAACACTTTTGCCACTCCCAAAGACATGGTGATCTGGCCAAAGTCTGTAAGATCAGGACATGGGTAGAAAGATGGTGTTGTCTCTTCTCTTTCCTCTGCAGGATTTACTGTTCTCATACTATCCATTTCTGAAAAGAGGAGCGATAGAGGGAGGGAGGGAAGGGGAAATCAATTAGATAGAAAAGCTACTAGGCCAGAGATCAGTAAATTTTTCTGTAAAGTTCTGCAAGCTATTTTTTCTAGTGTTAGATCAGGCTTTGAACAATATGTACATTCTTTATTACTGTCTTATTACAATTAAATCTTATTAATAAAAATAGGTGACCAGACAAATTTGGCTGTATATTACTATTTCCCATTGTTGGGGTAGGCCAAGGACAGTGAATGAATTCTATCTCACAATCCAGCTTTGATTTGGGGGTAGATGGCTTCACAAAGCTTGATGGTCTGTGTTCAAGGAGACTCTAAGGTTGTCTGTAGGCACAAGAGAATTAGTGATCAATTAGTGATGTCTGCTGTGGATGTCAGAAGCATCACTGTGCTGCGTGCAACAGTTTTGCCCCCTTGGCTCAGCTTTAAATATACTAACAAGTTTCTTAAGAAAGAGTACATGAAGTGACATTTTTCAAACAGCCTGAGATCAACCAAAGCTGGGTAACAGCCAACTGACTACTCTACCCTATTCCATAGTAAACTGCTTATCTATTCTTTCCTAAGTGGGCTGCAAATCCATAACTCCTGACTTAGAAAAAGAAGAAAGTAAGTCTACAGCATATCTATAGATGCAATCTAAAAGTAAATCACACTTTGAGCAGTTGGATGAAGCAAGGTTCCCATTTTTATCTGAGTTTGTATGTCATATTACCCAGGTTTAAGGAAGCATCCTGCTTTCTGTGTAGCAGAAGCAATTGCAGTGGGTGGGATTGCTTTTCTGTTAGAAATCAACTCAACATTAATACTTCCAAAAGAGCCCTCTCTACACGCAGTGCTGTAGTCGACAAAAGAGATGGTTCAAGACATTTACTTTGATTTAATGTTAAACTTGCAAGTAAATACATAAAGCCTTGGTGTCATAAAGCTAATTTAAAAGGGACATTTCTCCTTATAGCTCCCTGGAGTATTACAGATTCTCTGGTATTCTTCTGCCATCGTGTAGGATGCATTAAAGGACTGAGACCATAATTGTGGGTATCAGAATACATGGGTCAATGGGATAAATCATCTAAATGAATTGGTTGATACAACTTCAAGTCCTTCGTAATAAGTTCTCTTAAGCCCGGGCAGGTGGGCAGAAAGCCCTAGAATAAATCCAGTTTTGAGAACAGCAGATGAGGGAATTTAAACAGATTTCCCAAACATGGCAATTTTTACACACAAGACAAATTTTCACTTTGCAAAACTATCCCTAGAGAATAGAAAAATAATAAAATATAGACAAAATGATACATGAATTGAAACATAAGTATATCAGGTCTGGTAGTTATATTTAGGAGGCCAGGGAAGAGGTATCATGAGTTCAAGGCCAGACTGAGCAATTTAGGCTCTACTTTAAAATACAGAGCAAAGTGAGGGTAAGAATGTTCAAGGTCCAAGGTTCAAATCCCAGTACCACAAAAATAAAGTAATAAATAAATAAAACTTATACTATGGACTTTTTCAAAATTCTGTAATAATGTGTATTGTTTATGGTTATCAATAATTTCTCATTACAGCAACAATAAAAAAATTAAGTCTACCTGGAAAATATGTACCAGTTTGATGGCAGCCAACATAGGCCAAGATTTTAAGGTGATCAAGTTTTTATGATTGCCTCTCTATAAAATAGAAAATAAAAAAAGACAAAATAACAGAGAAAGTCTAGTGAAGGTTATACAAGATAATACTATCTTATTAATCTACAGAGATTTTTGGACAACAAGAATTTAAGATAATACAGCTTTTACACTGAGCTCAGTTCCAACTATACTGACAATTTTGGGTAAGCAAAATTCGTGCAGAGTACACTGGCTATATATATATATATATATATATATATATATATATATATATATATCTGTCTGATTCAGATTTCTGTGCATTACTGCTCATAAAATATGTATGATTTTATCACTTCCTAAGAACAAGAGGTTGCTTCCCTTTAGAGTAGGAAAGGCAGGGGAAAGCTATAGCATCAATAACACTCTTCACTAAATGCTGGGGGAGCTTAATGAGCGGACTGGATTTCAATGTTTCCATCTCTCTTAGTTGTCTCTTAGTTGTCAATTTCCATGATTAAAATTCCAAATGGTAGATAGTGACTAACATCAGAAATGACATCATCAGCATCACACTCAACCCACATGTATGTATTTACTTATTACAGTAAAGGCTGCTATGGTAGCAAGGAACCCTAGAGATCCTTCCACCTATGGTTTTTTTTTGGGGGGGGCTATTTACCCACAACAAAGTCAACAGCATTTTCAGTCCTTCTACAAAGGACATATCCATAAGACCACCCAGGCTGTTTCCCAGTTATCTGTCTAAGCTTGTATCCCCTGACCGCTGCTATTCAAGTTATTGCTGTATTAGATGATGTTGAACATATTTGATATGAAAGTATTGTCTGTGTGCTCCTAGTATCTAACGAGTCTCTCCCCCAGAGTTGCCAGCGAGGTGCTGATTAATTAACTGAAGTAGTGAAGCTGAATCATACAACAGCTGTTTCGAGACTTGTCATTAGCTTGGTCTCCTTTCCTGTCTATTAGCTTTCTTGCAGCTCTGCCGCTGAAATGCAAACCTGGGGAACTCACCATTAACACTCCACCTTAACACCAATGCCCTGGTGGGTGCAAAAGGGACATAAGAGTCCAGCTGAGTTTTCATTTAAGGGAAACTAGATGGAGAAGAGAAAAGCCAAGTGAAGATAGGACTCTAGAAACTCCCCAGAAGTCAGTGTATCCTGTCATTAGTCTTTGGCAGGTGACAACAAGACTGCCCTTTGCATGACACATCAGAGGGGAATTGACAGATCTCAGAAGCTGGTGGGACAGTTCCAATACTCCCTCCTGAGACCTCCTGCCAGAGGAATACACCCTTTGCCATTCTGAGATGGGGAAGAACTGCAGAGCAAAGGCAGAGGCAGATGTAGAAGCTCCTCTGGAATGGTGACAGTTGGCAGAGCATTCCAACCTGTGGCCCTGTGCTGTCCCCAAGAACAGGATGGTTATTCAGAGCGGCAGATCTATATCAAGCAGCAGATTGGAGGGAGGGCTGAGCTGATGTGACACAAGCTCACCATTACGTGTTCTATGGTAAGGAGCAGGGGACAGACCAAAGGAAAATGCAGAGAAATTTCATAAGTTCCTTCCTCTTCTCCTTCTTGATTCTTTTCTTTATTTTCTACTTCCCTTTTCCCTTTCTTTTTCCTTCTTTTTTTCCTTCCTCCTATCTTCCTATTAACCTCTTTTCTACTTCCTTCCCTTTCTATTTCTCTTTCTTGCCTCTGCCATTCTTGCCTTCCTTCTCCCTTTCATCTTCCCTACTTCTTTTCCTTTCTCCATCCATCTGTCCTTCCATTTCTTCCTTCTTTTTCCCCCTCTTTTCTTTGCTCCCCATCCCTCCCTTTGTCCTTTTCTTTTCCTTAGTTTTTTTCTCTCTTTCCCTTAAATAGATTCCTATATCTACCTACAGATACCATGAAAAGCAATGTTTGCTGCCACATGGCAGTTACCATTACCAATCTATAACAACCTATGCCCAGTTCATCCTAGGTACCAGCTGGTAACCCCACTAAGCTCTGCCTATGCCCTCTGACATGAATCACAAGGACTCAGTACAGAGAGCATGGTGTTAGCTGTCATGGCTGCCCTTTACCATTGGGTTTGCTGGGGTCTGCTTCCCGTCAGATTCACTTTATCACAAGCAACTAAACATGTCCTCGACTCTCAAAAGAATGAAAATTAAAGATGTACTTAAATAGCAACTAATCAGGTCATTAGGGCATATAATAAAGAAGCCAACTGCACCCCCCAAATGCAGCAGGTGCTTTTTGTGTTAATGAAGCAGATAAATGCAGCAATGAATGCGCTGCTACAGACAGAGCATCTGCCTCGTGATAAAATTAAGTCTTGTGACAGAAATAAATCACTGTGGGGGAGACTGTAAGCTATTATCCAATAGGAATTTTTTTTCTTATTTTCTTATGTGACAGGATGTATTGGATTCCCCCAACACAAGGCAGCTAAGTGCACCCACAATTTGATGATAAATCAGAAAGACTGCAGGACTAGAAATTTAACAGCTACTTATTTTTCTGCGATGTGGAGATAAGGGGAAATGTTTAGTGAGTATCTGTTCAATTGAGAATCACTTTTTTTTTTCTGATAGTTTGATCCTCTGATTCGGTGTCATATCATCACACAATGCCAACAACCAGCAGTGAGCAAAATAGATTTTGGACTAAGATAAATAAGGAAGCTACTTATCTCCCTCTTTTTCTTCCAATATTCAGTTTTATCTAAAGGGTACCATAGAAAGGCTACTTCTGACATAAAAATATACGGTTCTTATTATACGTCCCTTTTTATCCCCTTCAGTGGTTCTTAAAATGGCAATAACAGTGTGTTTTTCTCTTTAAAATATTTTCACAGTTGAGCAATACAAAAGGAAAAAATCCATATATCATGTTAACAACACACAGAAACTAATAGAGAGGAGGATGAGTTTACCATGTTTGATAAACGTGGCTGGTAAAAACATACCTGCACATGTCCATGATTCCCTTTGCAATACCCTACAAATGTGTGGAAGTGGAGGCAAATGATCTGTCTCCGCAGGCTGTAACTCTTTTTTGCACATTGAGTTTTTACAGTACCCTGAGTCCATGACTAACTTTCGCACCAATCACTATCATGTCGAATGAAGCCTTTGGAAGCAACAGAGAGCTAGGAGTGACTGATTCTTCTTTTTTTTTTTCCTTCCTCATTCTATTTTTTTTAAGTGAAAAATCCGTACTGTACATCTTCAAAAGGAACCCCATCCATTGTATAAAGACACAGTAATGATCTAGGGACTAACGTGATGGAGGAAACTGGGAAATAATGTGATTTTTATTTAAGTGCAGCTATACTTCCAAAGACAGACTAAACCATTTCATTGTAAATGAAATGAAGCCCATGATAAAGCTGCTGTTAGGGAGTCCCTTTCTCCCTACATTTTGTAGTATAGACGGGTGAAGGTGGAGACACATTAAACATTCATCATGGATAATTACGGATCTCCTTCAGGAACTTCAGCCTGTCTTCAGAGAGAGCTAATTCCACATAGCAACACAAGGAAAGCAGTAAAAGAACCATAAACATACAGTTGACACTACCCTTTAATTAGAGTGTGCTGCCAAAGTGGATGCTAGAGAACCAAAGAGAGATGTAATGACTCTATCAGCTCGAGAAGAAAGGGGCATGAGGAGGCAAATCACAGACTAAGCACAAGGCTTACCAAGGACCTGAGCCAGGAGAACATGCTGCCCATTGCTTGGCGTGACTGTCCCAAAGTGTCATTCACTATGGCTTATTATTCGCTTATGGTGATTCATACAAATTGGGGGATCACACTGGAAGGCAGAAGCTGAAGACAGACATTAGGTGAGGACCTGGAAACCTAGCCCACATCTCTGCTATATCACTGCATTGATCCAGAGACATCATCCCCAGAGAGAAGAAATCAGTCAGTAATCTTGAAGTTTGCTGCTGAGTTGGTTAAAGGGTGGGGAGGGTTGATAAAAATAACCAGTGTAAGATCCTGGGGTAACCCCAATATTAATTATCTTTCTAGTTTTTTTGCTACAACAACATAAGCAAAATAACTAGAGGCACAGTATTAAATTGGCTTATTCTCCACAGGAGCCACAAGACAAAGGACCAGAAAAGACATTTGGCAGCATCCTTCATCTTCTGACACTGCCCAGCGGTTTGAATGTAACTAGTCAGAAAGCCATACATGCTGCATTTGTCCCTGTGATTCATTCCTGTCACACATGCTAAACACAACTTTGTGGCAGGAGAGCAAAATATACCCATATTATATGCAACTGGCTCTGCACCGCACAGAGTCTTGATTCTTTCCCACAGCATAGAAATTTGAAGCATGCATGTTGATACTCACCTATCATCTCAGCACTCTGCAGGCAGAGTCAAAAGGATACTGAGTCCCTATGCTGGCCTGTGCCACATAGCAATGCCATGTCTCAAGGAAAATTGGAATGGAAAGCTATGCTCATTTCAGTGTTGTTAGATGTATTTAGTATAACTGTCCTCTAAACCAACACATGGAAATCCACCTTTATAATCACACCAGGTCACAATCATGTTTGAAACTTCCTGGACGCAAGTTTACAAGAAGAAGAAGAAGAAGAAGAAGAAGAAGAAGAAGAAGAAGAAGAAGAAGAAGAAGAAGAAGAAGAAGAAGAAGAAGAAGAAGAAGAAGAAGAAGAAGAAGAAGGAAGAAGAAGAAGAAGAAGAAGAAGAAGAAGAAGAAGAAGAAGAAGAAGAAGAAGAAGAAGAAGAAGAAGAAGATGGAATTTAAACCTTCCCATCTTTCCAGATGAGAAAACTATATCAAAACAAAAAAATCACCTACATGCACAAGTAGTTAGCAAGAGAGCAAGTTTGTATCACATAGCTGCTTATATGAAATTCATTATTCTCCCCTATATGCAGACAAACCTCATTGCATCCTACCTTCCAAGTGAAGAAGAAATCTGAAGGAAACAGAGATTCATTCCTTCAACTAGGAGCTCAGCTTAGTAGGTTTTAAAGTACAAGGGGGGGTGGGTATTGTGTGGATCATCCACATCATTAGGTGACCTGAGTTTCCAGTGTCAATGATCCAGCCCTGCAGATAGCTGCATAAACGGCATGATAAAGTTGGAAAATAGCAGAAACCTGGGAGCAGCTGAGATCATGAAGAAGACGAAAATGGATACCTGGAAAAGGGAGTGATGGAATAAAGAAGTTGGCAGCCATCAGCTACTGTAAGAAGCTTCAAACCACGGAAAGAAATTTGGAAATATTTTAGTGGCAACGGGAAGCAAATGGAGGGTGTTAAGCAGGGATATGATAAGATCAAATTCATATTTTTTTCCTTCCCCAAATCACTTTAGCCACAGTTTGAAGAATGGATTGAAGAACTGAGATAACACACATGAAAGTCCTTTTGAAAGAAATATGTTAAGGCAAAACCCAAGTGGAAGCAGTGGATGTCATTACATAAACAGCTATACAATCTTCAAATATCATAAAGTAGACAATTAAAAATTGTCTCAGACTTGGGGACTAGTCAAAGGCATACAGTCTGTCCACGTTCAGAAAAAAAAATGAGTTTAGGATCTTTAAAATAGGTAAAATAAAACAAGGGTCCATTCATCTGTGTTGCTACAGCACACTGGTGAAGTCTGAACTTCAACACAGGTAAGTTTTCATTGCTCAAAGCTGTGACCATTTCAGAGTTCTGTCACCTAAGCTTTGCAAACTGAATACAGAGTAAGCAATAGTTTTGTACAGCCTAAGGATACGCCAGCTTCCAGGAAAAGTCACAGGAGTGATCCAACTGAGAGAAATAAGCCCCTGGATGAAGAAGACCAACAACATTTCTAGACTTAAGGTCCGAATTCCCAATCTATTGGATAATAATATATAAACCTCACAAAAGTAGAAAGTTGCCATAATAATGTAAAGGCCTGCCTTAGAGGCAAATTAAAATCAATTCTATCACTCTCCGTTCACTAACAAGTCTATACTGTTAGCCTAGAGAGAGTCACCTTAAAGAAGGCTTGGGATGATGAATTCCCAGGGATGTTCAGATAAGACAAAACATGATAGGGACAGGTTATAAATCTCTTTAAGAAAATCACTGACTATGTTACTGGTCTTTAGTAAAGGACAAATAATTCTGCAGCTGAGTAGTAGCGCTAGTTATACATTATGAAAAACTAAATATCTTGAATTTGAATAGCCAGACTACGAGAAGCCCACCCTAGTTAGGGTTGCTATTGCTGTGATGAAACACTATGATCAAACAACTCATGATAGTGTTGATTTGACTTATGCTTCCACATCACGGTTCATTATCAAAGAAAGTAAGGAGTCCAAACAGGGCAGAGACCTGGAGGTAGGAGCTGATGCAGAGGCCATGGAAAAGGCTCCTCACTGGCTTGCTTATCAAGATTTGCTTAGCCTGCTTTATTATAGAACCTGGAACTACCAGCCCAGGGATAACACCATCTACAAGGACTAGGTCCTCCCACATGAATTACTAATTAAGAAAATATCCTATACAGCTGGATCTAATAGAAGCATTTTCTCACTTGAAGTCCCCTCCCTTCCAGATGCCTCTGGCTTGTACCAAGTTGACACAAAACTATCTGGGACAACATAAAGAACTAGATCTGAGCTTGAATCTTGGTTCCACCTTTTACCACCTGAATAACTCATGGATCTCTGCTTCTAAATTGAAAGTCGTGATGACCAGCATGGCAAATATAGAGAGGCGGCTAAAATGGGCGTGTTTGTAAGACCCATTGTAGGCACCCAAGAAAAGTATACTCTCTACCCATTTGACTCACCTTCATCTCACAAACACTTTGTTATCATCTTTACAGAGATGAAACCTTGAGACAAATGAGAATTCTTAAAACATAATCCTGAAAAATTTCCCGTGTCCACATTTTATTCCTTAGAAAGGGGATTTGAATTTAACAAACAGCCAGAGTCTTGAAAGTCAGTATCTTAGTGAAAAATATGAGTAAAAATCATATAAAACAAGGCCAGTTCTACTGTGCTACCCAAGTGAGGTACAGCCCACTGTAGCTGGTGAGGGGCTGGGACAGCTCTCCTGCTCTGGAGAACTGTGCTTGGAAAGTAGGAGAACAGGAGAGCTGGCCACACCCCTCTCCTGGGCAAGGCAGGTCCTAGTGGCTGGAGGCAGAGAAGAGCTGGTAGGATGAGCAACTCAGCTTCCACACAGGCCCAGGTGCAGGGCTCTGAGTTGGCCCAACCCAACATACACCCCATCTATGAACTGCAGAAGAGCATGAAAGGACCACTCCTGCAACTACAGAACTGCAGAACCTCCATCACACAAGGCAGCAACAGAATGTCTGAGAAGAGTTCAGGAGAGGATCCAGAATTGATAGTGTGGCAGAAGCCAGAGGCTTAGATCGATGACTCATTCCAATGAACATTCCCAAGTAAAACTGTGTGTGCCAAGGGGTGGGACACACTGTGACACACCACAGATCTGCACTATAAGATGTTTCATTCTTATTTTATTTATCTGTATTTTTGTTTTCTTTTGAAGGGGTGGTTAAAGGAGCAGAGGGCAGACATGAGGGGGTCAGGGAGATGAGTGGGATTGGGGAGCATAATGTGAAATTCACAAAGAATCAATAAAAAGTTTTATTTAAAAACATGTAAATCAATATCTATTTTAATGTAAGATTTAAAAAAGATTTTTGGCAAAAGATACGAGTTTTCAAAAATACAGACTTAAAATAAAGTAGAGGGATGGACTGTCCCAGACATTGTTAAGAAGAAATTCAGCTTCCTGAACTAGAGCCAGCTGAGGGCAGAAGCCTGGAGAGTCAAGTCCTAATGTGTCACCACCAGCTGGGTCACCTCTGTTGAAAGCCAGCTCATCTGTTCAATAAGCTAATTAGCTGAGACATCCCTGCAGAATCTGTTGGCTCTGCCACTGTGACACTTTTATGGCCCCAAGCTCACAGGGACTGAGAAGGTAGGACTGAGTGCTACAACATTCAGAGATTCTCTTACAGATACCACTAGACTCAAGAATCTGAAGTGCTCAACCTGTGACGCAGGAAGGACAGAGGGTTAGACCTATGAAACGAACACCTCCAAAAATAAGGGGAGATGTATAGAAGGCAAGAGGCAAGAGAGGATGTAGAGTAGTGTTTGGCTCAGGAGTGTTTTGACTTTTTAAAGGATAAGCAAAATCAGAAGCAGAGGAGGGACAGACTGAAGAGACAGCATGTCTTTCCAAAACCCAGAAATATTATGATCCCATTATCACACAGGTTAGGGAAGCTCTCAGATCAAGAGTAGGATATGGAAGTTTCATGGAGGTGTGCTCTTTCAGTTAAGATCGCAGGAGTGACATACAACACTAAGGACCCTTATCTAGGCAAGATTAAGGATCCCTGAATTTTGCCCAGGCAGGAGTCATTCTATTGGGAGTACTACCAGATTAGAGGGTAGAGAAATGATGGCAGCACCCATGTGTGGAGGGCGTCCTGGGGCTGTAACTACTTGGAATAGGGATGGCTGGATTCAAGGTTCATGGGTTATCCCTAGGTAACAGTTCAAGCCATTGTAAATCAATTTCTATTCCAGCAAACAGGCCGCAGAAACAACTTCAGAGCCATACATGATGATGTTATTCGTGAAGAACTGAGGGGAAGACAGGAACTGGGCAGCTCTCAGCTCTGTACTCTGCAGCTTGTGACTCTGCACTAATCCTTACTCTGTTGAAAGTCACAGTGTCGTCTTGTTTCCACATTAGCGACTGCATCCTACAGTCCCAAACACCAGAAGTGCTGGTGTTGCTTCTCAGCAGATGACGAAGCTGCTCGGGTACCACTCCATCTATCCCAGTGCATGCCATAGAATCAGTATTACAGTGATTGATTGTACCAAAGGTTCACATTTTTCAGCTTACCCTTTAGGATGCTGTCAGTTCAATTCAGTTTTCCTAGATTTGATCTAGCTTAAGAATTTTGTACATCCTTAGTCTATTTTTTGAGTGTATATGTGTGTTATATGTGTTTGCACATGTGTGCACACGTGCTATGGCATGTATGTGGAGGTCACAGGAAATCTTGTGGGATTCCGTTCTCTCCTACCACCCAGAATTAATTCAGATTACCCACTAAGTCACTAGCATTAAAGCCATTAATTAATTCTAATGCACATTATTGCAGAAAGGCATATAGTTCCATACTTTATCACCTGGAATTTTGAGGTGTAAAACAGAAAGCCATCTCACAGTCAATGTTCAGTCATAGTTTACTTGGTGGTATTATTTTTTTCTTAGTGATACAGGGTCATTTATCATACAACTGTAGGATCTTACAATCCATGAAGTACAGAATGTCAAACAAGAATGAACAGCTATACCGTCATGACATCCATAGGCCACAGGTGAGGGAACAAGTGACCCATCTGTCTATCCATCTATCTACCTATCTATAGTATTAATTATTATTATCACCACTAACACTCTCTCTATTCTTTGTTCTTTCCTTAATTTAACCAAGATTTACCAAAGACCCCTCTGTCAACAGGCAGGGTGCCAAACAGTAGAGATAACATCCTGAACTGCAACCAAAGTGACTTCTGAACTTGTGAAGCTTATTAGTAGAGGTTCTAGACTTTGATTAAGTAGGGCGAATGCCAGCTGCAGTTATAGCATAATGCTCCAATGAGCAGGAGCCTGGGAAAGTAAGAGTATAGAACATCACACTGATTCAAACCAGCTGGGACAGAGCACTTAGGGAGAGAACAATGGACAGATTGGTCTGAGTGACAAGTGACTTCCAACAGTAGAGCTATAAGAAGGCCATGTGAGAACAAGGGGGTCACAGATGTGGGGAAGATAAGCAGGAAATCAGATGGTGTCATGGCTCTGTCTTCATCCCTGGAACAAGCTAGAGGCACTGAAGAGATAAGAGCAAGTGGAAGGTGGAAAAACTAGAATGTTCAGACCACATGCAGCATGTGAGAGAGCATGCTCACTGTAGAAGGTGTGCAAGCTAAGCGGTCCTAGCTAAGCGATTACTGCAGCAGGCCAGATGGGACAGACTTGGTGTTGAGCTCTGAGCTGGCTCAGTCACTCAGCCTGTCATCTCCTCTACTCTCCACAAGCATTACAGTGACATCCTAGGGAGCAATACTCAGAGAATGGGGTCAGAATTTTCAACAAAGATTCCTGTCTCAGAGAGAAGAACACTGCGAACAAAGGCACAAGAAGTGACTTGGGAACGCAAGAGAGGCAGAAAATGCAGCCCATGTGCTCTGCCAGATCTCGCCCAGCTGAAAAGTGATATGTGGAGCCTGTCTTCTCTGAACTCTCTAGAGCCAGGTCCACCTTTTGTACCTTGAGTTTGGGCCTCATTAGATGCACTGAAGACCTCACCGTCAACTTGGGTAAGATAAAAGTTTATTTGAAGCCTGCAAAAGAGGGAGTTCTTTATTTAAAGGCAACACAAAAGATCCTTAGGAATTTTTTTTTGCCCCTCTTGTCAGATATTGACTTATAAACTGGTGCTCCTCAGCTGGTTGGAATATATCTATTTCCAGTCCTTATACATGTACCCTATGAATTGCGATTTGATAAAGCCACACAAACAACTAATAAAGTCAAAACATAAAAATGCTATATGTTCTTAGGAAGGGAAAACATAAAACATCAATCCATGGTTTATTAAAATCCCCAGGTAAGCACTGCTTACATAGATAAATGCCAATAGCTATAATTCACCCTGTGATAGCTTAACCATAGAGAACCTTCTATCTTTGATGGCATTCAAGCTTGGTTGCCCTTCAGAAGAACTGAAGCTCCAACTCCTAATGGACTTTCGTAGGAAAACACTCCTTGATTGACAAAATCTAATCATGAGAAGGGCAGCAAACAAACTCTGTGCAAGGCATTGCTTCCTGTTAAGTCTCTTTGTTTCGTTTTTTCTTCCTTGCAACATCTATAGGCATGGAGGGTCATATAGTCATGCAATTATTGGCTGAGAATGTTATTATTCTGTTACTGTCTTTAAAAAAGTAGTACTCTTTCTCAGTAAAAATAAAATGATGCGGGTTCCTTTCCCACCGTTTATATATCTTAAATCTTTGGTCATTTTTGCAGCAGCTTTCATCTTAGCATTCTGTCATTTATCTTCACATTCTCAGCAAGGGTTAGTTTACTTAACACAGGAAGACCTTCATATAACTTTCTGGCTTTAATTATCATGGTGGCACAAACTCCCATGTGAAATATTTGCTACAATGTGTCCCACAGTCTATTAATTCATATACTGTGAAAGGTGGGGAAAAAGAAAAGGCAAAACCTCCTAAAGCTAATTCCCCATTTTGTGTAATGAATTGTAAGGCATGGGAGACATCTCTGATGGAGATGTGATGCAGTCATTTATGAGAAAATGGAGATGGTTCTATTCCTTCCAGAAGCTCCACCTTGGGACTAGGGAGACTTCTTGTATGGCAAGAAGGTTGTAGAGTAGTGAGTGACTTTCAAACAAAACAAACATGTACCTCTAAAGAGCTAGCCCTTGGGGATGAGAGTGGTGGAATGAGCATTGCCTGGCTGATGATCCTACCAGCCACCTTCTTGGGCTCCTTGCTAGAATGAAACTTTCATGTTGAGAAGGGAAGTGAATGGACCAAGGCTAATCCAAGACTTTCAATGACAACTCTGGGTTCAGCAGGATGAGAGAAACTGACAGAGTATCCATCACTGCAGTCTGGGGTTTGGAGTATCTCCCTATATCCAGCAATGGGAACTTATTGTCCATCACTCCTTCTATTGAGAATACCCACAAAGGGCATTAGCTGACATTTGTCAGTTTAACTTGCTAGTGTTGACAAACCCACCTTTCCCTCAACCCCCAGCCTGCCATTCATTGCACTTAACAACCCCTCCACAAACATAGGCAAGGAATAGGATAAGCATGGACTATGTTGCCCAGTACTCAGGAGGATTCTTTACACATAGAATACCACCACACAACCGCAAGTTACTAGATTGGTTAGCTGAGGCAATAGACTTAGGAGATACACTGGGTGGGTATTTTAAGATGTGACTCTGGAAATAACCAGACCTCAAGGGAACTTTGGGGGCACTCCTCATAACAATGCTGTGTTCTAAAGCAAGCTCTTAGCCTCTCCAGACATTCTATGTCCTCTTTTAATAAGAACCTCATCTTCATATGGCCTTAAGAAGTATACATGAAGTGACTGTTCAACTAAGTATTTAGCACAGTATCTAGGACCCAACAAACCACACTGGGATGTTTGTTTCACAGTCATCATATTCAGGACAAAGCATTTAAAAGATGAGGCAATTCAGAAACACCCACAAGGCAAATTTTATCATTCTCTCCAGTGTTTGGTCACTGACCCAAGGTGATCTGCTCATTTATTTACAAATAATTATTAAATACCTGCTTATCTCCAAATAAAAACTATTTTTGCCCTTTCTTATACCAGGGGTTGGTGAGGTGAAGACTAGACAAGAAACATAAGAAATTTATAAGAAATCAGAAAGAAATTATGCATTTTAACTATTAATATAGTTAATGTATACTCGTGACATTGAATTTATTTTATTAATTTATTTATTTTTATTATGAGAGGTTAATACTGTTGAAAAATATGAACTTCTACTTTAAAAGTAACAGAGATAGATCAGAAATTAGAACCAGCAGACGGGTACCACAGTCTCTTTCAGGTATACTGTAATACTCAGGTATCCTGTAATACTGTATACAGGAATACTCTTTCAGGTATACTGTATTCCTGTAATACTTGCCGAAGAAGGCAAAGAATGCTGAAAATTATGACTACAGATAAATTCTAGGTTGGGGAAGTATCTCTAAACAACGGCACTGAGATCCTGGTCTTAGAATAACAAGCAGTGTCCCCACGAGTGTTAATTTTCACTTGGCATCATGCAGAAATCCTGAGAACAGCCCGGGACCATCTGCTCAACTCTGATAATGAGGGACAGGGGGCTTCTCTGGGGAACGTGCCAGGATATAGGAAGAACTTGTAGCAGACATGGGACCTTGGCCATTTCAAGAACCCACAGAAGTGTTTGGCCACCATCATCGGGCGCTCTCTGTAAAACCACAGGCTCTCATCCCTTTTTGTTCCCTTAACTTAAAAATAAGTCATCTGCAAAAGAATGTACTTCAGAGCCAAATCATCCATTTTAGAAATGTCAGAACTTTCTACCTATTGCTCTTGAGCTCTTGGGATAATGTGTCCAGGTAAAGAGGATACTATGAGTCAGCAGAACAGTCTCTTCCTATTATAGGTGCAGGAAGAACAAGCTCTTGATGGATGGAAATACACACACGCATGCACACATGAACATGCACGAACTCAAGCATGCATGCACCCACGCATAAACATAGTAGACTCATTTCAGTAAAGAAGGCAGTTCACGTCTAAGAGACTCACGCTCAAGTTTCTTAACTTTCTAGTTTGCAGTTTCAACTGACAGTGACCAGAGACAGTGTGAAAGCTGTTCACAGCTGTTTATATTGTCCGAGATGTTCTTTACCATCAACGTTCCTTGGTTCATAATCATTACTACTGCATGCGAAAATCCAGCCCTTTCATAGGCAAGACCTGAATTCAATCTCTCCTTCCAGGAATATGGCAAGATGAACATCAGCATCACCGTGAACCTGCAGCAGTAGCATGGTGTGAAATCTGCAGCCACCTTGTAACTTTTTCGAACAAGTATTGCCTCTTTAATGACAATTAGGTGCTGGGTGCAGTGTGTAATTTCTTCTGGCAGTTGCTGGTCTATGAAGGTATGGGAAAACCGCCAGCATATCTGAACTGCAGTTATGAGCAGTAACAAGGGTTATAATTTACATGTGAATTCTGTTCTTCAGTTAATGAGATATCTAATGTATAGCCAGGAAAGGGCCTTTTGTGAGCTCAGCCTCTTGCCACCCAAAATAGAAATCTGCTTTTTAAAAATATTATACCTTTCATATGTTCAGCTTCTCATAGAAGCACTTAGGTTATTCCCTAAAAATTAGTGATGCAGCAACTTCACCACCATGTGCCTAGTGAGACAAGAACTTTTTGTAAAGATTTTCCAGAGGAAAGGAAGCCTAAAATTACATGTATACAAAGAAGAAAGTCTTTGAAGAGAAAAATCTAGGTTGTGAGCCACCAGACCTCCTCAGACTGAGTCAGAGTTGGTGACTGTCAGGTGAGAAGGATGGTAGTGTTTGTCTTGAGGCACATCTCAGTGGTTGACCTGGACTTTCTGTGCTCTTGGTGTATTCCTTAAACCTTACATACAATTTCTGCTGTTCCCCCAGAGCCTCCCCTCCACAAGCAGCTGCTAGCTGCATATCTGTTCCTGGCATAGTCTATGCCATTGCCTGTCCATCTGTACTGGACCCTGTCTGTGCCAACCCTTTGATGACCTGCCATGTGCTGAGTTGCTCTTCTGATCTAAAGCTGGACCTGTAAGACTTTCTAGACTGAAGTCACTTGACTTCCACTCAAACCTGACTCATGCCTCAGCCCCCAAAGTGTTCAGTGTCCCTCTACCTGGTGAAATATCCAAGAGAAGTCCCTTACAAAGCCTCATGAAACCCTGACTCATTAAGAAAGTCACACAGGAAAGGACACTAATGACTAGTAAAAGGAAAACTATTTTTAATTTTAAAAAAGAAATCTTTAGTTTAAAATACAGGTTGAATCT
Source organism: Mus caroli (assembly GCF_978045245.1). NCBI lineage: Eukaryota > Metazoa > Chordata > Mammalia > Rodentia > Muridae > Mus > Mus caroli. The sequence goes on from NW_028227259.1 coordinate 54,230,692, forward strand.
ACCTGCTACCCCTGCATTGATTCGCAGGGTTACTATGGAGCTTTGCCTTAGTGAATGAGAAACAAGGCCCAATTACGCAGTCAGGACTACATAAGCTGTTTCCAGTTTATTCTTCTGCTTGTTTATGTTTGTTTGTTTGTTTGGTTGGTTAGTTGGTTGGTTGGTTGGTTGGTTGGTTATAAATAAAACCACACATTTATATAATTTATTACAAAATAAATTATAATTTATCATATTATAAAATGCTGCCAGACTGGGAGAGATGGCCAAACTGGTAAAGTGCTTGAGGACCTAAATCCTATCTCCCAACATCTTCATAAAAAGCCAGGTGTGGTGGTGTGCTTGTAATTCCAGAACTGGAGAGGTGGAGACAGGAGAATCACTAGGGCTTGCTGGCCAGCCTACCTAGATAAAGTGGTGAGATGCTGATTCGGTGAGAGATACTAACTCAGAAAATAAGGTAGAGAAAGATTGAGGAAGATGCTGGATATCCATTCTGGCCTCCTCATACATAAGCATACATACACATTTCCACTGACACACACATGTACACATACATACATACATATATACATACAAGGCCCTTGTGGCAGGTTTTTCATTGGTGAAATTCATTCCTAGATCCCCTCACTGAGCTGAGCATCCACTACAGGCCAATACCTCTAAGATTTCATAGCTCCAGGGTTGATTGAGATACAGAAGACTCCATCCTAGCAGTGCCCCCGTGTTGCAAGATTTAAAAATAGTAAAGCATTCATAGGTTTTTATTTTGTCATGCATTAGGCAATGCAAAAGTTTTCCTGAAACTCTACACAATTCGAGGTCCCAATTCAACATGTCTTGAATAACTAGTGATCTCCTCAGCATGGTGTGCTGTCCTGCATCTGCTCAGATTCCCCTTATCCTGGCCACGGCATCTGAAGCACTAGCTCTCACTTTGCCACATGCCCTCCCTGTCCTCTTCTCCCACATCTCTTTGGACTCACTACTGTACAGTCTATCTAAAGTTAATCAACAATCACTGTGGTCTGCCTGTTGTCTGTGGAGACCATCCCCTCCCTCAGGTATGAGCTCCATTTTCTGGACGGCTCCAGTTTGTGTAGGAGGGAACTTGAAACAAGTTCTCAAAGATGCCTGTGCAGTTCTCATAAGAATTCCATCCTTCCTCTCCTACACAGTCAATCACCGTTCTCATTCCCAACAGGGCAAGTTCAATAAGCGATTAAATTTTTGGCAAAACGAAATGCAATAATTGCACATGTCCCATGCCTGGACATTTAGTCAGTCAGTTCATAGTGAAGGAAGTCACAGTTGTGAAGCACTGCTACAGTGCCAAGAATTAATTACCCCCAAATAAGTTCTTGGGGAGGGACCAAGTTTCCCTCATCAAAATTCAAGTCAAATGCCACAGCACAAAGGGAAAGAGGAAGAAAAAGTCCAGCAGCCTGAACAGGAAAGGACATTAAAAAAGAGAGTTGGGACATAAAAGAAATATATTGTGACGGCCACACGCCTTGTTCCTCAAACGCTACTGTAGGATAACACTACTGCAAGTTCAATTCCATGACTGCATCCCTAGAATCAAGTATCTGATATTTCCAAAGCAAGAGCAAGCTAAGTATTATTGTCCCCAAAGAAGAACCTCTCCCTGTACTTGTAACAAAATTAAGTAAGTGCCAATAAAGCTGCTCTTGTGGATATTGAGCAAAGACACCAGCTGGGAGCCAGGGCAAGCATGAGGCTCTTGGTAGCATGGACCTTGCTTGGATCATTGCTTTGGTTTTCCTTACAGAGGTGATTGAAGGAAGATGCTAAAGTGGTAGGTTGTGGCAGACACAGATGCCATGGATCCACTGTTTGAACACACAGCTTTTTAGATGTTTATGTTTACTTTACATTGTTGAGTTACCGACCATTAAAACCTGCATGGCTTAAAGCAACACATTTATAGTATTACAGCTACTGAAGGTCAGAGGACAGGCATACCACAGCTCTACTCAGAATTGACAAGGCTTTGAATGATGGCTATGCTCTCAGAGAGGGTTTGGAGTCCTTTTCCACAGCCTGAGTTCTCAGTATTCATAGATTTAATCTTGTGGAGACTGGGACCCTCAGGTCCTAGATACTGTCAGTCCCTTTAATAACTTCTTAACTGAGGAGAGTCACTTTCTCTTAAGAAAGGACCTGATCCTACCCAGGCCTTTCATGTGGTAAGGTCAGAGTGACCAAGCCTAGAGTTTACTTGATTAAATCCTATCAACAGATTCTTCCTTCTCTCTCTCTCTCTCTCTCTCTCTCTCTCTCTCTCTCTCTCTCTCTTATTGGATATTTTCTTTATTTACATTTCAAATGTTATCCCTGTTCCAGGTCCCCCCTCTGGAAAACCCCTATCCCATCCCTTCTACCCCTGCCTCTATGAGGGTGCTCTCCCACCCACCCACCCTCCCACCCACTCCTGCCTTCCTGCCTTGGCATTCCCCTATACTGGGACATTGAATCCCCACAGGACCAAGAGCTACTCCTCCCACTGATGTCCAACAAGGCCAAATACATGGCCAGAGACATGGGTCCCTCCATGTGTACTCTTTGGTTAGTGGTCCAGTCCCAGGGAGCCCTGGGGGGGATCTGGCCAGTTGACACTGTTGCTTCCCCCATAGGGCTGCAAACCCCTTCAACTCCAATTTGATCCCATTGAAAAATCATTTCACCTTTACCATATGTCACAGTGCCTTCGCTGATGCGAAGTGTCACCATATCACAATCAGATGTCCCAAGTAAATTGCAGAGAGAAGCCTGTACATGAAGAAACCCATAGCCCAAAGCGAGGGGCTCAGGGACTGTGGTGAGATTCTTTCCAGTGCAACACGGTAATTCTCTCTTGGCACTTCAGGCCCCTTATAAATTTTCAAGCATAAAACAAAGTTGGGGGCAGGGAGGCAGGAACCCATTCTGAGTACAAAGTGCAGGGTTGAACCCTATAAAATGGCCAATAGGTCCCAGTGCTTTTTATTTTTGCCCAGTAGAAATAGACAATATATAATGGGATATATCCTATAAATATGTATGTGTATTCACATATATACATATATTCCTACCTTGTATACATATAGAATCATAGATTAGATCTAGAGCCAAATGAAATAAACATAGAAACAAATCAGAGATGCACAAATGGTCTACTTTCAAACAGCAAGATCTCTGACCTTGTCTTAGTTAGGGTTTCTATTGCTGTGATGAAACACCATGACCAAGAGAGAATTACAGTGTTGCACTGGGACCTTGGTGGTTTTGGTTTCAGTTTTGTTCTCAATAACCATAGAGTCTCAAGGAAGGTAGATCTATAGAATGAATGACTTTCTAGACCTAGCTTTCATGTCTAAGCCCAGCTAGCCTCACAGATCTTCAGCTTTTTGGACCCAGCATAGCTCTTCTTAGTTCTCTTGGGGCACAGGTGAGTAAGTGTTCTGTGCTCCCACTTACATGAAGTCAGAAAGTTCTGGTAGAAGACCACTTCAGAGCACTTGTGCTTCTTGACGGATGTGTGAAATTGTGTCTAACAAAGGAAACTTTGTCCAAAGCTAAAACACAATGCCGAATTAAACAAAGCTAATGTTCACTTCCTAAAATGTAACTACTCAGAGGATACCTCATCTATCACCTGGAAGGTAGCTTCCTTGCTTCAACTGTCAATGGTAAGTATAAGAAAGACGACTCCTCCCCTGAGACCACAAGAGCACAAAGCATGAGTTCTTTTGAGGTTGATTAGACATTCACCACTATGTTACTGCATGCTCCTTGGTTTATTACTAATAGAGCGGTACCATAGAATTCAGTATCTGCAGTAAGTGGGGAATATATAAACTCAGATTTTAGACATCCCCCCAATGATGCCAGCACTAGTGGTATACATTCTGTAAATGAGAAGCCATCATCTCATTCCAGGTCAGTTAGAAAGCAAACAACAACCAGTACCATTAATGCAGCTGTCCCACACTGGATATGCTCTAAGGAGACCCACAGTAGGGCAGGTGAGAAACAGAAGGACAACACCTCTTTGATCATGCAACCAGATACTCAAGCAGTGAGGCCAATCCTACGCTGTTTTCTCCTTGAGTCTGGGCACAACTAAAGGCAAGATATTAGTTTTTCCAATCTCTGTACTATGAAACATGTGACATGAACATGTAGAAAAATTATTAATCCATTTGACAAATATCCCGAGCCTTCCCCAAGGATGTGGTTCATTGGCAAAGCACTTGCCTAGCATGCACAAAGTCCTTGGGTTCAGTACCATCACTGTAACACAAGACACATTAACAAATACTAAGGTAAGAACAAGATCTGCACAGCCAGAAGCAACAGGAGTAAAAAAGGAAAGAGAAACACAGGTACTATCCCATGAACGGACTTTTCCAAATGCAGGTCCCTTCCATCATTCTAGATCATCAGCATGGTAAGCATGGCTGTGGCACTGCAATCTAGACAGGGGCCCATAAAAGTGTCTAAGTCTTTGCAAAGGCTCCTACTGTTCAAACTGTGACAAGATATGTCTAATCCTACTTTATGACATCCTCCAACGTTTGAAAGAATGAATAACACTCTGGAAAAGTACCAGATGATGAATTACACTGACAGATGGAACTGGCTGGTTGACTCAGGTATCATTGACCTTGAGTGATAGTATCATGTGGGTATCAGCATCCTTTGTCTCAGGTTCAGCCAGAATTCCCATGATTCTCACCATTTTAGGTGGGAGGACAAAGGTTTCTGGGAAAGAGATTGCAGGAACAGGAAGGGAAGGGAGGTAGGTCAGCACAATAAAAGGCCTACCAAGGTCAGTGCTATTGCATAGCTGAATTCAGGTCCTTAGAGGCCTGGGGCTAGAGAATACGGGTCCCTTCCACCATTCCAGATCATCATAAGAAATGTTCCAGGCATGGGTAAATGTTCTGACTTTAAAAAATACCAAAATATTCACATAAAATCGTAACACCATAGCAACTATTTGAACTAAATTACACATCACTGGACTTAAAGTAAATAGGTGTCCAGATGACCAGTTGTGACCTTGATCATAAAACATGACACATTAAAGTGTATTTATTTTCTGATACTATGCATGAAATATGAAATCAGCCTAAATTCCAGGTGAGAACTCAGTAGGCAAAGTAGACTTGCTGCCCAAGTCTAAGGAACTGAGATCAGATCCCCAGCAACCAAGCAAAATAATTACCAGTGACTCACACCTGTGATCCCAACACTGGTGAGTGGGGGACAGAGACAGGATCTCAGGGTCCTGCTTGTGAGAAAGCCTAACTGAATTGGTATGCTTTCAATGAGAAATTCAGTCTCCAAAAAATAAGGTAGAGAAAGAACAAGATACCTGATACCAACTTCTGAACTCCAAGCATGCACACTCAAGCACGTACACATGCACACACAACACAAATGTGCCCACGTGTGCACACATGTGCGCTCTCTCTCTCTCTCTCTCTCTCTCTCACACACACACACACACACACACACACACACACACACACACACACACACATATACACTCCTAAAACAGTATTTCTTAGCAGCTGAAAGGCCTATGAAGAAATTAACAATGAAGGTAAGTCTTATTGGAAAGCTGAACTCTCATCTTAGGGAAGGAAATTCTAGAAAAGGAGGTGAACTCTGCACATAGCAACAGTGAACAGCAAACAAAACAAAGGAAAGATAAAAGCAAACAAACAGAGAAATGGGGGCCTTCGTAGAGATGGGGGCATCTCTCACCAATGAGAGAGGAACTATGGCAGACATAGGCATTTCAGGGGAAATAAACACAATTCATCTACATTTGCAGTTATAAGACTTCCTCACAAAATTGTTTCTAGAAATTTTTAGTGACAGCAATAATGCTGTCATTATTTATGAATAAATAATACAAAGAGGGTTCAGCATATTTTATGATACTCAGCTTTTGGATGTAATAAAAACAAACTGGATTCTATACTAAAATGCATTGTTCCTGGAATCAAAAACACTTAACTGATACATAAGAAGTATTTGTGGACAGTTTTTTTGAGACTCAAATAGGTTTGGAACAAATGCAATTTTCCTATGCACACATGCACACTCTCTCTCTCTCTCTCTCTCTTTCTCTCTCTCTCTCTCTCTCTCCTCTCTCTCTCTCTCTCTCTCTCTCTCTCTCTCTCTCTCTCTCTCTCTCTCTCTCTCTCTCAGAGTAAAAGAAAGAAAATGTTCATAAATGTGCCTTAATCTTTTAGAGAGGAAAAGACATACCCAAAAGCATTCAAGTGTAGGTTTCCATATGCATCCAGACACAAACATTTATATTCAGCTGGAAGCTCTCAAAATCTTACAGTGCTCAGGGTCAAGTTGTAACATCATAAAAATGATAAATCCCTGTTCATGAAAATAATTTTTCATTTATGTTGAAAATTAAGGGGACTGATCCATTTCTGAAGTATGAATATAAATAGAAATTTATGGGAATCATGTGCTCTCTCTAAACATTAGTTCATTTTTTACAAAATGCACTGGGATTTAGACCCAACTACTTCAATAAGGAGTTGCTATGAAACTGTCTACAGTTCCTTTCCTCATTTCTCTCCAAACAGCTACAATATTCTTTTTCCCTTTATTATATTTCTCTCTCTTTTTTTTCCACAAGAGTCAGTAACAGTGTTTAAAATGTCACAAGTCTTTTTTTTTTTTTTTTTTTCAAATTTCCACCCAGGTAAGTCACATTTTGAAAATGACAACTATTCTTTCTACAAAGACCCATTTTAGTGAGTTTTACAGCTCATACACTTTAATTCAGAAGGTGGGTGGGTGAGGGCTTGGGTATGTGGCAATGGTGGCAGGGAGCAAATAAGGCCTTATACTACCTATAAATGCCAGTCAACCTTAAGTTTGTGACGCACGTCTCCATACTGCAAATGTCAGCAAGTCTTCTTGTAAAAAAGGTGTGGGGGTGTCAAGTAACTGTGCAGTTGTCATGCCTCTCGGTCTCGTTTCCAAACATTCCTCCATCCCCCCACCCACCCCTTACATTTTCTGATGGAGTGACTCCCCCACCAGCGTGTTCATGTCACAGCCAAAACTCTCAGACAAAAGCTCATGAACACCTCAACTTAAAACATATTATATATATGAAAATTTCTTCCCAGGGAGCCCCAGCCCCTCTAGAAGTATCTTTGTTTTCTTCCAATAAAATAAGTAAATAAATAAACAGACTTTGACCAAGGAAAGCATGTGGCCATTGTAAATAACACAAGCACTAAGGATTTTACTTCTATCACTCACCCAAGGCTAACACTCAGGTACACTTGTGAATTTGAAGAGGCGCATATGATATGCCTTTGTACTCTAACGTTTCATTTAAATTATTGTGAATACTGTTCAGCAAACAAAATGTCAATCATGTGGGTCTTAATAAACAAATTAATCATTGCTTATATATGTCATCATCAGCCCACCCAAGTTTTCTCTCTATTGTAAACAATGCCTATCACAACCTGTTTCCAGCTCTACATTTGTACCATTTCTCCAGTCATGTCTAGATTCTTAACAACAGCAGCTAACATAAATAATGCGGATCAAGGACTTACTTACCTCTTATCGAGTTCTGATACCACACTTTCCACGCCCTATCTCTCTGAATCTTTGTACCACTCCTGGCTCTACCAGTTAGAAAATGAAGAGGTGAGAAGGATAAATAACATTGTCCTGGGGAAAAGATCACCCAGATGAGACTGAATCCCAAAGACATTCTTTTAACCGCCCTATTGTACTGCACTGAAGGTAAAAATTCTACATCAAATCATATCTACATTTCAAAGTATTTTGATGAGACAGACCAAAGGACCCTGCAAGCAAGCCATTTACTCACTGTTGCTATTTATCGAGTTATGAGGTTTGTACAGCTCTCCAGAATTCTCCAGAAACATTTCCTACACTACTTAACCACCACCTTCCAGTTAAGTTTAACACCTCAGAAACGGTGCTGTAAAAATAAGCAAAAGAAGCAGAACCCAAATGGAGCATAAAAGTTGTTACAGATGTTCTTTCTTGCCAAACAGCTTCTCTGGACCACATAAGTTGTCCAAAAGCTCCTAAACCTTTGCTCTGCATCACCCACAAAGGACTCTGAAGGGAATGCACAGAGGAAACTACAGGCTAATTGAAAAATCATTCACTGGAGATGTAGGGGGGGGGATTCTGCTCCATTTCTACAGACATATATATAGATACCGGGAACATGGGGAATCTTCCCTATACTGAACGACCGGCTAATCAGCACACTCAGAGGAAAATCATCTCCTGTTTCCTCTTGTGCATGGCTGACTTTGTGATTAATAATTCATGAGACACAAGATGGGGGGAAGGACACTCCTTAGAGAAGAGAAGATCGGGCATCAGAGCTACTTCCATCCCTTCCTCTAGACGGCTCCCAGTTCAAGGAAAGATTGCAGTGTTGACAGAGGAGGCAGCTCACCCACATATGGACAGATGCTCCTGAACCTTCCTGTTCTGTTTGAAGATCATTATCAAGATTTTTCCATTAGCTGGGCCAAGTAGATGCTTTCCTAAGTGATTCTGTCATTGGGTTTTTTTGTTTTGTTTTGTTCTGTTTTTTTTAAATACTTATTTTGGGGAGAAAGGCTCAATATAGTACTGGCAAGAGCCCTACATTGACCCTCAGTTTGCAGAATTTTCCCCTTGTCTTTTTTGGAGGCACAATTAATATTGACCATGCTTCTCATTAATTTTCTACAGTCAGCAAGGGATTTTACGTTTTATAAGTATAATGTCAATACAGACTGACTTAGGAGCTCTTATTTATTTTGTGCTTAACTCCTGCATTCAATGTTCTCTGTCCCCATAAGTCAATGCTTCATGGCTTAAGCTATTAGAGAAAGTCACTTTAGGCTCGGAAAGTGGGGAGGTCCTGGGCTCCCCAGAAGGCAAGCATGTGTTAAAACACCATGATGTCACTGTCTTGGGAGTAAGTGTTAAGGGTGGAGATGGAAAAGGAAGCAGAGAGCAGAGCTGCATCATCCCTTTCATCATCTTCCTCTTCATATCCTTTGCCCTCTGTAACCTGAGGAGAACACACGGGCAGCTCAGCATAGGCTTTCTTTCTCACAGACGTCCTGTGTATTTCTATTCTATAAAGCACCTCTCTTAGTTATGCTGAATTCTCCAGGATACTATGAAAGACGTGGTGTTGAAATGACCCCCCTCTAGCTTTGCCACAGCCAGCATGGCCTTCCACAGTTTACTTAACAATGTTTCTGAGACAATGCTAATTTGTGTGGTCCTCCGAGTATAAAGGTCACTTAGAAGCTTGAATTATCTGAAGGTTTGGCCTGCAGGTAGGGCTCCTGGTCCCTAGAGAGACTAATAAGTCTCTTCTTCCCCTTTCAGACATGTGAGAAACTGCAGAGATTCCCCTAGCCAGAGGTACGAGCCATCCATTGCCAGATACATGTCCCCTCCAGAGCAGCCCTCCTACTGCACTCTGTCTCATACCAAAAAGTGGTCACTAAGGCTTTTCAGAGCTGCACTAAGAAATGAACACATCTCTTGCTAGCTTTTCACTTTACAGCATCCCAATGGTGGCACTTTCTTTCCTCAGTGATTTAGCAGGAGCTGACTCCCTGCCAGGTGCTAAGCTATGCATCAAAGTTGTTTGTCCAGTCCCCAAATAGCTCACAGGATGTGGTATCTGGGACGATGGGCAGGGAGGATGGGACCAAAGGGAAGACATGGAAATATCGCAAAAATTGTGATAAATTTAGTATAGGAATGGGTACAACCTGTCCATATTTGTTTCCATTAGAAAAGTAGGTTCTCTAGTACTTTATAAGCTAGAGTATATCTTAAGCAAATTCCTAAAACTCTTTGCCACAGCACCATGGCCACTCAAATACAGATGTCAGCAGCACTGAGTGTTAAGTGTCATCAGGAGGAGGAAGCCAGTTAAGACCTGAGAAGCACTCAGCCAGGTGCATAGCATGAGTGAGCTGTCACTGGCTTTGACATCCTGCCTCAGGTCTCTCAGCATTCATGTAAAGGTGTAATTTGGAGTCACAGAAGCCATTGAAGTGTAGATGGCATGAGAGCTTGACCAGGAAGGGCCATTCCATATGGTATGGCTAGGCCAGAAGGTAACAGAAAGAATAGACTGCAGGAATAGGACACCCAAGAGCTAAACACAGATGTTACCCTGAGATATTTGGTGATGGCCAGACAAGGAAGGAAAAAGAAAAATGGCTGGCTCTTACTCTATTACTCTTGCCTCTTGCTCCCTGGCTCCCCCTCTCTCCTCATTCCCTTTCCCCTTCTCTCTATGTGCTCATGGCTGGCCTCTACTGCTCTTCTCTTTTTTCTCTTTTCTCTTTTCACTTTTCACTTTTCACTTTTCTCTTTTCTCTTTTCTCTTTTCTCTTTTCTCTTTTCTCTTTTCTCTTTTCTCTTTTCTCTTTTCTCTCTTCTCTTCTCCTCTCCTCTCCTCTCCTCTCCTCTCCTCTCCTCTCCTCTCCTCTCCTCTCCTCTCCTCTCCTCTCCTCTCCTCTCCTCTCCTCTCCTCTCCTCTTCTCTTCCTCCCCTCCTCTCCCCTCCCCTCCCCTCCCCTCCCCTCCCCTCTCCTCCCCTACTCCCCTCCCCTCCCTTCCCCTCCCCTCCCCCCTCTCTCTCTGCCTTTCTCTGCCTCTACTGCCCTCTTAACTCCCCTCCCCATGCCCTAAATAAACTCTGTTCTATACAGAAAGAGAGAGAGAGAGAGAGAGAGAGAGAGAGAGAGAGAGAGAGAAAGCAAGCAAGCAAGCAAGCAAGCAAGAAAGAAAGAAAGAAAGAAAGAAAGAAAGAAAGAAAGAAAGAAAGAAAGAAAGAAAGAAAGATGGTTGACTCTGGGAGGACTAGTTAGGTATGGCAGGGCTGTGAGAAGAATCCAGGGTAGAGAGCAGGCTGTGAGCAACAGGGGCAGTGGCAGAGGTAGAGCATAGAGAATAGTTGCTCATTTACATGGCTTCTATTCTGCCTGGTTATCTATGTGTCTCACTCTTTCTGCCCATCTCCTGTGTCTCACTCTTTCTGCCCATCTTCACACTGTCACTTGAGTTCCTATCCCACCCCTCACCTGTGTGTGTGTGTGTGTGTGTGTGTGTGTGCGCGGGCGCGCACTCAGGGGTAATACTGGGTATCTTTTTCAATCACTGTCAAACATTTTGAAGCAGGGACTCAGTTGACCCTGGAGCTCCCTAATTTGAGTAGACTGGCTGTTCCACAAACCCAAATGATTTGTCTATGTCTGCCTCCTTACCATTAGGATTATAAACACTTTCTGCCCCAGCTTTTCTCTAAGGAAGCTAAAGATCAAATTCAGGTCTTCATGCTTGTAGGGCATTTTATCAACAGAACATCTCCCAATTTGAGTTCCCTCCTACTCTCTTTTACTTCTGTTTCTGATTGTCCTATGCTAGCCCAAGGCATAGAACTCTATGCTCTCTACTTCATGTCTAGCTGTCTCTCCCTTCCTAGACATCGCTCTATCACCCTCTTGCTCTAGAATATTCCCTGCCTCGCACATGTAGATCACTCTCCCTTTGCCTATCTCTTCTTTTACTCAACTTTTCATTTGTCTATTTGGGTGCAGGCACCTTTGGCAGAGATTTACTGCATGTCTGCTCACTGGCTTATTCCTGACAAGGAGAAGCACACCTGTCCCATGATAAATACCCACCAAAGACTCTAGCCCCTGTACAATGATGGTGAAGGTGAGTGGAAAGGGTTAAAGATAACAGGAGCACATGGTGCCTCCTTGAGGAGAATTCTGAACACCTAATAAAGCTGGTATCAAATTGGAGAACACCCAGCCCCTTGGGGAACTGTGGGCTAAGGGGGAGTCAAAGCTCATTTGACCCCTCAGTTCTACAGTAATTCTTCTGAATGTCACTTTCAACCATACATGGAAACAAACCCTAGACAAGACAAAGGCCCTTGCCTTTTTAAGGTTTAAGGGTGTTTGTTACTGAAGCTGAACTAATGCTTACATATAATGTTGAAAATAGCTCAGCAACTGAAATAGACATTGAAATGAATGAATATCCATCATTTTAGGAAAAAAGAGAAAGGAAATTTAGAAGGCATGATTTAATATATTCATTAAAATATTTTACAATTTACTCTTGATTTCAAAATCTCTGATATAACTATTGTAGTTAATACTAGTTTGTGACATTCAGAAATATATGTCCATGATTTTTACACAGTCATTATACAGTATATACATTAAGGAATTTTCTCTTATTTGAGAATGCTTGTTATGAGTTTATATTAGCGGTCACTTAAAAAATCAATGTGTGATGTCAAATTAATATTTACTCTTTTTGTTCCCATAGGCAGAAAATTGTAGACAAAACCCAAATCAAACTGGCTTGCATCACAGGAAAGTTTAATATTTTGCATACAGAAATGAAGGCCTATGTCAACTGATAAGAGGAAGATCTATTGATTGCAAAGATGTGCAATGGATCTAGCAATGGACAGAAGTGGATCACTTGATGGTCTCTCGGTGAAGAGGGCAATAGGAAGAGGAGACAACTTGGGTCTTTCTTCTACTATGACCAAAGGTATGACAACTTCAGGATTTTCTAACCATTTTCTTCAGTATTCAAAAGTTGAAATCATATATATATACTCATAGCTCAAAAGACTTAAATTTTAATTCCTTTATATTCTAAGGGATATAGCATTATTAGAGAAACTATGACAAGTCAAAAAAATCATCCCCGTACTTTGACTAAAACTATTTATTCATTCAACAAATACTAGCTGATCTCCAAGTATAACTAAGAATTGTACTTGATTAGCAGTTTTCAATCTGTGGATGCTAACCACAGGGGTCGAATGGCTCTTTCACAGGAGTTGTATATCAGCTATCCTGCATATCAGATGTTTATACTGTGATTCATAATAATAGAAAACTTACACTCATGAAGTAGCAGTGAAAATTATTTATTTGGAGGGTTGGGGTCACCATAACATGAGGAACTGTATTATAGGAAAGCTGAGAACCACTGTACCAGATGGTCTGGCTTCATCAAAGCTGGACCTCACAGTCATATGGTCCAGAGGAGATTGCAAAACTTCAAATACATGGCTGAAATACCTGGTGGCATAAGAGGGGCCAAAGGGAAGCAGGTGGCACCCCTTACAGTGGACAGCAGAAATGGCCTTGTTCTAAACCTTCAAAGCAGGTGAAATGTAAGCTTCTCTCAGCAGAGCATTCCAAACTGTGGCTAACTTCAGAGGCAGTTTATAGTTAAGCTACCATCCCATGATATCAATGTTGCGTTCAGCTCATGATCCACTGTGTCTGCTTTCCCTCTGGTGTGATCAATAGCTGGGACCCCGGGAAAGCAATACCAACCAGGCCAACAAGAATAAGTGATAGCCAGCGGCCACGCTGTGTCCAGAGAAGTATTTAGACATAACTCACCAGTGGATACCTTGTTAAAAGCAGGGTCAGGCAACTGATGTTGTCAGGACCAGCATGCACAGCAACAGGCTTCTTGGCCAGCTCTGACCCAGATATCCTGCATGACTTACAACCCTCCACACATGGCCACTTTACAAGCAAGGGCACTGAAGCCAGGAGTCAAATCAGACGAGGAATGATGCTTAGTTCACAGGAAGATGCCTCTGCCTATACTCTCACTGTCTACCTGCATCCTTCTAGTCAGCTTAAGTTCTGGCTTCAACTTTGCTCAACAGCCTCATCATATTATATACACCCAGAATAGTGTGACAGACCCTATATTCCATCAGATCTACTTCATACTGTCCAAGTCTTTGGCAGGGGCAACCTCAAAGATTATCTGACATAGTAAATAGGTATAAATTTCCTGTTATGTCAGTTTCCATATATTTAAGCTATTATACCTAGACTATCCTGGAGTCGGATCCCATACAGCATGCCAGCTCTCCCACCCTCTCAGTTTATTAAGCCACCACCATCTATGTGAGTACTAGGGCATGCCAGAGTTCAATGTTGGGGATGGGGTCTTTTCGGATAGCTTCTGTGATCCATGGACCTGTATCAGTTATCCAATAGCTAATTTAATATTGAGTGACAGCCGAAACAGACTACTTTCACCTCATCTTTGCGTGCTGTATGCAAAACAGCTCTGCCCCTGGCTTGATTCCTTAAAGTGTGTACGATTTAATTATCTCACGCTGCTCTCAAAGTAATGACATTTTACTTAGTACTTTTAATGCAGGTAAACAAAGTCCTTCTGACAGGGAAGCTGAAAACGCCAATCTCAGGAAGTTGTAATATAAAATGTCCCTCCCCTAAAGAAACTTGGCGTTTCCTTACCTAAAGTTGAAAATGAACCCTGGTCTTGAGGTTGATGGCTCTCAAGGTTCAAAACTAATGCACTTAGAACGCTGTGTTCTGTGATGACTTTTCCCAAGAGAGAGAATCTCCAGCTCTAAATAAGACGAGGAACAAAGACTGCAAGATGAGCAGAGATACTGAGGGTGGCAGTTATGTGTTTTACTAACACCAAACTTCAGAAAAAAAAAAAAACATCTGTGGGAGTCTCCACACACTTGAATGAACACCATCATCTTTCTGTCACAGGGAGGGCCCTGGATTTGAAGAGCCCAGCAGAGATTTATCTGCAGTGCTGGACTCCAGTGTCTCTCAATTCACATTCATTTCTACCAACTCTCTTAAGTAGAGAATCTTCTCTTCCCTCCCCAGGAATCACAGATCAGTTCCCACCGCCTGGCCCACCCCCCTGCTCATCTCTCTTGTTTAACAGGATTTCTCCTGTTTACAAGACTCATTGAGAGTTGCCTGTCCCTTATGACCTAGGCTTTGCTATCTCACACTGTCATCAGGAAAACTGGTGTGGACAAGAAAGCAGGGGACATAGAAGCCAGCAAGGCTTCCAGTGTACAAGATGAAGGGACACAGAAAGAGACACAGGCATAAATAGAGTGCATAGCTGAGGTGGAGTGGTTGCCCACTGTTCCCTGTGCAATACTGAGATCAGGTGGATGTTTTTTTTTAACCTATCCCCAATGCAAAACGTTAAAGGTGGGCAACAGTTAGGGTCTGGAGCTGTAATTGACCCTTCCCTGAGTTGGGATCTCCCTGTGTTTTCTGGATCAAGATTCCTTTGTGGAATCTCCTGCTAGTGATCTTTGCTCTTTACAGTCATGTATGGTCCGTGATGTCTCCTCAATTGAGACATGTGATGGCTGGCTCACTGCCATGCCTGCAAGATTGTTGTATGGAATTGAACCAATACTTATAATCTAAATGTTCTAGATGGAATCCGAAAGGTTTGCTAGATTTTAAGTCCAAAAGCATGGCAGTCCCGTGTAGATACTACCTTCCAGAAGCCACAGGCTGATTCTGCAAAGCAACTTCTCCTCAGAATGGAACCTGTGGCCTCCAGCTCACTACATTGCCATTCATTACCATGACCTGTGAAACCATGAGTTTCTGGCCCTTCCCAGACTCCCTCCCTCTCTCTCTCTCTCTCTCTCTCTCTCTCTCTCTCTCTCTCTCTCTCTCTCTCTCTCAGGAGAACTGTGTACTCAAAACGAGAATAAAGGCACAGTGTTTTGTAGAACTGTTGGTATACATTATCCATTACTGATTCTTGAGCTTGGCCACATCCCCTGTCTGACCTTCAGCTTCCTTGACAGGACAATAAAGCATATACAAGAGCATCTCTCAGACCCCCTTTGGCTATGTGTAACTGCGAACACAAAGGCTGTTTTTAAATGGATCCTCAAGATATGAGTGGAAAGCTCTAAGCTTCGAGATATTTTTTTTCCCTTAATTCTGCAAACCCACAAGTGAGCCACTACCAGAATCACAGTCGCTCAAAGACTCCACAGGGGAAAATTGTCAGGTCTTTAGACACACACTTCCACTAAATAATTGTCCATCCACTGCTCCGAACCATGGAGTGGCCACTTTGCACAACAGGCGATCATGTGCAGTTTATCTAAAAGGCTGAGCGCACGGGAAAGCTGTGGATAGACACAGCTGTCTAAGCTGCCCAGCCACAGGGTAATTGTATGTGTTTAGGATGAGAGCCAGCACCCAAAATCAAAGCCCAAGTGAGACGCTAGTAATGAGTCTTAAACGACACTGTTGGGCCCCCTACCCTGTCTTCTCTACCCAGAATTGCATAAATAGGGTCTAGGTAGAAATGAAGCCATTTACATAATGGTGACTACCTGATGTGTCAATAATGTTGTGGAGACAGAGGGAAACCTGCTTTCAATTCATGTTTCTGAGGTTTTCAGTGGTAGAAAGGACTTTCAAGTGGCATCAACATCCCCATCAGTTACAGAGAGGGACATGAAAAGCCATGTAGGGGAAATACTAGACCCAAGAAAGAGGATAATGTCCATTTATCCTCAGACTGAGGCATGTGTGATATGTGTGTATCTGTATATGGACATGTGTGTATGCATATATGTGTATATGTGTGTGCAGGCACCCATGTACAGCATCCTACCTTCCATTACAGCTCAATACAAACTATAGAAGTAGAATGCTTGCTGACATCCATTCTCAGTACCCAAGTTTACATCTGTTTCCCTTGACTCTGGTTTTCCACCTATAAATATGGTGATCTTTGTAATACTTATCTCACATCATTGAGTCAGGGTGGGATAAGGCAACTCATGTAAAATATTTGGAACAGAAGTCTGGTGTATAGGTGGAATGGTTTAAATACCAACTCTTTATTGATAAGCATTGTTTTCTAATTAGAAACTCTGGAATGAGTTTCCAATGAGTGTGTACTATAGCCAAGTTTCTCCTGACTACATCCTGAAGGACCTCTGTGCATTTATTATGGGTCACTAAACAGTGACTTCACCAACCTACAACTTAATTATGAGCCAGAAAATTGCTAAGAAGATGCAAGGATAAAACATCAGGAAATAACCCACAGCTTATGCAACATGTAATTGTTAATAAGAAAAGTAATTTTAATAATCAACTATTAAGATTCTCCTTCTTTTCCGAAAGTTGCTTTTGATTAACGGCTATGGGTCTCTTCATATAGTGAACATGTCATGTCTTGGAATCCAAACCCTTTCCACATCTTTCAGTACATTATTCAGCACCAACAATTAGAACTAATCTTTACAAAGTACTTATCAGCTTGTTAGACACTGTACTAGGTGTACTGCATAAATCCACCACACTCTGAAACAGGTCACATTATTAGCAACCCCATTTCATAGATAAGCAAACTGAGTTGTGGAAAATATAAGCCAAAGGTACTCTTCTATATAATTATAACAATAAAATGTATCAGCAGAGACCTTGGACCTCACGACTCTCCAAAGAACCAATATATGTGGTTTTACTGGATCACTAGAAAAACAAAATCTATTCTCATAATATGGGCTCTAGCTAGTCATTTCTGTTAGAGAGTTCAGAAATAAATGTGTAGATATTTTAAATGACAAAATAAAACTTAATTTCTCCCATAGCATAAGAAACTGACAAACTATTGGACAACTGAGACACATGGCATGTGGAATGGTAAATGCGTCAAATCAGGCAATCCCAGATAAACCCTTAATCATTATCAGCAAGCCCTGTGGAATTGTGCCCTTGTCAAAATGAATGGCTTCTATTTATTGAGCCATCAATATGTCACTTCATGCAAATGTCATACATGACCTAATTGACCAAGTTAGAACTCATTGAGCTTCCATCCCACCCTTAGTTTAAGATCTATCTTGTGAGTCATAACAAGATTCAGAGAAATAGACAAGGAAGATTCTGGAACTTGCCTTCTAGTGTTAGTTCTTGGTCTCATTAGCTATAATACTATGGAAAATCACTTTCAGTACTGTCTTATTTCTGTAACATGGGATAAATAAGTCCCCCATGAGTAAATGACTGAATGGCAGTTGTTCATAAACAGGCTACTTCTATGGAGCCATGAGCCATGAAAGCCTGCATCGTCAGCCAAGTACTGACATGTGAGAGAGTACCTCATATTCACCAGCTGTGTTTATAATAAAAAAAGGGGGGGGGGCTTGTGATTTTTATGAAATTGAAACTTTCATTTTTCCATCCATTCAGTCATATTTCAATAGGGCACTACTCAATGATATATTAAAATTTTTGTATTCAATGCTTATCTGCCATGCAGACTACTCCCAATAAATGTCAATTGCTGATATATTTGCTCCACTGTTCCTCTACTTCCTGAAAAAGAGGCAACATGATGATGAACTTGGGAATACAGGATATTGACAGGACTTTGTCTGCGCCAAGGCTCTGGCTCAGTACTGACAGGGAGAAATCACGAGTCCCTTTTGAAGATTCTTCTGGTGCAGACCAGTGTGTTTCCATGGAGTCCACCAGTACACAGAGTGAAAAAGAATTCAATTCCTCCAATTTCCACTCTACTCCACATCAAAGATGCCCCCTCCTATTTTCTCAGCAATAAATCTTTTCTTTGGTCTTGACTTAACCTTACCCCTGGCCCTTCCTTCTCCTTCTGTAGCTATTTGATGAGATTTATTAGGTTCAGGCAATGACACTTGGATTGGGAGTCTTGTTCACCACTGGACTCGCCAAATGATTTTGAATGTGTAACCAATCATCATTGGGCCTTGATTTCCCCTTCTAGATAGTTGAGTGAAAATGTTCCTAGAGGAAGCATAAGACAGCATGGCACACAAATAACTCCCAGAAGCCTCTTTCTCCCTCTTCTTTTCTGTTCTCTGCACAGCAGGTAACCTGAGAAAGCATTCACTAATGAAGATGAAAAGAGAGTAATGACAAATATAAGGACAGGGTCTTTTTATTGTTATTATTAACTTAATTATGAGATCCCAGAATATCTGGAAGGAAACTGCTATGGAAGGCAGGGGGTTTCACTTATGGCCAACCTAAAGAAAAAGAAAAAGAAAAAGAAAAAGAAAAAGAAAAAGAAAAAGAAAAAGAAAAAGAAAAAGAAAAAGAAAAAGAAAAAGAAAATGAAAAAGAAAAAGAAAAAGAAAAAGAAAAAGGAGGGAGGGAGGGAGGGAGGGAGGGAGGGAGGGAGGGAGGGAGGGAGGGAGGGAGGGAAGAAGAAAAAGAAAAATGTCCTTGGTGAAGCCATGTTACCTAAGCCCTGAGAGAAAAGGCCTTCGTGAAGAGATGGCTGGGACTTATGTGTCATAAAGGCCTCCCTCTGCACAAGGAGGTGGGTGAGCCTGTTCCAGGGTTTATAGGATGGAGCCAAGATCAGGAGAGGCTCCCATTCAGAACTCCATTATAAATTAACACTGATCACCTATTGACAAGCACAAGAGACCATTGACCAACCTGAGCGATTCTGAGATAAGTGAATTAAATGTTCCACAATGGTCTGTAACAAACAAACCCTGTGTGATTAGTTGTAAATGGGCCCCAAATGACTCAGAACTTTTGGTTTCAATGGGGGTTACTGGAGACAGATGATGCATCTCTAAAGAATATTTAAAGCATCCAACAATCCCCTCCCCAACCTCATGCCTCAAGGCAAATATACAATCCTACCAGAAAACACTCTCCTCTCTGGGAAGATCATTTGTAATGGTGGATGCTACCAGTCTCAGAAGGGTTTACATTCAGTGTAAATAAGGTAGATTTGAGAAGTTAATGAGTTCCACTACCCAAGCTGCTCCTTATTAATTCACACAACTTGAAGACACCTACTAAAAATAATACCTTTTGAGCCATATACCATCTTTATGGAGACCATTAATGCTTCCCCATAATGGAGCAGTTACCAGCCCTATTACTCCCCTTGATCACTTTCGTGCTGGTGACCTGCCACACCAGATCCCCCACAATTCTCACTTGTATTAAAGAACCCTGGGATTCCATGCCTTCCCATTCTCCCAGTGACTGCCACCTCCCTCTACTCTTAGGAGGTGCCAGCCAGAAAACTACCACTTCCCTCCCTCATCTCCCTTTATAACCTGAGATACATAGAACAAGTTGAGATAAAAGCCACAAGGGAATATCTTAAAATTTGCGTGAATTTTAAGCCATGAGATTAGAAGCCATGCCTCATTCACTAACTCAAATCATGTGCTCACTCATTACTTTCGTGAATTTTGGAGTATCTGTTCAGCATCAGGGCTGAGGCGGTATGAGAGGCCTCTGTGGAGAAGTACATGGATAAGCAAAGGACTGGATAAAGATCTGAGTGAGGAGCCATCTCTATAGAGAGTCTGGAAGGATGAGTAGGGCTTGCCTGGATGGGAGCCCAGCTCTAAGAACCTCAAGTTATAGAGTCAAGCAACGCTAGCTGGACTCCAGCTTTTCTCTGTCCCCACTGAAACCCCAGAGTCTGCTCTACCATAATACAATACAGGTAATACATAATTAGTCAGTGTCCCAAAGAAGTCTCAGCAGAATCTCATATTCACTGCCTGTCAGTCACCTAGTAGTGTGGATAGAGACCCATTTCCCCTCCTATTCTGGCCATACAAGTTTAAGATGATCATGTTTTCCCTTTAAGGCATCTGATACCATGTCTTCCATCACTGATGTTCCCAGCTCCCTGTGTCAGGAGACAGCAGAAACAGGAAGCAAAGCCTTTTAAATAACTAACTTCTCTGTGGCTCCTTCCAATGGTGAAAAGACATGGTAAATTACCTAGTGGACAGAGAGTTATTACTAACTACTTTTGTTTTGAAAACATATGGCAAGCATTTGACAAGGATTGATGAGCCTGGGGGAAACTTTAGGTCTTCTTATTTTGGTAGAGGTCTGTCTTCTGTATTTTGAGGTGCTTAGAAATACCCCTGATCTCATAGACATATTGGCATCCACCCAGCTGTAGCAACCAAAGATACCCAGATATTAGTAAATGTGCATGAGTCAGGAGAAAGAAAAGATCACCCCAACTGAGAAGCACTGCATTAAGTTTAAACTGCCAGGAGATGGCAGATCCATTGGCCATTCTCCCCTATGGAGTTTCCAGTGGTTGCCATAGAATCTCAGTACTGGAGATGACCATGGGTGGACCCAGGCCAACTCAAGATTTTGCTCGTAAAAAAGGGAAACTCAGACAGAGGTGTAGCTGTCCTACAAACACGAACCAACAGTTGTAGAATAAGTGATAGACCTCTTCCCTGTCTCAGACAAAGCATTCTACCGCACCACCATTACAAAGGGTATTCTTTCAGTGGATTCTAAAGGCCAATAAAACTAACAATGTATTAGCATAAAGTTTGATTATACAAGATGCTTCCTTAAAATTGGAACAAAGATGATGCATACCAAAAATAATAAAGCCTTCCCCAAATAGCTGTGATGCACCAAGCAGTCTTTTGAGAACTCTTTGCACGCATCCTCAGGCTTTACACATCAATATCACAGAAATCTAATTAGTATTACTACTTATATTTTTTGTGCACAAGGAACAGAAGCTCACCAAGACTTAGGACCTGGTCCACAGTCCATTCCAGAGCAGGCCAGCTGTATAGACTGCTCATATGGGGTGTCAATTTAGTGTGCCCTTTCTCTTCCCTCTTTTGTGGTGTCCCTCGGAGTCCAGCTCCCCACTGACCAGTGGCCTCCAGTTCCTCCTGACTTCAGTTGACTGCAGTTCCTGCTGAGTCAGCCCTGCTCTGCCTTCTGCCTTTTCAGACCCCCTTTCCACCTGGCATTTGCATTTTGAAGCCACTCTGATGATCTGGAGCAGCTGATGATATCCATCAAATCCAGAAGGAACTCAGTGCTACTCACCTATAGAGCCAAGCCCTCTGCTTGGCACATGAAGCTAAGAGTACTTCCTTCCTCTCTCAGTATTGTCCAGATGAGACATGGTATATCTATTCTGTGCACCGTTCCAGTAGACAAGAAGCTTCAAGGAGACAATGTGCGGTGTCTGTCCTGGTCATCTTCTGGTCTCAAGTGGAGCATAGAATATTTGTTAAACAGATGCTTGTAACCAGCCTTAGACCTATCATTGGAACCTGTTCTAGATAAGGTGATCTCAACTTTCTAATATTATCTCAACTGAACTTGGTCACTTTGTATAAAGTACACCTCCGTGTCAAAATGCAATCAAGGCACTCAGTATTACACAGCTGTCATGTAGCACCGTTCCTAAAATAGTTCAGAAGGAGCTGATAAACACCCTTTCACATGTACAATATACACATGTTCATCAGGAATATTTAAAAAAAATAAGAACGAGTATGTCATTCTGAGTGAAAAATCTATTCTTTTTCATGATTCCCATACATGAATTCAAAGACACTAAGCACAGATGTATTTAGAGACACAGACTTGAGAGCTATACACATGGGCTAGGAGTGCTCAGGCATCTCTAGCCCAATACCTATCACCTCTGTGACCTAGGACCAGTAACTCGGTTCTCCCAGTTTCCTAGTCTACAGAATAATTACAGCTCCTCCCTCAAAGACTTGTTATTACCTCCGTTTCTCAAGTGAGGAAGTGCAAGCACAGAGAGGTTAACTAACTTGCGTAAAGTGGCACAACTAGTGAGTAAGAGAGAGCTCTGATTAAATATATGATCACAGAGCACTGTACACAGACCCTTCTAGAGAACAATTCATGCTTGTTTGCACTTACATTTTCATAATAAAATTGGGAAGGCAAGACTCACAGAGTTAGATACACACACGTGCACGCGTGCACAAGCACACACACACACACACACACACACACACACACACACAGAAAAAGAGAGATCAGTATGAGAGAGAATCAAGAATGGTGCAGAGTGTGACAGTAGAAAATAATCTTTCTTGCCCCACAGGAAATAACACCTTGCATTCAGGTTTTTTTTTCCCCATTCCATTTAGAGTTGAAAGAACACATCCTTGTCTCAGACATAAGCCACCCTTTTTACAAGCATTGAATTCAATTTACTTTTATATGCTGTTTAGGAAAAAAAAAAAAAAAGCACACAATTCCAAAATGCTTTCAAGTGGCTGATGGAGGGAGCAGGCACAAGTTCAGGCAAAAGCTGTTATTCCTGCCGCGTGCTGTTACCCGGTGGGAAACTGACTAGGCGGAGTTCAGCAGAAATGGCTCCAAATGTCTGGGAGAGATGGGACTGCGTGGAGGCGGGTGATGGGTGCTTAACTCCGACTCATATTCATTTACTGCTACATTTAAGCTGCTTCCAAACCCGTTTTCCTTCCAAAACACCATTCATATCCCTGTGGCCACAAGCCCTGGCTTTGAAGCCTGGGGCTCCAGAGAATCTGTTTTCACGTCCATCTTCAGATGTGCATGTGTGAACCGTGCAGTGTGGGTCAATGGTGGCAGAGCATCACTAAATAACTGACTGGATAGGTGTCTGTTGGTCATCAGCAATGTATCGCAAACAAAGATGCAGTTATCTTCCTGAAAAAGTGCTCAGAAGATAGTCGAAAAAGAAACTCCAGTATCGATTTTTATTTTATTAACCTAAATCAGAAAATGGGCACAATTGACAGTCAGTAAGTAAATTAAGTTATGTAGCTGTGAAGACATCTCAATCAGTAAAACTCTTGCCTCAAAAGCATGAAGTCCTTGAACCCATGTAAAATGACAGGTGAGGTTGTATGAGTTTAAAATGCCAGTGATGGCCAAAAGAGAAGTGCAGTCAGGGCCATGGAGCTTGTTGGTGGGCTAGCCTGGCCTAAGTTCCAGGCCCATGAGAGACTCAGCCTCAAAACAGAAGGTAGAAGGTACCTGAAGAACAACTCCCACAGTTCTCCTCTGACCTCCCTGTATGTGTATGTGTATGTGTGTGTGTGTGTGTGTGTGTGTGTGTGTGTGTGTGCGCGCGCGCGCATTGGTGTTTTTTAGATAGCATCTCATTCTATAATCCAGGCTGGTCTGGAACTCATTATATAGTCTAGGCGTGCTTCAAACTCAGGGTGATCTTCTGGCCTCAGCCTCTCAAAAAGTTAAGATTACAAACATGGCTCACCATGCATAGTTTACATTTATTCTGAACCCTTTCTAAGATAAAAGTAATCAGTACTTAAATAGCTACATACTTTTCGGAATGCTACAGCAATTTGTATCTTAGGTTATTAAATAAATACGTGTGCCATTGTTAAGATCTAGAGCAGCAAACTGTGCTAGAAGTCAATACTCACTGACTTGAAGTTTGAAGCACGTTTCTCTCTCACTAGCATCCCCACTCTGTGTCAGAATCCTTAGAAGCCAGCCTGACTATAAATCTTCCCTTTTGCATCGACTAGCTATGTAAGCCTAAAAGCAAGATTTTTTTTTTATTTGACATGTCTCTACCTCAGCTTCCTCATCTGTAAAATGAGAATAATTCTAGTTTCATGGAGTTTCTATGAAAATTAGATGTAAAGCATTTAGGTGAGAAAAACAGACAAGAGATAGCACTATATAAAGAGAATGGGTAAAACATAAAAGACTCACGGCAGCCAAGTGTGAATGCAAACAAGGGACAAAAGGAATGCTCCATGCATTTGGCTGTAAATAGATTCAATCACTGTGTAAAACTACGTGGTCATATTTATTGAAGTTAAACAAAAGCCCACTTCATGACCCTGAGATCTGACTTCTGTGTTCATAGTCAAGAAAATATATCCACTAAGTTCAAAAAAACGTCATTTAATAGACTTAACTGCATTACTGCAAAACTCAAAACAACCCAAAGTGCCCATACACTGGAGCACTAAGTGAAATGTTGTGTATTAATGAAATACAGCATCCATCACACAGCAAAAGAATAAACAGACACTGACTCATAAAAAAACATGGCGATGTCTTAAAAACAGATATAAAAGATCAATACAGCATGAGTCCACTTATATAGCACAATAACAGGCAAAAGTCACTGATAATAATAGAAATAATTTCGTATATGCTATTGACTTTAAATGGACAATGTGGAAGTTTCTAGGCTATTGGAAATAGCTCACACAGACAAAAATCTCCACTGAGCTGTAAACTTCTTTTTAATACAGTTTATACTACTTCCTGTAGCATCACATGTGTTTGAAAAGAAAGCTCATTGTAAGGCACTTTTACCAAGGTCATGTATACAGTAAGCATGGAAGCTTATTTGAGACTACTAATATTTTTTTCTTATTAGCTTATGTCCTGCACATGGCATTGCCTCCAAGAATTTCTGAAGAATCCAGGAGATACTATGTATTATGGAGATATTAATATTCCAAAAGACAGTCCTCATCCTAAAGGGTGGACAAGACACTTGGGAAGCACTAATGCATCATTGCTTAGCAGCCTGGGAATCGAAGAGTCTTACTTTGGATTCCTGGTGCCGCCATGTGCTAACCTTCATAATTAGATGTAACCTCTAGCCTTAGTTTCTTGATGCTGACTATGAAATGGTTGATGGTAGAAGCGGCCTCACACTTGAGATACTTGTTGAAAAGTTGCAACCACTGTTATTATTAGATTGCATTTATCTTTGGTCATTTTCAGGGAGTGGTGCCCAAAGTAAAAATGGAAAATGGAAGCTTCATTAATTACAATCAAGTGGACCATGTTCCACTTGGGTTATTTTTGTTTGACTGCTTTCATGTTTCAGCAGCCACAACCTAAGAGAGAGCACATGACCTCCACCTTATTTACAGCCATGTTCTTAAAAGAAACCTATCAATATGGCAGTCAATTATGACTTTATTTCTAAGTATTACTCTATTACAAGCAGAGAAGCAGGGCCTCCCTAACTGCCTAACTGAAGGCAAATGGCTTTCTCTTCATCTTTGAGCTCCTGATAGATTTTTCAAAAGATAATGTATGTGTGTGTGTGTATATATATATATATATATATATATGTGTGTGTGTGTGTGTGTGTGCATATATGTGGTGGGCTTGCCTGTGTTTGCACCTCAGTGAACTTGTCAAACCACCTATGTGCCTCTTCTTTGTATATGTGGTGTGTGTCTGTGTGTGTGTCTGTCTGTGTGTGTGTTTGTGTGTGTTTATGCATGTACACATGAGTACTTGTAATAATTCAAAGAGTACTGCACAAACAGGGAGACTGACCCAGGTGCTGTGGATATTTCCTAAACCTTCCTGAAATAGACTAAAATCAATAGTACCCAGGCTCTATAACCCACGATCCCTCTGAACCAATGAAATCTATCACACTACAGCTCCATTATCCACTTAGCCGACCGTCAACACCACTAGGTCCTAAAGAACTCAAAGAAGCAAAAGTCATGACTGGTTCACTCCAAAGCCCCCAGAGCCTTGTATGGGGCCTGATACAAAATAGACAACTCTGTGTTGACTTACATACCTAGAGCGATTCAAACTGCTGCTATCTATATGATGGCCCTTAACAAAATCAGACTGGACACCCCACCGTGGCTTTTCACAGGAGCACATGGTCTTGCAAGGTGACAATGGACTGGCTTTAGATTGCCCCACTTGCTTTGAAAATCGAGTTTCTTTGTACAGCTCACCTACACATAACTGGATGACTGAAAGTATCTTGTGACCTTGTAGGGGAGACCAACATGGACTGTCTGTGACTGCACTGTGCCTAATTCTCTCACTTAGGATTACTGCTGTCTCCTCCATAAAACTGAATCTGGATGTCTCTGTCACCTCTAGATGAGACTGCTGTAACTCAAAGGGTGCCCAAGTAACAGAGAACTGACCCAGGAGCAGTGGAGGTTGCCGAAACCTTCTTTAAATAGAAAAAAAATCAATAGCACCCATCCTCTCTAACCCAGGATCCCCCTGAGCCAATGCAATTAACTCGCTTAGGAACCAAAGTCTGTAAGTGATATTTACAGTGCAGGGGCAGGAGCTAGAGTAATTGCCTCTCCTGACTCTAACCCTCCAAGGTTATTTGGAACCAACTTGTGATTCTGATTCTCTCTTTCAACTAAATCTAGATGAACAACATCCTCCATCCAGGTCCTGACAATGTTCTCAGTACTCTGCCACAGGGTACCATTTCCACCGGGATCTCTGAAGTATATACAGTAGGAGGAATCTCTCCTTTTGCTCTCTCTGTGTATATTTCTTCTCTCTTTCTTTCAGTGCTCCCCTACCTCCTCTGGTGTTTATGAAGGCAAATGGCTTTCTCCCACAATGGACCCAGCTCTGTACTAATTCTATTAAACCTTGATAGTGCACCCCAGACACTACACTTAAACAGGCATTCAGTATTCAAATAGAGCAGCTGATGTATGGAGGAAGCCAGCCAATCCTCTCCCTTCACTCCTAAGCCTTGGTATTTCCCTCACAGAGCACTGGCAGCCTCACCTCATGTCGCCACTGAGATTTAATAGCTAAGAGCCAGTGAGGTCTTGTCTTACACAATTTAATTGCACACACAGGAAAGACAACAGTGTATGTGCTGGCCCACCATTTAAGTATGATCATAAGTAATTTAAACTCAACATCACTTGTTCAGATATATGGACAAAATTCAGTCTGCCATCCCCGCATTTTAACAACATTCCATCCATAACTGTGAATCATCACAAATCCAAGGTAATTTATTCCACACTTCAATTGGAAGTGTGTCTTAAAAGGAGAAAAGCTGAATGCACAACACGTGTGATAGTAAGCTTATCTACCTACTATCCAACATAAATTAAGGAGCCATACTTTAGTGATTCAATTACACTGCTGAGTAATTGAAAATACACAATTACAAGCACTTGAAGTTCTTATGAGAAATATAATGTCTGCATTCCAGATTCCCTGCTATTTGATTTGTAATTGGAATATTGGCATCATAGCCTGTATTTGAGAGGCATCACCCCCTACCTCCTGGGTACTTCTCAAAGCTGAATATTTAAGGGTACAGAAATCCTTAGAGTCATCTTGTTTAATCCTTTGTTTTTCAGATGAAGAAAAAGAAGCCTAAACATGAGTCAATTCTTGAAACACAAAGAGAGGTCAATCTAACCTCCTGCTCTGAGTTAGAAATTTTAGATTATGTAGACTTAGCTTCTTTGGAGTTGGACAACACTTACCCTTGGTGGTATATAAACTGCTCCCTATTTCAATCCAATTTCCCTTCCTTTGAAAGAGGGGGGAATAACAACTAGACAGAGACTAATATCAATATCTAGTCATGGAAAACGGTCTTTGTTTATTTCTTTTAAATTGGGAAGACTACACCGAAACAAGAGTAGCCTATAGCAAGTTCTCCAGTGGCTGACAGACGTTCCTTTCCCAAAGACACTCTACAAAGTGTGAGGGCCCACAGCAAGACTTCAGTAAGGAGATACCTACCATGGTCACATCTTCACCATACTCCAAGCCCCATTACTACATCATGGCCCAGTCATTCATTTCATTCCTATTGATGCTGTTAGTATCTAAGAAATAATTTGGGCATGAGATAGCATGATACATAATGGTCAGATCTTTACAAAGGATTCTAAAGAGAATTTATCTGTGGGCTACTCCTTTGACTTGAATGACTGGATTTCTGTTCATTTTTGCAAGTACAATCTAACCAACCACAAAACACTGGACATGTGACTCACTTCTCTGGCTTCTCTCTCAGTAAGTACATTTGCCTTGTGTGTGACATTTTGCATGATCATTTTTTTTTTTTTTTTTTTTTGGTTTTTCGAGACAGGGTTTCTCTGTGTAGCCCTGGCTGTCCTGGCACTCACTTTGTAGACCAGGCTGGCCTCGAACTCAGAAATCTACCTGCCTCTGCCTCCCGAGTGCTGGGATTAAAGGCGTGTGCCACCACACCCGGCTATGATTATTTTTCACCTGCAGCCCAACTGTATAGCTGAGATGCCATCCTTTGGAAAAAAAACTTACTTTTAAATTGTGCATCTTGATATGCAAACATATTTGAAATCACAAAGGATCATTCCCACCATTGACTTCACCTACATACTGCCTCGTAACAAAAGAATTCCGAGCCTTTTAAAACCCAAAATAAGCGCATGTGATCAAATGCTAATTTAGCAATAAACAGAAAATTGACTTCAAATCATCTCTCTGTCACTCTAATTGATTAACAGTCACATGAAAATTGATAACACGATTTTCAGCGAAAGAGCATGTGGCAAAGCTCTTCAGTTCTATTGGCTTTGGATATTGACTGCCTTCCAGATAAAGCCTTTTAAGAGTACATTAGTGAGTCCACTAATAAACTTAAAAAGCAGTCTAATTGCAACGATGAACTCCATACAATGAGTTAATGCAATACCAGAGTTTACAAATTCAAGCCTCTAGCTGAAATAGAGCCAGGTGCACGTTCTGTTCCACTCGGAATGCTTTGGTCCACAGGTATGAGGAAACCATTCTTTGCCTTCTTTGCATCTCCAGAATTCTGGAGCAAAAAAAAGGTCCTCGTGGCATCTAAATGCCTTAAAAATGATCCCAACATCTATAACAATTGCCTTAACATGAAATTAATTTTAAGCTGCTGACTCTTGTATATGTGTATATATATATGAATTAGGATAATCTCATAGAGCTGAAGGTTTGGAAAACTATAAAGCTACATTTGCATTACTCTGGGTTCTAACTGTTTCTAAGCTGAGCAGGTTATTATGGCAGAACTTGGCTGTAGTCCCCACTAGCAGGAGGGGAGCAGGCATTGGGTTTATACTAAAATGTGCCAGCTAATGTAACCATGTATGGCGTTCTCTATGGTTCCTCAGATCCTGGATGTACCCTCCTCTACCATCTATGCTTCCAGAACCTGGCCTTTAAGTAGTCTGAGATATAGGAAGGCACTAACAATAGAGTCGAGGCCAAGAAGACAATAAAATGGGTGCTTCTGCACCTTCCCATGCTGTCTCTGCTGAGCATTGGGAGAGATTATTTCCTCCATCGAAACCTGCATTCTTGAAATGTATCCTCTTCACTGGCACTAGCTATAGCTCAGAACCAGAACTGGACCCAGAACCAGCTTGATCCTCTGCCATCTCCAGGTCTCCTCTGTTGTGAGCCTGAGGGGAGACACCACCTGTTGATTTCCTTCATACTTCCCCATACTTTTGAAAACAGTCTCTTCATTAAACTCTAACCCCATTTGAGTGTGCCATCTGTTACCTGCCAGAATCCTGACTGATAGGGCTACCTTCCATTAACCCAGTGGTTCTCTGCCTGTGGAGGGTTACAAACCCTTTAGAGAACCTAAATGAGAAAAAAAAATTACAGAGACCTCTCTTCAGAATGGCACATGGTCTATGAACATGAACTGTGATACAGTTTCAACTAGTTGAAAGATACCTTAAAGCATGCACAAGGATGGACCTCAAAGAATAATACACAAGTGTAGCAAGGTGAATCTTTACTTTCAGATGTGGGTGGTATGGGGGATATGCTGATCTTTGAAGTGTCGGACTTTAGAGTATCTGGTTGTCAAATAAGAAGTTATAAGAAGGGGAAGGCTGGAGAAGAGACTGAGCTAAAATTAAGAGTGCGTGCTGCTTTTGCACAGGGCCAGAGTTCAGTTTGCACATCCATATCAGACAACTCACAGCCACCTATAACTACACTATCAGAGAATACTATACCCTCTTCTAGCCTCTGATATCACCTCCAACATACATGTTTACACACGCGCGTGCACGCGCACACACACATGCACACACACACACATGACACAGAGAGAGAGAGAACTCATGAGGAATCATCTCACCAAAAGCCAGACTCTCTTAACAATGTATTGGGGTGTTAAATATTACTTGATATTGCATCTTTATTAGTTTATTCTTTATCCTCTCCTCTTTAAGTCACATCATGTGAGTGTTTTTACACATTTGGATTCCTTTTCCATCAGCCATGGTTTTACTCACTTGTGAAGTTCACTATTTATCATCAGTACTTGCCATCTGGACTACAGATAAGCAAATGTCTTTTAAAATCTCTGAAAAAAAAATTCTTAAAGTTTTATCATACACTAAACCCACTCAGCATTCCAAAGCCGGATCTCCCAGGAGGCAGATATGTGTTCAGCTGCCTTTTTTATTAACACTCATGGCTTCATAATATTAAAAATGTATACACCCAGCTACCCCAATAGAAAACATGTGTATGATAGAAGGAGAAAAATCTACTCCAAGCAGTCGCCTGCCCTGCCTGCACATGCCTCCATAGTCCAGCATGAGCAGATTTATATGGGAAACAAAAAAAGGTTGAAGTCCAACACTCCAATGTGTTTCAGTCTCTTGAGGTCTCCATCAGTGGCTATTAAAATTTAAAGTACACTGGAAAACCCTCGACTCCATGAAATATGTGCTACTTATATTCCTTAAGCTCCTGTCTTCTTCCTGTGTTCAGTGTG
Organism: Mus caroli; assembly: GCF_978045245.1. NCBI lineage: Eukaryota > Metazoa > Chordata > Mammalia > Rodentia > Muridae > Mus > Mus caroli. The sequence goes on from NW_028227259.1 coordinate 54,262,002, forward strand.
GTGCAGAGGGAAACAAAAGAATCGGTGCTGTAGATGCAAGACACAGAGTGAGAGAAAACCTTGGTTCATGTCTTCTTTCTAATGTCAATGACATTAATGTTTCTAATGTTAATGACCCTGTACTCTAAAGTCATCCTTCTGGAAAAATAAATGAATTTATTTAAATAACATGACAGAGTGTAGATAAGCTCAGGTATGTCCTGTGGGAATATAAATTAGCCCCTCTATTTTTAGTTCAAACATAGATAAGGATAAAAGATGCTCCTGGGGTCATGATTCTAAAGAGCACAAACATGTAGTCCATAACACTCATGACTTGGTAGGCAGAGCTTTTCTTTGTTGTCCTGTATTGTGTCGCTTATTAGCAAAGTTCTCTTTGATTATTTTGGTGTCTTTCATTAACATTGTTCATTAGGAATAAATAACTTCCATAACATTATTCATAAGTATTAAATGACCTCCAAAGTTCTGTTCTTTGAACTCAACATGAGTCACTCATGACTTCTTAATCTCCTCTAAGTGCAGCTGAATGGGGTTAACACACAGGAACATTTGGTTCTCATCCCTCTCCCACCTTGGTCCTCTCTACTGAGCCAGCAGATGACTTTTCCCTCCATCTAGAGTATGTGCAATTCAACTCAGAAGTCCAGAGGACCAGCTCATCATGTTGTCTCTTGATCCCCTATGTACCCTGCCCCTGACTCCATCCAACACACTGCTGCCAAGTTAATCTCCCTAAAAGCACAGCCCTGATGGTCCATCATCACCTTCCAAGACTCACTTTGCTCAACCCCTTCAAGTACTCTTATGCTCAAGTGAAAAGAGAAATGATGAGAATTCTATGCACTTGCAGTCAAAGATTTTGTTACTCTGACAATGGCGCCCTTTTAGTTCCTGCTTTCCCTCTCCATTTTACTGTGGATTCCCAGTAGATTGCAACGCACTCACCAGAGGTACAAGGAATTTCATAAACCTGCCTTTGCCTAACTGTCCTCTGTCAATACAAGATGCCTTTCTCCAGACACTTCAAATATGGCCTCTCTATGACACGCGATGACGTCATTTCAATACCTTCCTACACACTGTCCCCCGACTCACCCTCAGTGATTCATCTGGTAGTAGTTTGCCAAGTTGTAAACTATGAAATTGGGTTTATCTAATCTGCAAAATGAGGCTAGTGATAAAAATGACAAGAATTAAATACGTTGAACAATTAATGCAGTTAAGATTTTTATGGTAGTGCTGGTTACGGTTGCTAATTTATCTTAAACAAGTTAATCTAGGAAGTTGAGACTTTAATAGCCTTTTGTTTACTTTTTCACCCTCTTCTGCCCCTTATGCTACTTTGGAAGAAAGAGAGAAGTTACACATGAAAGGAGCCTCACTCCTCTTCATGTTACAAAGAGCCAACATTTTTTTCTTCCATCTTTGATTCTAGGATCAGTGTGTATGGACACAGCCTTTAGCTTGACTGTGTCAAATGGATCACCACACAACCCCAACTGCATTCTAAGAGACATAAACTACCTCATTTAGTTGTAAACTACCACAAATGTTAAAGCTTTTCTGAGCAAGATGACGGTTGGATTCAATAAAAACTGCCCCCACCTTTACTGAGCCAGCACTTGCCTCCTCTGCAGATTTCTTTCATTCACACAGAAGCCAAATGAGATGCTTCTTTGTCACCTCAGTCCACCATTTCTCTAACAATGCTGTCCACTTTTAAAAGACCTTCAGGTCTAGATTCTAATCTGAGCTGTACTGTGATGAGTCTCTCAAAAGAACCACCGTGCTATGCCTGCAAGCACGGATAAAAGTGTTAGAAATAAAACATCATTAGTCAGAATCCTAGTGGCTTCCCAAAAGCCTTATGTAGGGTCAGAATGGCCATTTTGGATTGTTTTAGCAAAGAATTCACACTTCCCTTTTATCTGACAAGCCTTTTCAGGTTTCATTCATCCAGAAAAGGGCATCTTGAAGCCTGAACGTGAAACACAACATCTAACCTAAAGCACAAGCCACCACTCTGAGATATTGCAGGCATCACACATACTGAGTTCAGTTTGCGGAACCTCTGAGCCTTAAGAGCACTGGGCACATCTCAAAATGACACACAGTGACAAAGTGTTCCACAAGAGCACAAGCCACCCGGCATATTGGCAAAGCTGGTCACTGGAATGTACACTCCACTCTGCTGCAGCGGGAAGGCCACTTGTGCAACTCCCAAAGAAATCTTTTGAGTGGACAAGAGTCCTCAATCCGCTACGCAGGCAGCACATATGACAGCTAAGGACACTTCCTTATTTGCACTTGTCCTCTGCCAGTCCTGGGCAATGCTCAGACAGGGAGAAAGGGGAGACTTCTCTAAACAGACATGTAGTTTAAGCCCTACCAGACCCAGAAGTCCTCAGGAGAATGGCTCCGAGGCTGCAGGGTCACTGCTTCCTGATTTCCCTGGGTAGCATGTGGTGACTCAGCAAGAGTCTACATCCTAATTCTTGCACGGAAAGAATCACCCTAGTTCCAAGAATGTGTACTGAGCCAGAAGACCTCAGTTCTATGCATCAGCTCAGTGCACCAATAAGAGTTCCTTATCTCACTAAGCCTTCATTTCTTCTGCAGAAGAAATACTGTAATTGGAGAGTTGGAATATCTGTGATGAGACAATTGACTTTAGAAGACAAAGGTTTCAATTCATGGTGATGGTGATGTCCAATTTTATTAATTGTACAAAAAGCAGGATATAGAATTCTCACACCACAACTACTCATTTTGGAGTTGAAATGATTCTCATTCAATCAGTAGAGTATACAGCAGTTACCAAGCAAGCGAAGTGGGCCGATCCCAGGATGCCAGAAAGCTGAGACGCCACCCAAATTTCTATTTATGAAGATACACAGAGGCACACAGTTGGCCATGCTTATTGTCACCCCTAATCACACAGAACAGTGAGTTAATCTCATTCCTTAGAGGGATCACAAATGCTTCAAACGTTTTCTCCAACTCTTTAGACTTTACACTTCAGTTCCTGCATTTTCTGGTTCATCACCATTGAACTTAGCAGGTAAATGGGAAAATACAGATCTTTCAGACTATACTAAGCTTATCTTTTGACGTGCTCAAGCCTCCAGATGAATGTTATTCATGCAACAGTGTCTCAGTGTTAGCCAATTTCCCTTTCCTTTTGCTATTTTTTCCTCTGGGCTAGCTATGTGGTATTGCTTCAATCTCTCTTCCTGCAGTAAGTCATGCCCTAATCCATTCATCATTCCTGCTATGCTAATGGCTCTCTCTCTCTCTCTCTCTCTCTCTCTCTCTCTCTCTCTCTCTCTCTCTCTCTCTCTCTCTCTCTCTCTCTCGTTGAGTAGGATGGTGTTCTAACACAAATGCACAGAGACCTACTCTATGATCTCCACTCTGTTCCAAGTTCCTCTCTCAGCATGACCAGCCATTTCAAGTCTCTCTTCCTCTGCTCTATTCTGGACAATACTTTACTTTGCCTCTGTTCTCATCAACTTTCTTCAGTCATCATAGCTAGTGTGATCTGTATGGGGGCTTTCCTCCAGTCAACACAATTAGTGACTCAGTTTCTTAAAGCTGTAGAATTCTTTCTAGAGAAGGTAAGTTAAGCATGAATGGACCAATGTGGTATCCCACAGAATCGGGGCTCAGACAGGATTGCAGCAGGACTTGGCAGCATCAATGAAATGCCTCTCATCCCAAATGGTGCCTGAGAAAATAGAGCAATCTGAGCCAATGAGATTTATAAGAGAGGAATTTCAGCATTGCTATTGGTGTTTTTTATTTTTATCATTTCAGTCAGGCTATCCACAGAGCTCACATGCTTCACTGTCCAATGCTCACACTCAGTCTCACACTCACCTCTCACCCATCATCAGTCAACTCATTTGCATTCACTATTTCCTTTTTAAAATCTGTTTTGTTTTCTTTTCAACTCTCAGAACAGAACTTAGGGCCTCATAGATAGTAAGCTAATGAGCTTCACTAACTGGAACCTTAGCCCTCAGCCAAGTTATTTGATAAACTAATTTTGGCTAGAGAAACTTATGATACCTTCCTGTCTTTAGTGAGTATATGGGCATCCTCACATGTAGAGAGGAGATGACACTCTGCCCTTTGAGTGCCTTTATTAAGGGAAGTCTGAAGTATCCATATGGTTATGGTGAGAACATCACATTTATTTTCATAGCTTTTCTCTTAAATTTACATAAAATTAAAAAATTCTTGTGACATTGTCTTTTAAGCTTTAATAGATTTATTAGGATAACCAGAGAGGGGGAGAAGTTGACAAGTACCACACAGAAAAAGAAAAATCTGTTCTGAAAAAGTAAAATAAAATAAAATCAAGAACAGATTTGAAGGAAACACACCAGGTAGGCAACTGGGGTGAGTCTGGGGGAAATCCTGGTGGGAGAGTGAGTTCTGTCGGGTGTGACCACTGTCATCTGCAAACAGAAGCAGACAAGGAAGGAGATGTGGTGGCTCCCTCTGTTCTACTTTCCAACCCCAGCCAAAGTCTGAATCGTGAAAACAAATGACTGTCCATGGCTCTTTTCCTGTGAGCTTCGCCAAGTCTTCCATGAGGGATTTGAGCTTTATAAAGGTTATTTGTAGATTATTCACTTTTCCATTTTCCATGGTTATGGTTGGTTCCACCTGCCGAAACCCAGAACAGCCTACTTCGACCTCTGCATGCCCTTTTGACACATCACCTCCCACCTCCCAACACTAATCAATGGCATCTGGGGATTCCAGTGTGACATTAGCAATAACGTGAGCAGGTCTGCTGTCCTTCTGCAAAGGAGACTACCAAAAAAAAAAGGCCTTTAAAAAACAAAGCAATAACTCGGGGAGGATCCAAAACTTGATTTGTCTATATTCTTCTCCATTAGTGTGCTTAATCAAGGGTTGACTGTGTACAGAATTATTTATTTCCATGGTTTCAAATATTCACTCTATACTCCCTGAAGTTAATTTTTCATGAATGATTTCCTTTGTTCATTCTTTTAAGAAATCCTTGGAGTAAATATTATGATTTTGCTGATTTATATGATGTAGTTTAATGGCTGAGAATATTCTTTGGTTCATCTTCTTATGAGGCTTTCTTGCTCTCGTAACAAAAAGCTGCTTGCCTTTGGCTCCAGCAACCTTCTCTGTGTAATTTACTTAGGGGGAAGGCCAAAATCGCTAATTAATTCCCCTGAATCCAGAGTTCTTCAGTAGTGTGTCTACTTCACTCTTCATGTAAAGCTATGTGTCTGGCTCCTTGACACCTTCCCTTTCTAATCCCATTGCTTCAAGGAAATATTTTTGGCTCTCTTGTTCTCTGGCATTGTGGAACCCGTTTCTACAAATTGCAGTGTGATCCTTAAATGCACATTGACAACTGGCTTATCTCAAAAGCAATTCTATCAGCCTTGTGACCAAATCCAATCAGTGTATTGGAGACCTAGTCTTTGCACAGAGTTCTACCCATCCACACAAGGGCTCTACAGGATACCAGATACTATATACTTAGAACTTGGAGCCTGGTGAAAGGTACGGTTCCTGCTCTCTGAGGCGAAAGGGAGTGGGTCTCAATGGACCCATCTTTGTATTTGAGAGAAGCAGAACACTATGTAAACTAAATTCTACCATAAGTGATAAACAATAATGAGGGCTGCTTGCTGTGGAGTGCTGTGATTGTGAATTTGTGCTCTACTAAGGTTTCCTTACAACAAGTTTAGCCTCCTCTATAAAGTTCACATCAGCCCAAAGAATTAGATTCATTTTTATCACATTTCACAGATGAGAGAATGATGGGTTAAGGAAGTGAAAAGCAAAACAGTAACAATAAATTAAACAAAACAATAAATAAAAAAACAGAACAACTTTACTTCTATGTGCCATTTTAGGTTAAGGAGTCAAATAAGCATTCTGATCTATACATGTATTCCACCCCCCAAAACTCTGTATTACCATAGAAGTTCAGCAGAATTTGAGGTCTGACTTCAATCCAGTTTAAGGTTGACAAATTAATGTACCTAATATATATCAAAAGAAGATGCATAGGGACAGCCTGTTGTTTAGAGAATTATTCCCAAGTTGTAAAACAGATGTAAGCTGTAGAAAGAAAGCAAACTAGAGGGACATGGGATGATATGTATGGGTTCAAGGCCAGGTACCATCAACATTATGGGGCTTTAAGACTTACACATGACATAAAAGAAAAAAATGGAGAGCAATTAAAAAAGAAAGATAACAAGGGTTCATTCATTCTAAATAATGAAAAATGATTACTTAGATAGATTTTCTACATCTTTCCAAACACTGCATTAATAGTAAATAAGAGCAAAAGCTTTCTGTTTGACAGGGCGTTCACTAGTGTGACAACTTACCAGAAAACAACTTAAAGAGACAATAGGTTTATCTTGGCTCATGCTTCCAGAGATTGTAGTTCATGCTTGGCTGGCTGCATGGTTTCTGGGTTTCAGAGAAGCCAGAACCCTATGTTGGAAAGGTGAGGTGGAGCAGAGATCCTTAATTCATGTCTGAGTAGAAATGGTTCCACCCAGTGAGAACCCTGTAGTTAATCATCTCAAATACACCCAGGAGGGTGCTTAACGAATCGTGGGTATCTCTCAGTCCAAGCAAGTGGACTATCAAGATCAATCACCATGGGCTTCAAGGTTAGACTCGTGTCTTAATCTTACCATTCTGCCTATCACAAAGTGACATGGAACAAGATAAGAGAGCTTGGTTCCTCAGCTTGAGAGCAAAGCCTCAGGTTAGTTGCAAAGGTGAAATGAGATGATGTTTTTAAGACCCTAGTATTTGAAAAGATAGAGCACAGCAAACTGCACAATGAAATGCAGCTATTATCTACAGAATACTAGACTGTGATAGGTATTAAGTACAGAAGTTATGACGGCACTGTACTAGATGCTAAAGCCAATCAGAAATAATTCTAAAACTTGTCATTAACCTCCTCCACTGAACAAATCTCTGGACATAGAGTGCTTTAATCATCTGAGCATCATAAAAATAGGGAGGGCACAAAATTTTTGTGGAAGAAATTAGGAAAGTGCACACTCATTGCTGGTCTTAGCTTAGGACTGGGAAGATTTGAATCACCAGCTAACTGCCCAAAAGTGGTGGTGAGAGCTCTAATAGGAAAGGACTTAGAGGTCAGACCTAGCTGCTTGCACGGTACTGGAATAATAAGAACCTGCATGTGATTTTAAGGAAAGATATCCTGGGGGAGTAGGGGAGCATCTAAAACATGGATGGCATGGTTTGCGGCTGGAGAGCACAGTCTCTCTTAATATCCTTTTTCAAAAATTAAAAAAAAAACAAAAAAAAAAACTCCTGATGGGAGCCTATACATGCTTGATATGGGAAGTCCCCATCTGAGAGAACCACTTGGTAAAATCTTGCATTAAACAAAAGACAAGTATGTTGGGGACCCTGTCAGTTTTAATTCTATGCTAATGCATGCGTATTAATGGTTTGGGAATGCTACTCTCTTCCCCCTGCTGCTGATCTTATCTAAACTCTGGGATGAGTTACACTCTGGTATGGTAAGAGCTTAAAGATATTTTCAACTAGGTTAAAAAAAAATCTCACATCATTTACATTTGTACATGCATATTTAACTCTCACGGTAAAAACATAATTTTACTCAATTGGTAAATGAATTACAATCACTATACTTTATTAATTATGTAAGAAATCTTATTTAAATAAGGAAATGCAATGTGCTCCATTGCATAGCTGGGAGCCAGTACAGAACACCTAGTGATGGGTCTCTGTCTTAATTCCTTTTACTGTTCCTGTAATGAAATACCCTGAGAAGAGTAAAGCAAGGGAGGAAGGGGGTGGTTTTAGCTTGCAGTTCAAGGTTGTCATCACAGTGAGGAAATCAAGGCAGCAGGGAACTTGAAGCAGTAGATCGTATCTCATCCACAATCAGGAAACAGAGAGGAACGGATGCAGACTATTGCCGAGTTCCCTTCCTTTACTTGAATAGTCCAGAACACTAAGCAGGGAATGATACCACCCACAGTGGGCAAGCCTTCTCTGGAGATAAGTGGCCAGCCAGCCTCACTGAATGACTGGAGGCTGGGGCTCAATGACAGAACTTGTCTTAAAAAGCAAGATAGAGAGCAATAAAGCAGACATCTGAAATTGGCATCTGATCTATGAAAACTCCTACACATACATTCTCTCTCTCTCTCTCTCTCTCTCTCTCTCTCTCTCTCTCTCTCTCTCTCTCACACACACACACACACACACACACACACACACACACACACACACACACACACACACACATACACACACACCAGGAGACAACCAACTGGAGGGAGGGAGGGTAATGATACATGGCAAATGTCTTAAATATTTACAATGTATTGATCATAGCTCTGGTTCTTCATCAGTGGTCAAAGATGCTGAACTGATGTTTTGGAAGATGATGCAAGTGTGGCCTTGGAGATAGATGGTAGTGGTAATGCAGGTGGTAGAGGTCATCATGAGGTCTCAGTGTGGCCTGCCTATACCTCTCTAGGATGAGGTTGGTTTCCTGAAAGGTGCATGCTACCAGGGTCAGAAGAGAACATGCTAAGAAAGGGATTGATTTCTTGTGCCACAACGGTGCTTTCTAGGGGAGCTGAATCCAGGTAGTAGGCTGAGAAGGCTCAGCATGGCATTGGCAAGGAAAAGCATTCAGGGAATTGCTCCAGTGATTGGAAAAAAAATGTGTTTTAATTAGGCTGGTTGGCTAGTGGTTCCCAGAGCAATGGCCTTGGAGCAGAAGGTAGGGGAAAAGCATGAGCATTTGAGCAGGCACATGCATGGGAGAGGGCTTGGGAGAGAGATGGATTGGAGAGAAAAGAAGCAATCTGTTATGAATATCCTATGATACTCTAAGCATGATCCACTCAAACTAAAGGGCACAAACTTTTATTTATGTTCTAGAATCCTAAAGGTTAATTTCATCTTTGTGTGGCATCAGGTGAGAAATCTCACTCAGGAGGGGTGGCTTGGGAGTCTGGTGCCTGGACTTTCTCAGCTGCCCTCACCTGTTTTGGGAAGTCTAGAAGACAGGGGAAGTGAGTGCCTCATGGTCCAAGGCTAATAACAATCATAAACCTCCAAGAACAAAATTGACTGAAAAGAATAAAAATTTTAAAGTGAGACAGTTCTCTGTCATTTCTGTCTCGGATTATACTGGGAAGGTTGAACTCAATTTTATTGAGAAATCAATTGTAATTTGGCACTCTGCATGATCCTTGGCAGAGGACGCTGATAACAGTCTCTGCTGAAATCTGCAAGCTAATTTACCTCTGCTGCCTTCACACTCACAAACACGCCCGCCCGAGAGGCCCTCTGCCCATCACACACCCGGGCAGCATTGATCGGCAGCCCCCTCCTTGTGTTTATGAGATAAACAGTAAATCTGGAAAGGAAACAAAAGAGAGGGTTCAGGTCGACCAGGAGGAAATTCGGGCTGAGAGAGAAAGATAAAAGTAAGGTTGTTCGTATGTGCTAAGGACTAGTGACCAGGTAAAAGGGAAAGGAAGGGGGTGGACATTACATACATACATGGCATGGTGTTATTTGAGGTGTTTACCAATGAAAGCCACCATAAGCTCTCTGAAAGCTCATTTCCATGTATATTTCAATAAACCAAGGTCACTTCAACCATCAAGAACATGCCAGTGTGGTAACTATCTGGAGGGAAAAACATCTGAAAATAAAGCCAAATTGGGTTACTGGGAGCAAACCTCCCATGGAGGCTTTCTGCTGTGACAGCATCCTGGACTTGACAAGGGAACCAATTGCTGGATCACCAAACTCCTTCATCACAGGGTTTCACTCAGAACTCATCCAAGGTATTGATGCAAATCCACCCCAGGTATTGTTTATTTAGGTGGGAATTGCGAAGTTGGAAGTTGCATGGAAAAAAGGGTGTCCTGGGAATGTCCTGTCCTCACTTAGAGGCAGAGAGAGCTGTTTGCCCACAGGGCTCACTTTCCACTTAATGATTCATCTTCCTGACAAGCACTGAGCCTTTTCCGGGGAAGTCTTTGGTGTGGGAGAGAAGAAAGGATGAAGGTGACCACTGTTGGCTGCACTTCATATCCCACCCCCTCTCCTAGAGCTCCTTAAGCTCACATTCCCACACAGCTGTGGCTGCCTCACACTCTTGTCCCAAAGTCATTTCCCTGAAAGATATCACAGCTTCATCAAGACAACCCCTAAACAAGAATGGTCTATTGTAAGTTCTCCAACTTCACTCACTCACTGGACTTAAAGACAAGGGAAAATTTCCCTCTCTCTGGAGTCTCCCTCCAATTTTCTTCATCCTCTGTATGAAGATCTCTTTCCTCAAAGTAATTCCCGGGGCTATTCAAATCTAGGGCAATATAACCTAAAACTCACCATTTCTTCAAAGCCGAAACCACTCAGAGACACCCAAATCCCTATTTTCTGTGTTCCCACTCTGGAAGATAGGATGCTTAGAACTGCCTCTCCTCTGTGGGGACCAGTGTGGCACACAGTCACACCTAGGGAGTTCCATCCCCAAGAATCTCTAGTTTCCAAAAAAAAGTTATGTTTCAGGCTTACCTGCAGCCTGTGCTTCGAAACTCCGAAGATTCCAATGGGAAAGATCAATCTCTGTAGGACTCAAGGTAAACAACAACAACAACAAAGATCTAACCAGCAAACAAGGGGTTGAAAGTATCCGCTGGTTCTGAGTCCTGTCTTCTGGGCAGACCTGGAAACTGGCTTTCTTTCATGTTACAGGCAACTCACTTCAGAACAGGATTACGGAAAATATATACCCTTAAAAATATTACAAGCAGCTTACAGCAATAATACCTATAATTTTTCATTCATTTTAATATGCCTGTTTCTCACATTTAGAATTTCTAGTAACTCTACCTTATTAGGTTTTCCTGGTTGCTGTGCCTATATAATCGGATAAACATTTGTCTAATGCTGGATTGTGCTATTTTTAAGGTACTTTTGTAGAATAAAAACATCAACAAAATAATATAAAAAAAAAACTGTAGAAACAAAAGCACCTAAGCACTGCATTTTAATATCTAAGACTTTCTAAGGCTTGGTGGGTGTTATTTAAGGAAGAGAGAAAGGTATACAAGAGACACCTGTACAATCCAGGCTGTCAGGAACCATAGCGGGCAGCCTAGCTCCTTGAACTTTTCCAAATGAAATATTTCTTCTTAATAGGAGACTGAGGAATGGGGAGGGCCTACATGATGGCTTGGCAGGTAAAAGTACTTGCTACCAAACCTGAAAACCTGAGTTTAATTCTTGGGATCCATGCAGTGGAAGGAGAGATCCAACTTCAGTGGGTTGTCCTCTGACCGCTGTGCACACACACCCACACACACACACACACACACACACATACACTCACCAAGTGAAAACGAAGATCTAACAAAAACGTATAACTGGTGGAAGGGGATGGAGAATATTTCATAAGGTCTTCCTTGAAAATCCTTATAGTAATTTTAAAAAGCTATGGCAATGAGCATGTACTATCCCAAGTAACACCCGCTGAGGGTTTGTTTGCTTTGTGTCAGGTAGGGCAGGACAACATTGTACGTGAATTAACCCACTTAATCCCTTGCTGATTCTGCCTGTGAGGGCTGCAGGGCACTCATGGTGATTTGAGTGAGATGTGTCCTCTAATATTTGAATACTTGGTCCCTAATTTTTAACACTCTGTGGGGAGACTTATGAGGTCCCACGTTATGGGAGGGAGCATGTCACTGGAGATGGGCTTAGCGAGCTCATTGCCTCAACCTTCTTTCAGTTCACTCTCTCTGTTTCATATTTATCAGTGAAGATGTGAATTCTCAGTTTCCTGCTCTGACCATCATGTCTGCCTGCTGCCTTTCCTCCCTGCCTTGCTAGACACTTACCTCTCTGGAACTGTAAGCTCAAATAAACTCCTCCTTCTGTGATTTGCCTTGCCACAGCAACAGGGTCAAACAATATTCAACCCTATTTTACAGGTGTCAACACCAAAGATTACGATAAATACTGTTGTAATTATTTCTTTAATTCTTGAAGCACTTGTTATTATCCTCAGACCACAAACATCTGCTTTTTGTTCTAAAAATACAGGACACAAAAGGCTGAAGAGTTACAGGCTGTGTTAAATGTTCTCCTGAGAAAAACAACCTCAACCGCAGACTAAGGCAGTTCTGATAAACTTTCTCTGCAAACTGACCCAGTTTCCACTAGTTTTCTTTAGAGGAGTGGGCAGGGGTTGGATTCATCCACAGTAGTAAAGGACAGCCACCTTGGCTGGGAGCCAACCTTGGCCTGATGACTTGATTTAATTTGTTGGAGCAAATGGGCAGAGTCCTCAATGCTTCCACTCCAATGGGCAAGAGTGGCCAGAGGAGAAGCTGAGGGAGAGGATTAGAAATCATGAGACTGTTCTCTCTCTCTCTCTCTCTCTCTCTCTCTCTCTCTCTCTCTCTCTCTCTCTCTCTCTCTCTCTCTCTCTCTCCTTCTTTGGGTCAGTGGCAAACAGATCCTTCTCCCCCTCTAGGTACTCGGACTCAATACAGTGAACATCATATGCAGCCGCACTTCTCCTTCAAAGAGGAGTCCCAGGTGACAAGGAAGAGCATACTCTGATCCATGGTACCAGTCAGAGAGGGATGCTTTAGGCGTGAAGAAGAAAGTTATCCAAGCCCTTAGTCATCTCCCTATAGATCTGTCTGGTTCCCGGTTCTGATACATTTGTCTCGACATCCTTCCTTCTGGAACAGTTGAGTTAAACTGGCATCTACCTACTGTTGGCCTAGAGCTCAGATGGGTCCAAGAAAAAGGAAACTATTTAGTTCTACCCAGAGTGGATGAGGAAGTCTTTACTCATCCTGTTTTGGGTCAGCAATCTGACTGGAGCTTGAATTCCAGAGTTTCAGGAGAACACAGCCTCAATGGCTAATTAGTGTGGCTCCCTTCTCCTCGTTGTTAGTACTCGCTGCCTCTAGAGAATCTTTACCAGTGCTAATAGCTACAGTCTGGTCAAAAGTTTAGTAGACAGGACTCATGCCCCAAACCTACTCTTTTTATATTCCTGTTAAGATACAAAAGCTATGGAGACTCCATCCGAAGATACCACTCTATTACCAATAATCAAAAGAGCTTAATAATAATAATAAACAAGAAATTATGAAATAGTGTGAATTGGCCACTAACACAATTACTTCCCCATCTTCCCTAACAATACCCATACTGTGTGACAAATGACAAGGGCATTGTTGCAATATATACAGAATGAGATTCAAGATCCTCTGCTCCTGCTGCCTCTTATCATTTCCATAGACCATGACTGCAACTAGGTCAAGCATTTTCTGAACAGCTTTTGTTTACTCCAAAATAAGAACCAGGTGGTCAATGTCTCAAAATTCTAGGTAAAAAAAAAAAAAAAAACTAGCCTCATCACAGCTACTGTGGGAACAGAATTTCCTCAGCACAGAACACTTCCATCATAGAGTCTCCATGATACAAAGCCCCCATCTCAATGGCTCCTCCAACATCTCCATAATTTTTCCTTTCCATGCCTACCTGCCCCACTACTTCAGGGTCCATCCCAGAAGAGCAGAAGGGCTGCTCATGTGACCCCATATTCCTAGTAGTGTATAGTCTAATGCCTATGTCAGAGCTTTGTTACTGATCAAAGAAGTGGGAGTGGAGTGGAGAAACAATGGTTCTTGTCTATCTTAGGCAGAGGACTAAGTGCTTAGCACAGAACTTGCAGCATTGTCTTCCTGTTACCAAACCAAATAGATCTCTTCAAAATAAAGACCTCACCCGCAAAGACCATCAAAGCATTTTTCCAGGCACAAAAGAGCTCATATTTACACAGAGGAATGTTAAACTCCTCCAGAGAGATTTCACATGAAAGATGAAAATGTGCTCAGAGTTCTAGAAGTCTGGCCCTATCACTAATGCTTTGTCCTCCCTAAATGCCTCTCTAAGAGCCCTTTGATTTGGGGGCTGTTTACCTCTCATCTTTCTTAGTCTTCAGGTTGTCTTTCAGAGGCAGGCCCCTCTTCTTTGACCATTAGAGGTGCCATCTTCCAAGCACCCTGTTCATCCTTGCTGAAAGTTTTGTTTAAATCAAAACAAAACAAAACAAAAAACCTGACTGCTGTGTGCCAGCCACAGATCCTGGCAGATTTAATTGGCAGAGAAGTGAGAAAGGGAACAGGCCATGAGAGTCAGCTCTCTCAACTCTGAAGTCAGAAAGAGGAGATGAGACACCCGCCCTGCCTTTTTCCAGTGTGTCCTAGGTACCCTCTTCCTCCCATTAAACAAAGGGCACTCTCTCATTCTGCAAAGGCTCAGCATACTTTTCTGGGATCTGTCCCAGGGTATGGTCCCACCACTCAGTAGGTAAAGAGTGACTTCTGCCAAGTCACTTAACCGCCCAATCTCAAGTTCCTCATCTGTAAAATTGGGATAATATTTCTCACCCGACATCCCAGGTTCCTAGCGATAAATATTAATGTCCATAGAGGGCTTTGAGATCCTGGGGTGAAGGATGCAGCAGAGTGTTATTTTTATGACGTTGCAGCTTCCATAAAGCATCAAATTCAATGAGAAAGAGGAGAGAGGGGGCACTGGGCTGGAACCAAGAATAATGTGGGCAGCTGCAGCCCAAGCTTCCCCCACTGCTAACACATCACCACAGTCACAGGCAAGCCTGCCACTCTTCAGGTCCTAGGGCTCTGGTTCTCACTGGTGACCTCTCTCCTATCATACCTCGGAATCCCCATTTAGCATCATATTAATATGGATATTCATATGGCCGATGTGGACCTGTGTATTGCAAACATCAGGAAACCTTGCCTGGCAATCTGCTGGCACCAACACGCGACTCAGCAGGGGCTCTGTGTTCATGACCCAGGAGCAGACCAGCCTTCCGGAGCTGGCCACATGCCCACATCCCAACTACCCAAGTAGCTGCTTGTGGCCATCACTCTTGTTTCTCACAGAAGAGAAGGTTCGGCCCCCGAGGCAAGGAAACAAAGAGCAGAATGCTACGTACAGGCCTCCATGTCCAGAAATGAAGCTAGTTTTATTTGAGGATAAAAATATCTGAAGAAATCCCAATGAAGAAAGAATAGCGGAGAAAATTAAGATGATGGTATAAAGGAAGAGAGAAAGGGGGGTGTGTGTTGGCTAGACTCTAACTCTTTGATGTTTCAGAAAGGCTCTGTTAGGTCTGAGGGAATAGTTTCCCTCTGCTACCCAAGAAGAAACTGAGGATTGCCAGTAAGAGAAATGAACAAAACTACAGCAAGCATCTCTACTTGCATCCATACTTGCCTCGTATGCTCAACAAAGAAGCAGTATAACATGATGGGCCCTGTAGGAGCAATGGAAGCCCAGATAGAAATTAGGATGATGCTATCCCTTGCTGTCATATTAGGGTTGACCCTAGGAATCTGGAGCCCAATTCCTAAAGTGACAGCTTTGGACATCACTTTCCAAATCATCTTGGGCCCCTATTTCCTACATTCTTTGCCATCAGCCACTGGAAGTACTCTATGGAGAGCACCTTCCTCAGAAGGCCTGGAAATTTCTGCCAGAACTGCATAAGTCAGCAATACAGGGGCTGAGTCTGGAGATGAGGTAGAGGAGGTCTGAAAACCAGGCAGAGTCAATTTTTGACAAGTGAGTAAAATAGTCATTTCTTTGCCCTGACAGCAGCTATTGTAGGTTTGTGAGAAAACCAACAACAAAAAAGGGATTTTAATATGTAAAAATGTATTCTCATTGAAAGAAAGTTTCTAAAGTGGAATTATGACCCTTTAAAATAAGAGCAAACACAAATCTCTATTAGCATAATGGCAACCCTTCACCATCAAGTCCCAGTAATGCAGTTCAGGGTCTGTCTTCACGTGCCAGATAAATGGAGCAAGAATATTATGGAACGGTCTGTCCCTCCATCAGAGAGGATGGTTTGTATTCGGGGAGCACCTATTAGTGCTAATGAGAGCTACAGATGTAGATCCCCAGGCACTGGGAAGGGGGATGTCTTTTGGTATTGTCTGCCAAGAATCCTTCCACTATGGCAGGCACATTGGAATCCAGAAAGTCCTCAGTCATTAACACTGCTCCATTCTGGGTGTGATTTGCAAGTTAGCCCCACGTAAGAGAGACTGACTAGTCCTCCTTTGCCATGGCATCTATAGCCTTCCATCTTTCTGCCTGTAGATATTGTGCCAGTAAAACACAGTCTAAGACAAATGCCATTTTAATTTGCTTTAGGCAGTAGAGGCCAACACACATTTCAGTGGAGAATGTTATGTGTTTTAATTGCCTTATGAAGACATAGCATATGCCCTGACACACTTAAATGATTAACAGATTACTCCAAATGCCTTTGGCATAGAATATCTATACATTCATTAGCCAGGACAATTTATCTTCTTGATAAAACTAAAATTACTTATACAGCAGGTTTACTTTCTATGATTAATAAATGATAAAAATCTAAATTATCCGTCTGAAATGTCTCTTTTTGGCCATTAATCTCGCATTTATCAGCTTCTATCATACATATTATTAATACAAAAATTCAATGTTCCAAGTATTTCAATTTGCTAAGGAAAATATTAAAAATATTTAATGCAAAGAAGCATCCAAATTAGTAGGAAATTCTGTATTGGATTTGAAGCAGCCAGGGAGTAAACAGTTAGCTTTAAGTGTGCATTTTAAAACCAGAGCAAATCCAAACCACATGTAGGCATCAAACCTGCCCACCTTCAAGGAGTCTGCTCTCATAAATACTACTAACAGTAAGACATGAAACTGCAGAAGGGCTTGACATCTCTCTCTCTCTCTCTCTCTCTCTCTCTCTCTCTCTCTCTCTCTCTCTGGAGATGGAAGGGTCTGTCCCTCCATCAGAGAGGATGGTTTGTATTCGGGGAGTGTGTGTGTGTGTGTGTGTGTGTGTGTGTGTTCATAACAACAACATTCTCAAAAACAGAGCTGGCAGCCTGTGATGCAAAATCTGCCAAAGATCCCCATACTAATATTTGCACGAGGCAAGAAAGTGAGCTCCAGAGACTTGAATTTATTTGGAAGGGATGCTTGGGGGGTTAGGTCCTTCTGCAAGTTTTTGTTTTGTAGGGGAGGGTTGTTTTGTTTTTAAGTTTAAGACCATTTGGCTTCGAAACTCATCAAAAGGACCAGTTAAAGTGGGCAACGGACTCCAGGATGGTTTGTTAGTGCCTCTTCTCTAGAGAGCCTTCATTAAAGGTTCTAAGGTTGATTACAGATTTCCTACTTCCTAGATCTCCATTTCTATGGTCAGCTGTTGATTTCTCTGATTCCAAATGCCAGAGTAACTGTGCTGGCTAAGCCATATCCCCACCCCCACCCCCATAAACCAGCCATGGTCCTCAGTCACCAGCTACTTGGTGACTCACTTCCTAGAAGAGTCAGACAGAACCAAGTAGATCCAGAATGAATATGTGAGCCTGCAAGACAGCAAGGTGTGCACAGTCCCTTTGTGCTTGCAGATAACACCCTGGGACCTCCTGGGAGGCTGACAGTCTGTAAGGCTCAGAGCACATGGCATTGAACAGAAAACTCTGTTATCCTGTGGTGTTATTCTCAGAAAACCACTATTTGGTGGGGGAAATGGCCCAGTAAAGAAGAGGTTGTGTGCCCTCTGATCAGCTTCATAGGGGTGGAGTTCCTTGCCAACATCTAACTCAGATTTTAAGGATGAGGGGAAAAGCATATTAGGACTCTTGAAGAGGAACAGATAGAACTGAGCCAACAAAATGAACAATGTTGACAGCAGAGGGAACAGGGGATAAGAAGCTCAAGGAAAGGGAATGCTCAAGCACTTACAGTATACTCCCCACCCACCCTGCACTGAGCACCTACTGGGGACATGGACTCTGCCCTTTCTGAACTTAACAATCCTATGGACCTTGGGGAATCACTTACTGATTCTGGGTGATGAGAAGGCAGCAAAGGGTAAGGACTAAGAACCAACTATCAGATGTATGCCTGGCAGATTCATCTCACTCTTATTTAGGAATGAGACTTCTGCTGAGCTCCATAAGTGTGTGTGTGTGTGTGTGTGTGTGTGTGTGTGTGTGTGTGTGTGTGTATCTGTCTCTGTGTGTGTGTGTGTCTGTCTGTCTCTGTGTGTGTGTGTGTCTGTTGTCTGTGTGTGTGGTATGTGTGGTGTGTGTGTGTGTGTGTGTATATCTGTCTCTGTGTGTGTGTGTCTGTCTATCTGTGTGTGTGTGTCTGTTGATTGTGTGTGTGGTGTGTGTGTGGTGTGGTGGTGTGTGTGGTGTGTGTGTGTGTGTGTGTGTGTGTGTGTGTCATCTTCATGACTCTCATCATCGAAAAGCTGCTACTTCTTCAAAGTTCCAACCACGGACCTTCACAGTATCTCCATGGGTCCTAATTCTGCACTCCAATGTCCCTTGCTACAGCTGGACTATAACAAACTGAGAAGAGAGAGTCAACCCCACACTCTAGTCTCAGCCTTGTTCTAAAGCATGAACTCAACACTGACCGCAAGAACCATATGTGGCATGTGTTGAGCATTTAATTCATGTCAGGGGCTTCCTACCCATCAACTCATTCAGGCTTCACAGTAATGTTCTGAGGGGGCTGCACTTAGGGTCTCTACTTTACAAAGAAGGATGGTAGGGCAAAGAAACCTTCAGGGTCTCGCAGATGGTCCCATGGTTAGTGCAGAAGTAGTACCAAGAGTATCAGGAAACTTGCCCCAGGCATGTGTGCTCCTAACCAGTGAGAGCTCCAATCCCACTCTGGTATATTGGTTTCCTTACACTCAAAATATGTATGTAATGATTGTAGTGGTGAGGATTAAATTTATAACTTCAGGAGCCAACCTTGTATGCTACTCACACTCTAGACTCAAAGGACTTTCCCAAGCCCAACTGTCTCCACAGCTCATGACCAATCTGTGCTATCTCACAAAGACTTTTCACTCACTGAGTCTATCAACAGTGACATGTATTTTCTTTGAAGTCCCTTCCAGTTTAGCATCGTGAATGCTAGGTCAGTTAAGAGAATAGATCTTCATTCAAACAGTTTAGTTGAAGGCAGGATAAATGAACATTACAGGCATTTAGGTGCAGAAGATATATATATTGGGAAGGAAATTTGTATTTTGTAAATTTACTGAGATAAGACTAATTGGTATCTCTCTCTATCCATCCATTAGATGGAAGGATACCAGAATAGACGGAACTATACTTTCAAGCTATATTTTAACCTTTGGGCTAAATTCCTTTATCTCCTTAAGTACCTATTTTATTTGAAAGTCAAAGTAAAAAATCCCTATGACTAATGGAGGGAAAGAGGGAGCAACTGCTCAACAAATTGCACCAGAGCTTGCCTCTTTCCCTTGCCAAGGCATAAAGTGCCCTCCTACACGAGAGTCAATGACTTCAACTTATGGGGTGCAAACACATTAATAAAATGCATAAATACTCTCCATTGGCAATAAATTGTAAGAATAATTGACCTCATCACATCAAACTTTACAAGTGGCTCTGGTGGACAGCCCTTTTGACTCTAAAATTAAAGGCAAGCAGGCAGAGCAATGCAGCTGGAGTTCACGTGGCCTTGAACTAGAACTCCTCTTTCTTTTTGCTTGGTATTCCTAACAGTTGTTTTAACATATGCAAAGGAGTTTTACATAGAAGAAACATTACCATTAGCATGTGATATTGCTGCCATAAGAGTCAAAAACCAATCAAACTTCAGAGATTAGAAATAAGAATGGGAGTAGTAGGTTACTAGTGAGAGATATATCTAGGAAGTGGATACACCCTACAAACCTATCCAGAAGATATATACTCAGAACAAGAAACTGCCTGCATGCTAGGAGTGATGATAAACATATTCAGTAATGGGTCTGTATGATACAATGAAGAGTCCTCTGTTTAATCTGTTGAAGACCAGGAAATGAGGCATATGAGAAAAAACATCACACACACCCCTTTCCCTGTCTCTGTCATGACCTCAGGTCCATAGAAGCTAAAGCAAAACAGGCAACACTAATATTCCACAAACTACAAAATTAGGGAGAAAGGACAGTTATAGGTCATCTCTGCCAATTTTTCTGGGACACAAGAAGCATTTCTCAAAAGCTAGATCTTGAAGCCCATTGGTCAATATACTGGATTGAGTCAAGCATCGTACCTGTTTTTGCAATGTCTGTGAACCAAGAATGATTTTATATTTTTAAATGGGTGAACATAAGGGCAGCAGGAGATTCTTTTCTAGTATTCAAATGTCTGTGACCACAAATGAAGTCTTCCTAGACCACAGCCATGGGCCTCGGTTTCTGCATTAGCCACAGCTGCTTATGTGCCACAAAGGCAGGGCTGGGGAATTTCAGCAATGGCCTCATGCTGACAAAGGTCAAAATATTTACTCGCTGGCCCTTCACAAAATAATTCTGCCAAGCCCTTGTCTAAGCCAATTAGGTTTTCTTTCAGTTTGTGAAAATGACTTCGCATGGTGTATATCCTCATCTAACTCCTTCAGGCCCAGTGAGTAGACTTTGTATCAATGATGGTAATCTCTCTCTGTCTCTGTCTCTGTCTCTCTCTGTCTTTCTGTCAGCATGTCTCTGTCTGTGTCTGTGTGTGTGTGTGTCTATGTCTCTCTCTGTTTCTCTGTCTCTCTTTGTTTCTCTGTGTGTCTCTGTCTCTCTGATTCTCTGTCTCTCTGTCTCTATCTGCTTCATAAATATTGATACTTGTGATTGTAGTCTTCACACCCTTTAGATGTCTTCTCTCTCACTACACTGGTAACCTTCCAAAACCTGAAACTAACAGTGCTCTGATCCTCACCCAAGAAGCACGAAATGACAAACTGGAAGAATCAGCACATATGGGGAGACAGGACTGGAATTTCACATTAACTCTGGAAAGTTTCTACCAATTGTACTTCATACTACCTAACAACTGCCTCTATGAATAGCAGTATAGGTTTTTCCTACTCCAGTTTGTATGTTTCTTTCCATTTTTTTCCAAACTGGGTCAATTATATGGTACATACTAATTTTCAAGGTGGACTAGATGTGACACTGTTTTAAATATCAACAGCACCATTTTTCTTGCATCCACCCTAACAGTTACTTGTAAATAGCCTCACTTTTGAAAGAAGAGACCAAGCTCATGAGACACAGTAGTCAGCAAGTGCTTGAATTGTGTCAGAGTAAAAACCCCAAGAAACATCGCAGTGGAAATGAAAAGGGCATCAGAACCAACGTACACCTTAGAGTGTCATCAGCTGGCTTTGGACGAGCTCTGAGCCTGTCTGGACCTTGGGTTCTCTACTTCTACTCAAAGCTGAGTTTGTCTGAAACAAGAACTGTTCCCTTCTTTATTCCCCAATTCTGGGAAAGTGCTCACTCAATTGTGATGCTGTTTGGCATTACAAAAATGTTAAAATCTTAAGCAGCAGTTTAAATCAGAATTAAGATTTTTATTTTGCTATATGCTAAAAAGAAATATGGATAATTCTATTTATCTTTAAGAAATTGGGCTTGAATTTAAAAGATGTAGGCCTGGAAACCATTGCTTATTTATTGCACATAATTTATATAATTTTATTTTTAAAAGATATCATAAAAACATTATATATTTTAAATAAATTTTTGAGGCAGAGCATCACTATATATCCTAAGGCTGACCTTGAAGTAACTGTGTAACCCAGTGAACCTCAAATCCATGACCCTCCCGCCTCAGCCTCCAGAGCACTGGGTTGGGAGGCATATGCTCTCACACCTGGCTTCTATGTCATATTTAATTTTTAACGTTTAGCTTAAAGCTAGAGGAGGAATGATAATTTCTCCCAATTCACCTCTTGATGAGTGAGGCTAGGCATACTATTGAGTATTTGACATGAAGTGACTTTACAGCCATTCTTCAGGGTCACTGAGTAGGACAAAATGACTGTGAATACTCTCCCAGTCTTAGCCTTTTTACATTTGCCTCCTCCTGAGTCTGCCCAGTTTCTCTATTCCCAGCTTAGGAGCAAAGCCGCTAAGAGCTAGGCAGGTGGTAAGCTTCAACTTTTAAAGTTCATCTGTGTTTATGTCCTCCCGACACACACACCCACAAAAAATTAATGAGATTACAATAAAAATATTTTATTTCCTCAAAACCTCAAAAAATCATTTAAAAACAGATCTTGCATGAGATTTATCCCTTCAGGCTGAAATAAAGCATTAGAGTTTTTGTTAAGGGAAACATTTCCTAGAAATGAAAGAAAACAGAGCTGTAATGGAGATGTGAATACAGCCTTCACAGTCTCGCCATCTGAAAGAACATCAAAACTGTGCAGTGCGAAACTGCTCTAATTTTATGTACGTACACACATTATTTCACAATAACAGCATTTCTTTAGTTTTATGGATTGTTCTCACTTACTTAATTGGTGATACAATTCCATCTTCTTAAAAAACTGAAAATGAAGAATTCAAATACATACACAAAAGAAAAGCTCAATTCTTAGTGTCGTTGATGTTTTTCCTATGGATTCTCACCCCATTGGTGCGAATGTATAACCCTCATATACCAAAGAATTCCTCAAGATCAAGAAAGTCCAAATAGTCTCGTAGAACTCCAAAACTTTTCCAGGTAATCCCAGATTCACAATTATCATTATGATATCTATACTCCCCTCTTGAGTCTTGATTCCTTAATGACCCATATCCCTGCAGATCCTAGTTTCTAATGGCCAAAGCCAACTTCAAGTGAAAAGATGCCTACTTCGTGCATCTTCCTAACAGAGGAGAGTGAGCTAATGAAGATGCTGATGACACTGGTTGTGCTAGTAGATAGTGATGGTAATGGTGTTTGTGGTGATAATGGTGGTATTGGTGATGGTAGAGGAGGTGATAATGGTAGAGGTGGGAGTGATGGTGATAGTATAGGTGGTGATGGTGGTGGTAGTATTGGTGGTAATGGTAGTGATGCTGGTGGTGTGTTAATAGATGTGGTAATTGTGGAGGTGGTGGTGGTGGTGGTGACTCCAGTTATCATTTTATAAACTGGAAACAGAAATTGACATGAATAGGAGAAAGTTAAAATAATTACAACTACTGAACAAAAGACAAATTTTGAACTGCTTTCTCCTACTGACAAGCCTTAATCAGTCTTCTCTTTACAGACATTTATTTGGACAGACTACTTAACTTGATTCACAGTGTAGAATATACTTCCATGGAATGGAAGGGAAGAGGGCATAGAGAAAGCTATGATGCCTGTGACCTCTGGAGAGTCAGCCAGTATAGTAGGGAGCCTAGGTTCCAACTGGATGCAATGAAGTCAGCTAAGGCACATCTTTCCTGCAATGAAGATTGTATTATCACACCAAACCCTGAGAAAGGAAGAGCTAAGACACTGGAAAATCCTGGGAAAAAAAAGAATTAAGTTTTCCCTCCTACGGGAGAAAGAAAGGGGTTGCTTTCTAGGCCAGAGAAAGTGAAATGAAAATTTTCTCCCACTGCTTACATGGACAGAGACCTAATGTCTCCACCCTCTCGCTTCCACGACTGTGAGTGGGAGTGATTGTATGTGTATTTCTACAACTCTGTTCTAAGAGGGCAATGGATATGATCACACACAAATGTTGCCTAAGATACCATCCACTAATTGCCTATTTTAGGACCTTTTCTTTATCGCTTACTTAAGCCTTTTCCCTGCAGTTTTATTAGGATATTGTCAGCAAATAAAAGTGTATACATTTCACTTCCCAGATAAGATTGACACATGGTGGCAATTTAATCAGAACGATATTTTAGTGTCTCCTTTATGTGTCTTTTCTCCTTGGAAGTGATCCCCACCCTGATATGTTGCTTATATTTCCTTTCCTCCCTAACCTCAACCAACCTAAAGTGAGAATCTGCTATTCTTTCTGGCCAGGTAACTGTCCAAAGTTTGGGATAGAATGTTCTCCCTGCATAACTCTAGAACTGAAAATATTTGCTTGGTACAGAGAGATGCTAATAAGTATGTTGTCACCTTTAGCTGCATTTGTCTGTCTTTATGTTTTCCACATAGAGAATTTGGACTCTCCAAGCCATAAATATGAACATAGTACAGTGAACTGGAAGCTCCCACTTCCCCTAAGAGGCAGAGAATCCTTTCCCTGAAAGGATAAAGGAAGGAAGACACACACAGAGAGAGAGAGAGAGAGAGAGAGAGAGAGAGAGAGAGAGAGAGCATCTCACAGATTCCTGCTTCCTGATCTGAAGTTACCCAGGTGATTCCCATAGAGAGATAAACCATTTCCCTAGATGGGGAAACGTGCTCATCTCCCCGGGAACCTTCAAGTTTCTATGAGTCCATCTCCACCTCATCCATCAGAGATCAGGGCTTGTCATCAAATAATATATCATGTTCTGAAAACACTGTGTCACAAGTGGTGCATTTCTGAAAAGCAAGGAAAGGGCCACATGAGATTCACATGACAGAACAGGTGACCTATCAGTCCACACTGCTTCCTTGTGTAGAAACTAGATGACAATGGTCTCCATGAGAGATATCTTGATAAAGACAAAAGATTCAGGCCGAGCTTCCCACTTTTTGTTAGCAATTGTACTGGCTATTTTTGTGTCAACTTGACACAGCTGGAGTTATCACAGAGAAAGGAGCTTCAGTTGAGGAAATGCCTCCATGAGATCCAACTGTAAGGCATTTTCTCAATTAGTGATCAAGGGGGAAAGGCCCCTTGTGGGTGGGACCATCCCTGGGCTGGTAATCTTGGGTTCTATAAGAGTAGGCTGAGCAAGCCAAGGGAGGCAAGCCAGTAAAGAACATCCCTCCATGGCCTCTGCATCGGCTCCTGCTTTCTGACCTGCTTGAGTTCCAGTCCTGACTTCCTTTGGTGATGAACAGCAGTATGGAAGTGTAAGCCTAATAAACCCTTTCCTCCCCAACTTGCTTCTTGGTCATGATGTTTGTGCAGGAATAGAAACCCTGACTAAGACAAATTGGTACCAGGAGTGGGGTATTCCTGTAACAACCTGACCATGTTTTGGGGAGGACTGTGGAAGGACTTTGGAACTTTGGGCTTGAAGATCCATTCGTTGTTAAGAGCTCTGTCAGATGTTGTGTAGGAGCTTGGAAGATAATGCTGAGAACAGTGCAGAAGATGGAGGCCTGGTTTGTGAAATTTCAGAGGGAAAATTAAAGACTCTCTTCAGGGGCATTGCTGTTTTTATTGTGAAGATTTTGTAGTTCTGGTTAGCTGGGGCTGAAGAATCAGCTGTAATTAACAAGATACCAGAACTACTAAAGCAAAAACTTTGCATTACTGGGACTATTGATGCTGGTTAGCTGGAGCTAAGAAATTAGCGGTGATTAAGAAGAGACCAGCATCATTGAGTGACATCTTCTGGGAAGTGTTTTCTGAAAGCACGAAGAGACTGTGTTCCAGAGATAGGCAAGGTTGTACTCCTTCTGCAGTGGGACTTGGTAATATGTAAGGGTCACCCAGGTGGTACTGGTTTTGAAGGCATGAAGGGGTCACACAGCAGCTCGGGCTCGGCACTGTGAGAGGCCATAGAAGGCCATTGGTGAAGGTGCAGCCCCAGTTGTAATTGAAGGCCCAGGACTGAAGGGGTCACGCAGTGTTTTGGAGATGCCAGTACCATGAGATGACCACCAAGAGCAGCAGCAGCAGTGGAGTACAGGCATCTGGAGCCCAGAGGATGACGTGTGTGCTACAAAGGGCATGGCTGGAGAAGTGACCCAAGCCCTTGGAGGAGCCCAGAAGATCGTGAGTTGGATCCCAGACGTTGGACGGTTGGAGATTGATTTTTGCTTTGATTGTGACTGTGCCCTGATATTTTCCCTCTTGAAGGAAGAAACTGTTTTAGTGGAGCCCACAGTTAAGAGACTTTTAATTGTAAAAAGACCTTGGATTTTAAAAGAGATGGATATTTTAAAGAGATTGAAATTTTAAGAATATGTAAAGACTGTGGGACTTTTAAAGTTATTTAGATCTTGGGGATGAATAAGAATGTAAGGGTTGAGGCTTACTAGTGATGTGTTTGTGTGTCAAGTTGACAAGGGGTCAATTGTACTGGCTATTTTTGTGTCAACTTGACACAGCTGGAGTTATCACAGAGAAAGGAGCTTCAGGTGAGGAAATGCCTCCATGAGATCCAACTGTAAAACATTTTCTCAATTAGTGATCAAGGGGGAAAGGCCCTTTGTGGGTGGGACCATCCCTAGGCTGGTAGTCTTGGGTTCTATAAGAGAGTAG
Source organism: Mus caroli (assembly GCF_978045245.1). Lineage (NCBI taxonomy): Eukaryota > Metazoa > Chordata > Mammalia > Rodentia > Muridae > Mus > Mus caroli. Next base: position 54,288,354 of record NW_028227259.1, read on the forward strand.
GCTGAGCAAGCCAGGGGAGGCAAGCCAGTAAAGAACATCCCTCCATGGCCTCTGCATCAGCTCCTGCTTTCTGACCTGCTTGAGTTCCAGTCCTGACTTCCTTTGGTGATGAACAGCAGGATGGAAGTATAAGCCGAATAAACCCTTTCCTCCCCAACTTGCTTCTTGGTCATGATGTTTGTGCAGGAATAGAAACCCTGACTAAGACAGCAATCTCTCTGAACCATAGCCATGAAATTGCCAAATGGTTTACAGTGAGGGGGTCTTTAATATTCAGGTCGTCTAAGGATAACTGGAAGACATAATATAGCTTGTGACATGGCTCAAGATATTCCTCCTTTAATCGTTGTGGACACCATGAGAGTCAAGGTATGATCTATGTCATCTCCAGGTGATGGCAATAGGCCACAAAAATATTCCACCTATTTTGTCTTCTCTACCCTACTCCATGGTTCTCTCTGACATTTTCATCCAAGTTTCCAGCAGCCACAGACATGATTTTAACATTGCAGACACATTTCACAGACAGAGTACTTGCATGCAGACCACTGCAATCAACTGCCTTCCTTGTCCCTTGTTCCCAAAGGTGCTGCTAGTGTTACCACGGTCACTGATGGGCCAGATCATGTATGATCCACATGCTGTGTTCAACCTTTAGTCCTGCCAGATGCCCGTTCTTTTATGCCCATTTTACAGATGAGAAAATTCAGGCTTGGGATATATGCATTAACTTGCCCAAGATTAGAGAGTTCTTCTCTAGAAGAGTCATCTTCTAAACCAGACCCAGGGTTAAAACAAGCATTCAACTAACCCAGAAATGAATCAATCAACAGGCCTGTTTGTGTGTGTGTAAGTGTGTGTGTGTGTGTGTGTGTGTGTGTGTGTGCATGTATGTTACTAGTCTTACAAAATAGTTCCTCAGTTGCACTTTTTGCTCCTTTAAAACAAACCCCACATGAAAGACAATAAAACTCAATGGTTACTTGTTTCAATGCTGTTAACTGGGAAGGAGCCTTCTATTGAGTGATCTAACTTGAGGATATGGAGAAAGAGAGAGGACACATTTAGACTGATCTTTCCTAATAGTTCAATAGTAAACCTAGGGATCCACCAGCCAGGTCCAGATCTAGTCATGAGTCCTGGGGGAAAACATCCTGCAGTCTTGCCTTTATGCCTTTTTTGCAAATCATAATGGCCTATCTCACTTGGCTACTCTCTCAGATAATATCTGCTGCCTTTCAAATGTGGCAGAGTAGAATCAGGTACATAATCAACACACAAATGTGACTTCTCCCTTCATCTTTCCAATGCAGTAGCTTCATGACTTTATTAAATGAATATTTAATGCTTACAATACTGTAACTATTTAAATTTTGTTCATTACTGGGTTACACAGTACATTATCATTACATAATATTTCTTAAATGCATTTCCACTAGATAATATTAATAGTCTTGTTTCTTTGAGGAAGCAATATGCTAAATTCCTTTCAAGTCCCCTCAGTTTGTGTAAACTTCTCAGACAACTGATCAGTTACACACACACACACAGGAGAGCGCGTGCTTGCACGCACACATCATGGATGGGAGGTACTATTTAGGAGCCCTTAAACCTCCCACTCTATTCTGTCCTAGCTTCGCTCCAGGTATCCTGAAAAGCAAAGTTCTGCTGAATCCTGTTTCTCTTCTAATATGAAGTCCTTCTCTTCTTTCAGAGGCTTGGGCCTCTGGCTTTCCTGGATCCCATACTTCCCTCTTTGTTATTTTTATGGTACATGCATCCTTTGGTAGCTTTTAGAGAAGGATTTGCATTCTAAAAACACCTTATCCTACTCCATAACCTTCTTAACTTTCAACCTGTATTATCATTTAAAGACGTCTTCTACTTTTATTCCTAGGCCAGTAGGAGAGAGCAATGGGATACTGACCTCTAGCTTTAAGTAGTGACGCTGTGTGTTCCAGTGTGATTCTCAGTCCTTGGTATAGAAATGTATCTTACTTTCTTCTTAGAGTATTTTACTATCTTCTTAGAAATTTTAGTGTGTTCTACTCATTCCATATGTGGCGGTTTGTATGAGAATGGGTCCCATAGGCTTAGATATTTTAAGACTTGGTCTCCAGTTGGGGTAATTGTTTGGACAGAGTAGGAAGTGTGGCCTTTTTGGAGGAGTTGTGTTCCTGGGAGCTGACTTGGAGCTTTCAGAAGCCATTCTCAGTTATTCTCAGTGTTCTCTCCCTCCCTCCCTCCCTCCCTCCCTCCCTCCCTCCCTCCCTCCCTTCCTCCCTCCTTCCTTCTCTCTCTCCCTCCCTTCCTCCTTATTGCTGGAGCACCAGGCTTACTGCCATGCACCCCTCATTATAATTGTCATGGATTTTAACACTCTAGGCCCTCTATTAAGTGTTTTCTTTATAAGTTGCCTTAGCCATGGTTTTTTGTCACAGTAACAGAAAAGAAACTAAGATAGAATATATATAATAAAAAATTATCAACGAAGTGCCTACATAGTATATGCCTGTGAATGTGCATATGTGCATATTTCTTTCATTATTCATTCATAAAAGACAGGTATGCTGTATTTTTTGCCTCTCAAATAATATAGAGATTTTTTGACAGTTCCATCTGTCCCATGATGCCTTAGTTTCCTACCCTTACATATTTCTGTTGTGATCTCTTTTTCATATTAAAAAACTAACAGGAATATATATACATCTGCCCTCTTTGAGTACAGAACATCTACTTAGAGGGCAGACATAGAGGACTTCCATGAGGTGGGTCCTCATACAACATGGAGGAGACGTAACCTTTTCATCAGAGAGTTTTTTGAGGCTCTGGCTAGCTTCCCCAGAAGGGAATCCCTTGCTGGCTTCTCTGTCAAGTGTAAATCCAGCTGCTAGCACTGTGAACAGACAGGAGACTGGAGTCTACTGTGCCCCATTCAGACTGTCAATGGATTTCTTATGTTCTTTATGGATTCCTCCACTGTGCCAGATTTCCCTAGACCAGATCTCTGGCTCGGCTTTTAGAGAACACAGTCCTTTCTAGTTTGGTTAGGAGTAGGACACTCCTGTTTTCCCTCTCTATAATCATGCTCAACTAATTTCTACTCTGTTCCCTCACCAGCTAAGGCACCTGGCACCTCTGATCCCTAGGCATTTCCAGAAGCTGGCAAAGCAGCCTGCCAGGCTGTCTTATTTCCTTTTCCTCCCAGCTTGTGTTTCCTTCTTATTTTACTGCTGTGCCAGAACAGCCACCATTCATTGGTGTGCTTGCTCTCTTCTTATCTTCACAAACATTATTGACATTTCTTTACCAACATCTTCTGCTCTCCTGCTCTCTTTCTTAGTCCTTTGAAGTTTAAGACTTCTTCATGTTTTTCAGGTGTTTTCATAGGGTTTAAGATGCCATATTTAACCCAAACTACCATCTTGACACTTTTCACTTAATTTTACATCGAAGGCTGACTCCTCCACTCTAAGCACTAAAAATGTTACCTTCCAAAGCTTCCCTGTGGTATATCTACCCATTAACCTATGACTGGAATTAGAGGATGAGTCTGCATTCACTATATCAGCAACACTGTACAAAATTCCTTTCACATGAAGTGGTTACTTGGTCTTTCTCTCTCTGGTACTTTCCTTAAGATTTATTTCTAGGGTAATATTGCTAAATTTTTATTTCAGTTATTGACACTTATTACCTGATTGATTTCCAGAATGAGGCTTTTAAAGCACTCCTCTCCTCTGAAATGAGGTCATCACCACGTGGGCTTCATCCTTCCATCACCAGCATCATCAGAGGCGTTATCCATTCTTAAATCTTTGCCAGCTGTGTCTCATTATTGTTTTAATTTGCATTCTCTGCTGATAAGTGCCATTACACGTTTTCATGTATTTATTAGTAGCATATATCTTCTGTTAGTTGCTTCAGAGCCAGACCTATATTTTCCCTAGTAGATTGCTAAATGTGTGTGTGTGTGTGTGTGTGTGTGTGTGTGTGTGTGTGTGTGTGTGTGTGTGTGATTTATAGTGTGTGGAAGCAGTTGTGATCACCTATAATTTATAATTAATGAAATCTGTTGACCCATTTACCAACTTATTCTTATTATAGAACTTCCCACTTTAATTACCAATGTTCTTAAGGTATCTGCACATACAGAAGTGAAAGGGATGGTGGATACCTTTTTCTTCAGTTACTTTTCCAACCTCTTTCTGAATCAGGGTCTCTTACTGATCCGGAGTTCACCGTTTCTGCAATGCTGGATGTCTAGTGAGCTCCAGAGATCTGCCTGCCTCTGGGTACCATCCCTGGGTTTACAGATATGCACAGTTACTTTGGGTTTCTACATAAGTGCTTGGGATATGAAGTCAGATCTTTATGCTTCTGCAATGAGCACTTTATGCACAGAGCCATCTCCTTGGTTCCAAGATTCTCTGTGTAAATTCTCCATTTTTAAAAGATACTATTGTGTGTGTGTGTGTGTGTGTGTGTGTGTGTGTGTAGATTTATAAAGAACATCTTATGCTTCGTTATTTGTCATATCTTTTTGCTTATCCTATTTATTTCTCATGTTAAGAATTTTTCCATCACTCTTTTTCTTTATATGGAGACATCTTCCCATTCCAGGAAAAAAAAAATGAATGCTATTCTAAAGTTTCAACCTCTTTAGAAATATAAATATGTTTTGAGTTGTTTTTCCTCTGACATTTCATTGGTATGCTCATCTTCCATTGACAAGGTGACCATTGATCACATAATTTGTCAGTTCCTCAACTGTTGTGCAAGTGTGATCATATCCTAAACCCTTACTATTAATAAAGTCTGTGGACCCCATTTACCAAGTGGGCCTTATTATGGAATCTCCCACGTTAATTCCCAGTGTTCTTAAGGTAGCTTCTAGTGTCTCCTAGAGAAATGCTGGCTTTGCTGTTCCTCTTGACTCTTATTATTTTTGAGCTCTCTCCTTCCATTTATTATTCAAGATGAACTTTAGAATACTTGGGGAAGTTTCAAAAAAACAACAGGGGCACCATGATTTCGATGAGCATTTCATTAAGCATGCACATTCATTTGGGAAGTATTAAAGTGCTGACAGCGTGCCCTACTCCTCTCTGGGAAGCAGACACCTATTTCTCTGCATCCAAGGCTTCTTTCTTACCTCCTGCTAAAATTTTACTGTGTTCTTCATACAGCATCAGCATAATTACTTAATATGTTTATTCCTGGATGTTTTTATATGTCAATGCTATACTGAGTGACTTTTACTTTCATATTTTCTAACTAATTATCACTCTTAAGGCAGAAAGTTATTACTTGCCAAATGTTTATTTTATATTGCATCAATTCACTGGGTTCTCATTGTTCCTCTGGTTGTCTCAGCTGCTCTAAATAGCCTCTTTTCTTGTAAAAATGATTTCTTTTGACAACACAGTAATGTCCATCTCTTTTCTACAACATTTTTGAATCACATGGTAGTAAGCTGGCACCAGTAGAACTGTAGATAATATTGTGATGACCCTAGTTGAGGCAAATACCTCTACAGTAGGGAACACAATTGTTCATATGTACTGAGGAGTTCCTTTTTGTTAGTGACTTTACCGGGGGATTTAGGTGTGTAAATTTCTTCGATCTGTCCAGTCATTGGAAAAGAAATTTACTACCTGGAATTTCTTCTGGAAAATGAGGAACCTGAAACTTTGAAGTAGAAATATATGATAAATCACTCAACTACTAATGACTCAACTAGACTAGAGCAATGATAATACTTGCTAGTAGTGTATTTTTAGTATTTCAAGACGTCCTGTGAATTGGAGTGGGGATTTTGAGAGGATGACTATAACGAGAGGCTGAGATGATGTCTGGGTCAGTCAGTTTGGCATGCAAGCAAATGGATTTGAATTCGGATCCCTACTGTCTATATAAGATGCCAGCAGAGTATCATGCACCTCTAACTGAACAACAACGGGGATGGAGAGACAGGAGAATCCCTGAGTGTCACTGGTCAGCCAGGATAGCTGTATCAGCCATCTTCAGGTTCAGTGAGAGGCCTTATTTCAAAAAAATGGAGAGAGAGATTGTAGAAGATATCCAGTGTTCTCATCTGACTTCCACATGCACACAAGCGAACTACACACACACACACACACACACACACACACACACACACACACACACACCATGACTAAGAGGTTTTATCTGTGTTTAGTATTTGTTGTGCTTCTTTGTTTGATTGATTGTTTGGATGGAGAGAGGATGTGAATTAAAGGGGAGAAGTGAATGCTGGTCAGACGCCATGTAGACACAAGTACATTAATGATGCAAGCAATGTATGCTGTAAGGTGTGCTCCTTTAGCTCAAGATCAATGAGAAAAGAAAAGAACTTACTTCAAAGACCAAGACACAATACAACTATGATCACCGTGTTTCACTTTCCAAATTTCAGTTTCTAGATTTTCTGAGAAAAGCATTTGGGTCTCTTGAGCTCTGATATACGTCACTGAATGTCTATGCGAATGGTGGTGTTGTGGTGATTGGGGCTGTGTATGTCTCATCCTGGTAAGCAGCTGAGCTGGATGAGAGTGTTCCTCCTTTTCTAGTAAGGAGAAAAAGGGATCCAGCAATGCTAAAAATAAAGTCTCTTAGAGTGCTACACAAAAGTATGTATTTCTGCAGCATATGCCCAGATTACTCACTGTGTAATAGCCCTGCCGGACTCCCACCGCTGCAAGAAGCCCATGCCCCGAGCATCCTGATCAGCTCAGGAAGCTTGAACATCTTGCCTTCCCACCAATAATTTCATTGTTGGCATTGGTAGGAGAAACTTTCTCTCCCTTAAAAATGATTACATAAAAACGTAGCTCATTTTTCTACTCTCTTTGTTTCCCTCTGTGTCTCTGTGTCTCTATCTCTCCTGTGTAGGGTCATGTCTGATGTGTGTCACTATACAAATGTGTGAGTGCATGCACATGTGTCAGCCAAAAGCAAAGTCTAGTGTTGTTTCTCAGACACCGCACAGATTATTTTATTTTATTTTCATTTTATTTTAATTTTGAAACAGCATCCTGCTCTGTCCTAGAACTCACCATGAAGGCCAGGCTAGCTGGCCACCACACCCCAGGAATCTGTGTGTCCCGTCCCAGTGCTGGGATTACAAGCACCATCATACCTGGTGATTTTTTGTTTTGTTTTGCTTTGCTTTGCTTTGCTTCTTAATTTTATTTATTTAATGTATGTATTTATTAATTAATGATGCCTGCAGAGGGCATCAGATCCCCCAGTAGATGGTTGTGAGCCACCATGTGGTTGCTGAAAATTGAACTCATGACCTCTGGAAGAACAGCCACTGAGCCATCTCACCAGCCCAATTTGTTTTTTAATATGTATTCTAGAGAGTAAATTTGGATCTATGAGTTTGTAAGACAAGCACTTTACCCCTGAGTTGTCTCCCCTGCCCAAGTTTTTAGCAAAACATGTCAGTCTCTTTTAGGAAGGGGACAGTGGATTGGAAATAATTAGAGATGGGGAAGGAATAGTGGCACATGTCTATCACTTCAGCAATCTGGAGGCAGAGGCAGGAAATCTGAATTTGAGATCAATGAGGGCTACATAGAAAGTTTGAGGCTAGCCTAGGAGATACAGTGACACCTTGCTTCAAGTCAACAAGAAGTAGAGAACACATTTTAGAAACTAGGAAAGTGTACCCTTAACCAGTGAACAGATTTGAAGCTCTGTCTGAACCCAAAGCCTAGCCCTGTACTCCACATCCTTGTCTGGCTCGGGAAGGCTCTTTCCCTGAAAACCCTCTGGGTATTCATTTGATGATTGGTACTAATAGTGTAGCTGCCATTTCCTTGGTAGGGCTTTCTTGGGTTTGGAAAAGGATTATAAGTGGGAAAGGGCTTTTGAAAAACTGAAATACACTTGACATGTGTAAGAAAAGATCCAACAGTCCTCGGCACGCGCTCCCTAAAGAGCAGTCATATTTATTGCTCAGCCGAACTCCTCTGAAAAAGACAAACAGTCATCAACAGTAATGGAGTTCTGCCGAGAGCTGGCCGATTCCATTTCAATTCAAAGCCCTGGAGGCAGCAAACTTTCAATCCAGGCACTGCCCCTGATTGTGGAGTACATGAGTCTGTTTCCCCAATGTACGCAGCAGGCATTTTAAAAGATCATATTCTCCTATCAGGCAGCGATCCTCAGAACGCAGAGGCTGGAGGACAAATGACCTATTTTACATGGACTTGATGAGAGGCCTTGGAGAGCGATGCCACGGGGTCCCGGGGCCACTTGATAACTCAAGCTTTGGGTCAACACGTGGCTTCTGCTTCTTCAGTCCCCTTGGCCAGTCATTTCTTTAGAGTCATACAGTGGCTCTGTGTACTGGGGACTGAGCTTAAATTGAGCTTGAGACAGGGGCCAAGAAATGATTGAGTAGTGAATTAGATAGAAAATTGTGCCTTTTGTGCCCTAAGTAAGAGAATTGCAGCATTCAACCAGCTGCTGCAACTCGAGTATTTCTCACAGCTTTTGACATCTTTTCTAACAGGGAGGATTTGATGCAAAGTATATCGGCCTTCTTAGAAACTGCGAAATGCCTTTCCTCCTCTTTAAAAATCTGCCTTCCTTGTCTAGAATGGTCCTTAGCTAACATGATGGTTAATCATTATGAATTTGACTGGTTTTAGAATCTCCCTAGGAGACATATGTTGGGAAGGGGGGTTAGGGTGTTTCACAGAGAGGTGAAACTGGGAGATAGACCCACCCCAAAGGTGGGTGGCACCTGAGATGCTGGGCTATGGGATGGTGCCACCCACATAGCAGATGCATTCAGCAGTCTCTGCTTCCTGATTATGGATGGATGCAATGTGAACAGCTACATCATGCTCCTGCAACTATGCAGTCCTGAAAACTGTGAGCTAAAATATGTCCTTCTTTCCTTCCTTCCTTCCTTCCTTCCTTCCTTCCTTCCTTCCTTCCTTCCTTCAAGTTGCTTCTTCTCAAGTAGTTAGTCACAGTAATGAGAAAATTAACCAAATATGGCTATCTTAAGCACAGATGGTAACCTGTAGGTGTATGGGCTGTGATTTTAGAGGCAGGGATTATGGGAGTTACCACTCTGTCTGAGACCACTGAACATTCATTAGAGACAAAGGGGGTTCAGGAAACTGGATGGGGAAATGCTAAGAAAATTAAGGAAAGATAAATTTGTATTTCAGAGTCTTGGGGTTTGTATAAGACATTTCCCATCCCAAGAAGTACTTTGAGACAAAGTAGAAAACTAAATGCCTAGACTCATTTATTTGTGTGTATTCAGCTGTGTATGAGCACAGTTTGTTGGTCCTGGCTGATGGGGGTACTACTGATCAGACATGAACTTGATGCCAGCACATGTAATGACTAAGCTGGCACTGTGTATGGTGTTGTGCTTGGCTCTCAGGAAGGAAACAGGTAAATGATATTCTAGTATTGACATCTCCGATCCCACACAGTGAAAAGGAACCAGTACAGGCATATTTTCTTATCTGAAATGCTTGAGAGGCAAAATCTTAGGGAGTCTGTATTATTTTCAGATCTCGTAGTATTTTAATATCCATAATAGGATATCTTAGATATGGGACCTCTGTGTCCCAAAATGAAATTTGTTTGTTTTTTATAGCTCTTCATACTATATTTGCTGGAGATAATTTTGTAGAGAATTTTTAAATAATCCTAAACATTAGGGGGCTGCAGAGATGGCTTAGCAGTTAAGGGCACTTACAAGTCTTGCAGAGGATCCAGATTTGGTTCTCAGTAGTTTAGTAGGAAATTCATAATCACCAGTACCTCCAGCTCAAGGGGAATGTGATGTCTTCCTCACCTAGTCTCTATGAGCGCTCACACACACACACACACACACACACACACACACACAGAGAGAGAGAGAGAGAGAGAGAGAGAGAGAGAGAGAGAGCGAATACAAAAAAAAATTTAAAAGTTTCATGATGAGTTGTCTAATTTGTGATAACCATGTTAGTGCTTAAATGGACTTGGATTTCAAAACATGTCACATTGCAGATTTTCAGATCAGGGATGCTCAGCCTGTAGATAAGAACCCCTGAAGACTTTGGTAGCCTTTCTACGTGACCTTTGGCTTTCTGGGATAGCCATAAAGCATAGTGAGTACAAATTAGCTTAAGGGCAAAGCAACAGTCTGGCAAGGCCTTTTGCTGTCCAGCACACTGCACAGCTTACCCACAACACAAGTATCAGCACCTGCCTCAAATCACGCTCTGCAAACACGTGCTTCCAAGTTACTTCTCTGGGTCTCTGTCACCCCGTTTTCAACCCTGGACTGCTCTCCATCATCTTCACAAACCTAGATAGCCCAACTCTGGGATCTTCAGGGTAAAACTATCATTTTGGCTCAGAAATATGTGGACAGCGCATTTGGAGTCCAAAGGATATTAAATTGATATATAAAAAGAGGATACAAAGTTGAGGTGAGTAGGGTGGTAGAGACAGGTCTGAGAAGAGTTAGGGAGAGGAGCTAGGTGGATACAATCGAAATAAATTGTAGGAAATTCTCCAATAATTAATGAAAATATCTATTAGAGTAATGCACAATAAGCAAAGGCCACACATTGCTAAGAAACCCATCAAGCATGCCATCCTTCTGGCCTTTGCTATTACTCTTGATACCTTTAGTCACATTTCTTTCCAGTCTCTCAGCAGTCACTCCCATCACAGTCTTATGACGCTGGGTTTTAACTCTTTGCTCACTCTAAGCTTACCCTGACAAAAATAATGGATGTAACTCCAAACCAGTGTCCAGTACCTTAGTTAACTTTCCCTCTGCTCATCAAACATGGCAGTTGGCAAGATACCAACCACTCTCCCAAGTTCATTATGGGTATTTTATTTTACCTACACGCCATTATAACTATGCAAGACAGGTACTGCCATCCCCTCGTGCATGAGAGAACTGATTCAGAAGTCAAAGTAACACATTCACAGTGGTCTGCCTGAAAAATGATCTATGACATCCACCTTAACTGCTATGTTATTTTACCTTTTTCCCATCTGGGTTTCACCCCCCAGGGCTTCGCTGCAAGTTGTAATCTTTATAATAAGGAAACAGTAACTGTGTAATGATGACGGGCATAAATGATTAGATCATTGGGCTGGTAAGCCCTGGCTAGAGCCTCCTGGAAAGTTCTAGGCAGTCGAGTTAAGGTTAAGGAGCAGATCTGGAGATGGTTCAGCGAAGTCAGGTAGATGGAAATGAAGAATGATACCTAAGGATGCAGGTTGCTCAGCCTTGAGAAGCAAAAGCTGAAGGCTGTTTCATAATGATCTTCAAGGCCAGGAAGGCTGATGTCTGGGGACATTGACTGAACTGTTTTTCTCCACCTCCGGGGAGGATGAAGGAGCAGAACCAGGCCTCTGTAGCTATGGTACAGTTTAAAGCTGCCACAAGGAAGAATTTCCTTAGCCTAAGAATCGTTTGTTAGACCTAGGAATGAGTTATGGAGACAGGCAATATTACGTTATCCATCTTTAGCCTTTTGGACTTGCCTCTGCTCAGAGTGGGGAGCAGGTGGGGGCAAAACCAAACAGTCCCAAGGTCTTTCCCAGTCTTATGAATCTATAATATTTGAATCGAAGAAATACATCAAGTACTTCCCCTTTCCCTGATCCTGTGGATGAATAAATAGATAAATGATTACAGCTCACACTTAAAGGCAACAACAAAAAAAAATTATTTTTAAAATGTAAGCAACAGAGGTTTCTCATAGTACCTTGGCCTAGCCTGAAATTTGATAATTGATTATAAATATGAACTCCTACAGCTTAATTTAATTTTATCCAACTCTTTCTAAATGTCACCCAGCACTTAACATATAGTCAAGACATGTCAGGTCATATCCTTACGTGCTGATTTGAGCCAACTATCACCATCTCCTCATTCATGAAGCAGATTTCTCTAAACATAAGCTAAACTCAAAATGTGAGCCAGGGAATGTTAATGCCTGATGCCAGGGAAAATCCTCCCAGCAGCAGAAAGTCATGACAAACCTATGTATTTATTTCCCTATCTCCATGAAGACTGAAACACAAAATAGTGATAAAAAGGGAAGCTGAGACTACAGAGGACTATTTTATCCTTGTTAACTTTCAACAGCATGATTATGTAGGATTTTTGGTTAATAGAAGTTAAGTCTCACAGTTATAGAATGCTTACCTTGAACAAGGGTCCTTCATTCATACATTACTAACAAACGGACATTTTTCTCCTCCATTTTGTTTGTTTGTTTGTTTGTTTCAGTATCAGATTTTTGAGAATTTTGCACAATGTGTTTTGATCATTCGTCTTTTCTTAAGATTTACTCATGTTTATTTTATGAATATAAGTGTTTTGCCTCCATGTATGTATATCCACAGCTGCATGCCTGATCCCTGGAGAGGCCAGAAGAGGGTATCAGAGCCACTAGAATAGTGGTTCTTAACCTATGGGCCATGGCCCCTTTGGGAGGTCACATATAAGATGCCCTGCATATCAGATATTTACATTCTGATTCATCATAGTAGCAAAATCACAGTTCTGTAGTAGCAACAAAATAATTTTATGGTTGGGAGTCAGCACAACATGAGGAAGTGTGTTAAAGGGCTGCAGCGTTAGGAAGGTTTGGACGCACTGTACTGGAACTAGAGTTACAGGTGGTTGTGAATGGCCATGTGGGTGCTGCGGACTAGACTTGTAAGAACAGAAAATGTTATTAACCTCTGAACCCTCTCTCCTTTCTTCTTTTAGACAGGAGGAAGCTGTTCTGAGAAGTGAGAAATTTGCTTGAAGCCACATAGCCAGGACCCCCTGACCTCCAAGCAGGGCTGACAGTTTCTAGGGTGACAGTTTTTGTCGTGCCCAATTTGGGGCACTGGGATTTTATAGTCTGGCCTAGCTTCCCAGGGGGCTCTTTCACCATGTGTGGCATCCACTAGGCACTGGGAAGACAGCTTCTAACACCTTTAAGAACTTGGATGATTTAATATTCTTGGGGTATCTGTATAAAGGAGACAGCTATTTCCATGCTGAGCATAGAGTAGCCATGAACAGCAAGAGTCCAGACTCTAGTTCAGTCTTGGACTTGCAAGGTTCTGCTTCTCCCAAAAAAGAAACTGCTTCACATGCCATCTACTGTGTGAAGTCGCCTCTGTCCCCAGCTCCCAATGGGTGGCTACAAGCTTCAATACATACTGCTTGGGCCTCATTCCCATGGACGCAGAAATCTCTAGGGCACACTAGCTTCAGAGTGTGATCAATCCATACAAGGATGGAGCCAAGTGACCTCAAATTTCTTCAGGATAGTTATCTTATCTACCTACCTCTTGTACAAAAAGGGACCATAGTATAGTTCCTAATATAGATGTAGCTCCTGACATAGGTAGAGCTCCTAATGAGTCTGTAAGTTACTGCAAGGCAGCTGCACAAAGCTGCCTTGATTAGGAGACATCATCATCAATGTTAACTCCTTTCCATTTTGGTACCATATGTCTTCACTGGGCTTGCTTATCTTCCTAGCATAACATACTGTGTATACTACAAACTCTTAATTATCTTAGTTACTATCCACCTCATCATACACCTCTCTCTCTCTCTCTCTCTCTCTCTCTCTCTCTCTCTCTCTCTCTCTCTCTCTCTCAAAATTTCTTATCAGATGATAACACCCATCTCATCCTTGGTACCATCTTATAGCCTTATTTTGGCATGGGTCTTTAGCAAATCTGTCTTCTTTCCATGGTGTAGCCTGTCCTCACCTAAAGTTCTAAAGCAGCTTAACTGGGTTTCCACCCTCCACTCCTCTCATACACCCCGTCATCCTTCACACCAAGTTTGGACGGTCTTTCTAAATGACACATTTCTGAAACAGAAATGCATCATCTCTGCCCCTCCCTGGGACACTCAAGATACTAATCCTAGCTGTTTAGGTCTTTTCTCCTGCCTGTCTACTTAACCTATATTGCTGGTTCTTGTTTCACTCTGAATGGCTGGCACCATAGGACAATTGGCTGCTTTTTCAACACGTATTTTAGCATTCATCTCCTTCTCTCTCTGGTGTTTTCTGTCTCTTGACCTTAAGGGACATTCTAGTTCTCCTGGGATGTCCCTTGCTTGCTTCTTCTTTATTGAGTAAATAGTATCATTTCCTCCCTGTACTCTTCAAGGCTGGCCTGGAGGCAGCTCTTCCACTCACCTATGGTACTGAGCCTACATGGGTTTCCCCCATAGTAATCATAGTTATAAGTTCCTGCTATGCTCTCCCTACCAGGACTAAGGCAACCTATCAAGTTTTTCACCTTTGTTCTTAGATATGGTCCCCACATAGTAGGTAACTACTCAAACATTACTAAATGGTCCTTCTTATAGTAATAATAGGTAAGTAGTAGCAGCCACACACTATGAACCTAATGAGTCACTAAACAACAGTGGTTAAAGTGTTCTAAACATTTTCCCTAAATTACTTCATTTAATCCACACAATCTTATATAGTAGCTGCTATAATTATCCCCACTTCACACATCAGAAAATTAAAGCAGAGAGAGGGACTTTAAATGTTACCAGTGTTACACAACGTTAGTAACTTGGGCCACCAAATTTTGATGAAACTCAGAATTTTGGCTTAGAGTTGTTGTTTCTTGTTAGTATATATAATTATACACAGCAAATTTCACTAGAACAATTTAATACATGTATATAATATATTTTTGATCACATGTACCCAGTGGTTCCCTTATTAATCCTCGTGTTCTAATGCCACATAAAGAAGGGTATTCTCATAAAGCTGTCTATGAAGGTCTGCATCACGCACTCTCTGGAAATGTGAAGGCTTAGGAAGGAGTTATATCAAAAGAGCCCAGGAGGGGAGAAAAATGAAAAAGGTCTGGTAGATGGCAGTCCCTGCTGCTCACTGAGAGTTCCACAACTTGGGTATTCACTTTCCATCCCTCTTCAAGTGTAAAATCAAGGCCTCGAAGCTAGATCATGTCTATACTTCCTTACAGATCAAATATTCAATTCCATTCAGTTCAGCAAACATCCGCCCAGGGTTTACTGTGAGACAGGCTCTGTGATGCACCTCTGCCCTTGAGGAATTCATCTTCTTGTGGAAGACAGGCACAGACAAGACAGACAATATTGATAGATTGGTTCAAAATGGCCCCACAGCAGCTATGTGGATTATTTTAGAGGGAGCCACCAAGATAGTGAGTGTGCCATGCACCTGGAATATCAGTTACTTGGGAAAATAAGTATACAATTCCAAGAACTTGAGATTTTAAGTCCAGTCTGGATGATATAGCAAAAACAGCTTGTCTCAAAAAAAAAAAGAATTAAAATACATTAACTAATAAAAAAAATATACCCCCAAACACAACATTCTCCATAAACTTTGATATCTTCTGACAAGTGTCCAGACAAATGGAGAATGATCACTGCATCATCCAAGCATCAGTACCTCAGCTGATGAGAGGAGAAATGATGTACCAGTTCAAGTTAGTCTGCCATTGGCCCCCAGGTTCTCTGGAGGAAGGAGCCACTACCCTCTCTATTCCTCTCAGAGTTGGCAGACCTCCCAAGAGCCAGGAACAGTGACTTTGACACAGCTGTTGTTGGTTTTCCGGTATGGGCTATATGCTTAACTGGATTTTCAGATTTACAGTTGACTTTAGAAATTGCATCTAGCTCATTTCCAACTCCACGGGTAAGCCAGTTCACTTAAGGCAAACGGCATCCAATTAAAACGCATTCCGAAGAAATAAGTACATGAGGCATTTTGCCCATATCTTATTTATGCTCAAAGCAAACTATTGGGGGGACTTCTCAAGGACCAAGCCCATTACATCATTGTGAGGACAAAGAATTCAAATTTTTAAGAAGTGCATGAAGCAGATAGAATTTAGAAGCACACTCTAACCGTCAGCTCGTTAAAAAGCATAGAGGGTTCAGGGGCGTGCCAAACAGGTCCACTTCTGATTTAAGCATCTCAGTGGATATGTGACCTTGGGTATGTCTCATCCATGTGGGACACAACATAACAAGACAGATGACATGAGAGTGAGGACAGCAGACCAAAGTCATGGATTGTTGGGAAGACAACAACAGAAGCAGGTAAAGTAGTTAGTAGGCGGGGCCTTGTAAGTGTCAGTTTCCCCACTGGCACAACAGGAACAGATTCTGTCAGAGCAGTGGGAAGAAATCGCAATTTAGCTCAGTGCCTGATCTAAAAGAAGGGTTAAAAACTAAACTATTTAAAACAATTTATTAATGTCTTAATGATTCAGAGATTGATTATTCCATTAGAAAACCCTCATGCTGTTTCCCTCTCTCCCTCTTGCTTCCTGCCTGCCCACACCACAGCTGCTTACCAGCTATTATTCCATACGATTAAAAAAGGAGAAGAAATTCCACTCTTATGACATAGCAAGCTAGTGGAAAGAACTCAAACACCAGAGTCCAGCATGCCTGAACGAGATCCTGGCTTTGAGAGGGACTATGTTAACTTCCCTGCACCTCAGTTTCCTCATTTAAAAATGTGAAATAGTATGCATACCTTTGAAAAACACACACACACATACATACACACACACACACACACACACACACACACACACACACACCTTGTAGCACAGTGGATACTAAATCTTAGGTAGAAAGTGCTTAGCCTTCAACATTTGGCTAAACTAAACCTTAACATCCACCATAATTTAAGGCTCTTAAAAAAATAATACCTTCACTCTTTAATCTTCTCCCTATACTTCCATTGTAAAAGTGTATGAGACTAAAGTCTCTTCAGTATAACAAAAGCCACCATCAAGAATGATATGAGTATTGGTATAAGTGGGGGGATTTCATGCATGTGGTAACCTTGTATAGCATTATAGACAATTTAAGATTGAAGATTCGACAGAGTCAAGGAATGCTGAAAGAGAACAGGAGCAGGTGAAAGGGTAGGCTGTACCCTGTGACAGTCTTTCTGGGACTGAGGGTCATGAGGATCAAAGCAGAGATGGGTTGTCCTTTCTCTAACCATTAGCACCACCAGCTCTTTGGAAGAGTTCTGGTTATTACAAGAAAAACGACAGAACCACACAGCTGTAAGAAATGGCATCTTTAGAGGCCAAGAGCATCAAGAACATTTGTGTTATCTTTGGGAAAATTACTAAGCTGCAGATTCATGGATGCTCACAGGAACAGGGGATACACATCAATACAAACGTTTGGACTCTGTGGTTTTCGTTTAAATCTTTTAGCCACAGAGCCCTCTGAGTCATCTCTCCACATCCTTCCTCCACTCTCCTTTGATGGAGAGGATATATAAAATGACAGCTTTCTAAAGGAAAACGTAAGCAAAAGACAAAAAAAAAAAATAATAATCTAAGTCCCTTTAGTCGTTAGCATGCTATAAAATATCTGGATATTTGCTTGAGCTCCTGATGTCTCCCCACATGTCACCCTCAGAGTAGCAAGCAGAGATTTGTTTTGTATGCCCCTGCTTTCTAAATAGTGTCCCAGTCAAAGCAGGACTCCAATTGCATAGCAGGCTAGACGAGGAATTCCTGAAATGCTTTATTTAACACTGTGTTGCATAGAAGGAAGCTCACCTGTCAGTACCAGTTGCACAGTTCCCTAAAATATCTATTACAGGCAAGAGAAGAGATCTTACTTTAAACGGGAGACTTATTAGGGTTTTTTATTTGTTTGGTTGTTTGGTTGGTTAGTTGGTCTTTTTTTTTTTTTTTTCTCAATGGATGGTGAAAACCAACTCATCCTGAATCATCATCTTCACACAAAATGTTGTTATGAAGAAAATGTATAAAAATCACAGTTTGTCTTTAGCCAACACCAGCCATAAGAGAGGTTTTTATGCATGAACATGTACTTTTCCATAAGGCAGTGGCATTTAGGGGGAATCCCTGGCATTGCTCCTTGATGTTGTTGTCTAATTAATTACCTGACAATGGAGTGGATGTGTAACAATATGCATTAAAGGTGTGTAACATGCAAAGAAAAGAGTGAGCAAAGCCATTCAGTAGGGTACAGGAAGAGACTTCTGTTGGCAGCTTTAAGACTGGGAGTGTATAATTTTGCTAATTTGAAATATGTATTGTAATATATAAACATCACCACTTTGCATATTTTAATGAAAACTGCCTGTGTACCAAAATGAATCCTTCAGCTGAAACTCTGCATGTACCGCAGCTTTAACCTCTGATGAGTTCAGCATAAATAAAGAGGGCATGCAGGCTGCATTGAAAGAACGGCCACCTCATTAAAATAGGTTAAAACCAAGCCCTTTCTTCCAAATTACTCTAAAGCCATAGCAGAGGTCTTGTGACAGGTGTTGTATTAACTTTTTATATTGCAATGAACCTGTACTCATACAAACCAAATCTGTGTGCTTCCTTTGATATGCACCTGCAACTTGTTAATTCAAGGGCCTTTATTAAGAAGGTATAAATTTAGAAGCATCTATATAGATTTGCAAAACCCTATCAGCTTGCTTGAGAACCTAACGTCATTTTGTGTGTGTGTGAT
Organism: Mus caroli; assembly: GCF_978045245.1. NCBI lineage: Eukaryota > Metazoa > Chordata > Mammalia > Rodentia > Muridae > Mus > Mus caroli. The sequence continues at coordinate 54,306,925 of NW_028227259.1, forward strand.
ATGTAAAGAAGTCAAAATTAATGCTGGTTTGTCCCAAACAGATGTGCCTGCAGATAACACAGCTCTGGAGATACAGTCATGTTTATTACAGAGACTTGGGGCTAAAAGAGTGGAGTAATTTTGGACCCCTCTGAGGTCAAGGACATCACTTACCTACTAACCCTTATCTCTCTGAAGTCTTTTTCTCCAGTATCCTTCCAGCATAGGGGAGGTGTCATCCATTGCTGATGCTGTCTGCACTAGTGGAATTCACTGGTGGCAGTTAGTATCTTTCCTTGCAATGCTTTATGAAAGCAGCCGTGAGGGCAGTTCAGGGACAGACTGTCATGGAGGAAATGCCATGCTAGAGGACGAAGGAAAGAGCAGAAGGAAGCATGTAGGCTACAGAGAGCTATCCAGCTAGCTGCCAGCTGACCAGACTAAAAGACAGCTCAGCCACAAGGGGTCCAGGGATTAGGAACCAAGCTCTGAGGCCAGTGGATCATTCTTATGCTTCTGATGTAAAGGTCAGCGGAGGGTGGAGGCCAACCCATGGTCTAGAAATAGGTATTTCTTTTCATCCTTTCCAAAGGTGAATGCCTTTGTGATTTGTAAAGAAACACACACACACACACACACACACACACACAATAGAATTTGTGTTTTGTAGGATTATATCAGTGAGCCAGTGAATTCTCAAATAGATATTCTCCTTTATACAGTATAAACATGTTCCATTTGAACATGTCTTCCCCCAAAATGTAGCATAAGAATTACTCAGATGCCAATAAGCATGCATTATTGAAAGGTAGATGAAGACAGATGCATTCCTACAACTGAATCCTGGTATCTTCAATCCTTGCACTCCAGGTATTCATAGTAAACACTATGAAGTCTGACTGTGAATCACAACCCTTTCCAATGTCCGTATCTAAAAAGATCTCTGGCTTCCATTTGAACCACCAAAAGGGGAGTCAAGCTAAGTCAAAGCTAAACAATTGGCTGTACCATGTCATAATTAGGCTTCACATAGAATTGTGTCTTCTGTTCTTTAGAGCCTAGGCTCATTTCCCAGAGGTTCACATTTAACTGGGCTATGGTGGAGTTTAAAGCTCTGGAGTTGTTGTTGTTGTTTTGTTTTGTTTTTAGATAAATTTTTATTATGTAGTCCAGGCTAGCCTTGAATTCATGCTCCTCCTGCCTCACCTTTTTAAACGACTGGGATTACAAATGCATTACATTAGGTATGATTTAACATGGATGCTTTTTATTTAATGAAAAAAAGAAGTTACATATCCTTTCATTGAGGAGACATAATTAGAATCACAGAATTCATGCATGAATGTACACAAATACATAGATGTACATATCACACACAAAAACACACATCAATACACACATATACAGAGAGAGAAAGCAGGGAGAGAGAGATGGAGAGCCAGATGAAACAGAGAAGGGAGGGAAGAAAGAAAGAAAGAAAGAAAGAAAGAAAGAAAGAAAGAAAGAAAGAAAGAAAGAAAGAAAGAAAGAAAGAAAGATCACAGAAGTCACTACAAAGAATCACTTAAGGTTTCCTTAGCCTAATAATTTATCTGCTGCTGGATTCCCTCCAACTTAACAACCCTGTGCTGTGATTGGTAACCTTCTTGCAATTCTACCTATAGACATGATGACCCTTAATCCCATAGGAATGATCTTAACCTATTCTGTATTCCGAACATCCTTACAGATTCTCAAAAGATTGTGATAGCTCATACCCTCAAGTTTCTCCTGAAGACTATGCTTGGCTTTCCATGTCAAAGATTGTTAGTTTCTTTAGAAAACCACAAAAAGACAGCTTTGGGTCATTTCTCCACCCTGATGGCCAGCCTCAAATGTATCCCACAACTTCAGTGCCCCAGAAGTGACTATAATAATTCCAGAGACCTACAACTACAAATAGAGGCAAATAATCACATGCCTTCTCAGAAAGATCTCATGCAAAACCATCCACACAGTGATAAAAGCAGCATTTACAGTCCACAGATGTAAATGCCCAGTACTGTCATTTTCTTCATTAAGCTCATCTTACTTCTCCTTTACAGTCTCTGAAGTCATCATTATGCTTCTGATTTACAGAGAGATAATCTAAGAAAGATGAAGGCACTGGCCTAGGTGATTGGACCAGCAGTTAGCCCAGACCTGATTCAAATGCCTACTTCATGCTAGGTACAGCATATAATGTCAATAATGCAATAATGTCTCCTACACAGATGCCACTGTCTGTCTGGACAATCACACATCCCTGATATGCAAGCACACTTAGTTCTATTGGGACAAGGACATATAAGAAAAAGAATGATTCGTTTCCAGATGTAGGTTTCTGTCCCTAGCACTTGTCTAGCAGCCTGCCCCATCTTCTACTGCAGCGACAGGGTAACCACACTGATTAGATGTTCACTGACATCAAAGCTGACTAGAGTGCTGAGCTAGCTCATGGAGAGTCACAGCCACCATTATATAAAGCAGAAAAGAACGCCCAGGGTTGTGCATTATCACAACATAACCTAGTCTGATCGATATATTGTCCTTAATATATAAACTTCTAAGGGCAACATGAAATCTAACATAGTGACAGTATAAACCACAGACATTGAATCAATCTGCAATATCTCCATAAAACAGGCTTAAATTGTGAACATAGGGATTTCTGAATAGCTAGGCTCTTACTTGCTAGTCTTACATGAAAACAGTCAGTTTTGCTTCTGCCTCTGATAAGTTGTCTCACTCGATGAAGTATCAACTCTGAAAATAAATAGGTAATCAAAGCCACAGAAATGCCTCTACAAGATCTCATGTTGAACTTCAAGAACTTAGAGTCCTTTATTTCAAACCCTCATGCCTCTTAATTTCTCACTCTTGAGACATTGCTTTGAGAGTGTTCCTGTTTGTAGGGTTTTCAAATGCAAGTGCTTACAATGTTCCCTGTTCCATGGGTTGCATTGTATTAAACTCTAAGTGGGAGTCTTAACCCTCAGCCCCTTGAAACGGGACCATATTTGGAGACAAGGGTTTTACAAAGATAATCAAAGTTAATGACGTCATTGGAGTAGGCTCTAGCAAGGTGTCACCTGCATCCTCATAAAAGGGGGAGAGCTGGGCATGGAGACAGATGCATGTGGCAAGGTCATGGGCAAGAGAGGCTGAGGTCAAGATGATGCACTTTCTAGCCTGTTTTGTAAAGACTGCCAGTAAATGCTGGCAGCTTGGAGATATAGTGGACCAGATTCTTCCCTTGGAGTCCACAGAAGGATCCAAGCCTGCTTCCATCGAGGAGACAACAATGCATCACTGGTGTTTATCCATTTCGACAGTAGACCTCTCTCTAGCATCCTTCGAAGATCATTGTATCCTTCTTTCAAAATATATAGAATTTAATTTTTAGTAGATGGATCTGGGAACATTGTTAAATGCTTTTTTGTCTATACTTCCTTGCCTCTGAATAAACAATACATGTTTATTATATTGGGAGTTGGGCCCTCAGTGAGGTGGTTTAGCTGCCAGTACCATAGAGAAAATAATATCAAATTGATGTCAAAAAGTAATGGAAAACTCTCACTACTTTTCCCTCAAGATAAAGCAACATATTACAAACATGCTGACTAATAAGAAATGGAAAGGATTTTGGAATTTGTAACACTTCCCTTATGAAAAAGTTGCATATAAAAACTCATAAAAGGAAAATTCTATACTAAGTGAATCAGTCAATCCTCCCTTGATTTTAAGGCAAATTCCTTTCACTTACAGGATAAATGTGGGTGGATACTTCATTTAATGACTAAAACCATAAAGTGATTTCTGGGAGAATTAACCGCACACTCTACAGTGCTGGAAGATGCTGGAAGCAGGCACTCTGCTCTTTGAGAGGCATATCTTCATTCTGACAGGAAAGATGAAAAGTAATTGTCGTGGAGGGCTCAGGAGGACCTTGAGCAAAAAGTGCAGAAAGCCAAGTAGTCCTTAGGCATAGGAACAATGTGTTGGTCTTTCTCACACATAGACTGTTATACACATTAGTACTTAACTTCACGCCAGACTACAAAAGTCAGCACTGCTTGTTTTACTATATATTGCAATTTAAATCTGCATTAGTGAAATCTTCCAATCCAGGAAGGCAGAAACAGTACATATCTGACCCTCATGAATCATGTAGCCGTAGTTCTATTTTTGTTTTTGCATTTTGCTAGGCAATAACAGCAACACAAAGTCTAATGATATACTGAGGCCACACTCTCAGAGGTATCTGGATATTGAATCAAAAGAAGAAAAAGAAAAGCTCTCATTGAGAGCTGTAGATCTGAAACACACCTCTGGCCCTACAACTATTGTATTTCAGCAGAAAACTCAAGTGTAGGGCTCGAGTTCACTGTTTCATGGGGATAATTATGCTGCCATTCTCTCTATACAGTATCTAAATGGAACTGCACACTTTTACAGGCTCCTGGCCGATGGAAGACCTGTGATTGGCAGAAGCAACTCTAGTATGCTCACAGCCTTCGTCTTGCCCTGAGTGGGTGCCAAGATTCATCTGTGTTTGTTCCCAATCCTGTTTATGCCAGTACTGCTGCTAATGTAATTACATAATTTAATCAAATAATTATATCTACAAAATATGAGTTTGCATGGAATGGGACTTGTTGCTTTTATAAAATCAAGTCCAGTGGTTTCTTCTTTTTGGAATGACACCATAAAGAAATTTTGCTATAAAAGAATCACTCTAGGGAAGCCAAGGTTCATACAAACTGCCAGACTCCAAAGTTATGATGTCATTAGCATCTGTTGACTCCTAATTCATTCTACCTGAAACTGAAATTATAAAGGCTCCACTTTAACATTTCCAAGATTGCATGGGAAAGTCTTGAGAATACCACCCCAATGGCTCACAGCCAGAGCAACAGCCTTGCCTCCATAGCAACAGAGTGGCAAGTTAATATGCATTTGCGTGCCTTAAGCAACAGCTGAAAGGTCTATACTGTAGGTGATTTATGATTCTCCAACTTGATCAGTTTGCAAGATTAACTGACCATGTGCCTCTTTCAATTACATAGACTATGACTTTTTTATATAAGAAAAAAAAAAAAAAGGCAGACAGGCTTTTGTCCTAACCTACATACAATAAACAGAGGTCAAAAGAAATAGATTCAAATGTTCAAACTGAGAAACAGACTCATTCTAGCCCTTAAGTGAGAAGAAGCCTAGCTATGACTATAACTGTGTGAATCTATAAATTCACATGTACCTGTTAATTAATTACTGCATGACACGGCTGAGCTTTTCTGGAACTATAATAATGCCACATGCCTATCATTGGAAGGATTTAGAAGACACATATTGACAGAAATCAGATGACTTACCCACTGTGTCTGAGTTACCTCCGTATGTCTAAGAACAAAGCAGAAAATTATAAGATATCATAAAATAGAGACCTCAGTTTTCCTCTCCAGATGAATCTGTCCCTCATTCAGAAAAAAATTAAATCCAACACCAAGCAACTGGAGACCTTCCACCCTTCCCAATTCAGTGTAAAAATAGCTTTAGCCTTCTAGTATGTTTATATCCTGTTCCTGACTCTGCGGTAGATTGGACATGAAAAGTCTCAGATAGTAGAGTACAGATCTGCTAAATATTAAGCTCAGTAGAGACGACATCCAGAATGCTCTCTTAAAAGAACTTGCGATAAACAAGAACACCAGTTGTCTTAGTCAGGGTTTCTATTCCTGCACAAACATCTTGACCAAGAAACAAGTTGGGGAGGGAAGAGTTTATTCACCTTACACTTCCACATTGCTGTTCATCACCAAAGGAACTCAGGACTGGAACTCAAGCAGGTTAGGAAGCAGGAGCTGATGCAGAGGCCATTGAGGGATGTTACTTAGAGGCTTGCTTCCCCTGGCTTGCTCACCTTGCTTTCTTATGGAACCCTAGACTACCAGTGCAGAGATAGTACCATCCACAAGCAGCCCTCCCTCTTTGATCACTAATTGAGAAAATGCCTTACAGTCAGATCTCATGGAGGCATTTCCCCACCTGAAGCTCCTTTGTCTGTGATAACTTCAGCTTGTGTCAAGTTGACCCAAAACCAACCAGTACACCAGTCATATGCCCCCATTAAAAAAAATAACTGATAATCTGATGGGTGGAGTAGGGAGGCAGATCTTATGAGTACACACTAGGAGTGGCTAATGAAATTTGTACAGCAAGCTGGAAGCCTCTTCTCTCACCCTAACATCTTCTAGTTGTCTGAAAACTTGACCACATTGTCTGATGTAGACACTTTTGTGATTGACTATGAAACTCCAAGTACTCCTAAGGGCGATATGAAAAGGCTTGCTCACCTAACACTAAAGGAGAAGTCTTTCATCCAAGAGAATGAGACTCTCAACAACCAGTCCTCGAAAGGACACAAGAGCATCTCAGAAGAGCTTGGATCAGAGGTGACAGATGCCAATGCTTCCCAACACACTGATTTTTACAAAAATAAATCCAAAGACTCATTAAAATTAGTTTTGAAAACCACTGAGTTCTTTTGATTGCTGATTATTAAAAGGCTTGCATATGAGGTTCTTATGATTCCCACAAAATGTATGTTGGCGTTTGGGAGAGAAGCCCATCTTTCCTCTCTATCCCACCTACTAATATCCCAGTGTCATAGGAACCTCCAATACAGTCTTTTTTTATAATTGAATAATTTATTTATTTACATTTCAAATGTTATCCCCTTTCCTGGTTTCCCCTCTGGAAACCCTGCAGCCCATCCCCCATCACCTGCTTCTATGAGGGTGCTCCCCCACCCGCCTACCCACCCACTCCCACCTCCCTGCCCTGGCATTCCCCTACACTGGGACATCCAGCCTTCACAGGACTAAGAGCCTCTCCTCCCATTGATGCCTAGTAAGGCCGTTCTCTGCCACATGTGCAGCTGGAGCCATGGGTCACTCCATGTGTGCTCTCCTCTGATACAGTCTTACAGTTCAAAATAAGATTGGCTTAAGATGACAATATGCTCAGAAGATGGACTAATGCCTCCTTACTCAAAGTTAGAGGTCAGTATCAAAGGAAAGAAATTGACTAGAAATACCAGTCTTGAAGCCAACACTCCATACCTGTATAACTTTGAGTGTCTTTTAACAGGGTTGGTTGCTTAAGTTTAAGAGGCAATGAGAGGAGGAACTGCCCTCACAACCTACATTTGCCCAATGACCTGCCTCCTCTCCCATATTTCCTTCCCCTTCCTTTTCTTTTTCTAAATTAGGATGTAGATTTTAATGTGGATTAGGAATGAAATGACAGGTATAATGGGGAAGAATGTGGCTCTAGAATCTTCTCTATGATCTCTGCTTCAGCATTCTATACAGGATTACTCTACAAATTACACAGTTGATGTGAAGGGCAGGGCCTGGGACCTTAAATCACTCAACGCTCTGGACGTACACGACCATCCCACTTATTAGTTCAGAAAAACAGCTGGTGACAAGCAAACGACAGTTCCTCTGGACATTCAGATGACTGATTCTTGTATAAATCAATATCGAGTGCCACAAAATGTCAGAAAATACCAAATGAGGAAAAAAGAATCGATAGATAACCTTGGAATTAAATGAGCGATGAATAATCTTTACCAACTAAAATAAATTAAACCGTGCAAACCAAGTTAAAGTAACATCAAGGGTCTGGCTTAAAACCACAGGAAAACAATATAATTTAGAGGTAAGGGCATTTGTGACAAACAGAGCTGTTCATTTCCCCCTCAGGCATGCATCATGACAGAAACTACAAAATAAGAGCTGAATTCCGACTTCCCAGCCTCTGTTGGAACAGTCATACATATTTTTTTTTAGATTCTACAACAAATAAACTACAATTTACAGATACCAACTGTGTATTAACCTGGCTTCTATGAAATTCAGCCCACACCTGTAACATTTTTCAGAGAACATTGGTAAGAGAAAAAGAGACAAATTCTACAATTTATTTAAACCACTCTATTTTATATTGTAAATGTGCCTCCAGGAGTTATCAGACAAGCTATAAATTTACAGATAGACCAAACTAGATTTCAACATTCAAATTTAGATATACTCAAGCCTTAACAGAGTACTACATTGCAGATATATGCCACCCTATACCAGAAATCAAGATGTCTCTGTTCATGGATGAACCTGTGCAAGACCAGGCTTTCACATTCTTTAGACTACCCTGGAATATATTAATAAATTCATAAGGCATATATAATAAACACCTACTATGTGCCAAGCATGATGTTAGGGTAAAAGGGATAATGATTGACAAATAAAGAAATGTCACTTTTGCCTTCACTGTACTATGAAATAGCCAGGCAAGAAAACTGTTGCATTTGTAAATAACATCTGGTTTCCACAGATTCAAACCTGCCCAACCTACTCCAGGAATGCACCCCAGCCCAGCTCTCTGCAGGATGAGGCCCATTCTCTGGAGTCCGCAATCAAAATTTGCACCAGACTTAGAGAAGAACATCATGAGTTATTGTGCCCACTGTTAGCAGGATAACTCAACAGACTCAGCCCCTATCCAAACATCTACAAAGCAGCAACACCATACAGACAGGAGGCCTCCTTTGTTGGAGTTCAGCCAAGGATTTATAAAAACAGATATGGAATGGAGCAGCCTCCTGATAGCCCATGGGTCCTATTTCTCCTAATGTTTATTTCAAAGGCAGCCCAATCCAAAACCTGCAAAGATACAAGGAGTTTTTTTCAAACTGAGCTTAACAGCAGAGAGACTGAAAAGGAAGGCCTCTTTGGAGAAGTTGAGAGGGACGGGTAAGACTGAATTTCAAAGGCTTAGATATAAAGAGGGCTAGCTGAGGGAGACCTTCTGATTCCTGCCTCATTGGAAGAGGCTGCGCTGTTTCCAGCTGGGATTCAGTCCTTTAGGCAGGGATTGTGGCTTCTCTTGTTTAGTGAGGAGCTGCGCTGGAGGCAGAGAGTGGGAGGCAGAGTAGGATGTCTTCAGGGACCTCCATCGGATACTAGGTTTCCGAACACAACTTCTTATTTAAAGCTGGTTGTTATCCAGCTTGAAACAACACTGGGAGTGAGAACTGAACACTTAGGAACAAAATCAAGTCAAGACGCTGGCCCCAGAGGGTGGTTAAAATAGCAAATATAGGCATTTCTGGGTATCCATTGGGGATTGGCTCTAGTGTTTCTCAGATACCAAATCAGTAGACACTCAAGTCCCCACATATAAAATGTCAAATTTACATATGCCTGTGTTCAGCTTCCTGGAAACTTTAAATCATACCTAGATTACTTATCGTACCTAATGCAACAGAAACGCTGGGTCATTACATTGTTTCACTGGTGGGATTATAACTAGAAAAAAAGTCACTACATGTTTAGTACAAATTCACAGTTTCTAGTGTCTTTGTTCTGTATCTGATTTAGGTCTGTGGATATGAAACCCATGGATACAGAAAGTGATTATATATGAAGCCAGAAGCTTGAAGTCCTGTCTAGAAACTGAGCAGAAAGCTAAGGCTTACTAGTCTGGCCTTTTGTTGCAGTGATAAAATTAGACGCAGAAGCACAGCCACTACTTCCTACATGCTGTGCACTTGAATCTCTAAAACAACTCTAAAATGTCCCTCGTTCACAGATGAGGAAACTGAGGCACGGAGAAGTTGAATAATTGCTTCTGGAGCTTCCTTGACTTTAAAGGGGCAAGGCCTCAGACAGATGTGGAGAAATCCTACAAACCTTTGCACCCTCCTCTCCTTCAATGCAATAACAGACGAAAGGAAGATGACCCCTGGTATGATGTTTAGGATGCAATTTCAGGAATGTTTCCAAACTTCATAACAAATCTTGAGGACATGGGATTCCTCTCAAACAGGCATACAGGTGGGAGCCTGAGAGCGTGTGGCACACACAAAGGTATTAAATAAATTAGAGGACACAGAGAGAAGCACTCCATCACAGCCTGGGGCGCCAGCTGCTGAAGGAAGCACACGCCTGTCCCGCTGGCCCAATGAGTACTCTCAAAGTTGTTTGCTTTTAAGATGTGCTTAATGCCTTCTTTTAAAAAAAGAAAAATGAAAAGAAAGAAAAAGCCTTGTCAGTATAAAACGAACCGGAATTATCGCTGCAGCTTTGATGCTGTGTGTTATTTTTGGCTGAAAATCCTGCTCCTCTGGATTCTGTTGGTAAGGCACTGAGTCTCACTCTAGTAACACAGGCTGACTGCTGTCCCCAAAGGACCCTGAGCAAAACAAGAGGGACTACCTCGAAGACTTCAGCAGACTGGGAAAGTTTAACATAAATAAACTCCCATTTAGTATTTTTCTCCAAAAAAGAATTCATTCATTATCCTTCTTTCCGACAGAGTATTTATGAATTTCCTTTCATTAGAACCCAACAAGATAATCGTCATGGCTGCTCAGGGTGAAATGTGTCTGACGTTTTCTTTCTCCTCAGAAGATTAAGGCCAATGAATAAAAGAAAGGGGGATGTGACCCCTATATTTAGCTCTCAGGCATGTCTCACGAGTATTAAAAATAGACCTAAATCTCTTGAAGACATTCTAAAAAATCAAAGATAGGATAGCTTTCCAGGAGGAAGCTGGAAACGTTCTCTGTCTTCTTCCTAGTTGAGTCTTACTAGTGAGACTATTAAGTCTTTAAAAGTCTATTGGGTTCCCCTTCGGTTGGAGTCTGGGCCAGGGTGTCAGCTATATGACTCACATACTCTGCCACTTATTATTTATCCCCCAACATTGCTTCTCAAAGGTGTCATCTGTATAAAAAGAGAAGTCTGGGTTAGCCCTGGCTAAGAAGTGCGGCATAGTTCTCATGCCCAATTTCTCCTCTATCCACCACCTTCCCCCACATCTGGCCTCTGACTTTCCCAAGGTCCCTGTCAGAGAAAAATCAGCTGAGATTCAATTCACTGAACAAATATGTGTTATTTGTGATGGGCAGGCACAATGCCAGGCAAGCTGGAGTGAGCAGAGGATGCAGCGACCTTGTTGGCATGGGTGCCAGGTGATTCTATGAGTAAGCAAATTGCCAGGGACCAAAGGCAAGAGCAGAAAGGAGAGCAGTAAAGCCTAGTTGATGGGGATCAGTGTGGACAGGAAGCTGGAGCCAGCCCCTGAAGCAGGGGATGGAACCAAGGATAGGGATGGGACACTCTAAATACCTAATCCCTGGTGTCAAATGCCAGGAGTTAACTGTGATGCCTTTCCCTGAAATATAAACATGGGAAGCAGACTCGGAAAAGCTGTTTGATGCTAAGGAATGGAACCTGCTGTGACACATGACAGGACACTGGATAATGTAGCTCTTGCCAAGTACAGTGGTTTCCTGGCCATACTTGAAACTTGGGTAATTAACCTCTCTGCCCTGAGCTTCAGTTTTCTTCATCTGTGAAATGGGGGATCATTCTTCACGGGGCTGCTCTGTCTTATCACGGATGTGTGGCCCTCGACTGTGCTTGTGGTACGGATTCGGTGAAGGCACACAACTCACATGACAACATCTACACAGATTCAGACCCGTGATGCTGGGTGTGCAGCCCCTTTTCTGGCAGAAAGGCCTGCACAGAAGGAGAATACAGTGAGGGTAAGACAAGGAAAACTCTCCTTTTGGCACTTCCTGCTTTTCAGAATGCTTTTGTGGTTCCCACCACTTGGAAAAGTAAGAAACTCCTACAGACACCACTGCCCTTCAATTATCAGAGTAAACATGCAGCCTTGGAAAATGGATTACCTCTTAATAGGACTTTATTTCTAACCATATCATAGAGAGCTACCACTTCTGAATAACAGGGTAGTAAATGAAAAGTTGGGGAACACCTTCTAACCTAAGGTCCAAGGGGGAGAGGGCTCAGGGATGTAAACAATGAGGAAATAAAATGAGCAGTGGGCAAAAACCAATGTGAAGGGCCTAGATAGAGCTCACTGGTAAAGTGCTTGCCCCATAACCATAAAGATCTGAATTTCCATCCCCAGAACTTATGTAGCAAGCTGGGCATGCTGGTGTATGCTTCCCTGTGATCTATAATCTGTAATCCCAGATCACGGGACTGGTCAGAGACCAACAGATCCCTAGGGCTTGATGGCTAGATAATCTGGTAAATGGATAAACTTCATGTTTAGTTAAGAGATCTTCTCTCAAGAGAAACTAAGGGAGACAACTGGCTTTAACTGCTAGCCTATGGACACATACGCATAGATGTGCACAGGCATATAAACATGTCCGTAAGCATACCCCACATATACACAAACAAAAAAGATAACAGATCAATGCTGTCAGATGGGTGGTACTCAAATAAGCCTGCTCACCTGAGCCACTAGGCATGTGGTTGAAGCGTACGCTCTCATTGCCCAGGTTTAAAGCTAGGTTCCAGACTCTCGGCCACCCAAGTTAATTCCCAACTCTCAGGATGTGGAGCTTAACATATGAAAATGGAAAGTTCAGCAAGAAACATATATGTTCATATTGCCCGAGAAAGAGCTAAGTGGGTAGATAAGGAAAGTCTCAATTTACAAAAAAAGAAAAAGGAAAAGGAAAAAACAAGATGGCGGACTCATGGGAGGAGTTAGGGGCCCACCAGCCAGAAACTAAGCTCCAGACATAAGTAGTCTAGGGGAAAGAGGTTTCAGAGAAGCTTCAGCTCACGAAGTTCCAAGGCATTACTCACAGTGGCTGTGAGTCATTCTTAGCCTTTAAGAATTGTTGATGGCAAACATTTTGGAGAGGACTGAAATGAAGGGATGTGCTCGCAGCCATTAACTATGAAGCGCTAAGTCATCTCAGCAGCCCGACACAAATTATGCTCCACACTTGAAAAATAGTTATTGATCAGTCCCTTCCTTCTCATGCCCTCCAATACCCCAGATCAGCACTTCCATTTGCTCCCTCCTCCCCACATTCTCTCTCACTCACCTAGTTAGAGCCTTCTCAAGCCAGAAAACACAGCCTCACATGGTCATCTCCATTATAGATTTTTTTTCCTTCATAAAACTTGCTGATGAAGATTCACCCCAGAAGTTTCTGTACATATCTGTCTGCTATGAACTTCCCAGTGTCTTTTCTCTATTCATTATAGACACTAAGGCAACAAATCAAGTGATCTATCATTTCCTGCACAGGAAGATAAGAAGCTAAAAGACCATTTAAAAGAAAAAACAGAATGTAGAATTCACTTTAAAAGATTCACTTCTATATCAGGGACAGGTTGAACAGTAACATTCGGCATCTTTCACTAGCAATTTGAGTCTTAAGCAGGAAAGAGGAAGCCCTGATCCTTCAAGCATCTTCCTCGATGTGCTAATTTTAAAAAGAAGAAGAAAGAAAGAAAAGAAAGAAAAAGATGTGGGACATCTATCTATTAGAGATCTATATACACCAGTGGTATATCTGCCTCTATCCACACCCACTCACATCTTTAGTTTTGCAATTCTAAAACTTCTTCCAAACTATAGGATGTTTGGTTTTCTGCCCCCATTCCTTGAACATGTGTTAATTTGTGGCATGCATTAGCCACATATAATATGATTGGTGACTTAGGCCCAGTGGTCTTACCCATTCTGTGTTCTCTCATCTGCTTTCACCAAGAGAAGAGGCCTGAGCTTGCCTGAGATCGCCTATCTGATTGGTAGTTAGCTCCAGCACAAAACAATGAGCTCAGCTGAGAGCTGCTGAGTCCTACTGAGACTCTCACATTCATAAGAATGAATTAAAGGGGGCTGCTTTAAGTCACCCAGTTTTTGTGATGTGACTCTATTTGGAGGAAAAAATAAAAGCTGGCATAGCTTTCTTTGAAAAGCCACAATAAAAAAAAAAGACCAAGTACACATGTAATTCCAAGAGGACACTGGCTCTCCTCTGGCAAAATTATTAATGAACACAAACATATTGTAATAGCATAAGTACATCATTTATAAAAACTAAAAAGAACACATTAGGGAATTAGATAATAAAACTCATTTCTATATTAGTTTTCATTTTTCAAATGGTTTAATCTATTAATTAGTAGAGTATATTAGCTCATATCATTTTTTAACCCGACTAGACTTCAAATTCAAGTGGTCCTTTCTTCTTTTATGTCTTCAAATGTTGATGCTTAAGGTAAACAAAATTATGCGTGCTGAAAGGGCTTCTGAAGATAAAAATACATCAGGCTCTGCTCTCAAATAACTCCCATATCGTTTGGGCTAACAAAGGACATGCTCAAGTACTCTTTCAATTCATTAAGAAATGGATTCGAGGCAATGCTATGCATGCCCTTGCCACCCACCATTGGTACCATGCAGATGTTCCTAGTCTTACCAGCTGCAGATGACAGGCTCCGAATAATACCACTAGGGTTTGGTTTGCTTTTGCTTTTGGTTTCTTTCTCTAGTCATGTTATGAAACATGCCAACTTTAAATGCACAGGTTGGAAGGTCTTAGGCATTCATAAAACTTAATGTTCAAAAAAGCTTAGCATCCTATAGATCACGTGTATGTTCTCAATTCTGCAGGTGATAATGGATTATAGAGGATTTCTGACCATGGAAGTATGTCATCAAAGTTATCCTTTAAGAAAGATTATTGGGATGCCTCAGGTCCTTACTGTGGACTTGGCTAAGCCTGAAGTTAAAGAGCTTCAGGAAGGATGAGATTATCAATTTTCTATTTTTGCATAAAGATAGAAGATAATGAAAACCTCCTTGGATTACTAGATAGTTATTATGACTTGGGGAAATGAGCTTTAACGGAACACATGAGGAAAGGAAAACAGTTGAGACAATTCTCCACTACAGAAGTTTTCTGGGAAGAAAGCAAGGTATGATAATTATTTACAAAGAGAATTTGGGTATGCTTACATCTCATTGGGTGACAATTAAAACCAGCCTCTCCCCTGTAATTCATTACTCTAGGTTTTCTAAAGGCTCTGAGAAGCTCTGGTCTTCTCCTGGAGTCTTAGGAGTTGATATCAGAGAAGAAAAAAACTAGGATCTGAAGGAGCATAGGGTAGATAGACTCCAACCATCTTCCTTCGTTTAGCAATAAGCTGAACTCTATTTCCTGTCCTTTTGCATGGGAACTGTCTGTCAAATTTCATGAGGTGGGGCAAAAAAGAAGGAGGAGGAGTGGGAGGTTTCCTCCTTTCATTAAGAAAAAACTACAATTCTTTGTTTAGCTCAGATTCATACCAAGGCTTTCTAAGAAAGAACCATCATCCCCATTCTACAGATAAGAAAATCAAGGCCCTAAAAGGTGAGGTAACTTCCAGGAAGCCTCAAATGATGATAGAGCCTGTCCTTTTGACCTTTATGTGCCAGCTGTGTATGCCTCATGAAACGTCCGCAGACTGTGCTCCTTCTAGCAATTCCCAAGGACCCTTGAACAGGGGATTTCTAGAGGGTCCCTGATTTCATGCAGGTACAAAGATGCTATTCAACTCAGAGACCAAAAGAGACATGTTCAAAGGAAAACATGGAAGAAGGAAGAAGCCTGAAAACATGGTATAAGGGGTGGGGAGATATAGAGTTGATATCGGTAGACTTGTGAAACTTGGAAGTCATATGGGGATCATAAGGGAAGTCCTGACTCTAGAGGTATAAAAAAAAGTCACATGTTAATATACACTTGGGCATATGTTCACATACATAGGCATGTGTCATACCTGTCCACATACACACATTAAAAATCCTTCCCAGAAAAGGGGCATATAAGTGACGTAAAAGATATTCTCTACTATGAGAGTTGCATATCAGACATCCTGCGTATCATATATTTACCTTAACAAAATTACAGTTATGGAGTAGCAATGAAATACTTGTATAGTTAGGGGTCACCACAACATGAGAAACTGTATTAAAGAGTTGCAGAATTAGGAAGGTTGAGAACTACTGCTCTATACCCATCTTGTCTTCTGCTAGCTAGGACATCACAGTCTCCATCACTCATAGGTCTATTTAGCATTTATATGACACTTGATATTTAGAGCTTGCTGTTTAATTATTGATCCCCCAAAATCAACCTTGAAGTCAGACATGGAGTAGTGGTGTGGGTTTAGTTCATATGTCTTTTCCTTTCTAGGCTTCTACACAGATGTGATCAAAATTATGTAAGGGAAAAGTAAGATCAAAGTTTCAGGAAAAGATGAGGAAGGGAAGGAGGTGAGGCTTGTGAACTTGTGTTTCCTGGTCTTTTACCTCCTTGGGAATGATGGCACAGAGCCAGAGATCTTCAACCAGCTGTTACAGGTGAGTTCAACATCCCACAGGGAAAAGAAAAAAAGAGGAAGCCCCAGGAGCCTAGAGAAGAGATGGTATATAACAGAAGGAGGGCTCCCCAGCAACTGTCTCTTAGCAGGAGTGACAGATTCTGCTCACAAAGCACTCCGTCTTCACAGGTGGTGACAGACTGTACTTCCTTCCACTTCGCTTACTAGCCCTACCCAAAACTTAGCTGTGTATCATAGCAAGCCTCACCTCCTTGGACTGGATGCCAACAGTCACACCTAACCATCTGGTCTATCCTACTCCTTGTGACTGTTTAAATGGAACGACCAATAAGCATATTACAGATGGTAAAAAAATCCAAACATGGCTAAACAAATGGACAAAAAAAAGAAAAGCCAGGAGATGGTGGCCCAAGAGATTGGCAGGCTTTCCTTCACTTTGAAATATCTCAATTAAATGAGTTTTATGTTTTCCTGAACATGAAATCAGCTACTGGCTGATTTCACAGTCTAAACAGCACATATTAAACCTCTGCTTGGCTAAGTCAGTGAATTGAGTATGTGGGATTTATAGACTCTAGTCCATCTCTATCGGCAAGAAGAATCACAATATCATGAGGAAGATAAGTCAATAGCAAAGAAGGGTCAGTTACCAGCAGCCATCCCAGCATATTCTGACCAAGCCAAAATTCTCAGGTTATAATAGTAAAATTATTTTCATAAGCTTAGTGCAGTATTGGCCATTCTAGAAAATTCTTGACATACAATATACAGAAATATTTTCTTTGTAAAAATAAAGAACACTAACACAGTACACGCATAATAGCTATCTACACAGATGGCACCTGATTTAAACCCAAGGAGACACATGAAGACAGTCTTCATTTTCAAATAAAAGCTGACAGAGAAGCTGAAATATCTAATAATTTTCTTTAAGGACTTTCCGTTTAAAAAGTAGAAAAATCAGATCTTGTGCCTGAAAATCAGATCTTGGTGTTGTTGTTGTTGTTGTTGTTGTTGTTGTTGTTGTTGTTGTTTTGGTTGGTTGGTTGGTTGGTTGGTTGGTTGGTTGGTTGGTTGATTGATTTTTGCTTAGCTTGTGTCTCACTCTGTAGTCCAGGATAGCCTGGAACTCCCTAAGTACCTATGTATTTAAAGTGGCCATAGATGGTCCTTCAACCTGAGCCTCCCAAGTGCTAGGATGATAGGTGTGAGCCACTGCACCAGGGCCTTCTGATTTAAGCCAAGAAGGGGCAGTCATTACACAAAAACAATGTAAATGTTGTTATTACTTCCCACTGAGTTTAGCTTTTTTCATTATTCCTTATTTTTTTGAGGCTTAAGGGAAAAAGCATTTGAGGTATTTAATCTTTTCTTGTTGCTGTTCTGAGATCGCGTATCTTCCATTGCCCTGGGGAGCTTACAGCAAGCGTTACTTACTGTAATACTGTTTGATCACTGAATATCTATTGAATGCTCATTGATTGTTAATAGGGATTCCTACTTGACAAAAGGGGAAAGCAAGCCAATTTCCTTTTGCACTGTTGTATACATTGACTTTATTATTTGAAGCCTTCATCTTTCCTTCATGGGCATGCTCCAAACATAGGCAACTTAAAGGCAGGCTTTCTCTTGTGGCCTTTCCAATCTTTAGCAGGTCATTCATTACATACATACCAGCTAGTAAATACATTTTAAAAGACAGCTTTTGACAAACATAAATTCACAATATAGGACACTTTATATAAGAAACTTCCAAACAGCTAACTTGCTACCTGACTGTGAATAAACATGTTGTATAAAGTGCCTTTAAAGGATAGCAATTAGCTACAATGATTAGACAAAACATGGTTTCACATTAAATTAAATTGATATTTAAATGTAATTGTTTTTAGCTCTGTGGTGTCAAGGTGCTACATAAATCCATTATTACTACTATTTAACAGCAATAGTAACAACAGCAATAACTCAACCAAATTTTCCAAGATTGTAATTTGCAGTGCCCCAAAGAAGTTAATTGCATTCTTGGGAGGTATGTTAACTCTTGCAAGACACTTAAGACCATTTAATGAGAGTTTCAGAAAGCTTTAAATGCCTTCCAATTACCTCCCAGTACAGCATGTGTCCACATACATATATGAGTCTATCATACATATTATCTGAAGAAATATTAATTTTACAACTAGATTAACTGTGCTCAAATAGTTTTGCTCCATTTAAAACTGAATAAAATGGCAACCCACTGTTAAGGGGTTCACAACACAATGTTGCACTTGACTCTAGACAAAGCTTTTAGAAGACAATGGTTAACCCTGCTCTGATGGCTTTCAAAGATAAGTAGAATAGTTTTAAAATGTATTGTTGTATTTTGCCTAAATCTGAGCTAATAACTGCAAGCTAAGGATATAAGAGAGGTGGCGTTGCTAGATCCAGTGGTACCCAAGTGCTGTGGCCAACTGAAGAGGGTGTCCCTGAGCAATTACTGTAAGAATGTGGGCCCAAAGTTCACGTATCTTTTTACTTTACAAAGAAAAGCCATAAATCTGAGTTCTTTGTCTTCTGTTGGATATTTTGAAAGCACATGTACACCTGATGAGATATGAATCCATGCTGAATTTGACCCCTAAGCTTGAAGTTTGCCCCTCTGCCCTAAATGCGTCCCAACATCAAGCAGCAGTTAGTGGGTAGGCCATATCTGGATGTATATCCAACAGCTATTTATGCCATTTTGTCTTAGAAACATAGTCAGGTACAGGATTGTCTGCTTCGAAGAGTGGAAATAAATGAGACACCATCAATGTCATGATCACTTGTCGCTGTTAATGTGGCTGATGACTTCTATTTCTTCTCTGAGTTTTAGCTGCCGTGATCTTGCCCTAGATGCATCACTTGGAGTCATCGGTGACATAATTCCAATAGCAATCTCATCAAAACCAGCCACCCAATTCATCCACAAATTCAAATTCAGTCATTATCAAGTGAGGCAGAAGACTGTCAAGACCTACCCCTGCCCTATTCCCACTGCTTTCCCAAACAGAGACCACTTCATCACAGACGAGTCACCAGCAGCCACAAGAGCATAGTTCTGAAGAGCTGTCAAAAATAACTCCTGAGAGAATCATGACTTTTTTTTGCCAACAAGAAACCTTCAGAAAGAACTGCTGTGTTAAATACAGATGCCATGATAGATCTAGATTGCCCAGTTCATGTCTTATTCCAGAAAACTGCCCTGATCCCTCACCTTTGAACTCATACTTTCTGTCTTGAATAATAATTGCTTCGGTAGAGATAGATATATTTTCCAAAATAAATCGGCACTCCATGTCTAATATATCTTTTTGATCCACAAAACATTTAATATGTACACAGCAAATTTTAGCTTTACTGCAGGTGCCCAGTAGGTGGGTGGATGGATTAATGAAAGGAAACAAAAATACTGTTTTGTCTTGCCCCTAAAAGAAAAATGACTAGTAAAAATTTGCATGATGCAGAAAACTGCTTATAAATTGCTTTGTGGACAACAAAGCAGACAAAAAAATGTTGAGTGTTCAATGGCATAAGCCTACTTTCCCTCTATCTCCTTGCAGAGAACCCAAGATCTTAGGAAGCAAGGAGCCTTTCTCATAGTTCAACCCTAGTGATTTGGCTGATGGTGTTAATTATTTGTCTGAGAGAGAGAGAGAGAGATGCAATGACCCTATTCTGGCCAATGAAACTTAGGGAGAAGCCCTTGGCACTTAAAGGAAGGGCCTCCTCTCAATGGAAGAAAATAAGAAGATCAAAACTCACAAGCCTTTTGCCCTGGCCTCTCTGTTTACCAATACCCAAGGTATGTGGATGTGATGCTTAGAGCTGTGGCAGCTCTCTTGAAATCATCGGGCCATCAGTATGATAAGAAACAACCAAGAACATAAGCAGAAAGGGATGCCCAGAACCTCTCTTCTCCATGGCATAGCTGAGCTGTGATAAACTCTGGGACCACAGATTTCCCAGCGTTTTCTGAGTTTATAGTGAAAATTAAACCTAAGGGAAAGAGCCTTTCACCAAAAGACAAATGACAACCAACACCCACAGGCCAGATGGTAATGAGATGAGAAACTAGTGATGAGAGAAGAGAAGTCGGAGTGACTTCTGCCACCCTCCCTCCAGCAAGGGGAAACACAGTTTTAGCTTTCATAACTCATGGTTCTTCAGCTGTACATCAGGCTGACTGAACAAGGAACGGCCACCACTGTTTGCACGCATGTGTGCAGTGTGTGTGCGCACACATGTGTGCATGCATGTGTGCAGTATGTGTGAAGCACACAGCACATACTGCACACATCTTCCTTTGAGAGGGATAACACAGGGACTCACTGCTGACTTCCTTCGTTTGCACTCTTCTCAGCACACATATGGACATGTTTACACTGGACTAGATACATGGCCACTTAGAAAGACAGACCTTCCTAAATTGGACAACATGTGACTCCATAACCTCAAGTTTCACTCACCTCTGATTTGAAATACACTAAAAGAATATTATTACTGCTTAAGATGCAAACTACTGCCCTGAAAAATATTGCTTTTTTGTTCAAGGTGAAACAAGCTATAAATTAACGGTTGGCAGAGAAGAAGGTACATGAGCAAACAGAAATCCTTACAACCATATGCAGCCCATGCTGCTTATATGAGGAGCCAATACTTCCCAGCAGATTAATCACTCTTTTCTTCTAACTTAATTTATTTCATACTTTAAGAAACCAAAACGTCCAGTAGCCACTATACTTGTGACAAAGAAACACAATAAAAGCAATTTCTCCAGCACAAAAAAATCAAGCGTTCCCGGTAATGCATTTTTGAATCCAGCATACCTTCCCCTAATGAGGTTTCGGCATGCTATAAATAACACTAATGAGACTTTGTCTTGCCCATGTAATATATTTCCTTGATATAGCCTCAGATTCTCTGTGTTGCATGGAAAACTAACAGCCCCAGAAAGAAATGTCGTCCAATAGCACATTAAAACGAAAAGCACAATTAAATATAAATGAATTCAGTAATTTAATTGCACAATTGTCGCTTTAAAAAATTCAGAAGAAAAGGAATGATGACTTTTTTTTTAAATCGGTAAATAATAAAAGTGCATGAGGGGATGGTACAATATTTAAATAAACATGTTTTGGTTGAAGGGTGGCTGGCAGAGATGATCACATGTGCTTGGGGAAATTCTTTGGCTTGGAGAAAAAAAAAACCTGAGGATTGTGGTGCACTCCATCCTACCTGTGTGAAAATGAACATCTCAACTCCAACTTTATCTTGAGCGTTTCTCCTGGACCAGAGGGCTTCTTAGATCCTGCACATTATCAGTCAGCCTCCACTTCATTTCCAGGAAACCCGAAGAAAACATGGCAGAGCACATGAGATGCTTTGCAAGCAGCTGTGCAGTTTCCAGAGCCACACGGCCTTGGTGTCACACTAATGTCACACCTGACTGTTGGCCAAGTTTCAGAATGGCTCACTCCAGTTCCTTCTCCTCCTAAGGCTCACCTAGTACAGCCTCCCTCCCTCCGCTGTCCTCCTGATGAGATCAGAGGCCTGAGGCTTTGCCTGAGATCTAAAGGAAGCCTCAGGCTTCACTGGGCATTGATTTGTATTCAATTCCAATCAAGCACACATCCAAGAAATCCACCAGCACTACTGGGTGGATAATGTGTAGAAGAGGCTTTTTAATTTTGAGTTAGCTATTATCTTACATCGTGGTTATCAGATCTGACAGAGGCAGAGAGAGCAGGCTTGGTGCAGCTACCCAAGCAGATTTTTGCTAGAGTACATTAGAACATCTGAGTGGCCTACACTGAGCATGGAGTTTGTCCTGTTCTGCTTGATATTACAATGGTTTGTGCTGCTGGCTTTTCATCCCTTGATCTTGGATAACCCTCCACGTAGATAACATAGCTAGGCATTGTTGTATTCATTGTCTCAACAGGTGTTTTTCCAATGCCTCACCTGCTTCAGGCCTGGATCTGCACACAGGATTATGTCATTAACTAGTCATGTTCCACTTTCAAGATCTGGCACTCGGTATGTTTGGCGTTGCAGATCTTTGAGAGCTAGGCAAATATAAAGATTGTTTTGAAAAGAAATAAATGCTACGAAGAGCACAGTGCAACACAATGGAGGCTCTTAATGTGAATGCTAACCTAGGAGCTGAAGAGAATGTCAGACAGCCAATGCAAAGGCACAAGGAGGAGGGCCAACTTGGCAGAAGAAATAGAAAGAGTGGTGCTCATAAAGGCTCAGAGAGAACAGCAATTATAGGAAGGAGACAGGGGACATTAATAAATGAGCAGACTAATTCTCATAGCTCCACTTTTATCGTGGATGAAATCAAAATATAGATGGGATTGTATAAAAGGCCTGGAAGAGTCATGCCTTCAAGGTTCTAACCCTATCCCTTCTGTCCATAGCCAGCTTGTTGGTCAAAGGAATATGCTGTGTTCTTTGGTACAGAGTTTCTGGTAGTGCCGGGGAGCCCACTCTCAGAACTGGAATACATTCCCCAAATGGCTTCTAATCCAGCCTTCAGAAAGTTAAAAAAAAAAAAGTCAATGACTGCACCTGCCCAGCAAAGTTGGTAAATAATGAGAGGAATGAAAGCTTCCCATGCCTCCAAAAGGATTGTGTTTGTACTGAGCAAGGGTGACCCTTGAGGCTTTTGGAATTTTAAAGTAAGTCATTTCACCCTAAACAGAAGGGTTTGTAGTTTTCTAAGATCAAATGGTCTACATTCAAATCCCACCAATGCCTTTACCTGCTTCAGGGCCCTGAGTTTCGCTCTGTGCCTGTTTTCTGTGGGATAAAGCAGAATAGCAGCGAATAGCCATGACAAGCCCACTCAGTGGCCTTGACCATTTAATAAGGGAATCAAGAAAAGAAGCAGCAAGGACACTCCAGGTATACCCTGCTTTCTCTGCTTATCACCATTGCCTCCCTAGACTGCCCAGTCCAACACAAGAAGAGGGACAAGCCACACATGGTGGCAGACCCCTAGAGTCCTAGCACTAGGGTGTGGAGGCAGAAGTATTAGTAGTTAAAGTTTATTGTCAGATGCATAACAGGTTCAGCTCTAGGCCACCATGGGATACATGGGATTCTACCTCAAAACATCAAATAACAAATTTGAACAAAAGAAGAAGAAGAAGAAGAAGAAGAAGAAGAAGAAGAAGAAGAAGAAGAAGAAGAAGAAGAAGAGGAGGAGGAGGAGGAGAGAAAGAGAGAGCAACAGAGGAAAGTTCCTCTGCCCCCTTATTTTAATGGGTTATATAGAAAACAGCTCCTACATGTATATTAGTTTTGAGTCTTCTTATCTCTCTGGCCCATGAGGCTAATAGGCAGAGAATTTCTCCTCGCTATTAGCTTTCAGTAATACCTGGCACACCATGACAGTCACGAAAGCTCAGTGGCTCTTCTCAAGTGAGCACTGCCTCTTCCAGAAATATCTACTTCTTGGTATGAGGATAAGGCTAGATGGTAGTCACAAGGACATTGTGGAATGAAAAGGCCCTTGGTAGGAACAGGATACAGTGAGCTTCTCTTAATAATCAATGATATTACTAAGGAAGATCTATGAAGCCATGTGAATTAGCATCATGGCCTCCATGGTTCTAGAACATGGCCACAAAGTTCTATGGGCTTCTCACAATGTCCTGGCTAAAGTCTCCACTTTAGTAGAGACTTTACAAGCCATACAAGTTGAACCTCTGTTCTGCTTCCCAGATTGCTCCAGCTTAGACTCTTTGTGTGGAGCCTCTGGAGTTGTGAGGGCTGGGAGCACGAGCGGTGGGAGGCTGGCTGGTCATTCATCTTGCTTCTCTTAACCACAACTCAAAAAGGCCAAGATCACTACTTGGAAAGCACCGCTAATCCTCTGATCCAGAAGAGACAGCAGCAGACTGGATTTACAACAAAGCCCTGCCTGCAGAAATCTTCCTGTCACCTGCAGGCCACAGAAACCATTAGCATCCCAGTCATAATGTGCACAGTCAATGAGCTACACAGGCATTTCAAAACAGAGCACCTTCCTGCTATTTATGGGCCAAGGCAGCTCTCTGATTTTCCCTTCAGCCTGCCATGGAGAAACTACAAGGAACAGCTGTGGAACCCACCCTCTCACAGTTTGAGCATTTGAAGAAAATTCAAAGAAAGATTCCCCAAACGTTCAAAGGTGCTGTTTCCCAAGCCTGGGTCTCCTTGTGGGGATTTCAGCTCAACTCTCTATCAGTGCCCTCTGCCAGAGAGAAACTGTTAGAAGAATCGTACTGCTGCCTAATTGCCCTACGCACAGCTCTCACCAAAAGCAAACCACAGCGGAATATTATTATTTTTAGAACACTATCCCGTTTTAACATTTGAGCAGCCACGTGGTCTCTTGAACCACAATGGTCCTTAAATGAACCATTTTCCCCTCTTCTCTGAAACAGATAAATATAGACATATATATTTAATAAGCCCTTTACCCTTACATAGGCTGATAAAAATACATTCAAACTCTATATCCACATCTATTTATAAGCATAACATATACACATGGGATATTTAAAGTGTTGATTGGCCTTCTGTAATCGTTTTTTCCACTTGCATAGAAAATTAAGTAGAGGTCAACACAATGAAACACTCTCTAAGTCACTGCTGTTTTCTTAGGAAGTCCAGAATAATAGGCTCCAACCTGGAGGGGGAAAAAATGTCAATGCAATCTAAAAATAACAGAAGGTGCATAACAAATTTGTCCTCATTTTGTTCTTAATAGAAGGTGTTTCTAGTGCATCGGCAAGAATGACCTATCAAACGCATCACCTTGTACAGTCAATTTATTCCTTTATCAGGCAGTCATTGGAGAGGTGTTCTACTCTGCATTGTCTCGACATAAAACAGAATGCCGAGCCTGCGTTCCTATGCAGAGGCAGCGAAACCTCTCCAAAAGACTTTGGTCAAACAAAGGGGATGAGGCAGGGACACTTCCTCTCTCATTCCCTACATGCGGCCCTCGCCTTGGCTCAACAAAGACTCTCCATGGAAGAGTTAAGTTGGAAAGAGGAAGGCCCTCTGGCTCTGCTGTTCTGCATCTCCCCAGTAGCACACAAAGCCTGCTCCACAGATCTTAACTGTTTCCGAAGACCTGAGGATGGAAGGTAGGGGGTTTCTCATTGCTCAGCTGTAAATAACAAAAGCACAAGAGACAAAGGTCTTCGGTCTTCTCTGTGGCCACAAGAGGGGTGGAGCTGCTTAGAGGTGAAAAAGCATCAAGAGAGAGACCTGAATGGAGTATTTCCTCATTGGCACCTCACCATTTTAGCGAGCCAAATTAAAAATGGAGACTTGCCCAACCTCACAATAACATACCATATACATTTATCCACACAATTTGTGACATGCAATATACAACTAGTGTATATATGTCTATACATACTTATGTACATACATCCATACATTCATCTGTATGTACGCACCCGTGTATATAAACTGGAGTCAGTTTATATACTTATTTGGATAATAAGGTCACTAATAGGGACAAGCAGTAAAGGGAAAATGAATGTATTCATTGATTTGGGATGTGACTGAAGGCACAAATCAACCTCCATCTCGTAAGCCCCACCCAAACCCATGTCTGGTTCCCAGATTCTTAGATTCACTCCATGTGTCCATCTGAAAGACATTGCCTGTTTTAAGTACCTTTCATAGGTTCCAAATATCCCAGGGACAAACGATACTCCAACAAGCCTGAGAACAATATAAGAACCAAAGCCAGGTAGCTAGAGCCAGTAAGCAAACAAACCTTCTCACAGGCAAAAATAAATACACATTGAAAAGCCTGTAATGTTTCAGGGCTTGTGTGTGTGTGTGTGTGTGTGTGTGTGTGTGTGTGTGTGTGTGTGTCAGTATGAATACATTGGACATTCTGGATTCAGCCAGTTGGAGAATTGAAGAAACAGACTCCAGACCCCATCACCAGTTCCTCCCCATCCTAGCCACCCAGAAGGGATGTAGTAGGGCTGGTTCAGACACAGTCCTTACCCCTTGGCTCCCCAAAGAGGCAACAGCTCCAGGCTCCCAACCAAGATTTACTGACCTCCTCCTTTATAAACAATATCTCATGTTTCCCCCTAACAACTTTGAACATGAATGTTGCCCCCTTTTTATACATGAGAAAATAAAGATTCTCGAAAAGTAAAGATGTATGAGTGGTCACACAGCTATTAAATGGCTGCCAGAGCCTGAATACATCCACCACCACCCCAATATTTATAAGCTGAAATCCTAACTCACAGGGTACTAGAGAGTAAATTCACTTTTTTTCCTCATTTCTCTGAGAGAATGAAAATATATGGCAAAAGCAATTTAAGGAAAAAAGAGTTTATGTTGACTCACAGGTTGTGGTAGTAGCTTTGTTCATCTTAGTGGTAAAGGCAAGGCGTGTATGGATAGCAACTGGCCACATCGCACCCACAGTCAGGAAGTGGAAAGAGATGAATGATGCTGCCTAGTTCCCTTCCTCATTTTCATACCTTCTTGTTTCAAAGTCCAAGGGATGGCACTGTCCATAGTAAGAGTGGTTCTAACCCTACCCCCACTCCCAGCCGTCAGTTAATTGACTCTAGAAACCCCTCATTCTAGCCCCTTTTTGGTAACAATCATATGAAGTTAAGTTTTCTTGAAGCCTGTCAGCTATAGGGCCCGAGGCCCCATGAATGGAATTCCATACTATTAAAGAGACCCGAGAGAGATGGATCTTCTTTTTCACCATGGAAGAACACAGCAAGAAGGCACAGCAAGAAGAAATGACTGTGCTCTGGGTGTCTCCATCTCCAGAAGATGAGAGATACATTTTTTTTTTGCTGCTCCCAGACTTTGATATTCCATTCTAGCCACCTGAGTGAACTATATAGCAAAGCCAGGGTCAAACTAGGTCATTGGGCTCTTCTGTGCTCAGCTTCCCTGCAACAGCACACATGAAGGAATTGAGCACACAGGCCACCATTCTGGTATACTCTGCCTTATTCCCAAAGAGCAGGGGATTACGTTCCTGGCCAGAGGACTGAACTAGGATTATATCACTAGGATCCCAGTGTATCTGAAATGCCAGGGCTTCCAGGCACATGCCAATGGTCAGTCCCTGTGGGATTTCCTGTGACCAAGAAAATCCTGCCCAGAAAAAAACAAGGACCTCTAGATTGGAGGGAAACTTCTTCCCTCTAGTGCTGTTTCTCCAACAAGTTAGGATAGTAGCCACGCCTGCCCTCAGGAGCTGGTGGGCCAGTGACAGCTCTCAGAATGAGCCTTATCTGGACACAGCCATGGGGAAAATGGAATCTGTAGGAAACACTGATTGTGGACAAGCACCACTGAGTGAGAGATGGAGATGACACTAGTTCAACCCCAGCAGCTACCCTGCCAGGACAGTCACCTGTGCCCTCTGCTCCTTCCAAACAGCCTGGAATGACACGAGAGAAGAGTATGCCACAGCCCCATCCACAGCTATATATTTTAAATAGCGTCTCCTCTCCACAGCCCTGCGTGGGAGGGGACCATATGGTCCTACATCCATTATACTCCTGAGTTTAGGTCTGAAACATCATATTTTCATTACAAATAAGCTTTGATGACACCACCTATTGCAATGACTG
The DNA here is from genome assembly GCF_978045245.1 of Mus caroli. Taxonomy (NCBI): domain Eukaryota; kingdom Metazoa; phylum Chordata; class Mammalia; order Rodentia; family Muridae; genus Mus; species Mus caroli. Next base: position 54,334,820 of record NW_028227259.1, read on the forward strand.
CAACGCATGGTTAATTTTATCTGTGGCAGCGGTGAGAGCGGCATACCAATTTACTGCCAGTGAGAACAATCTCATTTTAGCATCTTAACCCTGAACTCAAGTTCCCTTTGTTCCTGAGAACTTTGTTTTAGCAAGACTCCAATGCTGAGTGCCTGGGAAGAGCGTGTATCTGACACTGACTCAAAGATGTGGAACAGTCATGAGAAAAGAGAGGAAGGGCAGGCATCAGGGCAGGGGTTGGGGAGAGTAGCAAGATCGCTGCAAGTCTGGGCTCCCTGTGGCACTGTGCTTAGGACTTGAGTTTCAACCAGCATAGCAAGTTCTCACAATTTGGCTGGCTGGCCGGCAAGGGCAGACCTATTTGTGAGGTTCTTCTGTTCTGTCTGACTTCAAGCCAAGTCAGGAAGCAACAAGAAAGGCCTCCCTCCTAGAGCACTTTGTTCTGGGCCAGGAAGTTTAGAGAAAAACCAAAGTATTGGAATAATGTCATGGATGGGTTGGGTGGGGAGGAAGGTGTTCCGAGACGTTCTAGCTTCTTAGCCCACACAGGGACTGAGACAGCCAGAGAGAAGCAGATAGCCACACTTACATGCTTCCATCCAGGTAAAGTTTAGTTTCTTGTGTGGAAAACTTTTCTGCAGCTACTTGCTTGCACTATATTCCAGGGTCTGTCTCTCCCCTTCTGTACTCTGAACTCATGATGCCTTTATTCTCACTTCTAGGACTAAGGTTTAAAAAATGGTACAGTGTAGTTCACATTTAGCAGAAAGAATTTTTTTGAAAGCACGTCTATGAATCTGTGTCCAAACACAACAAAGGAGGAAAAAGAAATGGAGATAATCACATCACATCGAGCCTCAGCAAGACAAATATATGTTTTCTCTCATTTTTAGGCACGGGGTGTTAGCAGTAAAAGTTTCCGGTGCATGCTAGTAGCTAACCTGTCTGCCGAGGAAGGGGAAGCTATTGGGAAAAGAAGGGAAGAGCAGGAAAGAAGGGCAGAGTCAGGGGACAAAGGGTAATATACTCCAAGTACATTATGTACTCGCATGAAAATGGCATTACACAGCTCTAAATAAAAATAAGTTAATTAAAGAGAGAGAGGATATGGCATGAGTCCTTGCTTATCACTATTTTCAACACTAACTTACACCCTGCTACACTGTACCTTAATCCAATCACTTAATAAATGTGCCTGGACTTGGTACCACAAGATGCTGGGAAAGAAAAGACTTGAGAGTATGGTTCCTGTGCCTAAGCAACTCAGAACTAGCCTGTGACCTAACTGTACAATGTGCCAATCTTAAAAGGTATGCTCTGCTGTTCAGATGCATCAAAAGTCTGAAGAGGCAAAAGATCCGATTCTCAATGCAGTCTTAGACAAGACTTCAAGAAGGAAGTTAAATGAGAAGGAGCCAATCCTAATAGATTAGAGAATTAACCAGATGGAAGTCACCAGAAAGAACAGCCTTTCCAAAAGCCCAGAGCTAAATACTACTCAGCTGGAATTTGAGAAACCAGTACAAGAAGAACTCAGGATAATATATCATGAAATAATGTGAATTCAGATAGAGCTAAGAATATAATCTAGCTCTCTGACCTGTCTCAACCTTCAAATGGAAAGGGCTAATATCTTTGGTAAATGTGTGTGCGTGTGTGTGTGTGTGTGTGTGTGTGTGTGTGTGTGTTCCTGGGTATGCATAGAAGCACAAGTGTGCTCACGCGCATGCATACAACATTAGCACGTGCAGAAGACAGAAATAATGGTGGTGGTTTCATATAAGACACACATTCCCCCTGTTCTGATTGCTCCACAGTGGGCCAAAACCAGGTGATAACCATCTGGAGACTGCAAGAATTGATCTACTCATTTTGAAAGTTGCAGCTATCCAGAAGGACTCCTCTCAACTAGTAACCATAGTGGACATGTACTACCTGATTGTACCAAGATACAAATGTGACTAGATGCTTCTAATTTGTGCACCAAAATCTATGAAGCCCGAGTAACTACCTCATTGAGGGTCTTTCCAGTCATCTTATGCACCAAAGTTCTTGTTCCATCCCACCTTACTCTCCATGTTTGACTCTTGGGCAGCCATACCTCGCATTACATAAGATTTTCACAGTAATTGAGTCAAGGTGATAGCACTACAGAATGATGTGGATGGCATATACTATGGTAAAAGATATGCACAGAAAGAAAGCCTCACTATGAAGAACTGTGTATCCATAATAAAGAGATGGGACATCTTCGTAAGATGCAATGGAGAGATGTATGACATCACCCATGAGTCAGAGTCAAGGCTGGACACCGATGCAACTTGTTTGGCCTGGGAAATACTTTCATGTCCTGCTTTGACCTGAGTCTCTCTGTCTTCCCTCATGTAGATGAGTTATCTTTTCTATGGTAAGAATAGCATTGCTCTGTCAGGATTGGTTTGAAGCATTTTCTCCAAGTCTCCATAGGTACAGCCACACTTCGATGCTTGTGTTTGTGAAGCCTGATATGTGTAGAAATACAAGTTTACTTAAAGAAAGAGGGGGGGGGACGCTCCATCAGAATCAACTTTGCATGTTAAAAAAGTCCACTGGAGCATGGTATTGAAGGGGGAGGGGGCTGATCAGATGGATGGGAAGAGATTAGAGGCAGGAGAATATGCCAGAGAGTTAGAATAACCATCCAAATTGCACATGCAGAACTCGAGGAAAAACATCAGAAATGGCTATGGGTAGATGCCTCCTTTAAACTCCAAAGTCTAGCTGGATGCTCTCTCTCTCTCTCTCTCTCTCTCTCTCTCTCTCTCTCTCTCTCTCTCTCTCTCTCTCTCTCTCTCTCTCTCCACTGGAACCTGTAACCCCATAATCTAAATGCAAATGTTGAGGTACCATAGCTGCCTCATGGTTTGACAATACTAGTGGGAAACACAATAAATACTGAGGCAAATACACCAGTCAGAAGTAAAGTAAATTAATAGTGCAGCTTAGCTGGGCTCACAAATGAATCACTCCAAAAGCAATTTTGTCCTGTTGCAAAATGAGATAAACACCTACTTGCCGGTTATTTTAGGAATAACACAAATCAACCCATCTGTCTTAATTCAGTGGCACTCATCATACATTTTTAAAGTTATCACTTCCTGAAGAGTCATCCTCTTGATGCCAGCGGACACTTTATGTTGACAGTATATGGCATGACCCACAATTCAGGTGTCATTCCAGAGCAGCCTGGCAAACCCTGAACTACTACATGTCTGAGCTGAAAGTGACTTGTTCTTCAGACAGTGGGGGAGGGAGAATCTGAGGTTGCTGGCCAGATACAGTTTTCAAATGACATTGGCAAAGGAGCTGAAGGTAGAAGCTCCTTCTGAAAGAAGGATATGTAAATGTTAGCACAGAGAACAATTTACTGCAAACCAAATGACTAATCAATATCTGATCGTGGGACAGACTGTCCAGCATGGCTGTCGGGCTTGTATTCAATGTCTGATGGGAGAGGCCTGAAACAGGGGATGCTTGGTTTGAATTTTACTTGCTCCCTTTTTTTGTATTCAGACATAAATAAGCTTGCTGATCATATCACTGTCTCGGATTTATGGTAAACACACGAGAGCACAAGAATTCCAGAAAACCTCCCAGGGATTTGTAATTTCTTGGAGCAAATATTTCATACTCCCTCCGTGAATAGAAAGAATCGGGATGAACATGAGCCCAGAAAGATCCTACAATCTTGGGAAGATGCTAGACATCATGGAAGACCCAAAGTTAGAGTACCTGAAGCTCAAGGTAAAACTGAAAAGACCTATGAATGTATTTTATGACCAGCACAAGCTGCCTGCCGAATAACAATCCTCTGTTATATAGTGTCCGACACAATGGAATTTAACACATCTTAAATTAATCATGATGGGGACCATATAATTAACTTCTACTTATTATTATCATTCTGGGCCTGTGAGTAGCTTGCCAGGTTCTTTCTCCCTGAGACCACTAACAAAATGCCCATAAATTTAAGGTTGCTACAGGAACATGAGTTAAGAAATATAATTCTTTGAATGTTTTGACTCTTTGGATCTGAAATAAAGGTATGTGATGGCTTATATATGTTTGTCCCAGGGAGTGGCACTGTTAGGAGGTGTGGCCTTGTTGGAGAAAGTGTCTCTGTGAGGGTGGACTTTGAGATCATCTTCCTAGCCATGTAGGAGTCAGTCTGCTCCTGGCTTCCTTTGGATGAAGATATAGAACTCCCATCTCTTCCCAGAACCATTCCTGCCTGGTTCCTGTCTCTATGATAATGGACTGAACCGTTGAACCTGTAGGCCTGCCCTAATTAAATGTTTTCCTTATAAGAGTTGCCTTGCTCATAGTGTCTCTTCACAGCAGTAAAGCCCTAACTCAGACAAGGTGGCTCTTTAATCCTCAGAATGACCTGCTGAAATAGCAACAATTCCTTCTACTTTACAGGTAAAGGAAAGATCCTCAGATCAGAACCTTGAGGGGCTTCCCAGGTCATGACGAACCACTGTAACTGACACAACGAGGTTAAAGTCCAGATCTCACTGGCTCAGTAACCCAGTGCAGATGCCAGCAGTACCTCAGGAACCAAGGCACTGCCAATTGCATCATTTGACAATGGCTAACCTCTCCCAGTGGTAAATATTGAGATAGGAATTTAAGCATTGACTGATCCTGGCTACTGAAAACACACTCACACACACACACACACACACACACACACACACACGATAGAGATAGAGAGACAGAGACAGAGAGACAGAGACATACAGAGAGGGAGACAGAGAGACAGAGGGAGAAAAAGAGACAGAGACAGAAATTTCATATGGATAATTTGGTTAAAAGTCTCTCCAAGTCAACTAACCAGCAGCTAAGTCCCTTTGCAATACAAAGCTGTGAGGATAAAACCATGTCTATAGCTTTTAACTTTAAATGTGCTGTATAACAGGAAGCAGATTCCTGGGACTCACGACCTCAGAAGGACTGAATAGAAGCCTGGGAGCAGGATGAGCTGCCTACTTTTCTGAGTCACCCTGGGGCAAGTGAGTCTCCAATATGTGGGGGCAGGAACAAGAAGACTTTCCCTGGCCCTGTTTTCCCTGCCTGAAGATGATGTCTCAGAGGTTGTCTTGTGGTGGCAGAAAACAACGGAAAATCACCCAAGCACATCAAACAGTCCAACAAGGGTGGATAGCAGCAGTCCACTGGGAGTCTGACAACATCACTGATAATTGTGGTTTCCTAAGGACTGTGTGTCTTCCAACAGCCAGTACCTGTAACTTTCATTTCTGGAGTCTCGGCTCTCCGTTCCTGTGAAGGACTCCTCACAGGAGCTGGCTGCCAACCCAGTTTCTCAAATACAATTATTTTTATGATGAGGTTCAAGGAAGCTTGGGGCATCAAGAGGACTTCTCAGATCAATATCATGTTTGCAGCCCTGCTCTCCAGCTTCCATCTGTTAAAGGACAAGTCAGCCTGGGTGGCCGTTTTCCATCCCTGAACCCCGCTGTAGGTCAGCAGCTGCCCTGCGTGCCTCTCTGTACTGCAGGTGACCTGCTGAAGTCCTGGATCACAGCTGACTAAATGAACTGGATAATTAAAAGAGGGGATGAGCCGTGCCTGGAGATTCCGTTTGCCTCATTGAGAACACCGTGCCCTTTTGATCAATCTACTTGGGGTTTTGTTTTTATTTTTCTCCCTTTGAAAAATGATTAGCCTTGAGAAACTTCCTAAGCATGGCACCGTCCACCATTAGCTGTCAAGGCCAAAGTCTTTGAGGAGTTTTAAATGGCTTTGCACTTGGGAAATTCTAATAAAACCCAGGAAAGGCAGCATGGAGATCAGTAACTTCCCTTGCATCATAAACCAAAGCACCAAAGTTTTCTAAAATCCAAACATTTGTATAAGAGGAAAGTATTTGTGTGAAAATGTATAATCTGGTAAAGATGGAGGTAGGAACAGAAATGAAGCATCCTTTGGTGATTTTAGGACCTGGACAAATTTTAAGAGTCACATGATTAACTTATGTATGTGTATATATACACACATGCATATAGCTCACCAAACACATGCATGAAGATACACTCTGTGTGTGCATGGTGGAGGGAGATATAAAAATGTGACTTGCTAGGTTCTATTACCACTTCACATTTCTTCCAGGAGAAACTTGAATTGGGCCTGAAAGAGAACTCCTTCTCTCCTCACTGTACAGTGCCCCAGAAGCACCAGGGACCGGGGCTCTATGATTCTGGGTGGATCCGTTACATAAAACTGATTAATGCAGGACAGCACCAGCAACGGTGATAATACAGCCACAACAACAGAAAGGTAAAACATCCATCCAGAAAAGGCCAGAGAGAATCCCAGGATACATGCCTTGGAATAGAATCAGGTACAGAAGAGTCGCCAAGGCTTGGTCCATGCTCTATAACTAAGGTTGACTCCAAGTACAAATTTCAAGCCCTTCTGCTCAACTTTTTCTCTAAAGAACTTTATAGAAAGAGATCCCCCAAACAAGAGTTAAGTGGGAGGAAGGTAGTCATGTAGGGTATTATATCCCTGTGTTTGAAGCATAGGTCATAACCAGTGCAATACTCTTTGATCATTGAACTGACTGCTAGGGCCATCTGAATCTAGAGACGAAGAGGGAGGGGGAAAGAGACATGGAGAGGAAGGGGAAAGAGGAGAGGGAGGGGGAAAAGGAGGGGGAGAGGGAGACTATATTCAGAACCCAGAACAATTTACCTCTGTTGTTTCAAAGTAGAGTAGACTGTAATAATTCCACTCATCCAACAGAGAGTGCTTCATAGACAGACATCTTGTCTGTTTTTTTTTTTTTCTTGTGTGTTCTTGGTAGACATAGTCTCATTCAGTCTGCATCATAGTGTGCCCAGTGCTCCATACATTAGAGCACTTTAGTGTTTGACTCTAGAGGTCAAGACCTAATGACTCTTTTATTTTTGCTGAAAAAAATCACTATATTATGTCCCTCAACAGAGGAATGGATACAGAAATTATGGTACATTTACACAATGGAGTACTACTCAGCTATTAAAAAGAATGAATTTATGAAATTCCTAGCCAAATGGATGGACCTGGAGGGCATCATCTTGAGTGAAGTAACACAATCACAAAAGAACTCACACAATATGTATTCACTGATAAGTGGATATTAGCCCAAAACTTAGGATACCCAAGATATAAGATACAATTTGATAAACGCATGAAACTCAAGAAGAATGAAGACCAAAGTGTGGACACTGTGCACCTTCTTAGAATTGGGAACAAAACACCCAGGGAAGGAGTTACAGAGACAAAGTTCGTAGCTGTGATGAAAGGATGGACCATATAGAGACTGCCGTATCCAGGGATCCATCCCATAATCAGCTTCTAAACGCTGACACCATTGCATACACTAGCAAGATTTTGCTGAAAGGACCCAAATATAGCTGTCTCTTGTGAGACGATGCCAGGGCCTAGCAAACACAAGAGTGGATGTTCACAGTCAGCTATTGGATGTATCACAGGGCTCCCAATGGAGAAGCTAGAGAAAGTACCCAAGGAGCTAAAGGGATCTGCAACCCTATTGTTGAAACAACATGATGTACTAACCAGAACCCCGGAGCTCTTGTCTCTAGCTGCATATGTATCGAAAGATGGCCTAGTCGGCCATCAATGGAAAGAGAGGCCCATTGGACTTGCAAACTTTATATGCCCCAATATAGGGGAATGCCAGGGCCAAAAGAATGGGAATGGGTGGGTAGGGAAGTGGGGGGCGCTATGGGGGACTTTTGGGATAGCATTGGAAATGTAATTGAGGAAAATATGTAATAAAAATATTTTTAAAAATCACTATATTTATATTATATTCTCTGAAAACTATAATTCTGTTAGAGCATTACAAAATATTTGATTACATTTTAAAGGAAATAAGACTTTAAATAGTATATATATTATGTTTCAACAATGAATACATCTACAGACCTTTTAATACTTGTTAAATTCATTTAATAATTTCATCAATACATACCAAATAAATATAAGGATTTATATTTAAGAATTATCTCTTAGTGTTCTCCAAGTACATGTAGAGATGGGAAAGGATAATGTTACCGCTGTATTCACTATACTCTGACTTTGGAAGCATTCCCCATCAGCATCATCTGTAGGCTAGCATGATGCCAGAAAGCCCAAAATTCCAACTTGCCTATGAGTTTGGGCCAATGACTTATGATCACTGTGAGTCAGTTTGTGCTTCTATATAATGTGATGGGTAATAGATCTCATATGGAGCACTGTGAAAATCAAATGAGTTGATGGCTGACCATAAAGTCCCAGGAATAGTACCTCACAACTGGTTCCACAAAAACAATGTTGAATTTATCAGTATTAGGTTGGTAAAAGAATAAATTGTGTATTCAACTTTGAAAAGTTGAATATCAATAACAAAAGGAACTAAGGGTGATCTCAGCCCCCAGTATCAGCGTTAACACTCATATTTATGATGTTGTATACATGTAACACAAGTATATGTATATCCAGGGATAAAATGGCACAAGTGAAACTAAATCATTGTCTACACATGGGACAGTGGGTGACTTTTGCTCAATTCTATTTAATATTACTAGTCACATTTAGATGAATTAGACAGACAGAATTCTATCTCTCTTCTCTCTTAGGAGCAACTTGGGTTTGGCTCTGTGAAACTTTTCCTGACTTCCCTGAAGTAGAAATGAAACTCTGAGCCTTTTGGTTAAATGAAGGAGGAAGACATTACCAACCAACCAATGCCACACTAAGTCGATGAGCACAGAGAGGAACAAAATATCCTTAGCCTTCTGAGTGGAAAGCCCACATCATTCTACCAAGAAGTACACAATGCTCTCCTAAGGAGTCGTGTGCCTCACAGAACAAAAATGCATCATGGGAAGTAAGCATGGCCCCAAATACTAAGGATACCTATATTTTAAGCTAAGAAGACAATAAACTCAAATGTTCTGGCCATCTGAAGCATAAATATGAATGATAAACATGCATCTAATACATTTCATCTTTCAAATATCAATTCTTAGCACAGCCATTAAGGCCAAGGAGCACTGTGGTTGTCAGGATAATGTCATATAACACTAGAATAAGTGCCAAAATCTCCCCCATGAGCTGCTCAGCTAAGAGGCACAGGTGATGCTATTGTTCTACAACATCAGCACCAGCAAGCAAACTCTATGCCATCATTGTAACAAGCACCTCATTTTAGTAATAGCTATAATGTACAACTGATCAACTAGGAGTCCCCTCTGGTTTTGTGGCCTTCAAAACTCTATATGGTATATTAGAAAGAGTACAAGACATGCCATGATAAAAATAATATCTTAATAATGGATACATTTACAAGAGTCTGGAGTGTTAACATGACATTGTTATAATTGTGCTATCATTTAAGGCTATGACAATCAATCAGGTTGAAGGTATTTTTATTGCCATAAAACTCGAGGGCCGAGACTGAAGGTGCTCACTCAACACTGTTCAGTTAAAAAGTGAGGCAGCTAAAGGTGACACCCAGGTAAACTGAGGAAAAAGAGCTGGCATAACCAAACCATGTCTTCATTTCTCTGGCTCAGGACACTGCCAAAGGCCTTTACAGGCATTGCCTGCTCCACTCCCTACAATACTATCAGTCCAGCTGGGCATCAAACAAAATTGCTATCTCCAGCTTATACATGAAGGAACTAATGTTAATAGAAGATGAGTGTCTTGTTTGATGAGGTGTTATTAATAAGATGGCCATCTTGATTTTGTCTATGTAGTGCTTCAATAGAAGTCACCCCACTGAGTTTCCTGTGATGTGTCACCACCGTGAAAGTAAAGTAGAGGGTTTATTCTGAACCCACCTTCAGTCCTAGCATTTAATGTTCCTGCAAATGAAGAATCACTCATCCCATGAATCATCACCCACCACTGCCTACCTTCAAGTCATCCTTCAGCCTCCTTAATACCAGACATTGGTCCTTCCTCTTCTCTCTTTTCTCAAGGATCCAGTTTGTTCTTATATCCAGTTACAGTCCCATATGCCCTGTGGGCTATAGTGACTTTGTCCCCTCTACTCAAAATGTTCTCCTTTCTATTTCGCTGCACCTACTAAAGCCTGTTCACTTCTACTGCCTACCTTACCTACACACATACACACACTTCATGGAGAAATGTTTCTCAGATCAGGTCAGACCTCCATCTGTCTCTCTCAAAGCCTGTTCTATTTTGTAGCAACTCTTTGGCCCTATCTCCCTCTGCTGACCCCAGGACCACATCTACTTGGATACTCAGAACACAGTTCTTCTTTCACAGATGTTCACCTAGTAAGCAAAGAAAAATATTGTTGTCTAAAGAAGTGCTCACATGTTTTAATTTGAGGATCAAAGTTGTAGCTAGCATGTAAAAAAGGTACAATTCATCAGTTGATCTAAAAACATTAGAAACTGAATGACTAATTCCACCATTGCCCTATACAACTATTCTCTGTCAGCAAAGGTTAATGAATATCCAGGAAATGCCAGGCAATGTTCTGAGAACATATACACTCCAATAAGCAAGGCACTGGCCCTGCTCTTGTAAAGCAAAGATACTAAGAGGGAGGCCTGCAGAATTGATCTAGCAACAGCTATTCTACAATGTGACACGTGCTAGAAGAAAGTACTTTCACACTGTACCAGGAAGAGGGATGGCATGCATCCTTCCAATACTGTCTTTTACTAATTAGACTTGATGAAAGGGAAAAGCATTACTTTGATTCTGTTTTCCCTTTTTAAATTTACATAACTAGCCAAGCAATAAAACATTACAACTTAAAACACAACCTAAGGTGTAAGGAGACATTCTAAATGTGCTCTTAGTTTGTAGATACATAGATAGATAGATAGATAGATAGATAGATAGATAGATAGATAGATAGATAGATAGATTAGATAATATATATAGTTTATGTATAATATATACATATAGGTTTTGAGACACAAATTAATGTGGAAAATGATGTCACAAAAGGAAGCTGATTCTTTTAAATACCTTGGAAGGAATCATTCTACACACTCAAGTGCACACACACACACACACAAACTGAGCAAGTGATCTGAGGTTCCTTGCACTGAACCCTTGAGGCCAGCCTCTCTATAGGGCATGTGAGTATCCCCTGCAATAACAAACTACATTTATGTAGTTTATGTGAGTGAACATTGTACAATGAGGCTTGTCACTGATCCATACTCTGCATCTGTTTTCAGGTTTTACTGAGTGCTGAGGACACTTTGGATGAATTATCTTAGTGAATCTTTCCAGTATCCCTATGAGGGTACTTCTAGGATAGTCCCCATTTTGAGAAAGTGTAACCTGGGGCAGTCATATTGATTGTTAAACTGCATGTGTGGGTTTAAGCTCTTGAAAATGGTGGGGTCCAATCCATCTTTCACTTGTCAATTATCCCATTAGTTTGGAAGTCGTCCTTACCGGGAAGCCTGCTTTGACGATCTCATAGAGACCCAGTGTCTCTATTGGGACAATAAGCAGTGATTCCCCCTCTTAAGTAGTTAAGCAGAACAGAGCTCTGCAGACCTGCAGCAGCTGCTAACAACGCTGTCACCCTCTACACTGTTTAGTCAGCGTTTGTTCCTCAATGACTTTCTCCTCTTGCTATGTGCTTAGGTTACTGAGAGAAATCTGAGCTCCTGATAATGCAGAGCATAGCTCATGTGAAATGCTTGCCTCCCCGCCTCTGCTCTCCCAGAACTGACCTTCGCACTGGGATCCTGAAGGTAAAGCTTGGTGCAATTTCATCCTCCATTCAAGAGCTGGTGGAAGGCTTTCCCACATAGTCAGTCCTGCATTAACATCTGCAACTTGGATTTTTTTTCCTCCTAGAAAAACAGCCTCCTTTCAAGAGTTCCTCAGGCACCTTCCTCACTTGACCTACCTAATTTAGAGCAGTCCCCCGGTGCCATCTTGGTCGCAGAGTTGTTCTGTGACAGCTAATACATACGCATACATTACTGCTGACATTTTAAAACATCCCTAACAGTTTGTGTGAGGACATGGTAAACAGATGCTATGGGACTTTTTACCCATTATCAGTCATCTCTGAAGACTGCCGTCAAGTGACAGGTTTTTGAGACCTCTCCGTCTAACAGCAAGAGATTTATTTTTAATAGAATATTGATATTATGGTACAAAATTATATTTGATGTTTACTTTCTTCCCCCTCCAACAAGGCAGTTCAGCTTGGTAGGTTATTGTGAAGTGCAGGTACCCCTAGTCTCTCTGTGACTCTGTTGTGGCTTTTTTTCCTTGGGAGGGGGATGTCGCACACTTTTATGAACTGTCTGATTAAAGCGCCTCCATCTGAATGCAGATTAAAAGTTCCAACACCTGAGAGCTCAAATCCAATGAATATTTATACCCCACACCAGCAGATGAATACACTCTAAAATCTTCAAATGCAAGTCTAGTCATGGGTTTTATCTTATTTTAGGACTTACTTTTTATTAAAATGAACTCTTGCATATTTACACTACAGAAATAAATGTTATTTGCAAGCACAATGCAGTGGAAACCTTACAAAATGCATGGCCTGGGGAAAAGCAACTTTGCTCTTTGGGCAAAGATTTTACTCTTTCTTGGGTCTTCCTTGAAGAGGAGTTTTGGTATAATTTGAGACCCAGAGAAAGCATTCATTTTGGAAGAGTATTTCTTTAGTGACACACCAAAATTGTATGGGACATTCCTTAGAAGGCAAAGATTTTGTTGATTTGATAATTTTTTCAGAATCACTTTAATAAGTTGATTTTTTTTCCTCACTGTTAGGTAGATTAACACATTTTAGATTTATGTTTAATGTCCCACCTGACGGTTGCCAGATTCCCCCTTGTACTAGAACAGACAGTGGACTTAAGATGTACCCTGAGGTCACTGTCTGCTCCTGGGTCTACATTAGAGTACATCCACATTGGCTTTCAGAACAATGATCTCTAAGAAAGAGTTATTGTTTGTGCAGCCAAACCACAGACCCAGGAGGCCTATACTACTAGAGGCCCTTCCCTGTCTTCCTCAGTAACACATGAAAGTAAATATTGTCATGAACTAACACCACGGGATTATTAATGATCTCTAAACAAGTCTGAAGAGAAATGCTTCACCTTAGCCCATGTCTCTCCTGATCGTCTCACAGCCTTTAGTTGTTTCTTATGATATTAGAGACCCCAAATAAGGAGCTAAGCAGGGATACCAGAGTTAGCTTTTGGTTGAACCCCCACCCCACCCCCGAAGTCTTGATATACCCATTCCCTCACATTCCGAGAGCTTAGGATGTGCAAATCCACCATCCCACCCCGAGTTATCCCTTCTTTTTCATAACGTGAGCTCTGCGATGAATGTTTTCAAATCAAGCCAGTCATCATTTCTTCATTTTAATGCTTAAACGCTTCATTTTGATTGCTATCTTTTTGACATTTCACCAAGGAAATATGCTTGCATGTTCGCAGTACCATTGAATCAGCAATTAGACCTCCATATTCCAGATGTCAGGAGACTTTCCGATGCATCTCCCAATAAAATTTATTTCTGAACTTTGAGATGGAAAAAAAAAACCAAAACAAAAACATGTACTTTGTATAAATTAGGCACATTATCCTTATTTTTCTAATTTGCAGTGTGTGCATAGCAGAGCTACTGAAGCTACTGATTCGAGAATTTCCCATCATTCTACACAACAATTTTCTTGCAAACTCATACAAGTTTCAATAGGGACAATGTATGCATTTTGACTCACTAAGGTTTCTTCAGGTGGAACAGGCACTATGGCAATGAATTTGTGTTCCTAGCAGTACCCTACAGTTTACATTCCACAGGCGCTGTAGAAAGCCTTGGCACTCTGAAAAACACAGGAGATTGATTGTTCAAAACAGATGAGAAAAAAACTGGAATTCTTGTCTCACCCATACCTTCATTGAAAATATTAACTTCCTAAGTTCCCTTCTGCCTGGTCTTGTCTTGTCTATGACTTCTCTCTCATACTCAGGCCAGCTCAGAAACAGTGTCCCTGTAGCCCAGTGGCTATCGCATATCTACATGTTTAGAGCGACACAATGCCCCCTCATCTTCCTCTGTCGAGCCTCGGCAAATGACAGACTGCTTCTGAGCCCTTTGCAACAGCTTCTAATTGAGTCTTTACAAACCACAATTAACCAAGATGGCTGCACAACTGGCATTCTGGCAAAGCTCAGACATTTCGATGAAGAGCAGAATTATCTCCATGAGGTACTATCCTGAGTAAACACAGCCATAGTTGTGTGTCAAAGAAAAGAGTTTTTTTTCTGTATTTCTGCTCACTCGGATCCAGTTATAAGTTATGTGCATGCATCACTAAGCGAACAAAGTCTTCCTGGTGGCTCTCTTGCAAATGCCCTAAATGTCACTCCCTCCAATTTCCCTGTATCCTGTATTTCTTGATACATCTTCTCTCTTGCTGACACAAAGGTTTTGTTTGGTATTTACCCACATCCAGATAATATGAGTGAGTTTGGTTCCCTGTTCTCCATCAGTGGAAGGATTTTGTAGATGGCTCCTTCTAGCCTATCCTACATTTAAAAAAAAAAAAAGAAGAAGAAGAAAGAAAGAAAGCTCTGAGCACAAATTCATCTGTTAGGACAGAGCTGAAAACTGCCTCATTCCGGCTAGAAGTGGTACAAGAGCTGCTACTGCTCTGGCAAATTTATTTTGCCTTTCAAGGGTTTAATTGCACACAACATGGTGCAGTTTTGATTAATCCTTCAGAATTTAATATATACTCTGGGGGGTCAATATGTTGATTCTCCATGCATCGCTGTCATGGGAGTAACTGGAATGTGTTTAAACTCCACAGGAGGTGAACTTCTTCAGCTACCTGGTCCTGCCAAGGGTAAAAAGTGCTCCTTAATGACCCCATCCAGGAGGGGAGCAGCAGAGGGAAGTGCTTCCTCCCTAACACTATTTATGGTTTGCTTGGCACTCACATATCCCTTGGGGTGGTCCCAGGTGAGCCACATACTGGACTCTTCCAGGCTCATGCCCTGATCATTTTAATGAGAAAGCAGTGTCAAAATATTGGCACCTTGCATCCAGCCAACATATGGGGATGCTGTACAAGCGCTTAATTGAACTATTTAGAGATTATGAAGGGGATAGTCAACTGGGTCAATGAGTGTTTATTCTCTAACTTGGGATAGAAAGGGGGTCATCCAAAGGTAACAATGAGTCCACTTGCAATTCCCACAGAGAACGCTCTTTGAAATTCTGGAATCCATGTTCCCAGTGTTAGATGTCTCTTGGAACCCGCCATCACCACCAGTGACTGTGCATCTCTAGCCATGTGGACATGAGTAGGAACCACTAGAAGTGATGTGACAGCAACAGCACATGTGAGGAGTCCTTGTACCAAGCATCCCCAGGAGAGAGAGCACCAAATGGAGCCCAAGGCAGACAGGAACGTGTATCTAGAGCCCGCATCCCTCTGTGCAATCCCTCCACATCCCTGTCTAGCCTGAGCAGGCTGCTGGTCACACACAGAGTGCTATTATCTCCCTTCTAAGGAGCTGTGTGAAGGGCTGACTCAGGGGCTTCTCAGATTGTTATGTTAAACTTTATCTAAGTCCCAATCCTTCTGACCAAGGCCATATCCAGGTATTCTGGGGTAGGACCTTTAAGGGTGTAATTAAATAGGGTGAGGACATGTGGGTAAATCCAGAGGTCATATGACTAGGACAAACACCATAGCATGGGCATATTCAGAGAACCGTTTTGAGATCAAAGTCAAAGTGACAAACTAAGGAAATGGGCCTCTGAATAAAACCCAATTTGCCAACCCCTCGATCATCAACTTTAACCTCCAGAATGGTGAAGAAATAAGTTTATGTTATGTAAGACCCCCTGGTCAGTAAACTTTCATTACAGCATCCTGACACAACTAAAGTTAGGCTAGGAAACACCAAAGCAATCAGATTCAATAGAATACAGACCCTCAAGGAATTCTGGCTCCCTCTCATCCCATCCTCACCAGCCCCATCTCATAGAAACACAAAGGTAACAAATGCATCAAGATCTACTACCTAAAGTTGCTGAGAGCAAAGAAGCAGGAAGTAACCTTCCAAAATTCAGAAACCCAGCCCAGTCTGCTGGTCCACCCCTAGTTTTAGTACAGCTACATAAAACCATGGGTGTATGTCTATACGGCATGAGAGTAGAAGCAAAACATTCCAGGGGAACATGGGGAAAGTAAGAAGAGTGGAGAGGAGTGTAGAAGGGAAGGGTGAGCAGGCATGGGGACAGAAACATGTTCAATATACAATGTATATTTGTGTGAAAGTGAACTTAGAATACAATACTCTGCACAGTATGAATATATACATATATATATATATATACATGCATATACATACATACATACATACATATATGCATATACATATGCAATGAAAAAACACATTAAGATCATAGCACAACGAATGTAGGAATGTAGGTTCACATTTAAGAGCCTAGAGAATAGAAATGGCTTCCGGCCATGTGCAGCATCACGCCTCAGCATAAGTTCAGGGTAACTAAGCCACAAACAAGAGGTCAAGCAGGAGATCATTGCCTAAAAGCCAAAGATTTTTACAAAATCCTTTCCCTGGAGGGCTATCCAAACAAGCACGCACTATCTACCCCCATTTTCTCAAGCTCATGCATAAGTAAAACAATCAAATAACTGATAAAAAATGATTCTAGTTCCTAACTTCAACCCACCCCAAAAGCCATCTTCCAGAAATTTTCTCAGAACTGTTGCTGTGTTGTCACACAAGCATCTGTCAGGCTCCTTGCCAAAAGGAAGCTGAAACACCAGAAGGCTAGCATCACCGAGGACGCCAAGGTTCTGAATATAGAACTGCCCACACCCCTGGGCTGTGTGCTCACTAGATTAAACCAGCTACCAAACATCCAAAAGTTAGATCAACAAACACACTGCCAGGTCTGTAGTTAAACTACAATCCATTGGGGCCACCAAGTCATGTGTGCCCCTCTTGATCCCCCGGAAGGTCAGGTGACTGACCTGAGACCCAAGAAGTGTGCCTATCCATCCACAGCCTGTTCCAATTCAGTGTCTCTAGTTGAGTCAGATCTCTCTAGCTCCAATTCTTGGCAGTTCTAAGAACCACAACCAAAGGGACAACTGGACACAGTCCAAGTAGCTGCCTTGGATACACTAGGGTGCAGAACGGGTACATGTTTACTCAACATATAAGTTAAGGTCAACAAGGGAAGGTACACTTCCTGTTCACAAATCCTTTAGGGCTGTTTGTTTTGGGGCCTCTGGTTGTTCCTGGTAAAAACCCCAGAGCATGTGCCTAGGAGTAACCAACTTAGTCATGTGAAAAGTGTTCTCTGCTATAAATCACTAATGTCTTCCCAGCCTTACAAAATCCTGGGTTAAGAAATCAAAGAGAATTCTCTCTCTCTCTCTCTCTCTCTCTCTCTCTCTCTCTCTCTCTCTCTCTCTGTGTGTGTGTGTGTGTGTGTGTGTGTGTGTGTGTGTGTGTGTATGTGTATGTGTGTGCTCGCATGTATGTGTGTGTTTATGTGCATGTGTGTCTTTCTTTTCTCTCATAGTACAAAGGCCTTTGAACATTTGAATGCTCATCTTTCCCTTCAGCCCACAGATTCAATTCAGGTAGAAATTCCAAAAGAAACCCAGAAATTCACCTGAATGCAAAAGCCCTAGTGTGTGCATATGAATACATCTCTCCCTATCTGAGGACCCAGCAGGGACTGTCTATTAAGCAAGAGTATTGATTTTGAGACTTGCTCCTTTAACCTGCAAGACACTCAGTGGCCTCAATCCAGCACCTCTTTTAACTTCTTGTGTTTGGAGCTGTATATTGTGATCTACCAAGGGAAGCTAGCTTCCATTAGCAATGTCTCCCCTCTGACACTGTGGACTTCTCCAGAGCAGTGTTTCTTCCCTGATGCAAAGTGTGTTAAACTATTTTATCTGAAGCAAGTTAACAGGTAGGTTTCCTCCATTGTCAGAGACTTCTAATAACTTTGCGGGTTCTTTCTTTCCTTTCTTCCTTTCTTCCTCCCTTCCTCTCTTCCTTCCTTTTCTTTCCTTTATTTTCTTCCTTTTTTCCTTGCTTTCTTTCTTTTCCCTTCCTTTTTACTTTGCTGGAAGATTATTTGTTTTAATCAACAAGCATGAATGAATCTGTGACAAGAACACAAACTGATTGAGTAAATAAGGATTTTAAAAGCATAAATGGAAAGGAAAGTAGATTTATATTTTATTTTTACATATACATGCATATCTATGTGGGTATTCACACATGCTTGTGGGTGCTCAAAAAGGCCAGAAGGAGGTCTCAGATGTCCCGGAGCTGATTGCAGGGGTTTGCAGACTCCCCAGAGGGGTGCTGGGAAGCACACTCGGCTCTGCAAGGACAATAGGCATTCTTAAGCACTGAACCATCATCTCTCAAGCCACAGAATAGATTCGTATTATTAATTGATGCAGTACTAAATGATGGGCACTTCATGGCAAATCCACAAAATTCCAAAGTAATCCTGTCACCTGACTTTTCTGCCATTCTCCTGGCTCTGAGGACGTTTGACAGTGTGCATTAGAATCCTGTGTGTCCCCTTCCATGACTGAGCACTTATTTTATGCACTCCCTTCACACATAAATAAACACCTGAGCATGTGGAACAGGTAAAGGACACACTCAGTGACACCCAAGGGAAGCAGACATGTATGAGCATAAATAAGCAAAGAGGACTGTGGAACACTCTGGTCCAGGATGGGTCCATGGGATTAAACAAAAAACATCGAACCCCTAAAGCAAGGGTATCTAAAGACTTGGTGGAACGCCTTTCTCTAAACTATCCACTCAACTCAAACAAGCTGCTCCCTTCCCCAGAAGCAGAGCTAGGTGCTGAGATACGCAGAGACCTAGCACAGACAGGCCTGTCTCCCGTCTTACTGCTCGAGAGATCATATGGACAGGATTGCTGGGTCAGGAGCCAAAAGCTGCCCACAATGTCTGCCTGCTTGCCATCTGGCTGCAAGAGAGATGGGGGCATAAGAGAACAGGTGAGAGAGTGTGTTCGCCCTCAGTCCCAATCCCAAGGATAAACAAAGCATGGTGGAGGCCATGGCTGAAAATAAATCCCTCTTCAAACGCTAAGGACATATGCACAGATAAAGGCAGGGACAGCTATAGATAAACTTGAGTTATATTCGGGAAGGCATTCGTCTTGGGTCACCTATCTGATCATAGGTCCTGTAATCACACAGCCTCAAGACAAGAACAAGAGATTTCTTTTGTTTGCAGCAACGCTGAGGAGCCGTGATTTTGTAGCCGATCACTGGACAATGCCATGTTGAAGGCATTCTGAAAATAGCACTTTCTCCAAGTCCATGCACAACCAGAAAAGGATAATACACTGTGCCCTCAACTTCGTCGGATTCCATCCATGCCTCCAAAATGTCCTAAAAGGAGTGCCAGCCCCTAGTTGGGAGAGATGCTGGACTATATGCCAGCACCCTAAAAATAGGACTCTTCTGATGAAAACAGAGAGACAAAGAAAGGTGACTCTCTTTCTTTGTGCTCACATGGCTGAGAGAGGCGTGACAGGAGAACTCTTTCAAACCCTCAGCTGCTGCCAAGCATACTTATCCTCAGAAGCAAGCAAGAGGTATGTTGGCAACGTGGCTTCTGTCTCCCTAGGCCCTTCCTCCAAAAGAAAACAATGATAGACACAATTCTCTCCAGCAGAGTTAAAGAGGGTCCTCTTGGCAGGCCAGATTTCCACTGTTCTCTTTCCTCTGAACCATATTAGATAATTCTCCTAACCAAAAGACCAATAAAGAGTTAAGAGACCTCCAGAGAGAAATAATCACCGTGTATAGGCTTTAAACAGCTTTTAGAGCCACCAGGACCTGCTGAATTAGGATCCTTAGAGCAGTCAGTTAGGAAGTGAAACAGCAAAAAGAGAAGCTGGAGAGATGGCTCAGCAGTTTGAGAGCGTTTCCTGCTCTTCCAAAGGACCTGAGTTCAGCTCCTCGCACTCACATCTGGCCCCTCATCACTACCCTCAACTCCAGTTCCTAATGATGTAGTAGACCCTCTTCTGTCCTCTGGGGACACCTGCATACACATCATAAATACATGAAATGAAAATACAAAATTTTTTTAAATGTGGGGAAATGAGAAGAAGTTCTCCCCCCCCCCCACCGCCCCATCCAGAGAAACCTTCATACAATGCTGACCATGTCCTCAGTGGCTCATAAATCCGTGGTACATTCAAGAGGCATGAGAACAAGGCTTGGCCAAAGGCCTC